>NW_026521843.1:24339166-24970833 GCF_021234435.1 Artibeus jamaicensis
CAAAGCAGTATGGAGATGCCTCAAAAAATTGAAAATGGATCTGCCTTTTTATCCAGTGATACCATTTCTGGGAACATAGCTGAAGAAACCTAAAACACTAATTCAAAAGAACATAAGCATCCCTGTGTTTATTGTAGTATTATTTACAATCACTAACTTTTAGAAGCAGCACAAGTGTCCATCAGAAGATGAATAGATAAAACAACTATGGGACATTCACAATATGAAATGCTACTCAGCCATAAAAAAGAAGAAAATTTTACTATTTGTGACAGTATGAATGGACTTGGAGAACACTGTGCTAAGTGAAATAAGCCAGTGAGCACAAGACAAATACCATATGATTTCACTTATATGTGAAATCTAATGAGTAAACTGAACTACCAAGCAAAATAGAGACAGACATATAGACAGAGAACAGGATGACAGCTATGGGTGGAGGTTAGGGGGTGGAGGAATCAAGCTAAAAAATAAAAGGTCTCGTGGACATGGACAACAGTGTTATGACTGGGGGAAGGAGGCAGGCATATGAGGGCTAGGTGGTAATTTAAAAAGTACAACAAAATAAAAAATATTATGGAGAAAATTCCACATATGATATGAGTGTATCAGACATTCAGTATTTGATGAACAAATAAATTGGTAAATAAATTGCTCTTATAAAAATGGCATAGGAGGTAGATATAAAGGACATGCAAACATCTGAGATATGGAGGAAGTTGGAGAAGAATGTGAAGCAAATGCCTTAAAAGAGGAAGTGGTGTAGAAGCAGGGAGCAGATGTTCAATCACAGGAGCAAAATCAACCCATTTGTGCTTGGAGAGTCCATACAAATTATCAAAAATCAGCCACATTATAAAATAACTATTTTAGGGGGATGAATATTAAATAAACTAACAAGGCACTATCTCTCAGAAAAGAGAAAATCTATTTCTTCTAAATGAATGAATTAATTCAAGTATTAGAAAAAGAATCAATTGCTCAATAATTATTTATAAAGTCCTGTTAAGTAATCAATACTGTGGAAAATCACATAGACTCTAAAATATGCCTTCTATATCCAATACTTGAAATTTTAATGTTCATGATTGGAAGTAAAACATTTTATGTATTTCTCTTAATCAATTGCATTTTTGGTTGTCTCATAGATATCATAATTTTAGGGGTTGAAGGAATCTTTCAGAATGTTTCACTAATATTGAGCCCCAATTTTGCCAAATGTAATTCTTTACCTGCTAGGCAAGTGTACTTACTATAAGTGCCTTGCTGGATAATTTCTTTATTGGAAAGTAGGTTATATATGATGATGACATACTATAAATAACATATGACTTTTGTAAACTATATAGATAGACATATATATTTATATTTAATGTGTCTTTCCATGGTATTACATCCTTTTCTGTTGTCTATACTTATGCATTTTTACTTTACTGGTTTAGAACTGCTATTATCATTTTATAAGTGCTATAAAATTTAGTGGCTATTTTCTTAGAACTCAGGTCAATGTCATTTCCTTAAGAAAACTTTCCCTGATCACCCAGACGAGCTCAGGTCCCTCACTGCATATCGTCTATTTCTAGAAATGCACTTAGCATAACTGTAATGAGTGTAAATTGCAATGAGTAATAGCCAGGTCTGCACTGTGGTGCAGAATGTTCGCTCTGGTGTTCCTGGAATCTAGCACAGGACAAAGTGGGTACACCTAGCACATAACCTGGCCCACATGAGTTACTTGATAAATGACTGCATGAATGAAGGAATTTGAAAAATAATAATTAAGAATCTACTTTGTGCTTCCCTTAACTATGCAAATGATACAAGAGCCATAGTTTGAGCTGAGGCCATTTTTCTTGGCCAATGTACTAGTCTTTCTCACCTGAGACTGCCAGTTTCCTACCCCAGGAACCTTAAGAGTAAATCTCCTTTATCCATGCAATGAGTATTTGTTTTCACCTGTTACATCTGAAGCTAAATTTATCTTCTGAATTTTACATTTCTTTGATTACGTGCAACATACCAGCTAATCAGATAATTCTAAATAATTTGAGATGGAAGTGCCCTTAAAGACTACACAGTCCAATTCTTTTGTAATAAAACATTCCTTCAGTAACTAAATCTGCAAATTAGTTGTTTGACAATCTTTGAACACTTTTAATCAACCTAGAGAAACTCACTTGTTTGCAGAGATACCCAACCTTTTGCCTCACCTCTCAAGTCATTGCAAAGTTCTTTATGTTCTGAACTTCTCCATCCCAAAAGTCTCCTATGGGTGCTGTTGCACTCTAAACAAAACCCTCGACTTTTGTCTGATGGACCTTTCTGAGTTGGAAGAAAGCTTGTATGTCTTCTCAAATGTAAACATCTATGTGTCCTTCACCTGCTTGTCATTAAAACCTTCGTAGATGTTTTGCCCTACTGGTCATTTATAGTTTATTAATGCTTTAAAAATGTGGTGTCTAAAATGAATACAGTGTTCTCAGATGATTGATTCAATGCTTTGAACAGTAGGAGTTTTGTATTCTACGAGCTTCACAAGGATCCCAGGATTCAATATTAACTCATTGGCAGTTTGTCCTGACATCACAGGGCATGATAAAAACACAATTTTCATTCATTAGACTTTGCCCAATGCCATAAAAAATTGATAACCCAATAATTGATGGAGGCACAGTTATATTTCATTAATTCATTTCCTTTCACTATTATCAGTGATAATAAACAAATCAACCATTCCTTTGACATAATATAATTGTCTGCTTCCCCTTCTCCATGTTGACAGACTAGAGATAAAAAACAATAGAATTGTTTATGCTACAAATTTTTAAACAGTTATCGACAAATTTGTTCTAGGAATGTCTGCCAAGAAAATACACTACAATATAAGAGAAATAATATAGACTGTAGAAGAGAGTATTGATGTCTTGTATTTATGTCTGAATATCACATATATATAGTGGGATTTATTTCCATGTATTCAGATCTTAGATTATGTCCTCTGAAACTAATTTTGCTATAGACAATAAGATACATCCCTGTTCCTGACAAGTCATTCTCATACTCCATAATGTGTTTTATATATGAACCATTATGTTTGACTTTTAAAATTGATACATGTTTGGAAAACACAGATGAAGACATGCCAATGAGTAAAAGTTAGAAAGAATATTAGAAAATGGGAAAATATGCCCATAAATGTTTTCCCAATTTAAAATATGCTGCACTATATTAATGAGGTCTTCTATTACTATTATCCTAATCTGTTGTATGTAACATTACCTTCAGTAAAAGTTGCCTGAATCATTTTTGAGAAGAAGGTGGTATACACAAACCGAGTATTTTTGAAATATCCATTTCATTTTTTCCATTATTTAACCAAACATGTATTATAGGTAGGAAATATTCCAGGCTATTGAGTTGCCAGTAGTAGAAAACATAGACTGTCAGGCTTCCTTGAGGAGGTTGCATTAGAGATGAACTAAGTAGAAGGAGAAAATCTGTACTGTTAAATACTGATCCACCATAACTCAGATCTTCTCCTTAATATCTGACAAATTTCAACACTTTAAATCCATACAATACATGTTGCCTTTGACGTTAGTTATAGAAGATAGCTGATTGAGAGAAGTAGTTCACATTTCTCTCTCTCTCTCTTTTTTAAAATTCTCCAGTAAGAGAATGTCTGGTTTGGATTTCCTTTATAAAACAATGACCTCAGAGCTCTTAAATTGCCCTTTATTTTGCTGCAATAAAGCAGCATGTAAATCTTTACTCTTCCTGACGTTTTGAAGAAGATCATTGGATATATCAATGTAGTAGACAGAGGAAAAAGGTTTATTCCCACTCTTCTGCTCAGAACAGAGAACCAGAAGTTCAACTGAGAAACTTCCTTAAAAATAAGCAAAACTGTCAACTCTCACTACCTTGGTGTTTACTCAGACTCCAAGGAGAGAGGAACCAGAGTGAAAGAAGCCCACAGCAGTGCCTGATGACTTAGACTGGTTTTCCCAGTGTTGCCGAAGAGGCAGAGCTGGGTTGCATAACTGAGAAAGCTTAATGGTCAGCCATGGCATTGAAACAGACACTGTGCTTAAGCCCTTTTTCATGCTCCAGTAAGTAAATTGTCAATGGGCAGATAACACCATCTTAATCTCTGATACTACTTCATGGAAAAGCAATACAGCCAGTCCCAGGGAAGGAGGACTTCAAAATAACAATAAGGGAGGTTAAAAAGTTCAAAGCCAGCTGACTGCATATCTGGCTTTGAGTTTAGCATTAACTTTCAGATCAGAATGAGTATTTGAATAAAAGTTTAACTTTTTTAGGAGCAAAAGCTATTAAAGAGTAAGTAGACAGAAAACGAAAGGTCTTTGTACATGTGTAATTTAGCACAAAGGTTAGACGGAATGCCAGGCTGGCCTTTGCTGTTGCCACAAGGGGGACACCTTCTGTGGACAGAAATAGACTGAAAGAAAGTGAAGGCTTTTTTCCTCCATGTTCCTCTTCTCTCCTCTCCCCCAAGATCACTGAGAAAACTAGTGAAAGTCTATAAATGCCAGGAAATTGCCATGAGACAGAATCGAAGAGACCCGAGTCTACTAAAACGCTCTTAGGATTGACTCTTGCCATCTCATTTCACAGGATGTGTATGTGCAGGCAAATTCTCCTGAAACACGATTCTTAAGTTTGGGGGGTTTTATTTTGAAAGCCTGTTCAGCACATGGAAGGAATGAACATGTTCCCTTTTAACTGTCAAAAGGGAAGTTTCATATGACAATGTGCTTTTGAACAAAACCAACTGTTTTTTTTTTTTAATTAAGTAACCAGAGGTTGGGGGTTGGGGGTTGGAGAGGAGGAAAAGAAAACCAAACATTTTTGCACTAAACCATTAATCTCCTCATACCTATTTTTTCCCTCTCACCCAAATGATCTTCACTTTTCAAAGTTACTTATGTTCATGGGAGTTCTTCTTGCGTCATTTTAGTATTACATATAGTAATTTGATTTCTCCACCTGGCTGAGATTTTTCAGGATTGTGCTCATGTCTTAGAATTCTTATTTCACAGAGGGTCCGGTCACTGTAACATCTCAGAGAGTGTGGAGAGAGGGTATACATTGCTCTAGGACCGAGCTGTCCATCTACATGAGGTAGACGGCAGTGCCGTATGGGGCTCTGGTTCCGTGACAGCAGACAGAATGTTGGGCTTGGGAGTAGAAGACTGCCAGAATCCCACAAGATAATCATAACTGTACTAACAGCAATACTCTGACGATAATAACTGTCATTGACTGTCAGGCATTGCATTAAGTGGTTTGCAAACACATGTAGCTCTTGCATCAACCTCCTAGGTTATTGGAATCCTGTTTTACAGAGAGGACGGAGCTTAGAGAATGAAGCAAACCTGCCGAAGGTAACATGTTCCTGGTAATTTATAAGAAAAACAGAATTAGAAATCAGGTCTGTCTGCTGTTTCACCATCTGTAAAACAAGGGCATGATTTGCCTGAGATTTCGCTCAGCTTAACCAGGACCATTTGAGTTTTCTAAACCAAAAATAAATAAATATGCAAAAGTGTCTGCTGTGATCAACACGATGATCAGTCGGGTGCTGAAGGAAAAGTGAATCCTAATAAGTGCGAAGCAGAGAAAATAGGAGGATCTTTTCCTCCCAAGGTCACGGTTCCACACCTTTTCTCCCACCCACAAAGCTCCCATCACTTTTCCGACATTCTACATATTTCCTTTAAGAGGGCAGAGCAGCCCTCTGCTGGAAGGGGGGAGGCGGCATATTCCTGGAAGGGGAAGTGGGGTGAAGATTCAGTTTCACTTTGGGACTAGAACACTTTGCTGAGTGAGGGAGAGAGCACAGAGGAACATTTAAAGGTGGAAGGACAGACAGACTCAGTCCTCTCCTTTGGCACTGACGTGGAACTTAACTCTCAGGCTTTGGCTCCGAGAACTGTTGAATGGCTTTCTGACAGCATTTCAGTAGCACTTGTCTTTGAGCAGTCCCACAACTTTAGCCAATAAACACTTCTCCAGACCCCCAAGGAACCAATGTAGTAGCACCTTATTACAAATCCAGTTTTCAGATTTTAAAGCCCAATGTGAAGTGAGGGAACTTACCTTCACACAGGATAATGCACTTGCTTTTTTTAAGAAAAATAACTATCTATCTGTATATCTCTCTACCTCTGTATCTATCATCTACCTATCTAGATATCTACCTACCTACCTATCTATTAACTATTGTGGTAAAATACACATAACATAAAGCTTACTATCTTACCATTTTCAATTTGCAATAACATGGATGAAACTGGAGGACTTTATGCTAAATAAAATAAGCCAGACACAGAAAAATAAATATTGCATAATCTCAATTACATGTGAATTCTAAAAAGCAACAAACAAACAAAACAATCTCTACCCTCCTCCCCAAAAACTCATAGTAAAAGAGATCCCACCTGTGGTTTTCAGAGGCAGAGGGCGGAGGAAGGGGGAGCTGGAGGAAGGTGGTCCAAGGGGTGCACTTTCAGGTACAGGATAAATCAGTACTTGGGGTGTAAGGCCTGATGTATACCTTAAGCTTATACCATGAAATATGTAGATTATTTCTTAATAAAACTGGAAAAAATAAACACCACCAAATTCATTGTGACACCGAGTAGAATGGTGATTGCCAGAGACTAGGGAAAAGAATAGATTAAAAAACAGGGGAAAAAAAAGAAAGTAGAAAGAAATAAAAAGTGGTTGCCAAGGGCTGAGGGAAGGGTGGTATTTCTAACATTTTATGCTGTGCCATTAAATCTGTGTGAAAAACAAACACAAAAAATATTTTTCCCTTTGCCTTTTAAGACACATTCATAAAAACTCTGATGACATTAAATATGTATAAGTTTCTCTTCCACCAAGAAACCGGTGAAATTGTGTGGGTATTTTACTCATATCCAGGGAAAAACATGCATCATTTAAACACCATCCATCACTTGGGATGTGTAATCACATATTCATGAGGGCAGATGCAACGCGTTCGACTTTAAAACCTGCGGCTCATAGAAAAGCAGGGAGAGGTTTCTGTTATTGTTTGAACCTTTGATTATTGATGCAGATTCTAAACAGAAACTTTGGCATTGCAGAAGGTGATAAGCACAGAAAAATTTTGTCGTGAAATTTTAGGATCTTCATTTATCCTTTTCATATCCCCTAATTGCTTTTCTAAATCTTTCACTCACATTCCTAATTTTTTCATTCATAAACTATGCTTCAGTTTATAAACACAAATATATTAACTTATTTAAGCCTGATTAGAAACTCCTACACACCTAGCTTTCCAATAAGTGTTAAGTAAACAAAGATGTACATCTTTTAGGTATTTAATGAATCTTCAATAAATGAAAAATTCAGTGTGTATGTCGAAGGTGCAAAGATGAATATAACGTGATAATATGTTGAAATGATTTTTAAGGGTGGGAAGGAGTGATGGATTCACAACTAACCAGGTGACCAGGGATGTCTAAGGAGAAAACTCAAAATGGAAGACTTCTGATGGTTTGGCAAAGACATTGAACATAAGGTATTAATAACATCGGAGAAAAGAAGCAAAAATCACAAAGAGCAGCAAAACTTGATGATGACTAACATCTGGTTGGAACATATGGGCAAAGATACTAATCATATTATAGAGAAACATATGTATTAAACTAGATACAGAATAAGAATAGCTACATGTGACAAACAATGAGGAATCTGTAAGTGATATTTTTTCAACTCTGGACTTGGAAACCCTAGTCATTCACTACATTTCCTACCAAATTTATATTACTTCAATATAAAAATGTGAGAATAAAAAGCTCAATATTAAAATACAGGGCAAAACAAAAATAGGTTTAAAGTTGTTCATATGTAAAATAATATAATTTTCATAAATAATAATACAGAGTAAATTCTGTGTTTTGCATACTCAACTGTACAACTCCTTTTGCCCCACCCTGTATAGAATTCATCATTTGAAGTTAAAAGACTCAAGGAAAAACCAACGCAAAATATAAAAAGGATAACATTTTATAAGATAATCTGTGCTGCCCTGGCTGGTATGGCTCAGTGGATTCAACTTGGCCTGCAAACCAGAGGGTCACAGGTTTGATTCCCAGTCACAGATTTGATTCCCACGTGCCTGGGTTGTGGGCCAGGTCCCCTGTGGGGTGAGCACAAGAGGCAACCACACATTGATGTTTCTCTCCCTCTCTTCCTCCCTGCCCCTCTGTCTAAAAATAAATAAATAAAATCTTTTAAAAAAGTGTATCTGTGCTTCTCCCATGCATAAAATTTAGTGGCTATAAGGGAACTTTAGTAATCAACTAATTAAGCTCTTAATTTATGTTTTTAAAAAAGCTTAGGTCCAGAAAAGAAAAATAAATTTACTAAGATCACGGAACTAAGGGGTTGGAGAACCAAGCTGGGACTCCAGTTCTCCCTCCACCAAAGTACGACAGTCTTTCCCATATTATTTACATCAATTGACAGCCAGTCAGTAGCCCTGTCCTGTCTCTGTAGTGGAGTTTCCTCACATCTCATTTTCCTTCTCAATTTTTTTTTTAACACTTGATACTTTCTTCCCTCTTTGCAGCTTTGAGAAACTTAAGGTCAGACCCAATCCACCAAAACGTGTGTGCCTTCTCCCCTCTGCAGGCCTGTGCAATCACTGCAATCAAATATCTGAGTCACTTGGCACCAAAGTTTAATAAGGAAAGGATCTGACATGTCTGGCTTCCCACCGCCTTTTGGTGACTCATCCATTTAACTTCTAATTTCTTTTAGGGACCTGGACATTTTTGTCTGCAATCCAACAGCTTTTCTGAAAAACATTTGCAGTGCAAACATTAAAAATAAGCTCCATGTTTGAAAGAAGAAACACAAGCATGAAAAATTGCTTTGGAGTTCAAATAAATCATAAATATAATACATAAAGCCAAATAGGACCCAGAGATTATTTAGTCTCAACTCCTCTTTGGCTGATGTTCAGAAACTTTCATGTCAGTCATTCACGAGTGTAATTTGTGTCAGCCATTGGCAGAGCTGCTTCGGCCTCTGTCCCATGATCTTAGTTGTGTTTTCTAAGGAAAATACAGAGGTAAATTCACGGGAAAAATAAAGAGGAAATTCTTTGTCATGTGTCACGTTTATACGCTTTGTCGTCCATTATCGAATTTGGCCACCCCTGAAACCCAGTGAAGTCTATTATCATTTATTTACAAAAGACTTGAATCTAAAACTGAAGTGAAAAGTCATGTTGCTGGGGGCACGACTGGAAGGCTGATATTAGATTTGTCGACTTTGTATTCTGTTTACCTTTAACATACACACTACACTAAATAAAGTGAAGATAAAGTCGTAAAGCTAAATAGCACTTGATATACAACTTTATGATTTTTCATAGGTATGATTTCTTTAGTGTTCATGATAATGAAAACTGCCAACTTGCGTATCCCAGTAAAAATACATGGTAGAAAGAGCATAGATTTTAGTGTCAAGTGGACATACCCTCAAATTCAGGCATGTCAGCTTACAAGGCAGTAGCTCAACAAATGAGAGTAATAATTAATCATCATCATCATCATCATCATTCTCTCTGTATCTGAAAGTAAAGCATCATCTGACATCAACATATTTTGTATTAAATGTGTAGGAGAACAAAAAAGGGTCCCAGTTCAGAACAAATTCTTAAAGCGTGTTTTTATTTCTTTTCTGAGTATGTCTCCTTATTTCTACATCAGATGACAAAGGGCAATTTATGTAAAAATGATAAACAATATCAAGAACAAAGAGTGTGGGTGTAGGAACAAATCCCAGATGTATCAGTGAGTAAAAAATCCAACGTATGTCACCAGAGCCTTCTTACAAGTCTGTTACTTCATTGTGGCACAACTTTTGACCATGGACTTTAGAGCGAGAAGGCATTCCAGTCATTATGAAATACAGCTTCCTCATCCCTCCGAGGAAACAGAGGTCTGGAGAAGATTAGTGACTGGCTAGCTATTTGCTTTGTGACAGAAAGGGAACTTGAAGCCAGGATTTAGGATGTTGAGTGTGGTTGTTTACCTTTTCATCTCTACACATTGAAACCAGTGCCGGTTTAAAGACACACCTCCCCCGTTGATAGTGTTAGCCTTTGCCATAAAGGACTCTCAGTGATTTTTCAGTTGTTAGCTGCCATAAATTATTTGTTTCTCAAATGGTATCCTTTATTTTATATGTACTTATAGAAATTTTTTAGAGGGAGAGGGGAAGGGAGGGAGACAGAGAGGAAGAGAAACATTGATATGAGAAAAACTGATCAGTTGCCTCCCACATGCACCCCAGACTGGGGACCAAACCTGCAACCCAGACACATGTCCTGACGGGATTGAAATGGCAACCTTTTGGTTTGCAGGATGTTGCCCAAACAATGGAGCCACATCAGTCAGGGCATTTTTAAAAAAATAAAGCAGGCCCTTTCAGGGGCTACATTTGAAGAGCTCTGGAGAAAACTCTCTTAGCAATTATGAGACACCCAACCCTTATTATTATTTATTTCTTACTGTTAGAAAACACTTTGATTCTAATAAATGAAATAACACAAAGCCAAAGTCAAGTCTTAGAGTCTATTTAAATTTTCAGTCTATTTAAATGGCATGTCCACATTGCTCTAAATAAGCAGATTATTTGAATAGGTACACTCAACCTATTTACTTGTCCACATTGATAAACTGAGACAAGTTTCCAGATCCAAATGGAAGCACTATGCCAGTGGTGTGTTATATTGTGTGATTATAATAAAATTTCCAAAAGTGATGCCTAAAAGGATTTCAGAACTCTCTGAAAGAGAGGAAATACTGCTCTATGGCAAGTACTTCAAACAGTTGGATCAAGATCCGGATAATGTTGCTAAAAATGCTAATGGAAGCTTCTCGATATCACCATGTGTTGTGTTTGCCCTTTATAACCAGATAAACCGGTGCTTGACTTTTAAAAAGTTATTCCCAGATATCTGCAAACATTAAAAGATAAAATAATTAGAAAGAGAATATTCAACTAAGAGAGACAGATTTCAATTATCCTCTCTTCTGGGTTAAGTCCTCGCCCAGAGGCTGGTGAGGCTGCCATCTTCCGTGATCGGTGACTTTGGAGAGCCTTACAGTAAATTGTATATTTCGGAGTTAGTCGACTACCAAAGCCCACACATCCTTCAACAGGGGAATGAGTAATGTTACAAAAATATGTTTATATGTTAGTCAGGTGGACCTTAGAATGTAAAGAACAAATAGGATTCTTAAAATCAGCTTAACAGTTTGGAGCTAAATGATGAAGGGATAGTCCCCCTGCTTGAGGCATATGGGAGACAAAAGAAAAACATGCCTCCTTAGAGAACATTTTCTTCTAGCGCATCATCCAATGAGAATTATTTGGACGTATGCATTTTGTTGTTTGATAGACATTTACAGACTATGCCCACTGTATGTTGGACACTGTGCCAAGTCCTTCACACATAAGGATACGTAAGGTAAGTACATGTCCCCAAGTTGCTGAGAGTCTAATGAGGAGGTGGACACACACAAGCTGACCATACTAGATACTGTCATGGCAAGGTACGGCAGGAGCACAAAGGCAAATACAAATCCGAAAGGGATGATGGGAAGGAGAGAGTCACAGAGAGAATGGTTTTTGTACTGAGTCTTAAAGCAACAGCAGCATCTGGTAAGTGCAAAGAAAACAAATACACTGAAGAAAGAAGGTAATAAACATGTAAGAGAAGGGAGATCTGAGCCACTCTTGACTACTGTAATGAATCATAAGTAGTTTGGGAAAGCTGGGACAAAAAATGTATATTGGGAGATAGAGAGACAAGCTTAGGGACACAGACGGAGTTACAATTTCAAGAGTCTTTGGCACTATCTTAAGGAGTTTGGATTTTATCTTGGAAGTTGTAGAGACTGATTAAAAGAATTCACACATGTGTATGCCTAATCAAACTTTTGTCTGAGCAAGATCACTTTGTCAGTAAGTGGAGGAGAGTTGGGAGTGGCCAGGCTGAGGGGAAGGGCATGTTTTAGCTATTGCAATCATTCATGTAATAAATTATAAATGGCAGTGGTAATGGATGTGAGTGACATTCTGGAAGTATGATTATAGAATTTGGGGATTTATTTGTTGTGGAAGGGAGATAGCAGGTCAAGGAAAAAGGTCTAAGCTGCTTTCTTTGGTTTAAGGTTAATCAAAGAGTCAGATAAACCAGAAAAGTCAGTCAGATGGGATAGTAAAAATAATGACTTTAATTTTGAATATATTAAGTATGAGTAAGGGGATCTTCAGAAATGGGTTTAATAGACAATTAGATGTATGGATGGGAGGGTAGGTAGTTAACATTAGTAATGAGAAACTAGAGTCAAAAATAAAAGTGGTGGTAAAACAGTACCTAGCTGTTCTAAATTTGTTCAGAAGCTTTGCATAATAAGTAAATTACATTCTGATATATGCAAATGTCTTTAAAAAGAATGCTGAACCAACCAATAGTCTTTGAGGACTTCTGGAGACTGGACAAGGAGCTGTAAGGTTGCAAATAAGCAAATATAGTGTCAGTGTTTAAAGTCAAGTCAGCCTAACCTCATAACATTAAGAGATTTAAACTCGCTGGGCAGAGGAATTCTTATATATTACCTATTGTTGTTACTAGTAGTTACATGAGGATAGAGGAGGGTAACCCAAACCCCGCCAAGGAAGTATTGGTTAAAAGGAGAGATTTAAAGAGGTATTCTTTAAGTAGTTTGTTAAAACTTATGCATCATTTGTAAGCCAGTGTCTACAAGTTGGTGGAAGTTCCCAAGTGTTTTGGTTGCTGGGTCACATGCCCAATTCCCATCAGCACATATGGGAAGTTAGCTTCCAGCAAGAGCCTCTACCCCAGGACCAAGGGCAACTTTCTGCTTGAGTGTCTAACTGACAAGTTGAGGTACTTCTTCCATTTCTGAGCTCATCTTTTTGCTTTCATACTTTAACTACTTCAGTTTTTCATATATGTTTCTGGCTTCTGTGTCAACAGGAATTCAGAATCTGTTTTTTTTTTGTTTGTTTGTTTGTTCCTGGCCTGTTGTCCTTGACTCTGATCCCAAGTCCTCACTGGAGGAGAAGGAGAGGACACCAAGAAACTACTTTAAAAAACTTCCAGACATAAACTGAAGTCCATAGAAGCACAACAACAAAGCAAATATTAGATTTTCAGGAAAAACAGGAAAAGGCTTCTTTTTCTCTCCAAAAGATCAGAACAAACTCAGCATTTTGGTAGCAGCTAACTCAGAGTGACACTCTTCCTAAACGTGGTTTGGAATTCCCCACACCACTGAGTTATTGTTTGTGCTCAGCAATCTAACCAACATTTCTGGATAAGATCTTGGAATCGCATTATCGCCCATTCCACTGAACCATACTCTTCATTACTCCCCATGTTCAGGTCATCAGAAGGCTGGAATCATACGGTACTATCTCTTTGGGAAAAAATCTATGGACAAATGACTTAGAAAAATACTGTATAACATAAACAGTGCTTAGATATTCTTAAGGTAAATTAACTTAATAAAAACTCCAAGGACTCCTTCAGAAAAGAATCAATTTACCTGGGTTTAATCTAGTAGTCCCTAGTTTATTGTTTCATGGAATTATTTGTAGTCTATATGTTATAAACGTAGTATTTGGGGAAAGAACTGGTAGCTGCTTTCCTTTGAACACCTACTCAATACTCATTCATTCTTGAAAGAGCCTTTTAATTAGGGCAAGCGTATGTCCCAGTTTGCCCTGGACATTCCCAGTTTACTGCTGTTGACCTGGTGTAATTATTAACATTTCCCTCTTTTACACTCAAAAATGTTCTGATGACTAACAATATGGACACCTGACTTATATCTATTATCACCTAGGGGATAATAATACCCCCCAAATATCATGGGGCATATTAAAAAAATAACTGCCCTCATGGGGAGGGACCCCATCAGCACAATTAGTTCACTGAGGTGTGCGGTAGACATCACCCTCCCCGCCCAAGTGATTCTAACATGCAGTTAGAATTGAGAACTGGGACTCATTTCAGGGGAAGAAGTTAATGGCATAGAAAAGTCTGTTTTTTCTTCAGCAGCACCAAGTGCCATGAAAATTTGTTCCCCTTCCATTACTTTGTGTACCTTAAATTAACTACATCTACAAAATTTCTGGCATGAAGTTTTTTCCTAATATCTCACCATGACACTGGACAATATCAGGTGCCTTTAAGAAATTGAAAGAGGTACAGCACAGGAGATCAGTTTTGATCAGAAAACCACGTGATCTGGAGTCTTGGGAAGCTTCGCTTTCTAACGACTGACCTTAGACAAGGGCTGCAGCCTCTCTGGTTTTCAAATTCCTCAGCTGCACTATCTCCTGGTCTCCTGGCTTCTGTCATTTTTTAAAGTTCTTAAAATCTTCAGTGGTTTGTCTGAATGCCCCACCATTTTTAATCACCTGAGTAAAATTAATTTTATTTACAGTTCCTAAAGTGATTTTCTTTTGAAAGGAGTAACCAAAGCTATCATTTCCTTGAAACTTACTGACCTTTCCTATGGGCTAAAATTTCCATGCCTCTTGAAGAGCAATTTCTACTCTTACTCTTCATTCAAATTTCCCCCTATATTCCTGGATACTGTTCAAAGCCCCTAAAAACACTTGCTTGCCACCTTGGCTGGATGGCGGCTCTGTTGGTTGGAACACTGTACCACACACTAAAAGGTTGCAGGTTTGATGCCCGGTTGGGGTGTGTCCGAGAGGCAATGGATCGATGCTTGTCTCTTTCTCTCCCTTTCTCTCTCTCTCTAAAAATCAATAAGCATATCCTATAGTTTATTGATGAAAGACAGTTTTCTTATGAATAAGTGAGGGCTTAAAAAAAGAAAATAAAACACTTGGTCCTTCTGCTCATTGACCAGGCCCAGGAGTGACCTGGTTTGGCTGTGTTACATAGACAAAAGCCTTAAATTGGTGCCATACAGTATAAGGACAAATTGTAATTTCTCTATCATTCTTGGCCACCACGAATTTGTTTCACATCTCAGCTAACTGTAGTGTACATAGAACATTCAAGTCATTTTTTATCATATAAGACTGGTAGTACTTCCAATTATCTTCTCAAAATATGATCTCTTCAAGACTTTCTCCATGTATAGTCTTCACTGAATGCTCGAGAAGTCAAAAGTCCAAAGGGTAACCAGCGCAACTGTCACCTTTTTCATAGATATTGACACGCCATATATAAAAATAGCAGGAAGTCATTATTTATCACTCATATTACACTTACTAGGATTTTTTGCTAAGAAAAATGGGAGCAGACATTTCTCATGAGGAGTATACACTTGAGATGAACTTGGCAGTAAACAAATGAGAAAATGGTCTCTGATATCACGTGTGCGTTGCATCTGATCACAAATACCAGTGACATAATTTAGAACAATCTTTTACAAACTGAAAATGGCTGAAACGCCTGCTGAATTGTTCCTTTTGGAAAACTGGTTGATATGTAGTGTTTAATTAAGTATTTTCAAACCATCCTTTTGCAGGCCTGTTTCACTTTAGCTGAAGTTATGACAGCTTGTTGCCATTAGTTTTTTAAAAAAAGAAGGCATAGTTTATTCTCTCTCCCTTCCACTCTCTCTTTTTCTTTCTCTCTCAGATATTTGTCTTTTTAAGTGAAGTAAAATAGCCTATTTTAGAGATGTGGAAAGAGTAAGTGTGAATATGTTGCTAATATAATGCGTCCTTGGTGTAAATAGGAATAATCTAATGAAAACACCCATATTTTAGTATTATTATGGAAACAGAACCATATTTTCTCTTTTTCTACAACTTTTTGGGTATTATGGAACTGTGGCAACTTGAAGGAAACCACCACAGACCTAAAGTCAATTCATGTATATCCCTTAAGTGAACTGCCTTAGCCAGCTGACTATTTACCCAAAGAACATCTGCTTGGTTAGTATTACAAACATTTTACTATATTCTTACACTTGTTTATTCATAATTTTCCATGTCATGTTTTGTCACTGGGGAAGGAAAAATCATATTCAATTTTTCTTTCTTCTTTTCCTCTCATGCTCTGTCATAAGATCGAAAACTTTTAGTTAAATGAATAGTTGGCTGAAATATTACCTGAAATATAGACTTATTATTCTCAATAAGAGAAATCTTTTATTTAAATTCCATTATCTTGGATGAAATTTCTTTTAATTAAATCTTGGAAAAAACACACTTTTCACAGATATGACTTGTAATTTTTTTCCTTTGACTTTTATATTTTCAGGAGTTCTCCAACTTTGCTAATATTTTTTTTAAATGTCTTTAATGATCCAACAATTATAATTTGATAATTAACTGGAGTAGCATTTTAAGTGTCATAGATATGATTTGGCTAGCATACCCACTATTCTAGAAAACAGACTAGAGGCATATAGAAAATGGACATTTCTTGCCTTCGCATTCATACTTTTTCTTTGCACCCTTGAGACCTGCGGCTTGGGTTATTCAGCCACAACCTACTATTTCCCATTCATCCCTGATGACAAAACTGTGACAGCTTTTGGAAAATTTTCTCCTCAAGATCCCACGTGTTCAGTCATTAGCAAAAAAGAAAGCAAGAAAATGTGAAAGTTACTGAGGTAAGTCCAGTGCCTGCAGCTGGTTTCAGCAATTTCAACTTGTGCAAGACCCCGAACTTGTGAAAGAAACCCATGTAAAAGAATCTTGGAACAGGATGTAATCAAACTCCAATCTGCTGAGAAATGCTGCAAAAATGACTTCAACTGCCAAAAATAATAATGTCGTTTACAAGCAGCTCTTCCTATGTCTAAGGAAGGACTAGCCACGCCGGAGTTTACGCTGCTGGTTTTGGAGGAGCAAAGTAAGGAAAGGGCAAGTCCTGCCTCCCCCCCACATAAAACACACAGTATCAGAATCCACTAGAAGCTGTGGCCCATTCCCAAGATGCTGGCAATACCGAGAGAGAGTCATGTACACAAAACTCTGAACGGTAAGTGACCCCGGACAAAGGGATTATATTTGGCAACGATTCTGTGCTGTCACTTTCTGTCTGTAACCAGGCTGCCCTGTCTCGTGAAGGCAGGGCTGTTAAATACCTCTTAGTCACAAACCCCCAACTTGAATCTTTCCTTCTTTTTCTTTTCTCCCCAAATATTATCTGGCAGCTTCCCCCAAGGGACAAGGGCTTGGGAGGGAATATTCACAAATGATCCTTCAGATAACGTTCATCACAAAAGCCCTGCACCTACCTGAGCGAAGCCTGGGCTGCTCGGTCTGCATGGGCTGGATGTGAAAACAGACCCGGTGTGATGGCTTCTCCAAATTTACCAGAAAGAAAGGACCTGGGATGCTTGTCCTTTAAGTGTCTCTAAACATGGTTTGCATAGCTGGATCTCTTCTTATCTGTGCCTTTCGGCTTTCGCTTCCATACATGGATCTGTTCCCAACAGTAACTCCAAGCTGTCGAAAAGAAGCTATCTGGCAGCTCCCTGCTTCATCCAACACATGGATGATAAAAATACACATATAGAGAGCCTTCCAGCCAGGCCCCATTTCTCACCCCACCATCCTGCCACTGTGCCTTTTTGCAAATACCCTTTTTCAGATTGACATTTCTCCTCTCCGGACCTTTAGAGAACTACCAGTTTCTGATTCACACAGAGAGCTTTCAGGGGGTGGGTTTGCTTAGCTTTATGAAAAAAGATACGGTTAGGGTCTCAGCATCTTCATCCTTAAACATTGTAACAATAAGATGCGTAGGGGACCCAGGACATGTTTAGTGACTGAATGAAGATATAAATGAATGGCTGAGTAAATGGATGGCATCGTATGTTCATAAATAAATCCAAAACTATTTATTTAATTAGGAATAGTTGTTAATACTCCAGATTATTTGTCTTAAAGGATAAGGCAGCAGCAGAAGATCAAAGTAATCAGAATCTCTAAAAGAGAAGGAGAGGCCAGTTTCTTATTTCAACAGCTTCTCATTTAGGGTATTGCGGCAGTTCCTACTAAGTAAGTTTTTACAGAGCATATGGTTTGAGATTTAGAAAACTTTTTTAAATGTTATGAATGTAAACCTAATAGAATACTAATTGCTACATTTGTTAAGTGCCACTGGTACTTTAAAAAACACATAACTGTGACCTAAAATTTAAGATAGGGGCGGGGGGGTCATAAACCCTGCTCTGTGTAGCAGAGGTGAGAGGTACCCCTCAGGGGGTTGCCCAAACCCTGCTTAGCTTTCCAGTTCCTTTGTAATTTAGCTTCTCTGTTTTAAAATGTATCTCTCTCTCTAAAAATTTGTTGTTACTCCTATGTAACAAGAGATCAAACTATAGAGAGAGAGAAGAGAGGAAGAAAGAGGGGTGGGGGAAGAATTTTCAAATAACATTTTTCCGTTTGTAGTTTTTTTTCCTCAAAATTATGTTCAAATTCTTGTAGAGTCTCTTATTTGAAGAATAAAAAAGGCATTTGAGGCTCACAAGCATAGTTCGTTTTGGTGTACTGAAATGAAACGTATGCTTTAAAAATTCCAGAGGAAACAAGGAGGGATAGGCAAAACACCCATCTACCTATGTGTAAGGGGTTCATCATGTTATCCTTCCTACTGTGTTTGTATTCTAACATTTCTATGAAAGAAATAAAAGAAAAAAGGGAGAAGAGTACCAAATGGGCACAGGAATGGCCAGTTTGAAGAATCCTACATTTTATCAATCTCTGTGCAAAAGCACTTAGGCCAGAACAAGAAGGGTCCAGGGTTGGAGGTTTTTTATTCAAAATATTCTGACAATCTAACCTCTTCCCATTTAAATCCAATCAGATATGCATATAGTTTAATATTCTATATAATAATTTACTTTATGTCATGGATTATCTAGATAACATATTATATATAATACATGCAGAATATAGTCTCTATATAATGACATATCTAATGAAAAGTAAGATATGATATTTAAAAAGCTGACTAAATATAGCTCAGTGATAGTCATAGTAGATGATTCCTTACCAGGAGCTATTCAATGTCCTCTCTTCCCTTGCCTTGGATTTTAGAAATCCAAAAGTAAAACTCTTTTCTTACTGTCCTTGGCAGCTGGGAATGGCCACGTAACCTGGTTTGGTCAAGCAGGTGTGAACAGGAGTCCCTGGGAGGGACTTCAGGAAAGCGTCTATTTATCTGTTAAAACCTGACAGACTCAGCTTTTAGGCTTCTTGGCCCTGTACCCCTTTCACGGATTTCCTTCTGAGACAGCAAACTTGAAGCCTCAAATTGCAGCAGTCGTTTAGTGGCCAGGAGGGGACAAGCAGAGGACAAATACCTATGAAATAAGGAAGGTGAACCAAACACCGTTTCACTGTCACAACCCTGAACTTACCCACCTCTGAACTTCCTGTCATGTGAGAAAAATAAAACCCAAATTAATACAAAAAGCAGATGCCAGATTGTGAACTTAACATTCAAATTAGAAAATTGTGCTCTGGCCCTGCTTCTGTTACTTACTAGCTGAATAACATTGGTCATGTCACAGAGTTCTATTTTCTTCTCTGTTAGTCGAGAAAACACTTGACCTTCTAACCTTAGAATTATACTATGAGTTGCTATGTGTGGTATATCTTCATAAATTGTGTGAGATTATATCAATGTAAGGTAGTTTATTTAATATACAGGGTGGTTGATACATGGGGCCCACAGTGACTCCATAGTTACATCTAACAGGGACTAGGCGTCTGCTTTCTGTTCAAAGAAGAATTTTCAGACGCTTTGACGGGCTTAACTTAAAACCTCTTGTGAATTCTGCACTGAAGTTAGAAGCAGCTGAAGTACGAAAAAGATGATATGTTCCAAAATCCATTGGCCTGTTTTGGACTGGCCAAACGGAGATGGCATGTGTCAGTGAGGTTCACTGAAGAAGGGAGTCCATTTCCTGCCTGAACTCGGATAATGAGTAATCTGGGCTTGGGTGTTGGTTCCCAGTTCTGGAAGAGGCTGTGGGGGTGTGTGGACAGGAAAAGATATCCTGATAAAGAGGTTAAAGGCCTATCATGCTCCAAGAAAGAGCTTAAATTGGTCTCCTTTGAACCTTGTAGATGTAGAAGTCAGGATTAATGTGCGGACATATTTGCCTAACTCCATAAAGGAGGATGCTGTACAATGCGTGCGGGCATTCAGTTTCACTGTGGGGTGCTTCGCACATGCTGTTCTCTTCAGTGAAATGTTCTGCACCTCTGCCCAAAATCATGCATACACATACACACATTTCACCTTGGCCAGAAGAACACACTTCAGTCTTTTCACATTCAGCTCAGTGTCTCTTCCTTTCTGAAGTCAGTTCTGACCTTACGACCAGGTGTTCCAAAGCACATACAGCATATTGCTGTAGTCTGTTCCTACTGTCTGCCCTTGGCCATTGACTGTGAGCTCCAGGAGGACAAGGGCATCGTGTTATTTGCCAACTTTGTATCTCCAACATTCATTAGAGTGTCTGTCCTAGAGTAAGCAAGCCACAACAAATTGGTTGAAAAATTAACTGCATCAGTAAAAGAATGAAAAATGAGTAAATGATAGTTAAATCTCAACTGGTGATCATTAGCTCAGCAACCCTCCCTGCTGTGTAAGGTGTAAGAACTTCAAATGTTCTATTGCCCATCTGGGTAGGGACTATCAGCTCAAAGGAGACGGAAAACAGTGTTCAGAAATATTGACAGCATTCTAATTTATCCAGGAAGATTACTTAATGTTTCTAGTTACCCAACTCAATGGGCCACCGCATTAGCACAGACCGCTTAGAGCAGAGAGCTGACACCAACCATTACCATGGAGAAGGGGTGAGGATTTTAAGTTTTTAAAAGATCATAGACATCAGTTTTTTTGTGATGGAAACATTAAGTTATTTTTGTCTAATGAGGTGGAGGTACTCTTTTATAAACGACTTATTAAAGCACACAACAAGTTTTCAAAGGAATTGGGGGCAAATACAAAATGCCCATCCCATCTTGCAAGACGAGAAATGAGAAAAAGAGATTAAACACGGCTCTTACCCTGGGAGAACCACCTCAAATGTTCTCTCTTCTAAGTCATTTTTTACCTCTTTCCAGCATCATCATTGACGTAATAATTAGTCTCACTGGGGTTCTATTAGCACAATGTTCAGATTTCTTTATTTTAGCAACCTTTTTTCACAGTCCATCCAAGTCACCAAGTTAACATGTACAATTCAATGTTTTTTTGGTATATTCACAGATAAGTGCAACCACCCCTACAATCAGTTTTAAAACATTTCTATCACTTTCCCATCCCTCCATCTGCCCCTGGCCCAAGTAACCACTAATCTACTTTCTGTCTTTACAAATGTTGCTACTGTGGACTTCCATATGACTGGAATCATATAATATGTAGTCGTTGGTGACTGACTTCTTTCACTTTGCAAAGTTCATCCATTGGTAGCAGGAATCAGTACTTCAGTCCTCTTTATGGCCAAATAATAATCCATTATGTAGATCCACCCTATATTGTTATCCATCCATCCACTAAGGAACACTAGGATGGTTTCCATCTTTTGGAACTTAAGAACAATGCTGCCATAAATATTTCTGTACAAGTTTTTGCATGAACATTTGTTTTTATTTCTCTAGGCTGTGTGTACTCAGGAATGGAATTGCTGATAACACTATGTCTAATCATGTGAGAACTGCCCAATTGCTATCCAAAGCAGTGGTACCATTTTACATTCTCACCAGCAGGGTAGGAGGGCTTAATTTTTCTACATGGTTTTTGTTTTCTGACTTTTATTCCGGTATCCTAGTGTTTGTGAACTGGTATCTCACTGTGGTTTTGGTTTGTTTTCCCTGATGATTACTGATGTTGAACAGTTTTTCAAGGGCTTATTTTTTATTAGTGTATCTTCCTTGGAGAAATATCTATTCAGATTCTTTGGCCATTAAAAAAAACTATGTCATTTGTCTTTTTTATTATTGAGTCATAAATGTCCTTTATACACTCCAGACACAAATCCCTTAGATATATGATTTGCAAATATTATCTTGTATTCTGTGGATTTTTTCATTTTCTTGATGGTATTCTCTCAAGCACAAAAGTTTTAAATGTTGATGAAGTTCTATAGATCTGTTGTTTTCTTTTTTGCTCAGAATTTTGATATCAAATACCAAATATGAGGTCATAAAAATGTGTCCCTGTGCTCTCTTCTAAGAGGTTTATAGTTTGAGCTCTTACATTTAGGCCTTTCATTTATTTAGACTTATCTTTCCTACAATATATAAAATGAACTGCATTCTTTTGTATCAGATATCCCTTTGTCCCAGAACCATTTGTTGAAAAGACTACTTATCCTCACTGAATAATGTTGGTACACTTGCCAAGTATCCGTTGACCTTAGATGTATAGGTTTATTTCTAGCATCCTAGGTTTTTTTCCTATTGATCTATATGTCTCTCTTTGTGGCAGTAACACACCATCTTCCTTACATTATTTTGTAGTAGTTTTGAGATTAGAATGTGTGAGTCCTCCTACTTTGTTCTTCTTTTTCTCTTTGTTCTTCATTTTGGCTATTCTGGATCTCTTCTAAGTCACTATAAATTTTAGAATCAGGTTGTCAATTTCTATAACAAAGTCCACTGAGATTCTCATAGAAATTATGTTGAATTTGTAAATCAGCTTAGGGTGTACCACCATCTTAACAATATTAAGTTTACTGACCCTGGCCATCTAATGGCATTAGATGTTTGCCATTTATTTAATTTCACTAAACAATATTTTACAGTTTTCAGAATATAAGTTTGCACTTCTGTTATTCCTAAGTATTTTATTCTTTTTGACACTGTTGTCAAGGGAATTGTTTTCTTAATTACATTTGCAGATGGAAAATAAAGGTATCTGGGCTTTTTAAAAAATGGGTAGTTTTTGGAACTATTTAAATTTCTTTACTTGTTATAGGTTTATTCAGATTGTCTATTTCTTCTTGAATCAGTTTAAGTAGTTTGTGTCTTTCTAGGAATCTGCCATTTCATCAAAGTTTTCAATTTGCTGGCATATAATTGTTCATAGTATTCCTTTTCATCTCTTTTTAAAATTTCTGAGAGGTCAGCAATAGTGTCCACTCTTTCCTTTCTAAACTTCATAATTTGAGTCTTTTCTCTTTTGTTATTGGTCATTCTAGACAAGCATTTGCCAATTTAATTCTTATCATTGTTATAGCTTTCTAATCAATTGGCTCTTTTTTATTATAAAATGTCCCTCTTTATCTTTGGTAACACTTCTATTTTAAGGTCTATTTTGTCTAAACTAGTATAGCCGCTTCAGCCTTCTGCCTCTGATTTCTAAATTCATAATTTATTACTTTCTATTCTTTAACTTTTTCTCTATTTCCATCTTTTAATCTAACATGTATTTTCTGTAGAAAATATGTCATTGGGTTATATTATTTTCATTTGCTTGTTGTTAATCTAGTATGGTGATCTCCACCTTTTGATTAGATTTAATCAAACATTTAACTGCACATTTAGTTTTATTATTGATATAGTTGAATTTACATGTTTAATTTTACTTTTTGTTTTAGATACATGTCTCATGCATTTTTTGTTCCTCTATTCTTTCTTTACCGCTTTCTTCAGTATTAAGTGAATATATTCTAATGTAGCATGTTAATTCCTCGAGTGATTTTTTAAAGTATTTTTTCTTTTATTGGTTCCAAAGAGAGAGGAAGGGAGGAAGAAACAGAGGGAGAAAAATGTGAATGTGAGAGAGAAGCATTGATTGTTTGCCTCCTGAATGCAACCTGACTGGGGACTGAACTTGTAACCCAGGCATGCACCTTGACCAGGAATCAATAACCTTTTGCTTTGCTGGACAATGCCCAACCAACTAAGCCACACCATCCAGGGCTTGACTGATTTTTTTCACTTTATTTTTGAATTATTTTCTAGTGGTTGTTCAAGGGTTACTATATACATCTTAACTTAGCTTCATATTGAAACTAGCTTAATTACAGTGATATAGAGAAATGTTCTTCCATCCTGTGGGTTGTCTGTTTATTTTGTTCTCATGACTTTCTTTGCTATGCAAAACCCCTTTGGTCTGATATAGTCCCATTTGTTTATTGTTTCTTTCATTTCCCTTGCTTGGGCAGATACATCTGATTTCAAATATGCTATGAGCTATGTCTGAGATTTTGCTGCCTGTTTTCTTCTTGGATTTTTATGGTTTCTGGTCTAACATTTAAGTCTTGATCAATTTTGCATTTATTCTTGTGTGAGGTGGTCCCTCACATAAGAAGGTGTGGTTCCTCACACAAGAAGGTGGTTTAGAATCATTTTTCTGCACATATCTGTCCAAGTTTCCCAACACCACTTATTGAATAAGCTATCTTTAGCCCATTGTATGTGTTTGCTTACTCTGTTGATTATTAATTGACTATGAAGGTATGAGTTTATTTCTGGGCTCTCTGTTCCATTGATCTGTCTGTTTTTATGCTAGTACCAGGCTGTTTTGATTACTATGGCCTTGTAGTATAGTTTGATATTAGGTATTGTGATTCCTCCCATTTTGTTCTTTCTTAGAATCACTATTGCTATGTGGAGCCTTTTGTGGTTCCATATAAATTTTTGAAATATTTGTCCTAGTTCTATGAAATATATCATTGGAACATTGATAGGAATTGTGCTGAATATATAGACTGCTTTGTGTAGTATGGATGTTTTAATGATGTTAATTCTTCCCATCCATGAATGTGGCACGTGCTTCTACTTATTGTATCTTCTTCAATTTCTTTCTTCAGCGTCTCATAATTTCCTGAGTATAGGTCTTTCACATCCTTGGTTAGGTTTATTCCTAGGTATTTTATTCTTTTTGTAGCAATTGTGAATGAGATTGCCTCCTTAAATTTTCTTTCTGTTAGTTCATTATTGGCATGAAAAATGCAATTGATTTCTGGGTATTAATTTTGTATTCTGCTACTTTGCTAAATTCATTTATCAGTTCTAATAGTTTCTTGGTAGAATCTTTGGCATTCTCTATTTACAGTATCATGTCATTTTCAATAGTATGGATGGACCTGGAGAACATTATGCTAAGTGGAACAAGCCAGTCAGAGAAAAACAAATACCATATGATTTCATTCATGTGTAGAATTTAATGAACAAACTCAACTAACAAGAAACACAGAAATAGATTCATAGGTGGAGAATAGATGACAGTTGGTGGTAGGGGGTTAAGGTGTTTAGAAATTGAGCAAAGATAAAAAAGGACTCATAGACATGAATAACAGTGTGGTGATTGCAGGGAGGAAGAGGGATATAAGGGGACTAAATGGTAATAGAAAAAAATACAATAAAGATTAAATCAAAAAAGAAAAAAAGAAATATTCCCCTTATATAGCTCTACTTCAGTCCCCCTTTCTGTGGTATTTTATTATATGTATTACATCTATTAATGTTAACAAACCAATAATACATTCTTATAAGTACAGTGGTTTTCAAACTTAATTGATTCTGGAAGGTTGTCTGAGAAGTGATTTGTTTGAAACAAAATCAGTTTTTCCAGGTATCAGCGTGAAAGGGTTGTCAGGTCAAAGAACTGAAATTTTGTTTGACAACTGAACCATTTTTTCCTTGAACAACTCGGTGGAGAACCAAATTATCTGAGATGGGAGACGTTTTAGAACCGAGTTTTGACTGTATTATTTTGCTACCTATAGTCACTTTTTTAGACCAATACAGCTTTGCTTCAACTGCCTTTTTTGCTTTGTATTATTAGTAAATATATTATACATATATTACATTTTATATGTTATAAGCCTAGCAATACACTATGTACATAATTTTATACAATTCCTCTTTAAATCGGTTAGGAGAATAAAAAAGGAAAAATATTCATTTATAGTGCCTTTCACAATTACTTTGTTACATTTACTAGTGCTCTTTGTTTATGTGGCTTCACATTACCCTCCAGGTTTTCTTGCTTTCAGCCTGAAGAACTTTTAATATTTCTTATAGGGCAAGTTTGCTAGCAACAAATTGTTTCAGCTTTTGTTTATTTGGAAAAGTATTTATTTTGCCTTAGTCTTTTAAAAAAATAGCTTTGCTGATTATAGGATTTCTGGTTGACAGTATTTTTTCCTTGTAAGCTTTGAATATATTATTCCACTGCCTTCTTGCCTTTATTGTTTCTGCTGAGAAGTCAGAAAATCACCTTATTAAAGTTCTCTTGTGTCACATTGTTTTTCTTTTGTTGCTTTCAAAGTTTATCCTTGTCTTTGATTATCACCATCTTGTGTCTATTTGTGGTGTTTAGCTGGAATAAGCAGATATTTTCTAAATGTTCTCTGTCTTTCTAGGACAGAACTTTCTTGGCATAGAGAGAGCAGGCTTTTGTTAGGGCTTGCCTTTCTTCCTTTTTTCTTTCCTTCCTTCCTTCCTTCCTTCCTTCCTTCCTTCCTTCCTTCCTTCCTTCCTTCCTTCCTTCCTCCCTTCCTCCCTTCCTCCCTTCCTCCCTTCCTCCCTTCCTCCCTTCCTCTCTTTCTTTCTTTCTTTCTTTCTTTCTTTCTTTCTTTCTTTCTTTCTTTCTTTCTTTTACCAACTCCTATCTCTTACAAAGTACTTATTTATTTTCCTCTTCAGTGGTGGCTAAAATCAGTTTAATTTGCCCTATGCTTGGGTAACTAAATGCCTCAATACTTCAGTTAGCATTCAGTGTGCTAAATACTTCCAGGAAGGAAACAAACAGAAAAATACAAACAAACAAACAAAACAAACAAAATAGATTGCAACTTTAGAGAGACGATGTATAAATTTGAGCACAATAGATGATATTTAGAAATTTAAGTTAAAATTACTTACAAGCTTTTTATGAGCATTTACTGGTGCTGCTTGTATCTCTGGTTTTCAGTGGGAACCAGCAAGCAGGTTGGAGTCTGTCCTGTCTACATGTATTCTGCCTGGCCTTTCTTAAAACTGCAGTCCTACTCTGACCTTTGTTTTTTTTTTTCTTTTATCAAACTGAAATTACTAACTGATGACAAAATGTCTACCTAATACTAGGTATCATTTCTTTCTGTACCTCATCCTTTTATTTAGATTGGGCATCTTGGTTATTGACATATCCATACATTCAAATTGGGATCTTGTTCTATTCCTTAGTTTAGGCTGCATCAACAAAATTCCATAGACTGGGTGACTTAAACAAGAAACAGTGTGGAAGTTCAGGAGTTCTGGAGGTTGGAAATCTGAGATCAGAGTTCCTGCATAGTTGGATTCTTGGTAAAGGCCCTCTTCCTGGCTTACAGATAGATGGCCACCTTCTTGCCATATCTTCACATGACAGAAAGTGAGAGGTTTGGTCTCTTCAGCCTCTTCTAATAGAACCAATCTCACCATGGGGGGCTGCAGACCCATGATAGCATCTCTACTTGATTACCTCTGTAGGTAATTAAGGGCCCATCAGATCTCAATAGCATCATACTGGGGATTAGGGCTACAGCATATGGAGCTGGGGCAACACAGCTCCATAAGGACAGACATTCAGTCTTCAGCAGGACTTGGCTGGTGTCACTTGTCATTCTGCATTTCTCTTTAGTAGAATGGCTGCCATCTGTGCCTTTTATGAGTATTTTATTTTAATTGTATATATAAGACCTGTTCTGTAAATATCTTCTGTCCCTCCTTAGATTGCTTTTTTACTTTATTAATGATATAATTCTGATTTCCCCCTAGTTCTTTGAATAGCTAGTGTCTATCAATCTTGTGGGCCTCACCTCAGATATAAAGTCCTCTAAAGGATCTTCTTTAATCATCTTTTGTCAATGAAACATTTTAAGGAGAAGTACAGTATGATCAGACATACATTTTTAGAAGATAATTCATGTTATTGTACAGATGAGAGAGATAAGACACCAGTTAGCATATTCTTCAAAAATTCTTGAAGACATCTTGGTTGATGCTAGTTAAAGATTGTGGCAGCAGAGGAGAAAGAGGTAAAGATGAAACCCAGACATATTTAACAGTGAAATCTGAGACTTGGTGGATTAAAATGGAGACATTCAGAGAGAGGGTGATAGCATGTCTGTCTCTGAGTTTTGGCTTAAGCATTTGGGGGTCATTCAAGACCAAATTCTGATTTTGCCATTCCCCTGTTCAGTATTTCAGTACTCCTCAAAAGCATTCAGGGTGAAATATAAATTTCTTAACTTAGTTGTCAGAAATGTTTCAAGAGCTCCTTCCTATTCACACCTTAATCTCACCTCTGGCCACTCACCCAGCAGGGTCTTCTCACGGAAGCCACTACAGATGACTTGCAGTGCATGTGCGAGCCGACCACTTAGTAACTTTGGTTTTCCTCACATTTGTGCTACTTCTCCTGTGCCTTTTCATTTTGCCTGGGCTATCCTTCATTCTCCTCTTTATTTAGTGAATTCTCCTCAAATTTGAAGGCTTGCATCAGTTGTTCTCTCCTCTGGAAAAATCATGGCCCTTCCAGTACGATTTAGGTTTTTGAAACAAACTTTGCCCAACTCTACATTTCACTCTGCAATTGGAGGGAAATTACTATTGTATTGTTTTGCCTTTCAGTTACACTTCAAGTTTCAGAGTCAGGGAACATAATTTGTTTTATATACTTGTATTATTAATACTTAGTATACAATAGGTGTTCAATATAATATTTAACTGTATCAATGGCTAAATGGATAGATTAATAAATTCTTCTTTGTCAGAAAGATAAAGTAAGATTTCATGAAATAATTGCTTGATTTTGAATTAGACTCCTCATCGTTGAAGCAGGAATAGTATTGAGAGAGACACAGATATTGGTATAGATAAAGCAACAAATATATATTGTATGTACTGAGTTCCTGAGTAAGTGAGAAGGCAGGGATCCCAGGGGGAAAGGAGAGTGTGTGACAGCAGAGAAGCACTTTGCTTTGGCTAATTGTGAGGGGTCTACTTTGGTTGAAGGTTAGCATAGTTGAAGGAGACAATGGAAAACTGAAGGACCTCTGGCGGCAGGCTCATCTTTTTGCTTTTGGGTTTGTTTATTGGAGGAGTTATGGCACTGTCAAAATTGAATTTTTTATAAGATTTAATTTTTTCATGTGATGAGATCTGATAATAATAGAATACTATACCAGTCATAAAATCAAATATTGACAGAGAAACAAGTTGGTGGATTCTTACTTGGCACCTTCTGGGAGAAAATACCTAGTATTTTCTCTGTTCCTAAGTGGACATTTTACTCTGTAAGTTAACTATGGAATCTAATATAAAGTGTATTGGAGGAGGAAGTAGAGGAGGAGGAGGAGAAGGGGAAGTATGTAATCACCAGTCAGATTGAAGTATTGAGGCTTCTGCTAGTTTAAAAATGTGTATGTTTATATGGCCACTTAGATTTTAAATTCTGCCCTGAGCACTGGAATGTAGAATCATTGTACTTCATCATTACAGATCATGTCCAGGAGGCCTCTTTATTCAGCTAGCCCTATATAACAAGAACATTTAATTCACCAGACGTCATTATTTTTGTTTGTTTGTGTTCTATATTCTGGCATTTCAAATTACACAATCTGGTGCTTTGAAGTCATCACTGGAAATTTGGCTCTAACTAAACTGGCGGTGTCCAAGGAGGTGATCTTGGGTAAATCTGTTTCACTTTTGCTCTCTTCAAAGGGATTGCTTTTGTTCTTCTGTGTCATTACAAATGACAGGTTCTCTTGCCTCCACTTCTATCCAAACTCATGTCTTATGATGCATGGGAAATTTATGTATTTTTAAATTTGCAATGAACTTATTCAAGCTTCTGTGTATGGGCCCCTGAAAAACAGAGCAGAAAGTCCAAACTACAGTCTCCAATTCCGCCTGGGCTCCAGGGTCTCTAGCCCATTGTAGGAGACCACTGATGACGACCCTCATATGGTCTTCCCTCTAGGGCAAAGCAAGACGGTTGGGGGTGGTTCTTAGCAATTATTCAAGAATTTAGTTATGTGTCCCATTTAAAAAAGCAAAGCACAAGAAAATAAAGCAGTATTCAATTATTTTCGCCCTCTGTTAGGTCTGCTGGTTCTCCTTTTAAAGTGGATTAAAATATTCCTGACTTTAGAAACTGAGCCTAATATGTACTCTATCATTTGTTTGTAGAACCAAATAATGTGTTACATTCCTAAAGAAATACATTTCAGGAGAAATGTTTGTGAAATGATATTTCTCTTAATCCACTCAGAAGATTGTCACCTGACACTGACTATAAAAAAAATCAATGTTTAAAAGGCTTACTCATTATAAAAATGTATCATTTCAAGTTTATTCTTGCTCCCTATGTACACAGCCTAGTTGAACACGATTATGTCTAAGGGCAGCTTATCTCTATAGAACACACAGAGGCATTAATGCTAAAATGAAGTACAAGGAAGAAGTCTTCTGTTGTTAATATTTTTGTTATTGTAGGCAGAGCTTGAGGAGATGAGCTGAAATAAGCGTAAGCAATTTCAAGTTGTTTTGACCATAATCACTGGACAACAGAATAGAGAGAAAATGTTGTAATACTGTGTCCTTCTCTTCCCTCGCTGGAATCTAGGGAACATTTGGGACTGAAGATTTAAATGCCCCAGTGAATGAGGAGGCATCCTGTCAAGCTAGTTGGAAGCAGATTGAGTAAGGTCAGTTAAGATTGGCACCCTGTTGGGAGAATTGAGTGATGATGATGAAGCTGAAAAGGCAGGGGAGCATTTATCTGAACACACCTGGCCCTTGTTGGTTCCAAAGAAAAATCAAGAGACTTAGCAAAAACCTCTTGTTACTAAACGTTTCATAGAAACTAACCATGCCTAGAGATTCATAAAAGCTATCTAAGCCAATAAGTTATTATATATGGCATCTGAGCCATTTATTAACAGAAAGAAATGGCCCAGCAAGTGTTTAGAAAAATGTACAGACATTGCACAGAGATACATATTTTTCCAAACAACATTTTATCTTATTTAAGATACTTTGGAACTATCTACAAGCTATTTTAATGAGATTGCTTTCTGAAGGAGACAAGTTCAGCACATCACTGCTTTTCTTCAGGATTTTCCTCCCTCGTGTAAAATTTTACCTGTAACAGAGGGAGAGAATCTCCGGTTCTAAAAACTCAACAAATTTCTTGTCCACAGATACAAGTAAGTGGAACCCATAACTTTTCAATAACAATACTAGTCGTTGTGATTTGTTTTCAGTTTGTTACAAATTCAAATAACACTGCTGAGTGTAAGATGTTTCAAACTATTTTTGCACTTGTGTATTTGTTTCAGGGACCTAGAGAGACAAATCTGAAAGCAGGATGTTCTGATCCAGAAGCAGCTGGAAATGGCAGTAACCTGATATGGAGCAACCAAGAACTGAAGGTTTGTTTGGAAGGCGAGACTATGACCAGCTGTGAGACTGAGTGATGGCAGCTGAGAATAAGTGCAAATACAGCTAGTAGTGACTTCCGGTAGGAAGTTACTGAGGACCTTCCTTGTTTCATGTCTCTTTCTGTCGCGACATTTGTACCGCATCCATAGATTGCAATACTATCTATGGAGGAGGGAAACAAGCTCTTCAATTTATTTTTATTCTTAATAATAGCTTCTGAGCCTCCATGATTTGAAAATACAATGATAAAATGGCTCTTTCAGAAAACAATATATTTCAGAGAATAAGCAGCACAGATGGTAGGTAGAAAACAGACAGGGGGAGGATAAGAATCGTATGGGAAATGTGGAAGCCAAAGAACTTACAAGTATGACACATGGACATGAACTAAAGGGGGGAAATGTGGGTGGGAGGGGATATGCAGGGTGGAAGGGAATAAAGGGGGGAATGGGACAATTGTAATAGCATAATCAATAAAATATATTTAAAAAAATAAAGCAATATATTTCAAAGCCCAGTTGTATTTTGGACAGGTAAGAATATCTCATAATTAAATGCTCTTTGGCATACATTGCCTCTCTAGTCTGCCATTTGTTTTTATTAGTTGTTCTCTCTTTTCTGTACTTGCATAGCTATGAACAGTGATTTCATTCTTCCTTCTTCCTAGCAATGTAATCATTTCACTGATATACAAGGGTAGACCATAGATGTTGCTCATTAAATATTGTTGAACAATCTATAATTGTACTATTTGATATTTGAATACCACTTCTTGGGAGTTTGTAAAGCACTTTAACATAACTTATTTAATTAAAGTTCACTGGAAAACAAATATGTTGTCCAAATCTGTGTTTCTAAGCCTCCTTATTTTATATGCTTACTTCATATGTCACATACACTTGTCAGTGAATACAGACACGTGACAATATAAACAAGGTTTCCCAAACTCATGCTTTGTCCTTTGTTTAGCCTTTCCTTATGACTATTAAAACTTTTTTTTAAAAAATAGAAGCCTTCCTCCTCTTTATATTACCAAAAAGATCATTTGATAACTTAGAAATGTTTCTTTTTTTCTTTTTCTTTTTGACTTCTGTAACTATGTAAGGCACTGATAGGGTGGAATACAAACATGAATTAGATGCATTTTTTCACCTCGGTGAGATCAAACTTCGTTTGCCACTGACAATTTCAGTTGGAAAAAAATGGCCACTCATTTTAGGACCTTGGGAGGCAAGCTGGACCCTGAGAGGCTTTATGGTTTTTGGAACTGTTCTGTCTATGCTCAGATGTACAACACTCCTTTTCATCTGGTTGCTTTTGCACTGCAAGGGGCAGAGGCAAATTATTCAGAGCAACATCAGTGGGTCCAGAGATTTGAAACACCGGTCTTATCAGCCATGCCAAGTTACTTTATTTGTTCATGGAGCCCTTGAAAAATGAGAAGGAACAGCAGGCCTTCCAGAGAACAAAGAAAGAGCTGGCTCCTGATGCTTTCTTTACCAAATGAGGGTGTTCAAATGCATAGAAATGTTAAATGCCTACCAGAAAAAGTATCAATGAATGACACTGCCAGTTACAGCTCACTCAAGCCTGATTTAGCAATCATTCGAGATTAGACCAGGGAATGGTTTTGCAGTATGAAAAGCCTTTCAATTATTCCTGCTGTGTGTTAATGCATTTGAGACATTGGAAGGGAGGTTGTCAAAGGAAGTAGAATATCAGTACCACCACCTACACTCCCGAACAAAAAATATAATGTAGTTGTATGGAAGTAGGCTCTGCGCAACATGAACTTTATTAAAATATGTGTGTGATCCTGTAGGCTTGAAAAGTGTCAGATCTGACTAAGAAATAAAATAATAATACTATGTGTCAGTATTCATGCAGAATTTTGTCTTCTGAGGACCCCAAAGCAATTTATGGGTATAGCTCAACCTTTTCACGTTGTGGTTTAGAATCTCAGCCAGTGTGCTTTAACACATCTAGCAACTGGAAAAGTGACTAAGTCTCACTGTGGAAACTTTCAGAGATTCAATTTCTTATCACAAGCCTGGAAAATGAGAGGATAGTGGTCCCTAAACCTAGGCAACTCATGCACCTGGGCAGTGTCTCCATTGAGTGTTGCCACATGTGTGGAGGGACATCATGCATCATTCCAGCCCCAGAAATGGAAAAGGATTTATTCCAAAATGAAAATCTGGTACACAGGCTACATAAGACTTTCTAGCTTTATACCAACATTTTATTAAAAATGATTCTGCAAAGTATTTATAGTGCACATCAAGATTGTTATTTAAAGGTTGAGATACTATCCTAAAGAATCATGGGGTCTTTATAATATTAGGATTTGTGCAAGATAAAGCCCATCGTTGCCATGGAGATCAGTAAATAATCTTGATCTGAGACACTAGTTCCCACTGCCAAGACATGGGTGGGAGAGGTGGTTCCCACAGACACTGTTTTCTCTAGGCTAAAAATACAGCATGGTTTCTATCAAAGGGCAATTTTTAAAACTTCATGGTGATGTGGCCTAAAGGGAACATGCCCTCTCATTTTTGGAACAATTAAGCAGTGAGTGGGCTCTCCAGTCCTTGGAGATTATATTTGTATCCAATATTAATTAGGCTCGTGCTCTTTGTGTCAAAGGTGGTGTCACAACTGCAGCTTTTTCTAAGTTCTGTTTCACATGGTCTTAAAAAAGAAATTGTTTATGGAGAGGGATACATTGCAGGCAGAAGTTACTTCCTTTAAGGGTTACATTGTAAACTGAGCACACGGACAGTTACCTCCTTTCAAAAGTCGTTTGGGTTTGTGAGATACTGCTCTCAAGAGCGATGGATGTAAATTCTATGAAGATTGCTTTTAAGACTTCTCATCAAGAAATCCAAAGCATCAACAAGTTTCTCCTCAAGTTTACTGTTAAATGATTATGTCAACAGAAATAAAACCAGCCCTCAGATTTATACAGTGCTGTGGTGTCGGCAAAGCGGTTTTGCCACCCATCATTTTGCTTGATGAACTTCCCAATCCCCTGAGATAAGAAGTGCTGGGAATGCATTACTATCTCCTTTCCTATCATGAGACTGAGAATTACAACAGTTCAAATGCTGCCTGAAGGTACACAGATAACAAGTGTGAGATTGAACACCAGGCCCCCCTCATGAAAACCATCTCCCTGCTCTGTTGTGCTGAAGTATTGTACTTCATCTATTGAGATGAAGTATGTCATTAAGGAAATGACATACTTCATCTCATGTAATTACTCTTACAAACACTGTCAACTGTCATTCGATTCTGTGACAATTAACACTAAACTGTCATCTGGATTACTGTCTGGAGGATTAGCTGAACTAAATAGCAGTTCAATAAAATGATCCATTGGCTGGGGCTGAGCATCCTCATGGTCCCATAAAAGGGATTTATTTTAAGAAAATTTAACACACATTGAAAAAAAAACTAATTCTCAGTTCATTAAAAATCCTGCCCAAATCAAGTTTTATTTTTCCACTTAGAAGGTAAGTCTCCCTCTTCTTCTTTTTAGCCACCCCCATCCACCCCCAGGACCCCTTGTGGCTTGCCAGCCTTATTAAGTTTATCATTGCACAATTTAACCTGTGTTTTTGCCTTACTTTGATGGATGTTGTGGTAGAACAGTCAGGTTTAAAAAAATGTTATTCCCCCTGCTGTCTTTCTTTAAGGTATGGTCTTTAAATAGAATATTCGCTGGGCTGTTTCCAGTTTCGAATTGTGCAATTTATCAGGGGATCAGCACTAACCGCACTACATGCGTATGAACTGACTGCTTCAGGAGTCCTGGAGCACCTGCTGTCCTCTCTCAGACATCACTCCTTCCACGCAGGCTCCTTCCTCCCTGAACATCATTTGTAAAAGCTGTCACTTGACGTGATAAGGAACTCATTTTTCTCAACTGTCCCCCAGGAGAGACATCTGTTGGTTCCCACTGCGCAAGGCCCCAGAGTTAAGGGCTTCACGTCTCTATCCAGCTTCCTGATCATCTTACCCTTCATTCTTATGAGTCAACCCTGTGACCTTCCACAGTTTTTATTTTCTCCTTAAATTATAGAGTTGGCTTCCTATATCTGCAACTAGAGAATCCTGCTTGCTACAGAAGAATAAAAAGAAAATGTTATAATTAGGCTGTTCTCCCACTTGAACAACACTGTAAAATAACCAAATAATTTTGTCATCAAGCATTATTTATTATGGTAGTCTTATACTTTCTGCAAATTACTAACGTCTACGGAGACAGTGTACATTTTGCTTGAATCTCACGAGGTTTTTCACAGGCTGTGTTTACCGCACTTTATGGGAAGGGAGGTAAATGAAATTTGTCTGTTTATAAAACCTCCCTACAATCTTTATATCTGGAGTGGTAGTTCCAAACACACTCATTTCAATGGCACACCACTGACCTGGCTCATTTAGGAGACAGAGAGATTTTAAGTACTGGTTGTGAAGGTCATTTCTCTAGGTCAAGGATGAGAGTCAGTTAGCCTTTCTCCAGTCTAGGAATCTGTTTGCTCTGCTAATTGAACTACCCTAATCAGATCAATAACAGCCCTTCTCTGCAGTGAGGCAGGCGAAAAATCCATTCTGAAGCAGTGATGAGTTGCTTTTCCCTCCTACATGCCTCCTACTAATGTGAATCTTGGCAGAACAGACACGACTTAGCAAAAGGTAAGTGTACCAAAGCTAGAACCACATTGGAGAGTTCCTTTATTCCTGAGAGACACCTAGGTTTCCGCTCCTCAAAGATCACCATCACTGCGAACTACCTTCCTCGCTTTGAAACCTTGAAGAGCAGAGACTGCGACAAAGTGGGAAGAATGGGTGATTGACTGACCTCCATGGCCCCTAGGGGTTAATCCATCTCTCCTGTTCCTGCGTATTTCCCATAAACAGAGTTCCCTGAAAGTCCATGCTCAGTTCAAGAACAGAAAATACACACAAGCAAAATCATGACCACTCTTTATCAATTATGTATATCTTCCCTTTTTCTTCTCAACATGTTGAAGGAGGGATGATGAGAGCTCATGGGAAAATAATTTGGTTGAAATCTTACTTTCCCTAGTCCAGTCTGTCTCTCCTCCTTGTGTTCCCCGTGTCAGTAATTACCAACCATCTGCACCATCACCTGGGTTGGGGGACAAGTTTTCTGACTCTGATCTACGTCTCCTGCCTGGAGCTCCTTCTATTTCTTCTCCACATTGCATCCGATATGATCTTCACTGAGCTCGAATCTGATTCCCTCACTCTACTGATTGAAATCTCTCAGTGGTTCCCCAGAGCTCTGGGGTTGCTCTCCAATTCCCTCCTGTGGTATACGGGCTCCTACATGATTTGCTGCCTGCCTGCTCCTTTTGGCTCATCTTCCATCCCTGCCCCACAGGAGTATTCTGTTCATATCAAAAGATTCGCCTCTGTCCTCAAGGATTTCACAGGTGCCATTCTCTCTACTTGAAACCTTCTTAATTTTCTTCCTCTACTCATTTAATTCTCATTGTTGGCAACCCAGTTCTTCAAAAGAATCCCTTCTGACCTTTTAATGATGAAGAGGTTTTTCCTTCAAAGTGCCCTTCGCAGCTCTTTCAACACCTGTCCTATAAGGTTACCCTTGCTGGGTTAGAGCTCTGTCTTCCGCTTGATGTGTAAAACTCTGTGAGGGAAAAGACCACGTCACTTGCTCTTTAAGGGCCCATCACCTAGAGGTGTGCATGGAATGCGGAGAGCAATCCGGTTTGCCCTTGGAATTAAAGACAAATCGAAATGAATCCGTAAAGCCAGTACATAGATGATGTAACGAAATGTCTAAAGTTGGCCAGGAAGGAAGACTTGCAAAGAATACTTTCATACTTCTCCCATAAACAGCTCCTGCATGTCTCCTTTTGCAAGCTCATTGCTGGTCTTTCCATCCTGGTGACACACTTTTCAAGACTGGCCTGCGACCATCAGCTCTCTCCAGGATGGCGGCCAGGCTCACTCCCCTCAGTAGTGAACATCTTTTGGGTGTCATGTACTGTTGCTCAGCCAAGCTCTCTCATTTCCCTGAACCAATTAACCCAGCATTTCCTTCTCTTCTGATATGTGTTTTCCAATGAATTAGAGAAGAAAGTAAATCCTCATTAGTATTCCTGTATCTAGACATGCAACTTACCAGCCAGTTCTTTAACCTCAGCTTCAGGCAGCTCCATCATTGCACTAGGCTACGGCACTAGGAGAGGAAGGAAGGATGGCTCCAGAATGGGAGACCTGACTCTTCCCACTTTCTCTCTGTCGTGTACGGTGTGTTACCTTCTTTCATAAGGCTTGAGCTATTTTCCAGAACGTTGTGGATTATAATGTATTTCATGTACAGGTTTGCGTTAACCTTTGCCTGATACATAGTAAATTCTCCATAGATCAACAGTAATTATGTATGTTCATAATGTAATGTTTCAGTTGATATTGGATATTAGATATATCGAAGTTCATTTAGTCTTACACTCCTAGATCATAGAGTTTTCAATATTTTAAATCCAGTTAAGTAGAGTATATGGGACAAAGGTCTCTGAGTAGTAGATACTAAAAAGGTATTTTATTGCAGTTATAATAAAAAATATATATATTGATGTCAATATTGAGATTACTTGATTTCTTGACTAGAGATGGCCTATTATTGCCCTTCAACTACAGTGGTGGACATAAATGTGAAAGACAGCAGAGGGTTGAGGCCTGAGCATTTGCCTATATTGTACTCCCTTTTGCCCGTTTACTTCATCCTTTTTTTTTTTTTTTTGGCCATTATTTCAAGGGTATTCTACAATCCCCTCTTAGATTTTCCCATGTTTTTATTTTGCCTCCTGTCCGATGCACATCACCCTTTAGAAAGCCTTATTGGACTGTCTCCTCGGGTTTGCTAGGTTCACTCCCCAGGTTTCTTAGTTGTGTAAACCATTTCTTTCTGTTCTGATGGTTCTTCACTTGCTTTCCTAGATCCATTAGTCCCCTTTCTGTGTCCTGGTCAGAGGCCTGAGAGATCAACCTCAAGAACAGAACCACCCAGGTGTGCTTGCCCTCCGGCTTTCCGATGGGCTCAGAGAGAGGCCCTGGGGAAGTGCTGAAGGCTGGGAGAACAGGGAGGCTGGCATGTTTGTTTCTCCCGCCACCAGCTCACCCCCTGCCTGGCCACGGTCCTGGCAGTGGCTGCTCTCGTGACCACAACTTCTGTTGGACAGTCCCACACTTATACCTCTCTCTCTCACTAGGCTTCATTAACACTATTCCTTATCCTTCCTTATCTTTTCATGTTCAGGGGTGGTAGAGGCTTTCTGATACCAAAGTTTCTAGGTGTCTCATACATTTTTATTGGTCCTTTGAGCCTGCCCTAACATCTATAAATAGTCTCTTCATGAAAACCTTCCTTATTGGAATCTGCCCGATTCAGTTTCATTGTATCATTGGTTCCAGGAAAAATATTTGCTTGTTGAAATTTGGCCTGCAAGGGCTCACAATGGGTGAGGAGGAGGGGTTACTTATTAAGTGGTAAAGTGGACACCTACAGTGGCAGTTATAAATGCCCAATGATAAGTGGTTGGCCAATTCATGGTTAACTCATTCAAATATTTATTAAAACAGAGAATCAGCCAGGCACTGAAGAAGAGATAAACATAGCCAATGTCCTTAATAATTAACATCACCATATAGAAGAAAGATGTATAACTCAATATTTAAAATGTAGCGATAAAAGAACTAACCATATGGGAAAACATATTTGCCAATAATACCTTGGACAAGGATTTGATCCCCAAAATATATAAAGAACTCATATGACTCCACTCCAGGAAGGCAAATAACCCAGTTAAAAAATGAGCAAAGGACTTGAAGAGACATTTGTCCAAGGACAACATATAGAGGGCCCAGAGACACATGAAAAGATGCTCAGCATCACTAGCCATCAGAGACATGCAAATTAAAACTGCAATAAGATACCACTTCACACCAGTCAGAATAGCCATTATAAACAAAAAGTGTTGGAGAGGATGTGCAGAAAAGGGAACCCTAGTGCACTGTTGGTAGAAATGCAGACTGGTACAGCCACTGTGGAAAAAACAGTATGGTATTTCCTCAAAAAACTAAAAATGGAACTGCCTTTTGACCCAGCAATTCCACTGCTGGGATTATACCCTAAGAATCCTGAAACACCAATCCAAAAGAACCTATGCACCCCAATGTTCATAGCAGCACAATTTATAATAGCCAATTGCTGGAAGGAACCTAAGTGTCCATCAGTAAATGAATGGATCAAAAAACTATGGTACATTTACATGATGGAATACTATGCAGCAGAAAGAAAGGAGCTCCTATCCTTTGCAACAGCATGGATGGAACTGGAGAGCATTGTGCTAAGTGAAATAAGCCAGGTGGTGAATAACAAATATCATGTGATCTTCCATGTTGATTAAGTGGAACCTAATCAACAAAATAAGCAAGCAAGCAAGCAAACTGGAACCAGAGAATTGAAATTAAGAACAAACAGTAACCAGAGTGGAGGTGGGAGGGATAATGGGGGAAGAGGTAGAAGGGTTTTCAGGAACATGTTCAAAGGACACATGGACAAAACCAAAGGGGGGGTAGGATCCAGGGTGAAAAGTGGGGATGGCTGGGGGGGGGGAATGGTGGTGGGGAAATGGAGACAATTGTACTTGAACAACAATAAAAAATTAAAAAAATAAAGTAACATAAAAATCTAAAAAATAAAATGTAGCAATAGTAAATGCCCAGGGCTGAGAGAACCCAGAGAAGAGAACCCTAATTTAATGTAGCTTTTGGAGACAAAACCAAACTATGAGCTGGGGGATAAAGATGATTATCTGAGTAGACGTGCCCCAAGCACGTCTTCCCTCGGCACCTGTCCTGCTGCAGCCTTGGCCACCACAGCCGCATCCGCGCACCACCTACTTACTCCTGGGCTGCTGCAAGGGCCTCCGTAAAGTAGAAGACGACCTATAATTTCCACCCTCGAATCCATTATCTAAGCTGTGCTCACAATAATCTTTTCAAATGCAGATCTGAGACAATTACCAGCTTAAAAGTATTTAATAACTTTCAATTTTCCTTAGGATAAAGAAAAACTATGCTGGTTTTCTGAGTCTATTACCAACTTTATCTGTGACTGCTCACCCCTTCTCCGTTTTGTTTTAAGCTGTATAACCTGCCTTTGGTTTCTTGAAACATGTTATTCTCCTCCCATTGCAAGACTTTTGCACATCCTGTTTCAACTTTAAAGCTCCTTTGAATTTCCTGCCATTTGTCTTGGTAACTGCTATCCAAACTCCATGCATTAGCTCAAAAATCACTTCCTTGAGGAAGCTACCTCTGAAAATTGCCAGGCCAGGTGAGACTCATTATATGCTTTCATAAAACCCAATAATACCATTATACTATTGCTCATTATACCATTTATCCCAATTCTGATCAATTAAATGTGTCCCTTTTTGTGGTTTTTACTCCTAGAGCATTGGTATGATTTCCATCTGTTCACCACTGTATCCCCCATGTTAGATCTGGTACTGTATGAATGGTAAGAACTCAAGGAATCATTTTTGAATGACTGTGTGGATGAATATCAAAATGACCTAGACTCTGAGACAGCTTTGTGCATGAGGGGAATGTGCATGTGATTTGAAGTGATGAAAAATGAGGCAGGAGAAGAGCACAATAGACAAATCCTGAAAGGCTTTGAATAATGAATGAATAATAAATCTGGACTTACTCTTGAGAGTGATAGGCAATGATTTTTTTCCCAAGCTTGGACTTTTTCAGGTTAGTTGACTGGCTGAAAGATAGTTCAGTGCAGCAAGGTGCTGGAGTCAAGCAGATAAATTAAGAAGCAAATGCAATTATCTGGCAGAGAGATATTAAGAGCATACAGTAAAGTAATGCCTCTCAAATTTGCTGCATACCATAATCACCTACAGCTAATGAAGCTCACAGAGGCCCAGACTCCTTGAAGTAGGATATGATATAAACCGATCCTACTTCAACTTTGATATTTGTATGAAGTCCCCCAGGGGATTCTGATACCCAGTTTACTCTAGAACCACTGAAGTAAAGTTAAGGCAGTGAGATGCAGCCCTGATAAAGCTGAATGATCAGGGATGGGGGGTGGGCACGGTGAGGAGTCCATGTTAACTTTCAGGTTGCTGAACACAAGGGCCAGTTCTACCCTTGGCAAAGACAGGGAGAGATTATTAGCTCTGCATCTTCATTATTAAGATGAAAGTCAACTGTATTTTTCTCATTTTGTTGGTATGTCTTGTAGAAAGTCTATCCCGATGGGCCAGTGGAAAGTTGGAGCCAGAATCCCTCCTGCCATGACAGAGGAAATGATAAAAGAATGCAGATTTTCCAATTGCTGGTCTATAAAGTCTCAACAATCACAAGTAATAAATTAAATGCACCTGAGAACATTTATTTTTCCCACGGTGCTTCACTGCCCCGTGGATTTATTCATGAAAGAAAACACATGCCACACACTCCAGTGGGTTTTATTTTGTTAGTGTGTTTGCCCACTAGTTGCCAAATAATTTGTGATTCTTAGAAGGTTAGTGTTAGCACCCAAACTCTGGAATATATCAAATCTTGTGAAATATCAACTGAGGAAGTGTTTGTTCATCATCTGAATTTGAAGAACTGCCACCCACAGACTAGCACGGTGATAATATTTGCTGGTACTACAGAATTTTTTTTAAAAAATGTGTGTTACAGATTTAGTATTAACTGGACATCTTTTTTTATTACCTGGAGAATGGTAGAATTCCTGAAATTTGGACTTTAATATTAAGTGTGAGACTGGACAGTAGGCAGGAGCAGGAATCAGGTAAGATCCCATAGAGGCAATGGCCTGTTTGGTTACTATTCCCATATCTAATTTTATCACACACGATGATTACCCTAAATCTAGTTTTAAGTAAAATATTAAAATGTCCTTTTGTTTATCACAAGTCAGAGAGAATCTAGAATAGCAGAAAAAGCTTGGGTTCTACTCCGGATCTTCATTAAGCGACTCCGGGACTTTGGGCTGATTACTGAACCTTCTTTGCATGTCGGTTTCCTCAGCTTGCAAGTAACAGGAACGGGTCGTCTCTAAAAAGCTCTTTTGGTTTAACAGTTCTGTGATTCTTGGTTCTATCAGCTAAGCATCTCTTCAGTTTTTAATAGAAATGCGATTCTGTCTGGGAACATCTGTTACTGTCTATAACATATTTTGCCAAGTCCTTGACCTTAATTTTAGTATAAATGTCAGATATACCTTCACAGACTATACCCTGTATTTTATTGAAGGCATATAGATCGTGCTTGTGTATCGAGTTGTGTCAATCTGACTCAAAAGCATGCCAATTTGTTAACATATTTATCAAATGACTTCTTAATTAAGGTTGTTAATATCACCAATGATGCAGTTCAATGCCATTTTAGCATTAGAAATTACGATTTTGTTTTTATACTCCTGCAAAATAAAAGTCTTTTTGTTAAAGGCAGCATATTTTTCCAATAAGCATGGATTCAAAAATAATTCTGTGACAAGTATATTAACATACTGGTGAAATATACTGATATTTTATTTCTATTAATAAATAATTGTTTCATTACTAGTTGTAATCATATTTATTATTAATCTACAAACTTCCTTCTTTCCACTGGAAATTTTACTTTTATGGTTTCCTAGCTCTAAGAAAAAGTTTAATTTGGTCTATAAATTTTCCCCTGTTTTCACTTACTTGGAACAAAAGAAATAGAAATAGATTTTTTTCAATCTTTGTCTTTACAATGTGCAAAGCATATAGATTATCACAATAAAAAGAGCATACTTCTATGGTTAATTACCAAGCCAAGGCAAATCCTTGACTTCAAGGGGAAAAGGATAATAAACAAAAAAGCAAGCAAAAACCCATTGACACTATGTACTTCAGTGTTTTCTGCCTTTGAGTCTCCATTTTCCAATCTGCCGAAGATTATAAATAGTAATCATCTTGTAAAGTGTACTGGAAATTATTTCAGATAAAAACCATACTGATAGTTGCTGTTAGAAAGAAATATCTACTGTTCTTTGACTAATTTGATATGCAGAATAAAGGTATATGTAAGAGGGTGCCCTGGGCTCAGGCTGTGTTACAGTTGCATGTTAGAAGCATCTTTATTTTGTCTGAACTCCTGCTGTTTCCTTATAGCAAGTCAGACAAATGTCAGTAAGCACACTGGACTTCCTAATGCTGTCTGAATTCTTTTCTGGGACTGTGTCATTGGTCATGCTCGGTCATATATTTTTGGCATCTGGGGATCAAGTGTTGATTTTCTTTTCCAGTATAATTAAGTATTTTCAAAGGAGCTTTCAGTTGTAGCATTTCTGATAAGCTTGTCCTTATTTATTAGAATTGCTTGTTCACTCCATAAAGAAAACTTAAAACTGTCATTAGAAATACTTATAAGAAATAACTACTTGTAATATTTTGCAAAGTAACCCCTAGAAAGCATAGTAGAGGTATGCATTACCTTCCTCTGATTCTTTTTCCCTACTTCTCTGGTCCTCATAGCCCAGGTTAACATCTGACTTCAGCCTGCCTGCACTGGCTGCCTCAGCCACTTGGGGTCTTCTCTTTCATGGTGTTTTGGCTATGATGTAGGCACTTAGTGAGTCCAGGCACCTCATAGAGAGGAGTAGAGACAAGTGACAGAGAGAAGGGGAACAAAAATATACACTTGCTCTGTACTTCTCAAAAGTAGAAAATGTCTTCCTAAAGGTGTCTTTTGATGTGGTCCCTCAATCACTTTGTGGTCAGGCTGGGGCAAAAAGTACTAGCTCCATGGTAAAGACATCGAAACCCCTAAGGGTTAAATGATCTGTTCAAGGTCATGCAGCTTGGACTCATTCCAAGTCAGTTATAGTCTGTATCTTCTGAGTGCAGCTCTAGGATTCTTTCCGCTTGTTCATTTCAACATCTCTATTCTGGGACTATTATCAGCAGTGCCTGAACTTGCCTTTGGGAAATCCCATCTTTCACTCAAGTGCTTCATGAGGAGCCCTGATGGTGAAAAAAGGAGAAACCTTAAAGCTTTGCTCTGATGATAGGTAAGAATGCTAACAGCCTATTAAAATAAGATGTAAGAATTTAGGAAGATATGTACACCCTCACTGCATCTTCTCAAAAGCAGAGTTAATACTGCCAGAAGCTTCCCCCACAGCAGAAATGAGACTAGTAGTGGTAGGCAGTTCATTCTGTCTCTGATATAGGTAAGTTTTCTCCCATGAATCTGAAGGGAAGGGTAGGATTGGTATAGGATCAATGCTCACTGATTTTCATTTCATACAAACAGCATAGTGCCAATTGTGGAGGGCAAGATACCAGAATTCATTTGAGAAGTGTGCAGTGATAGAGTTGTGAGTTTGGACTTCGGATCAAGACTTAATGACTTTGGAATTCAGGCTGACTTGACCTCCTTGTAAGACTGGCTGAAATGCAATGAAATAAGATACAAAAGTTGTACACAGTGCCTCCTATATGGATTAAAAATAATTTGATGAATGGTTTTTATGCTGTCAGATGGATAAGACCAAAGCATTGAAAAAATGCCCTTGGGTTCAAGAAAATACAAATTAATAGTTCATAACAGTCAGAACTTTATTTTATCAGTAAATAAGCCAGCAGCATATTTTAGAATTTTTTATTTTATAAAGGTGGCCCTAAGCCTCAGATCCCATTATAATCCTTGGTCATTTGTAAAAAAATATACAGGCCTACTACAAACCAATTAAATCTGAATCTCTAAGGGTGGGTTTTGGTTTTTTATTTTTATTTTTTAAGCCTTCCAGGTGATTTCAAATGGCCATAGTTAATTAACACTCATTTGTAATATAAATGGTCTTGAGTAACAATCATGGAAAGCTTCTTTGGGTGACGATAACTTATGAGTGTCTATTTCAGGGTCAGTGACAGTGGCCATTGGATCGTGCTCTCCTTTCCTTCTCATGATGGCTCTAGGTATGATCCCTGTTTTGTGAGGGGGATCTGGGACAGACACGTCAGCCTGCAGCATCCCTTGCAATGGTAAGTGAGGTGTAAGAGGTAATGTGAGAGCTGGTCCAGAGCCTGTCTTGCAGCCAGAGGGAGCAAGCTTCTACCAATGTAGAAGCTTCGTATTATTTGATTTCAAGTTGTCATGGCAGTTTCTCACTTTTTCCATGTCTCCATGGACTTTCCTTTCTTTCTTTATTCAATACCTATCTTACTTATTCCTCTGTGCTTTTCAGTTTCTTATTCATCTTCTTTTATTTTTTCTTCATGTTCTCTTCTCAGAAAAAAAAAAAGTACTTTACTGAGGATAAGAAAGTTAAGCTAACATAAATCCATAGTAATGTCGGCTAGTCCCACCAGCTTCTCTGATTTTTGGATCCATGACCATTGTGGAGTGCTATCATCTCCAGTGGTTATTCTAGAGCTGTTTCTTTCTCCCTTCAAGTTTGTCAGTTTTTGCTTTATATATTTGGTGATCTGTTACTAAGTGATCTGCATAAATGTTTAATTGTTGTATCTTCTTGCTGTATGGGAACTTAAAATATATAATGTCCTTTTATGTCTCTTGTAGTCTTTTATGATTTAAAGTCTATTTTGCTGATACTGATATAGCTATTCCAGCTCTCTTTGGTCACATGAAATTCACATGAGATATTTTTTTCCTTCCTTTCACTTTCAATCTATTTGTTCCTCTGGGTCAAAAGTGAGTCTCTTGTACACTGCATATAGTTGGGTCACGTTTTTATATCCATTCTGCTAATCTCTATCTTTTGATTGGAGAGTTTACTTCATTTACATTTAAAGTAATTACTGATGCGGAAGAACTTCGGTCATTTTGCTACTGTTTTCTCTATTCCTTAAAGCTTTTCTGTTTCTTGTTTCCTGCATTACTGCTTTCTTTGGCATTTAGTTGATTTTTTGGTACTGAAGTGTTTAAATTCCTGTCTCATTCTCTTTGTTTATATTTTGTAGCTATTTTCCTTGTGGTTACCATGGGGATTACATTTAACGTTCTAAAGTTATCGCACACTCTTTTGAATTTATACCAGCTTAACTTCAATAACATACAAAGTCTCCATGACTCTACATCTTCATCCCTACCCCTTTTGGTTGCAAATTACATTTTTTACATTGTGTGTTCAAAAACCATGACTTAGGCATTCTTTTAAATGTGCTAAGTTAGGTAGAAATCAAAATGTGAAATTACAAACCAAAATTAGAATACCCACTTTTAAACTAATAATTATCTTTTAAAATGCATTAATACCATAAATCATGTGGGAAACTAAAAGTCCACTTATAAACCCTAGCATGGTTCCTGCAATAATATTTAGGAGAAGGTTAACTTTGAAGTCCCTGAGGTCTCTAGAGGTAACTAATAGGTCACTATAAATCCAGGCTTGGTGTTTGAGAGAGAATTAAAGTAATGTGGACATACAAGATAGGGCAGAGTGTGGATAGAATGGAAAGGCAAGTTAGCCAAGGGCAAAACTCCAGTGCAGGGTGCTAACTGCCCAATGTTCGCCAGTAGTTATCCTTAGTGAGTGCTCCACCTTCAGAGTTCAGTAGGATTTCTGCAGGTTTGACTGAATGAATTATCTTTTGAAGCATCCTTTATTAATCACATTTTACATACCTTTGAATCTCTGAAAAAAACAACGAGCTTAACTGGTAATATATTATCCTTTTTATTTTCAAAAATACAATATTAAAGTATTTGAGCAGCAGTGATATATTTCTCAACAACAACAATAATAATTTTAAAATGCTTACCAGAAATGCAATGTTAGGCATTATATTTATAATCCTATAAGATAAGAGCAATTCATATCCTTATTTACAGATGAAGAATAGGTTCCATATCTCCAGATCCCATTTTCTCGAACAAAGATTTAAAAATGAATCATAACAAAACATTACTGACGCCTGGATCCAACCCCAGAGACTTGGACTTCATTGCCTCAGGTGAAGTTCAGGCATTGATCTTGAAAGCTCTCCTGGCAATTCTAATTGCAGCTGGAGGTGCAAACCATTGCTTTAAACCCTTGCTTTCTATTTGGAAGATGCTACCACATCACACAATCTCAATGGCTCCCCCTGGAGCTCAATGTAAATAGTGCCCACAGAACCGTGCAGTGTGGTAGCTATGCCTCAACAGGAATTCATTCTCTGGAAAAGCCCTCAAATCCAAGGCTTTTAATAAGCACAATTGATTAGAATTCTTTGTTTATATGAAAACAATCAGAGTCTGGAGTGTGTCTTGAATTCTTTTAGGATTATGTGATGGTTTTTAATGATTTAAGAGATCCTGTATACTTATGAAGAATTACTGCAATCAACATATTTATTGACTGAGTATAAATATAATCAATGAATAAAATCACAAATGCAGAGTTGCCTAATTTCTGAAACAGAGAACAATGTCACAATGTCACTCTTCACCGTGATGCTGTAGGCAAAGGAAGAAATCATGCAGCCATCTAAGGAGGGGAAGTAGAAGTGACTGTCAATGTCAATCCTTGCAGTCTCTCATTGCTTTGGAAAAACCCTTAGACTCACCCCTGTGAGCTCTCGGAAGAGCTCCTGACCAACTAGAAGGAGCCAGGGTCCTATTGGAAAAGAACAATAAAATCAAGGGACAGAGTTAGGCTGGAAGTCTAGACAGAGTGATCTGTTGTGATCCCGGGAAGGTGTTATGCTGTCCTCAGGCGCCAGACCCCAAATGAGGCAGCGGGTAGAAACCAGGGCAATACCAACACTAGCTCTTATGGAGAGAGAATGGCCACTAGTGATAGTCCAGTCTAGCCTGACACTTTACTAGCTCTGTGACCTTGGGTAAAATCATTAACTCCCGGAATTTCAGTTTGCTCTTTTTAAAAAATAAACAGTGATCCTTCTGTCACATGGTTTATGGGAGCTCCTGCCTGTGGAAGTGCCTAGCTCAGAGCCTCGTCACTGATTTCTCCTCCACTTTGGCCTTGGCCGAAAGACAGTGGTAGGGAAAGCAGAAAGTGTCAGGGAATGGCAGCTGTGGTGGTGGTAAGCAAGAGAGAAGGTGACAGTCAGGGGCACTGGACACAGGCACAGCTTCAGCACTTGAAGGCTCCATGACGGTCACAGGCACCCACAATCCATTCTACTTGTTTGCAAAAAAAGGAGCCACCATTGTAAAGCTACATCTTCTCCCTTACGCCTCTGGGAATAATTCGGCTTGCCCTGCTTTCACTGAGATCAGCTGGGTATTCTGCGTGGTCTCAGAAAGAGCACAGGCTACAGTCATTTCATTTTCTAATGCTCATGCCTGAGTTTTCATTTAATTAAGAAGGATGACCTTTAGAAAGAGTTGATTCCCCTACCCCTTCATTTAGCTAAGCTTACTACGATCCTAATGGAAGCTGAAAATCTGATGGTGAAGAGGGCCAAGCTTTCACTGATAAGGCTAACCCATTGTTCCTATCCTTAACAAGAAATTAATCAGGCATAATTAGAGTGCATAAGCCAAAATCTCTTTCCGATAAATCTGACCTCAAGTGGATGAGTAACTGGGAAAAGTAGGAAGTAAAAGATAAGCCCTGGAGGAATGTAAATCAAGAAGAATATCTCATCTACCAAAGAATGGAGGCCCTGAGAACACACAACTTTGTAATTAGCCATTATCCAAAGCAAATTAAAGTTAGATTTTTACTCAATTCTTTAAACCTCTGGATCTGGAGAAATAGCTACTCCAAGCCTCTATTGTGTACAGCATTTGTGGCGCTCTTTGGGCAGAAAGGCCACGTGAACCAGTGAGAAAGGAGACAGTGGCCTGTTAGGACAATTGCAGAAGGACCACAGCACTGCATGCTCTGCGTTTGCAGACGGTTGATGAAGCTGGCTCTGCAAGATCAGCAAGCGTGCATGGGTTCTCAAACACTGGTAGAGTCCAGAGAACAGCCTGGCATTTGCTCTGCCCAGGACTTAGCCATAAACTCCCATGAGTCAGTCTCTGCTTAGGAGAGTTTATGAGCGTCTGCCCTGAGTAGAAGTCACTGCTGCTGTGGGGGGTGCTTCTTTTCCTTGGTGCCTTTTTCTCTTTCTATTAAAAAATGTATTTTGTCTGATCTGTAGACTGTTCACCTGGATGGAATGAAATTTTGTTACTAAAGTGGAGCTGACTCTCCATCACGTCCTGACCAATGACTAAATAAGTATGCCACTGTCACTAAGTGTGTAACACCACACTGAGGCCAGCTCACTCCGATGATGATGGGCTTAGGCCTGGGAGTTGTTAGCAATGACCCTGCTCCCAGTTTCATCCAGTTGGGAAGCAGGTTTCCTTTAATCAGACATCATAAGCAAGTTTCCTTTAATCAACTATCATTGGCTTATTGACAGATGACACAAAACCATATGATGTCTGCTGGAAGTCTTTGGTTTGGAGAAATTCTGAAGTTTGTGTCTCAGACTGGCAGTATTTATTCCTGTACTCCAATAGTGACAAGCAAGTATTAGGGGCTGGGTCAGAGTGCTCAAGTGCCTTCTTTTAAAGGTTTGTAAAATATCACAAAATATGCCCTGGCTGGTGTGGCTCAGTGGATTGAGTACCAGTCTGTGAACCAAAGCATCACTGGTTCAGTTCCCAGTCAGGGCACATGCCTGGGTTGTGGGTCAGGTCCCGATGGGGGGAGCACACGAGAGGCAACCACACATTGATGTTTCTTCCCTTCTTTCTCTTTCCTTTCCCCTCTCTCTAAAAATAAATAAATAAAATTAAAATTAAATATCATTAAATACAAAATGGAGCAAATAGATGAACAAAATGAGTGAGATCTCTGAATATATGCTCCTTGGAATAAGTCCTATATCAATTATTACAGCCCTTCATTTTCTCTGTCAGTGTTAGGACAGACAGTAAAGTAGCATTATTTTCCCAAGTATGTTTCTGCTAAGTGAAAAGAGAGGCTATTTCTCATCGTGCTAGTCTAATAGCCTTGCTCCAGGTGCTGGTATCACTTTAAAGAAAGAAAAGGTCAAAGAACTCCGAGACAATTAGCAATGCTGCACTTACAGCATCTCGTCCTACCTTCCCAGCAGTCTCCTGTCCTTGGATATTTTCAATCTATTATAGATGAATTCATTGGAGGTTACATAATTTCCCAGGTACATAAATTAACTCAAGAAAAAAGTATTGTAAACGAAATTGTTTTAGTGTGCCAAATGGTATCTACTGCTAGGTGCACACACACACAAAAACACATGTGCATGCTCCAATTCTACCCTGAAAACAAGTCATTTTTGAACTATATGCTCTAGGATATGAAAGATCCTTTCATAACTCAGCTCATTTATACACCATAAGAGAAATTTGAGGCCAAACAGCAATCTTTATAGCATTCTACTCCTTGCTTCTAGCAACAGTGGTATGAAGGAGTCTGGCTATTTTATTTTTTAATTAGCATGGCATTTAAAAGTATTCTCCCACACAGTAATAACAGTGATTGCACACTTCAAAGTAGAAATAAAATCCATGCAAAAGGAAGGGTACCAGGTAGAGGGTGTGTATGCTCTTTACACACAAGGGTGGGGAAAATGTTATAAGGCTTTAAGTTCTATATTTAATATGACAGATAGTCACTGATAGATTTCTCTTCTTTGTTTTTTACCTATCATTTGTTCAGATAGTAACCACATTGGCCATCTTTTCTCTAGCTGATGTAATAATCCATATGGCAGATTAATACAATACCTTGGAGTTGCCTAAATCCTGCTGAGGAAAAGCAGTTTTGCATGTACCTCCTTATGCATCATCCTAGGCCTTATTTCTTTTTCCAGATAACAGATCTGGGAAACTAAACAAAGTAGAAGCCATCACTGCTGTCCTGATCTAGTGGCACTGGACTCCTCCCCAGGGAACCAGCTGCATCTATTTAAAATACACTTTTAGGTGAATATGTGAGACATCTTTGCTAAACAGAAAGGTTTTTAGTAGGAGGCAGTAGTGTCTGAACAATAGAATATTGGCCTTGAATGTGCAGGACAAAATCGAGGTTTGTGCTGTGCTGTAAATGAGGGTCAGGATGATTTAACATGGGAATACAGTGACACTCTTTTCTCTGTTTTACTGTTGCCCAACTAATAACACCGAGGGGGAGAGGGCACCTGCTACAGAGGCCGTATTTTCCTTTCTTGGTAATGGCTGCATGTGACCTTGAGTGTGTTTTGTATGTACAGAGCTGTAAAACTGACTCTAAAATAAATTTCCTTTTATGAATATTTTCAATTTATAGAGATAAATATCCCGTTTTCAATCTTCTTCCTTTTCTTGCTTCCTGTTTTTTTTTTTGTTTTTTTTTAAGAAACTCTGGTTTCATCTATCTTAATGTAATTATACCTGTTGTTTCTCTGGGCAGAGGAAGATAGATAGCGAGATGGGAGATAGGGCGAGAGAGAGAGAGACACCAGCGGCAGAATGTCAGGTGTGGCATCCGATACCAACATAGGTGTAGTGACCGGAGAGAGGAAGAAAGGGCTGTGGACAAAGGGAGATGCCACTAAGGAGAATAATAGGATGGGATAGAGCAGCAAATGTTACACAGTTTTATTTTTTTCCAACAAGTTTACATCAAATGGTTGGCAGATGCTATCTTTAATGTTGTGCTGTAAAGAACTTTAAAATGCACTCATGGAACTTTCAAAAGCAAGAAGTATTTGTTGCTACAACACCCTGCTGGCACTTTGTTATACCGCCGAGTGATAGTGTGCTGTGCATGTTGTTGCCTATTTTCTCCAGTAGGCCACTGGAGTGAATGGTCATGGGCTTACTCATCTTTAGTTTCCCACAGTCAGCACAGAGTCTGGCACAAAATAATCACCCAACAAATGTTTATTAAATTGTTTGTTGGAAATTCGGGTCAAAATGAGTTGTTCCTTTAGAACTCCAGAGTAGCAGAGCATAGACCAAGACCCTAGGATTGAAATTCCTGGGGCTCACCCCTGAAAGGGGTCTTGCATTTGATGAGAATATTTTCTGTATGAGTGGGCAGGGGGTATGAGAAGAAATTGTACTTGTTATTCAGTGTAAAGAAATAGAAACAAAGCGCTAGAGAGAAAACACAAGAATTTGTGCAGAAAGAGAAGAGAGGACATCTAGGAGAGTGGAAAGCCCACTTCCTGTGCAGAGGTTTGTGAAAAGCCAGGTGCAGAAGAAAGACGATGATGAGAAGGGAGATCCTAGGAAACTTACCTACGATTCCTAAGTGGGAGGGTAATTTGGGGTGTACAGATGAGTAGCCACCAATTTCAGAGGCCAAAAACATCTGTTTGCACATCCAGGGCCACATATGTTGTAGAAATTGCTCAGAACCTTACCTAGAAAAGTGACAGGTTGGAGGTAGGTGGCTATCATTCATATAATCTATGCTTAATTGTGAATGGGAGCAGAGTTGGTAGAGGTAGATATAAAGAGTGTATTAGGCAAGGGAAGTTGAAGTTGGATTCATATAGTTCATAATGCAGGGCCATATCTTTAACCACTTCAAATTTTTCTTCCAATCTTGCCAGTGTTTATATATTTGCCTCTATGTATATTTATAGTCTTTAAGCCATTTTGCTTTTTTTTGCCATATGAAAAAAAAATGTCTTTCCCTCATTCCTGAAATACAGATTTGAACATAAAACTATACAAATATTTATCCAGATTTTTCTAATATAAATATTTTTATTTGTGATTTTTAAGTTTTATTTCCTTTCTTTTCAGAAGTTCTAGTTTCTTCATGATATAACACTAGCATCTTTCATTCCCTTTTTTTTAATATTAAATTTTATTTAGTTACTTTTTTAAATGACAAAATTATAAAGCTTTCACTTTGGTTCAGAAAAATCACATCTCTACTGAACGCAGTCTGAATCATATTATCTCTTCATTACCAATTTGTCTTTTTAACAATACAGACCAATGGCAGACCAACTGTCAAATAAATTCTTCCTTTTCTCAAGAGAAGGTAGTAGTTGGTACTGGCAAAATATGACTAGGATGGTAAAATACCACTGGTATGGTCTTATAATATTGTGGACTGATTTTAGACCAGGTACAATTAAGTTTGGGTGAAGATCAAGCAATCCACAAACACACAATTCATTACAACTTTAACTCTCTTCCTTCTTTTGACTTTATCCCACTTCAGCTCTGCCAGCTGTGTGCATGGAACATCTTTCTTATAGAGTACCCTTATAATCTTACTTATGCTTATCTTACAGAGCACAGAAAGTAAAATGTGTTCTTGTCACTTTACTATCGACATGTACCAAGAGGATAAGAACATGGTTAATGAAATTTTGGCATCATCCATGAATTTGCTTGGCATTGAAGTAACCTTAGTAATCACATTCTGGATCAAATTTCAGAAAAGAAGATTGCTCCTAGTTTTAAAGACTTGGATTTCTTCTTTATCTTAACCTCATTCATTCCTTCAAATTAGTCACTATCAATTGGCTCCTGATAGAAAAGGTAGACTTGAAAAATATTAATAAAATTAATTTTTTCTTCAATTAATTTGTGCTTACTTGACTTAGAGGAGATTTTTATGGAATTTAGCCTCAGAAGTAATATTTTGAATGAATGAGTCTTGTCCCTAATTTTACTAATAGGTAATATTACACATTTATAAAAAAATATTACCATTTATAAAAAAGACACAATCATATTTAGCATTTTGTTTTTATGTTTTTAAAATAACAATACAATTCTCTTAAGTAATGATTCTCTTTCTTTTGGTATTGTCTCTTTGACAAAAATGTTTCCTTTTTCCTTTACAGCCACTTGTGAAATGATCACTATTATTGCCATTGGCATTTTTAATTCATTTCATGTATAAGTTTCCAAAGAGTCTATATAACCCATGGCCATTACATTTTGTAAACAGAAATTAATATATGCATGTATTCAATTCAATATTTAAAAAATTGTTGAGAACACTTCCCTGATGAGAGTGAATTCAGCAATGAAACCAGAGTTTCATGGTAGTGACTCTTTAGGAATCATTGTGTGGACACAAAACCATTTGCCTATTCTGCATTTATAGTTTTTTTAAACAAAGTTCTGTGCTAGTGTGTCATGTCTTATTTGGACAATAATAAGGTAGGTAGAAGTGATATTTAAATTTTTTTTAGTTCTATATTTTAGTTTTGAGAAGCCCATGCTTCATCTAATTATGGCATCAGAAACAACTCAAGCAAATTCTTTGTTAAATTAGAATATGAAAAAGAAAGCTGATGGAAATAAGAGCCACTATAAATAGTTCCAATGCCCAGAAAAAAATTACATGAAAAGTAGTTCTCTTCTCCTTCCTCCACAAGTTTTTTACAGCTTAGTAGTTTTTTTACAAAGATCTCTCATGTATTTGCCGCTGTCGAATCTCCAATTTGTGACTGCTATCATATCCACTCTCACGTAGAGACCAAATCTCACAGCCTTGCAATAGATGAATACATTCTATACAAGATGATCTGAGAGATATCTAATTAATAATGGGCTTTTTAAAGAGAATAAAGAGGCGCCAAGCTCCGATTATACACACAGATCTATATCAGGCATTATATACCATATGAGGTGCAGTCAATGACCTTTGTCTGAGAAAGCTGTTCATTGTGAGAAGAGAAAATGTATTTATATGGAATGTAATACAAGGTGATATCAATATAATAACAATAAGACTCCCCAGTGTTTAGGTACAGAGCAGGAAATATGTTGTATCTGAAGTGATGAGGCAAACAGTAAATCTTAAATTGCAACTACAGAAGAAATAAGCCTTGTATAACTGAGGAGTGGGGTGGAGTACATTTTAGGCTGAAAGAATACTATGAATAACGCAGAACCGTATGATTGTGAGTGGCAGGACTTGGGGCTGTTTACATTAGCATGCTCAGAGCTGAGGATTAAAGTACATATATACATGTATGAAGACAAAGATGGGAGTACAGTGGAGTACTGTAAAGGTGTGGTAAATAATTTGGAAGCCAGAAGGGTCATTTAGATCTCAAACTATTCTACATAGTACTGAACCTCTAGGGATCTCTGAGCTAAACAACTGACTTACGTAACACAGTTTTTTGAAATATTAATCTGACAATGTTTCTCAGATTGCTTTGGAAAAGGGAGGGAAAAAAAGCTCAGTAAGGAAAGTATTCACTAATCCAGGAACAATAGATAACAGACCGAAAATAGCATGGTGGCGTCAAGAAGATAAAAATTCGAAATTGTGGTTTTAGATTTTCAGTTCAAGTCAGAGAGCTATCTTATGAGATTTGTCTGCTGCGTTTAAAGATAACTTCCCCGTGTTCTTTCTACCTGTCTGTCTCCATTCCGACCCGGTATTCTGATAGAGAATGCATTTGAAGATTGTTTTCTGTGTCTTTCAACCTCCTCACAAAGGATGACTGTGACGTCTCTAAGCCTCTTAGCCAGTGTGAGGACAAAGGATCCAGCTTGGATGAAGAGAGAGAGATCTTTCTATGTGGATGTTGTAAAATATTCCATTTCTAGTCATGTTTAAACCCACTCAGCCACTCATGTTATAATTTACCTCCAAAAGATGGTGAAGTTCAAGAGCTCTGAAGTGAGAGTATCTGTGTTCAATCCCAGACTGACCCTATTTTATGGGTGACTTTGAACAAGTCATTTAAGCTCTAGGTTTTCTCATCTTTAAGACTAGCATGCTAATATCTTATGAAAAATGAATGAAAAAGTATGTATGGAGTACTTCACACAGTGCCATACACATATTAAGTATCAGTAACTGTTACCAATTATAACTTTCAGAAAAGGTTTTTTTTTTTTGCTTTTAAGTAAAGTTATTTTGCTTTTATGTAATAGCAACTATAGTTCATGATGATTGTGTAATTATTGATAACCCTATTCAGTTTCAGTTTCTAAATTATTTTTTAAAAACTCATTATTTTAATTACTTTGGTATCAATAACTTCTCAATATTACTTTGTTTTGATGTAATGTTGACATAATATGTGCTAACATTAATTAATTTAAATTAACAGGATATGAAAGGTTTGATTCAACTTATGAAACATTCATGGAAAACTATGCACTATGATATATATATATAATGATATATATATAATTTTTTATATATATATATATATATATATATATATATATATATCATGATCCCAGACATTAAGGAATTTGCTAGCAAGTAGACACACATAAATAATAATTACACATAATTACATAAATCCACTATTAAATATAAGTATAAGGTATAGAATTAGCATAGTTAACTATCTTGGGGAACAGAAATGGCTTTGCAGAAGAGCAACACATGAATTATGCCTTTTAGTTATCAATCTACTGAATGTCAGAATTATATTTATTCTATCAGGTGTAATGGGGTAGAATTTGGAGGGGAAGGACATGTGTAAAGTGTGGCTGTGTGGGCAGTGGGATGTCCTCAGAAGGCTCTGCTTGCAAAGTGCCAAAGCAAAAATCTGAAGCTGGGGGCTTCAGGTTGAGAGGGAAGATCTAGACCAGTGGTGTCCAGCAGGAGTAAACTGTTAGCTACCTGTGAAGCTTTAAATTGTCTAGGAGCTAGATTTAAACAAATAAAAAGAAACAAGTGAATTTTATTTTCTAGTGTTTTAATTAAGCTAATAGTTCTAAAATATTATCATTTCAACTCATAATTCATATATATAACAATTCACATAAATAATATTTTACCTTTAAAAATATTGTCTCCAAAATCAAGTGCATGTTACATTTACAGCACATCACAATTGGGACCATCACAATTTAGCACCTTTCAAGTGCTAAAATAGCCGTATGAGGTTAGTGAGTTCACAGTGCTGAAGAGTACAGGGCAGAGCCAGAGCATGAAGAGCTTAACACCTTATTTAAGAATTTGGACTATTGACCATTGATAACATGTCAAGTTTATCCATCTGATGAATGCCCTAATTATACTTTCTCTGCAATGTACTGACTATGTTGGTGGCTAGCAAGAGTATTTGCTAGCTTTGTTGGTGGCTAGCTAGAGACACAGAAGTATTAGTATTTTTTTTTTTGATCCGTTACTACCTCTAGTCATGCAGTCTTTAAGGAAGGAAGACAAAAATCATACGTAAGGACAAGATTTTTACCCCAGTTTCCCATGGAGGATGCAAAACAGCTAGGCTGGACCCCATGGAGAATGCCATTATCAATGCCAGTCATCCTGAACAAGTCTAGAGGTGAAGCAGCATCGAAAATAGTTCAGGTACACCAAAGCTCAAAGTCTGATCTCACTACTCCACTGTGAGAAGATGGACTCGCTTATGCACTAACAGGGGGCACTGCAGGAAAGAATCACCTCACAGAGAGTAGAAATAGATCAAAGATTTAAATATTAGACTTGAAAATGTTAGACCATAAAAATCCTAGAAGAAAAGACAGACAGTAAAATCTTGGATGTTGATCATAGCATTTTTTTAAAAATTGGATATATCTTCCCATGGAAGGGAAATAAAAGAAAAAATGAATAGATGGGACTACATCAAACTAAAAAAGTTTTTGCACAGCAAAGGAAACCATCAACAAAATAAAAAGACAACCCACAGACTAGGAGAACATATTTGCCAATACATCTGAAAAGGTGTTAATATCCACAATTTATAAAAAATGGACAAACTTCAACACCAAAAAAAAACAAACAACCTAATTAAAAAATGGGCAAATGACCTGAATAGACACTTCTCCAGAGAGGACATACAGATGGCCAATATGCATATGAAAATATGCTCAACATCGCTAATCATCAGAAGAATGAAAATTAAAACCACAATGCGATATCACTTCACACCTGTCAGAATGGCCATCATCAATAAATCAACAAACCATAGTGCTGCCAAGGATGCGGAGAAAGGGGAACCCTTCTGCACCGATGGTGGGAATGCAGCTTGACACAGCCACTGTGGAAAACAGTGTGGAATTTCCTCAAAAAATTAAAAATGGATCTGTCTTTCAACTCAGTGATCCCACTTTTGAGAATATATCTGAAGGAACCCAAAACACTAAATCGAAAGAACATAAGCGCTCATACGTTCATGGCAGCGTTATTTTCAATCGCCCAGATATGGAAACATCCTGTGTCCATCAATACATGAGTGGATAAAACAACTATGGAACATTTACACAATGGACTACTACTTGGCTGTAAAAAAAAATTTTTTACCTTTTGTGACAGGATGGATGGACCTGGAGAACATTATGCTAAATGAAATTAGCCAGTCAGAGAAAGACAAACACATGATTTTACTCATATGTGGAAACTAATGAACAAACTGAACTACCAAGGAGAATGGGGACAGACTCAGATGGAGAGCAAGATGACAGCTGGTTGGGGAGGAGGTTAGAGAGTGAAGGGATTGAGCAAAAAGGAAAAAGGACTCATGGACATGGACAACAGTGTGGTGACTGCTGGGGGAAGGTGTGCAGGGGACTAAATGCTATTGGGAAAACAATACGATAAAGATAAAAATTAAAAATCTAAAAATCTATGAAAAAGAAGGGACCTCTGAGCAAATAAAAAATAACAATAAAATAAAAAAGAGTTGGTATTTGTGCTATTTTCAGATTATTGTTAAGTTCCTAGTCTTTTGGAGAGAAAACAAGTGAGAAAAATGAACATCTTAAATGAGGAAGCTACCAGAGACTCCTGCCCCGGGCCACCCGACTTTTCACTCCAACTGCATGGGGGGGGGGAAAGTAGTTCAAATAAACACGCCGTGTACCTGTCAACTTGTTACATGGCATGATGGCTCCCAGCACTAGCGCAATGGCCAATAGACTGTCATTACTTAGACGCTATAAAGGACACTGCCTTTGCCCACAGAGAAGGAATAATTGAAGCCACTGCTGCAGAGGAAATCATGGTGCCTCCACGAACCAATCTGAGTCTTTAGACACATGTTAGATATTCAAAGATTTGGGGTTTACGTGTTTCTTGGCTTTAAAGGATGAGAAAAAGCGTTATTATCATTTTTAAAAATTTCATTTCACTAAATGGTATAGCGTACTGTCTATGAGTGAGGAATATCATGCATCCTATTTTGCATGTAATGGTTCTAGTTCACTTCCTGCTCCCACCCCCAGCATGCTGTTTCATTTTGAATTCACCACATTTAAAAAGGGCAGTAAGTTATTATTAGTAGTGGCAAGGAAATAAGTCTGAATGAATTTACGATTCTTTAACTTTAAACTTCTAGCTTCCATCCTGGTCTCATCTAACAGTGTTGAGATGCATGTGCAGCAAACATGGTAGAATTCTTACTTTATCAGTCATTAAATCTTAAAGAAGACGCGTGATAACCCATCCCTGCTCCTCCAAACATTCTCAGAATTAATCAACCATTTCTCTTTTACGTATTAGCCAGCAGGTACTTGGTGATAAAATAAAGTGTGTGTTGACGGGAATAGCTCGGGTGAGGTATATCTTTCTGGTCTTAGTTGATAACGGGAAAAAGTACTCAACTCCGCGGCTCCTGCCAGCCACGTGATGCTACAGCCAGCTGCGTGGGAGCCAGTGCGGCTGCTTTCGAGATGCACAAGGCCTCCAGCCAACCCGTTGTTAGTAGGATCAGTGGAAAATATGGAGGATTTTAGATGACTTGTACACAGGATATGTACAGAAAATAGAGGCTGAAGTAGTTCAGCCATACAGTTTACGGGGGGCAGTCTGAAATCTCTTATTAGAGCAGTTCTGTAGAGCGACTCTGCAATATTTGCTTTTTGTCTTCTTGAAAAATATCTTTAGGCAGGAATCAGCTCAAAAAATGAAAACGTGTGGAAAATAAAAACCAAGCACTACATTTGCAGTACTCAAGAAAGCTGATGATTAATGCTACATTGCCCCAGTATCTGTCAACATTTCCGTTTCTTTGTGAGGGCGGGAGTGATGTCGCTGGACATGTGAAAACAAGGAACAAATCTGTTGAATAAGCATTTGCATCTACTTCCAAAGCTAATGACTGTTTTAAGAAAGAATTCGCAAAACAATAGTTTTACACATGGAGCTGCAGAAAGTTCTTTCTCATATTATTACACATTATTTTTCATTTAGATCAAATAATTTTTCTTACATATTTCATTAATTTTTAACTCCAAGTTTTCTTATGCATGGATGAAAAGTGTTCACATGTCAATTCCACTAGCACCAGAAAATGAATTCCAAAAATAATTCAATTTTTAATCAGATTCATAGAATCCAGATAATGCTTTAAAACTTCATGTGGTAAAAAGCGATATATTTGAAAATTATCATAGATGCTACTGCTAATTTTTAAATAGAAAACAAATTTTGCTTTTAAATAGAAAGCAAACTCAAATTTGCTTTGAGTTTAATTAGAAATTTTTAACTAAAGGATTCAATGAATGAAGTGTAAATAGAGTGTAAAATTTTCAAGCTTTAATGAATTGTAGTTATTGGACATAAAACAAAACAGAACATACTGAAATGTATTTCTACAAAAACAAGGAAGAATGGAACAAATCAAACACAGAGCAAATGTATAAAATTCAATATCAAAATCATATCAATCTGTTCTTGGATATCTTGATTTTGGGAAAAATCCTTGAATAGAGTTTATAGTTTTAATTGGATTCATATCTATTCTAAGAAGACCTTTAATTTCGTGGCAAGTAAATTGGGCTGAATATTCAAATAAATTATAAATAGAAATTATCTTAGGAGTTTTGATTTGTAAACAAATTTGTCAAAAAGTACTACGAATAGAGGTAAAATGATAGTACTTATAAAAATTTGAGCTAAAATACTTATGCATATTAATATAAAGTTGAATTGAAATATTCTTATTCACTGAGATATTACAGCTTTGGTTCCAGACCACTGCAATAAAGTATAGCAATAAAGTGAATAGTATAATCTTTTTAATCATGAAGGCTCTTGCCTTCAATTTGTAAAAATGCAACATCCGTGAAGTGCAGCACAATATGTACAGAAAATAGAGGCTGAAGTAGTTCAGCCATACAGTTTACGGGGGTGTAAACTGTATGAGGTGTGCCTGCATCTCTGAGATTAAATTACCAAGTAGGTGCAGGTTTATTTCTGGGCTCTCCATCCTGTTCCATTGATCTAAGTGTCTGTTTCTGTGCCAGTACCATGCTGTTTGATTTCTATAGCTTTGTAGTATAATATGAAATCAGAGAGCATGACACCTGCAGCTTTGTTCTTTTTTTCTCAGTATTGTTTGGGTTATTTGGGGTCTTTGGTGTTTTCACACAAATTTTAGGATTTTTGCAGGGTTCAATTTCTGTGGAAAATGCCTTTGGAAATTCAATAGGGATTCCATTAGTTCTAACTTTTTTTTTTGGTGGAGTTACAAAGAAAGTTTAATCCAATATAAGAAAAGAAAGGGGAAAAAATAAAAGAGGCAAGGTAATGTGGCATAGTGGACACGCATTCTTTCCTTTTATTCTTTTAAGAGCTTCCGGATTTTACTTTGAGAACCATCTCCTCCACCTCTAGTCAGTGTGGCTCAGGTTGGGTTAACCCAACTCACTTGGTGGCAGGCTCAGGCCTGGACTTGACCAGTCATGACACTGTACCCCATGGGTGACAGAGGTCAGCTCAGAGCCAGCACTGTCACTCGTGTGAGGCCAAGGAGGTCTCTGAAAGGGAGGGCGTGACAATTCAGGGACTACCGACACAGAAGGGGTGCTTGTTTCAAGCTCCAGTGGCCACCTTGACCATGTGACGGTAGATGCTCGTTATTGTAGAATGAGGCCAATGATGGGCAAAAAATTAGACATGGGGACAGCTTCCTGACCGCATATGTGGCAGCTAGCTGGTCACAGTCCTTCCTGAAGTGGGCAATCTTCATGAGAAGAAAACTCTATTAACTTACTAAAAGGTCTATAAAAGCAGTCTTAAATTCCCAACAAACATTTTTATTTCTTCAGTAAAGTATTACAAGCAAATTCTCAAGCTGGTTTTAAAAAAATTCAGATAAAAATTTGTCTCCACAAATTTTAAACCCATGTGATGATGAATAAGTGCCAAAGCATACAGCAAGGCTTCAGGAATTTAAACACTTGAAAGTCAAACATTTCATAAAAACTGGAAATGAAAAACTAAGGAGTCTCACCAGTTTGATTACACAGAATTTTAAAACTTTTGTATCGTGGAAACCACCAGGTCCCAGGTAAGAAGAGGAGCAACAGAATCGGAAGCAATATGATCTGGTTGCTACATGTAAAAAAATCAACAGTAATATAGCTTCTAAAGTAGATATAAAAATGACAAATCACTCAGTAGAAAACCAGATAATTGATACAGTCAGAAAATGACTGAAGGAAAAATGACTGATACACAAAAGACAAGCTGCTCAACCTCATTAGTGATCAAAGCAATGCATAAAGAAGTAATAATGAAATGCTTTTTTCTTACTGAATTACGAAAAGTTAGTTGAGTGGCAGCCTCGAGTGTTGGCCGGTATGCAACAAAATAGCTTTCTCACGTATCATGCATCAGGGGTCTGTCAGTTGGTACAGCGCTTTGGGAAGGCAGTTGGCAGTGTCTCTCACAATTTAAAAAGTGCCTCTCTTTCCATGTTGTATCACAGAGGTGCTCATACTGTGAGTGAACACATAATCATTGAAGCACTGGTTATAACAGTATTTTTTAAACAATCTGAATGCACATGAAAGGAGATAGATTTAGATAAAGTGGGATACATCTCTACATGAACTACTTTGCAGGAATAAAAGTAATTTTCTTTGCAGTTCAAGGAAACCTTCTGATAATTGTTAAGCATAAAAGTAATTCACAAATACACGTAGAGAGGAGAGTAGTACAGAAGGAAACTTTTTGCTCTTTATCCTATGTTGCTCAGCTTTTTAAAAAAATGAATGCTAACATCATTTAAAAGAAAGACTTAGCACTTACTCTGGCAAAGATACAGTGAAAATGAAACACAACTGTTGGAACCATTATAAAATAGTTCTCTTCTGGAAGCTATAATTCATACTTTGGGAACCATAAACTTATTTACAGATCATTGCAAAAATAATAAGTTTTATAAATTCTGTTGTTATTCTAGTTATATTAAACAATTGATATGAAAACTCAGTTTTCTCAATGAAAACAGCTTATGGCCACACATCTACTTCAGTGGGCAGTCACGGGGGGGCAGTTAGACACAGGCGTGTCCCGCAGCTCCTCCTGGATTTGCCCCTTCCTCGTGGCCTACCCGGGCCGTGGCTGGGGCCCAGCTGCTCTCCACATTTCATTGAACAGACTCCTAGATGACCTTTCTTTTTATGGGTTTGCCTTCTCATCTCTTCTCACTGTTATTAGAATTGTCTTTTTCAAACCTAAGTCTTACCACTGGTTAATTCAAAATCTTTCCGTGATCCCCATATCTTCTGAAAGCATTTAAATTCCTTAAATAACATTTATGTCTTTGTGTGATCAGTCCCTTTCATCCTCTTTACCTTTGCTCTCTACAGTCTGAGAACTACATGGGGCTGAAGACGCAGGAGAGGTCAGCACAACCAGGGGCTTTCAGTGGCAGTTCAGAGCCACAGTCACTCTCTGTTCCAGCACCGTGGGAGCTGGGGGTGGAGTCTAAGCAAGCTGACCTCGATGGCCTTTGTTCTCTCAATGCCTGTCATGCCTCGCAGTGGAGGACTTCCCGCTGGAAACCCGAGGGCAAGGAGACTGGTAAAGGCAGCTGCTATTGTAGCCCAAAGGTAGTTCCGGGTCACAGGGTAGGGGGTGGGGAGTACATACCTAGGGAGGATTACAAGGGCATAACCACCAAAACTAGCATATATACCCCGGTGAACTCAACCACCCTTGCCTTTTGTACTTTTTCTCTTCCAGGAGTACCTTCTACAGACCCACTCTCACATCTGATTAATTGTCTTTCAGAATGGAATTCAACCAAGAACAAGTATAAAAGACACAAGGACAAGAACAAGGGGGAAGGAAATGAGAAGGAGGTGGGGAGGGCTGGGGGGTGGGCTGGGATGGGAGTAAAAGGCAGAAAACTGTACGCGAACAACAATTAAAACAAAAAATTAACTAAATAATAATAAATAAAAATTTTTAAAAATAGAATTCAACCCATCTCTTAAATTCTGAATGGCAGGTCCAGCACTTTTGTAAGAATTCGAGTTCTAGGTCTTGGTGTATTTTTCCTATAGCTTTTCACCTGGAACAGAAGGCATCCATAATGGCTCCAGGAAGACATGTAGGTGCCAAATGAAAAAATCTGGAATTTGTGTTTTGAAGACTATGAAACAAGAGAGACTCATGGGGTGCTATCGGTGACCTCAAAGTTAAAATGAAACTAACCAACCTTTATGTGTTGTCAAACTCTAAACTTGAGAGTAGTCTTGCAAATTGTTAAAGACAAGTGAGGAATTGCTAAGGATTACATTTAAATCCTCACACAGATACATTAAAAAAAAAAAAAAACTGTGGAAGAAAACAGGGACTTTTTCTCAAACATGTTGTCCGAAAAGCTGGAGTATTACATGGCTCCCAGCCTGGACTGCGCTGTTACCCCTGTGGGTCTCCCTTCTGCTGATGATACATGTGCACTTAGCAAGTTGGCAGATTTACCCCAGTTTTTAAGAGAAGGGCTCGGCCTCCAAAAATAGATTGATTTTACTGAAGCAGCAGGTCTGGGAATAAAGTAGATACTTCAGAGTCCCTTAAGTTTTTATATATTCCATCATTTTATTTGCTAAGGATATTATAAAAACTCTGGCCAGTCCCTTCAGTAAAGGGCTAATTAACAATGAATGAGTATAATTAATCGAGATGTTGTTAGGTAAGCAAATAGAACCATGCCAGGCTACACTGTATATTATAGAACATATGACTCAATTAAAATTTCATGTGATACAGTGCATGCAGATTTTCTGCAATAAACAGCAATATTTTAGAAATTAAAGGCTTTATATATTGTGTTAGTAAACCCTAACACAGCAAATCAATAGAATACGCAAGGAAGAAAGTTTCAGAGGACAAAGTATTAACCTTAAATGTGAATGCGTTTGCATTTATTTAATTAGCTTTAATCAATTTGTGTCAACTCTTGTAATTATAGTCCAGGATTCAGAAATCATAAATACATTTAAAAAACCCTTTTTTTGTCATAGTAATGATCCAAACTGAATTTAGAATGGCCTTTGTAATATCCTTCGTGAGAAGATATCAGATACGAACTTGACTGTAGCTTGTTCAAACTGCAGGGGTAGCTATCAGTGGAAAACTACTTATACAATGTTGAGCCCCCAGGATCCACCTTCTCATGCTTACTTTTCTAAAGGCATCCCTTCCACTCTTTTGTCCTTAATTGAGATGTAATTCCCATGCCATAAGCTTTTTACTGATTTTTAGTATATCTAGAATGTTGTGCTACCACCTTTAGTTTCAGAATATTTTTACCACCCCTTAAAGGAAACCTAGACCCATGAGCAGTCACTCCCCAGTCAGTGTTCTTCTTCTCACCTCCTGGCAACCAGTAATGGGTATTCTGTCTCTATGGATTTGTTTATTTTAGACATTTTATATAGACAGGAGTGTAGAATATGTGGCATTTTGTGCCTGGCTTTTTCAACTTATAATGTATTCAAGGTCATCAATGTTGTGGAACAAATCAGTTTATTTTTTATGGCTGAATAATATTCCATTATATAGATCTATTACATCTTGCTTATGCATTCACCAGTTGATAAATATTTGGGGTTTCTTGCACTTTCTGGCTATTACGAGCAGTGTTACAATGAACATACATACACAAGCTTTTGTGTGGACAGATTTTTTTCAGTTCTCCTGGGTATTTATCTATGAAGGATATTGCTCATAGTGATTCTGTTTAACTTGAGTGGGATTCCCAAAAAGTTTCCTAGAGCACCTTTTATGTTCTCACCAGCAAGATATGAAGATTCCATGTTCATAGCAGCACAATTTACAATAGCCAAGAGCTGGAAGCAACCTAGGTGCCCATCAGTAAATGAATAGATCAAAAAACTATGGTACATTTACACAATGGAATTCTATGCAGCAGAGAGAAAGAAGGAGCTACTACCCTTTGCAACAGCATGGATGGAACTGGAAAGCATTATGCTGAGTGAAATAAGCCAGGCAGTGAAAGACAAATACCATATGATCTCACCTTTAACAGGAAGCTAAACAACAAAACAAACAAGCAAGCAAAATATAACCGAAGACACTCAAATAGAGAACAGGCTGACAATGACTAGAGGGGAGGGAATTTCAGGGGAAAAGGGGGAGGATTTACTGGAACAAGTATAAAGGACACATGGACAACAACTAAAGGGGGTGAAAATGGGAGGGAGGTGGGGAGCACCGGGGGTGGTGGGCTGGGATGGGAGTAGAAGACAGAAAACTGTACTTGAACAACAAATAAATAAATTTTAAAAAAAATCCCTCTTTTTTTTTAAAAAAAAAAAAAAAAAAATTTTAAAAAAAAGATATAAAGATTCCAATTTCTCAACATCCTCTCCAACACTAGTTAGTGTCTGTCTTTTGAAGTATATCTATCTTATTTTTAACTCTTTAGTTAAAAACATGCAATTAGTCCATTAGGCTATCCTTCTTCATTATGTTCACTGATTAGCCTAGGTACTTCTCTCAAGTACTGTTTTTATCACTTTGAGCAGTAGAAATGATACAACCTTATTATATTTGCATTTGGATTATTTTATTAACTAATGTATTCATTAAAGGATGGAATGATACCTAATTATGTATTACACATGACGAACTAACGATTCTTAAGGCACTGAAGGACATGAAGCCTAGGTATTAATTTTGGTTTTGCAGTTGGCTACTTATGTTACCACGGCAATTTATACAAATTGTTCTTTGTTTCAGTTGGAGAAACAGAGAAAATGCTACACACTTGAAATAAAATTTTGGGAATTTCATGAGTGTATTCATTTTCTAATGATGCTGCAACAAATTAATGCAAACTTGGTGGCTTAAACAAAAAAATTATTACTTTACAGTTGATTATTCTGACACACAATTTACTGGGCTAAAATCCGATGTTGGCAGAGTGGCCCTCTGTCTGTAGGCCTATTTCCTTGCCTGTTCAAGTTGCTAAAGTCTCATTCCTTGGCTCATGGCCTCCTCTGCCCATCTTCAAATCCAACAAAAAGAGATAAAATCCTTCTCATGGGTTTATATCTCTGGCTCTTTAGCCAGCCAGAAAAGATTCTTCACTTGTAAACACTCGGGATTAGAATGGATCCACCAGGATAACCCAGGATAATCTCTCCATCTCAAGGTTCTTGATCTTAATCGAATCTGAAAAATCCGCTCTATTAATAAACTAATATATGCACAGGCTCTGGTCATTAGGATAGGACAAGGGTATCTTTCTAGTAGCATCATTTTGCTTCTCACCATGAGATGACACATGGCTCATGACAAGTATACATGTGTCACACAATGAATGCTGTAAAATATTGAGATTTTTTTTTGCTTAAAATAGATAGCACATTATAAAATGGCAATGGACTACACTTCAACTGTACCAAGGAGATAGATGACCAAGTCTGAGAAAGCTATATATAAAGACTTAAAATACAAACGTTGTTATTACTCCAGAATGACTCCTCTCATGGGTTATTAGTATGTTCAGGGGAGCCTCCTATTTTCCAGATGAGTATCACGACATTAAGCAGTCAAGCCTCCTCATCATCAGCCACAACCATCTTATCTTTCTTCCAGCCTGGCAGACGAAACATCTCAGTGCCAGTTGGACAGATTTCATTCCTCTGATCTGATCAGCACAGTCCTTTACTTAAAACTGAAGAGACACCAAAGAGACATTGAGAAAAGAAAAGAGAAATGGACTGTTGGCTCTGTTCTCTGTGCTAAATCATACTTTTTCTTTCATTTATTCACATCAATATCTCTAACTTCTGACTTTCTACAGCTTGACGTGTGCCCATAGCCTTCCTTTGAAATGGAGATCGTAGACACAATAGGGTTTAGAGAGCAAAGACACCCAGACAGTTGCTATTGATACATTCCTTTTATGAAGGATGAAGTCATTTCTAATTTCTCTTTTGCATTCTGCTGCACACACATCAATACTTTCTTCCAAATGCCTGATACAGTGTCAGAAATATCACTCTTTGACAGCTTTTGGGATTGAAAGAAGATTGCATAGTATTAATGTAGTAATGTTCATTATCTTAAATATAGCAACTACTACCACTACCGGTAAATAGATCCTCGCTAATAAAGTCTTCTGTTTCACAAGAAAATGAAACAATGCCTCATTGGTAGAGACCAGCAACAAAGCAAATCTTTTTAATAGACACTGAAATTTGTCAATTTCTGCTTTAGGATTGATAATCTTTTCTCTGCTGTAGCCAGAATCACTTTTTGCCTAATGAAATTTATTCTGAAATTAGAACTGCCCATTTTAGAACTTAGAAATTAGAACTGCAGCCATTTGTATTTCTTTGACCAAAAAAAAGAAGAAAGAAACAAACAAACAAACAAAACCAGAAAGCAACCCAAACAATTGCAAACATTTTGAACAAAAAAATAATTCTTGATTAAAAAAAATTTTATACCAATTCTGGCCCTAGATGAGCTAGGATTTTTAGTCCAATATCACCAAATTTTCACTGAAATAATTGCATTGTCAAAATAATTGCTACATAAGAAATGATGTTTTCCCTATTTTGTGGGCATTTGCTAAACATCTCTAAAACTTTGTCAATATTTGCCAGTTTCAAAATATGTTCTGGTAGAAATGCAGCCAGTGTTATTTTAAGCAAATCCTAATTAGGGACCATTTAAATGTCAGTGATCAAAACATAGGAAGGGAAAGTTGGTATTTAATGATGATATGCACTTTTATAGAACACCTTTTCCTGAGATCAAAACGGAAAAGCACAAAGTCGAAGTCTCTGCTGAAGAGTGAGACTCAGAGTTGGGCACATGGGTGTGGCCTTCCTGGGCAGAGCTACGGAAGGGAGCTGTGTATCTGCCTTGCCCATCTGACAGCACAAAGAACACGCCTGTTTTATTTAGTGGGAAAAAGGTATACAGCCAGGGATGAACTGACATGAAAGGCTAGGGAGCCTCAGTTCAAGTATTGTTTGCTTCTGAAATCATTGTGGCTGCTGACACTGTCCGTCCTTAGCTGCCAATCTATACATAAATTGAGGATTTTGTTCCCTCAGGAAAACAAAGCTATAATTCATGCTTGATGTAAGTTAGCAAAAGCATTTCTGACAAAGGCTGAGTTTCTGAGATATTGTTGTAATGACACCTAGATCAATACAAGTGATAAAAGTTTAAACATATCTGGCAATACTATATTTTACTATAGGACTTAAGCTAAATGTATGTTGATCTAGAGTTTAGAAGGGAAGTATGTATTTCAGTGCCCATTACTTTTGCAGGTGGTGATGTACAACATATTTTTAATATGAGATATGGGTAAAATAAGAGAGAAGCAAGTAATAATTACCTATAGTCCTGGTAGCAACACAAACTACCACTCATATTTTCATAAATTGACTTTTTTTATTTCTCTACAAATTATTATATTTGTGTTTGTAAATTTTCATTTTAATGGTTTCAAATTTACAGAATCCATTTGAGAAGAATACAATAAATCCCCTGCTGCTTTTAATTCAAATTTAGCAACTGTTACATTTTGCCTCATTTACTTCTCTTCACACGCGTGTGCCCGTGCCCACACACTCACACAGGTCTTTATGCACATTTGTAACCACATGCATGTGTAAACATTTTTTTCTAAATCAGTTGAGAGCCTTTTGGAGACATATCCCTAAACACCTATGAAAATCAAGAACTTGAACACTGTTTACAATGCACTATTATCTCATCCACAGTACATATTTAATTTTGCCAATTGTCCTATGCACTGCATTTTCCTCCCCCTCTCTATTCCATTTTTCTACATGTAGATCCTATGCTAGTACCAGAGTTTTGTCATTTTTTAGTAAGCTTTGAAATTAAAAAGGGTGCATCCTCCAAACTTGTTCTTTTTCAAAATTGTTTTGACTATTGTGTGTCCCTTACGATTTCACATGCATTTTAGGACGAGCTTGCCAATTTCTGCAAAAATCCAGCTGAGATTATTGTAGAGACTGCACAGAATCTATGGGTCAATTTAGGGAGTATTTTCATGTTAACAATATTAAGTATTCTAAAGCATATGCATTGACACAACATGTCTTTCTATTCATTTTGTGTTTTGTTAGTTTCAACATTTTATAATTTTCAATGTACAAATTTTGCGCTTTTTTTTGTTAAAATTATTCCTAAGTATTTTATTCTCTTTGATGCTATTCTAAGTGGAATTGTTTTCTTAATTTCCTTTTCAGATAGTGCAGAAAATGCACTTGATTTTTGTGTAATGAGCTTGTATATTGCTACTTTACTGATATCTTTATTAGTTCTAATAGTTCTTTGGGGGATTTCTTATCACATGATCATGTCATCTATTTATAGAGGTCGTTTTATATCTCCCTTTATAATAGGGATTTTTTAAATGCATTTTCTTGCCTAACTGCTACGACTAACACCTTCAGTGCACTGTTAAGTAGACATAATAAAAGTGTGAATCCCTATCTTGTTCCCGATCTTCCAAGAAGAAAGCTTTCAGTTTTCTATCCACAAGCATGATGTTAGCTGGGGATTTGCTTTTAGATATCTCTACTTAGGTTGAGGAAATTACTTTTTGTCCTACAAGATTGTCAAAATACAAACTGTCAAAACAAACTGTCATTTGCCCTATACCTTTTATGGAAAAAAAAACTCCTAACCTAAGGAAAGAGTTAAAGTCTTATAAACTCAGCTTTCTGAGAGGAATAGAATAAGAAATTAGGTAGGTAATATACAATGGGCACCTCCAGTTATTGCAGAAAGAATTAAAGAAAAGAACAAACATAATTCATGTCCTTGAAAATGCAGAGGCGTCTTGAAGAGCACATGGTCTAGGAATGGGATTGAGCTGGAGCATGAGTCTCAGCAGCAGCCCAAGCAGCTTCTATTAAGAAATCTGTTGAGAGAGAGTTTCCAAGTTGAAAAAAAATATGAAGAAAAGATGCAAAAGTCTTGGTGAGGGGCGGATTTTACAAGCTGAAGTAATTCCATAGTAGATGTAGTCAATGTGAAACAGGAATGAAAAACCTAATCATGTACTGAAAGAAGTAAGTTCATCCATGTTGATTAAATAGGAAAAACCATTTTTGAATGGAGGCATAGGTAAACATGTCTCATCTCCTCACACAACTATAGCAAAAATTACCACTAGACTACAAAACAAATATCGCACAGAATTGTCAGAAAATCGAGCTGTACCATCCAACAGGCAAGGATTTAAAGAAGCCACATTCATCCAGACAGGTGCGAGGGGTGGAAACATGGAAATACATGGAGAGGCACAGGGAGGTGGAAAGGTGTGGAAAGGTAAGGAGATGCAGAGCGGAACACAGAGGTGTGGAGATGAGGAATGGGCAGTCCCACATCTATGTGTGGGGGATAAAAATTGGGAGGGAAACCTTGTGAGTGAGGGATCCCAGCTCCACACCAGACCACACAGACCAGGGTTCCAGCACCAGGAAGATAAGTACCCATAAATTCCGGCTGTAAAAGCAAGCAGGGCTTGGTGCAGCAGAAGAAACGGAGGGGTTCTCAGGAGACTCCTCTTACAGGCCCCACAGTACACTTAGGACTTTTGTAGACTCACCGCTTCTGGGATTCAGCACAAGGGAAATAACTGGAAGGCACCAGTGATACACGGGGAGAAACTGAAGTGACTGGCAACAGGGCAACTGCTAACAGACAGCTTCCTTATGGGCAAAACTCCAGAGGTCAGGCAGTAGCATTGTGATGTCTCCATGCTCTCCCTCCACATGGAGCTACAGAGTGTGACATGGGTTACCCCACCCTGGTGACTACCTAAGGCCAACCCCATACAACTTACAGGTATGCTTTTCTATAGTAGGCCACACTACTAAGACAGGGAGTCAAAGCAGCTCTATTTAATACACAAAAGTAAACAAGAAGGCTACCAAAATGAGGAGACAAAGAAATATGGCCCAAATGAAAAAAAAAAACAACACAGAACAAAACTCCAGAAATAAGAACGAAACAAAACAAGCAACCCATCAGATGCAGATGCAGAGTTCAAACACTGGTTATCAGGGTGCTCCAGGAAACTTTGAGTACCTCAACAGCATAAAAAAGACCCAAGCAGAAATAAAAGTTACATTAAGTGAAATGATAAAAAATCTACAGGGAACCAACAATGGAGAGGATGAAGCTGATAATCAAATCAATGATTTGGAACATAAGGAAGAAAAAAAGCATTCAATCAGAACAGCAAGCAAAAAAAAAAAAAAGAATTAAAGAAAGTGACGATAAGCTAAGGAGCCCCTGGGACATCTTCATAACAGGGGCTCCAAATAATATAACATCCAAATAATAGGGGTGGCAGGAGAAGAGGACGAGCAAGGTGTTGAAAGCTTATTTGAAAAAATAATGAAAGAAACCTTCTTTGATTTAGTGAAGGAAATAGACATACAAGATCAGGAAGCAAAGAGAGTCCCAAACAAGATTAACCCAAAGAGGACCACACCAAGACACATCAAAATGAAAATGCTAAAGGTAAAAAGTAAAGAGAGAATCTTAAAAGCAGCAAGAGAAGAGCAGTTACCTACAAAGGAGTTCCCATAAGACTCTCAGCTGATTTCCCAAAAGATACTTTGCAGACTAGAAAGGACTGACAAGAAGTATTCAAAGATGAAAAATAAGGACCTACAACCTAGATTACTCTAGCCAGCAAAACTATCATTTAGAATGGAAGGGCAGATAAAGTGTTTCCCAGAGAAGGTAAAGCTAAAGGAGTTCATCATCACCAAGCCTTTATTATATGAAATGTTAAAGGCCCTTTTTTTAAGAAAAAGAAGAGCAGTACTATAAACATTAAAATGACAATAAATTCACAACTATCAATAATTGAATCTAAAAAACAAACTAAGCAAAGGAGAAGAACAGGAACAGATTATAGATATGGAGGTCATTTGGAGGGTTATCAGTTGGGAGGGGGAAGAGGGAGAAAGGAGGAAAAGATGCAGGGATTAAGAAGTACACATTGGTAGGTACAAAACAGGTAGAGGGGTGTTAAGGACAGTATAGGAAATGATGTAGCCAAAGAACTTATATGCTGTGGGGGCAACTTTGCCCGCAAAGTGCCCCCGTCCACCATGAATGAAAGTAACACTACCAAGACATGATCTGCTTGGGGAGTAAAGGTGGCTGATCCCTCAAAGGGGAAGGGCCTAGAACCCCTTCCTCACGGAGCTTTTATTGGATTCATTTGCACAAGAATACAGGTAAGGATCAAACAATATATAGCATTCAAAGAACTATGAGGGTTTATTGTCAGAGTCAGGGTCAGATAGCTAATGAGCCATAAAACTTTGAGGAACCAACATCTTGCTTGGACCTTTACCATTTAAATGAGAGCATTCTAAACAAAGCAGGTTTCACAGGATTTTTACATATTCTTTCTTAGGCCTGATCACCCTAGGGAACCCGCCCTTTTCAGCACAGGGTTGCACCTCCTTCCCCATCATAGGTTTTTAGGCTTAAATAGATTAGAGCCAGGAAGCACTTCTCCCAGGTGAAAATGGGGACTCGGGCTATGTCACAATAGTGGGGAGGGGTGAAGGTCCATTGCTCCCTCTTTTTCGCAGCCCCCCCCCAGTCCTTCCATGATGGCCTCCCAAGTGATAGTGTCTGGCTTAGGTTGCCCCTCCTCTGAGGGGCATAACCATGGACATCAAACATGCTTTGGGGGAAGGGGGAGGAAGCTTTCTCTTCTTAGTGGCTCAAAGTCTCAAGGTCACCCACTCAGCCTTATCTATGAGAGGTAGTTACAATTCCTGAAAGCAGGCAGAGCGGTTCCCAACAATACGCATGACTCATGGACATGAAACAAGGGGGGAGGATTGCTAGAGGGTATGAGGGTATCAGGCGGGGGGTGGCAAAGGGGGAAAATGTGCTTCATAATCATTTTTGAAAGCAATTTAGAAATATATATTAAGATCTTTAAACAATGCACATACTTTGGTCATATCTTGAATATTAATCTAAATAAAGCCCTTTTAATTTTTTAAAAAACTTTATGCATAAAGATTTTTATAACATTCTTATGATAGTAAAAAATATAGAACAACAAAACTGTTTAACTGGGATAATGGTAAAATAAAGCGTAATATATAAACATGGTCAAATATAATATAGTTATTAAATTATGTTAATTAGTTTAGTTTAGAATGCAGGATATATAAGCCAAAATAATGATATGATGACAATATAAAACTAAAAATTTTAAATCTATGAAATATAGAAATATTTAGAAAAATAAGGCAGCTTGATTATACTGGCTATCTTATACCATTTGAATAAATACAATATTTTCCTTAAATCTCTTTAAATCATAATTTCAATAGTTGTGTGAACTCTCATGTAATAACATGAATATTGAAAAACTTTTGGTTTAAAAAACTAATGTACAAATACTAGTAAACGTACAGATTTTAATATAACTGTATATCTGATTTCTTATATTGTGTTAATTCATGAAGTCTCCCTGCACAGTTGAGTTTAACTTAAAATATGGAAGTGAAGAGAGAGTCATAGAGCTGAAAATCATGTAAGGAGGCACTAGACACTCTGCAATCTTATTTGTTGCTTGTTTAGAAGCTGTTGCCCACAGGGGCACGAGGTGGGCAGTGTGGATTGACTGACTATTCTTCCACGTGACTTTTGGAAAACTGAAACCACCACTGAAGCTTAGAAATCTTTTGAGTCATAACTCTTCAGTTTCTGTTTGCCTTTATAAAATCTTGTTTATAGCCTTTACATACATTTTTTTCTTGTTTTGTACCCTATCTTTTTGGTTATTTTTCTCTTGAGGATTAAACAAATCAGCCCTTCATAGAAAGAAACGAAATAGGAAATAGAGGCATCTTGAGACACAAAGGGGGGTGGATTACATTTATAAGAATTATTTTCCTTCCATATGTGGAGATGAGAACAATGAGTCTTAAGAGCTGCAACATCTAAAGCATTGCCCATGTGAAAATAATACAATAGAGTATTCAATATCAAAGAATGAACTCTATGTTCTTACACTTCAGAGATAACCTTTCCATGACATACTAATCTTATATGATAGAGTGTGTATATATACACATGCTATATATATAATGCATCTCAATATATTTAATTTAAAATATCAATAGCATGCTAGCACACATACTCTTCTCTAAAATACTTTTTGTTAAAAAGTTCATGTTTTTTCCATATCAAAGTTTATCAAGCACCTTCATTCTTAAACATTATACTTTATTCTGCTGTGAGAATGAACCCTTGTTTCTTTAATTTTCTATTGATGATCATTTAGATCATTTCTTAATTACAGCTTTTTACCTATTATAAACAATCTTGCAATCAGTATCTTGGTATATTGTCTTTGCTGTGATTACATTCTCAAAGCAGGTGCATTAAGTATAATTAGGAGGTAGGTATTGATTTAAGGGCTATACAAGCAAAGAATGAGCAATGTATCAAATGACAGGGGAGGCAGAGCAATATAAATTACTGTCTCTTTAGACTTGCCCTTCCAGGATTAGATCATAAGAGAATAGTCCAATCATAGAACTAAGAAATATCTCTGTGATCATCAGTCAAGAGAATAGTGGTGATGATTATGATGATAACTTTTATTAAAAGCTTAGGATGTGTCAGTCAGTGAGTTAACCCATCTTACATAATTTCTTAAAAAAACCCAATTAGAAAAATAATTTTATTTCATCCATTTTGCACATGAAGAAATGAAGGTAAATTTACTTGACCCTCAAGTCACATGGTGAAATCCATTTGCAGAGTAAAAGGTCAGCTCCATTATTTATATTTCCATTAACACGCAGAGCAATACAAGTAGGAAGAACGTGGGGCAGAAATGTTTGCACTGCCCGTCCATCTTGATATTGGCCTCTGGCTACTGAAATGACCGTCACATCATAATGGCTTGACGCTATGTGAAATGAAAAAGCTTCAGGCCTTGAGTCAGGACTACTCAGTCTATTCGTCTTACCAGACACCTAATTCAATGTATTTCTTTACTGTTTAAATAACCTTAGGTATGTTCAAATGCGCTGTGGTCCATAAAATGGAGAAGAAAGGAAATGATAAGAGATAGTGATGATTGTATATATTAATTATTATGATTTTAATTTATTTCAATCAGAAAATAATGAATGCCTAAGAAGGTAAAGACTAATGGCAGTTTCACTGAGCCAATTGAATCTATCAAAGTGTTAAAGTCCCTTACTCATCTCTGTGTACGTAAAGGCTGAAACAGAAGGGGAATGGAAGGAAACCTATCTGGTAACTGAATTGCCACTCTATCTTTCTTTAATTTTGCATATACTAATAATATCTAATGATAGCTTCTTCAGATGAGGCCCAATATTAGATTGGCCATATTTACAATGGACCAGTACTGACTGAAGTCATTTTTTTAAAACAAAATGTGTATATTATAAACTTCCACAACAACCACTTAGATAGTGTCAAAACATTTGAGTCACTGTTGACTGTCTCTTTTCTCTTACCTCTCATAGTTATACCATCAAATTTGTATGAAGCTTACAAGTTTCATATCCTCAGTATTTGTTATCCATTATTATTCAAATTACATTTATATGGACTTTATATAAAGATACATCTGGTTCATGGAATCAGAAGAGGTTAGAAGAGAATTTGTTCTGGAGTATGAAAATACAAAGCTCTCTTTCTTTCCTCTGTCTCTCTCCACATGAATCTATAAATAACTATGTAAGTATGTATATGTGGGCCTGTCTGGTTATTGTTCATTAGGGGTTTTTTTCTGCTATGGTGATAAATATGTTGTCGCTTTGAACTGCAATTATTTCTGGAGCTAAGGAATAAGGGCCAACAGCAAAAACACTAGCAAAGGCAAAGTGATCACCCTTACTCTTTGGCTTGTTTCCCTAAGTCTAAGCACAGAACGCAAGCCCTTTAAAGGATAAGTAGTAAAAACATCACGACTAGAGGAAACTTTCCATGGACTATCTTGTTATTGGACACATTTTATCTCGTGGCTATTTATATTTCTACTTATTGCAGCAGCAGGAAGCTGCAGGTTGGAAAAATGAATGGCTTGGAAATGCATTGGGGGCTCACTTAAACTTGATTTTGCACATGGAAATGTAGACAGATTTATCAACTATGGGCAAATTAATCCTGCTATGAAAAAACAAACCCAAACACCTCCAACTGTTGGAGTAGGCAGTTAGCTAGATAATGAACAAAAAAGAAGAGAGAAGTGAATGAAATGATCTCTCTGGGGGAGTAACCAGAATCATTCCACCCAATGGAGCCAAACATCCTGCCTAATCATGCAGTCAGGAAATATAGCTTTTCAGTGACTTTAGGGGGTGACCTGTGACATGCATCTTCTGTAGATGAACTGGCAAGGGACAAAACCTCGGGGGAATTCGTCTCACTGAGTACATGCCCATGGTAGAAACCAAGACGGTGCAAGGGGACACCTTTCACTCAGCACCTGCGCAGTAGGAGCCTAGAGCGGGAGTGTAAAGCCTGGGACAATCTGGGGGGAAAAGGTCATATAGGGGAAGGGTACAGGCCCTGGAAAATCCAGGAAAGAGACTGGATAGTTTGAAAGAAAGCCTGCTCTTACAGGAACATAAGGCAATGTACGAAAGTTTAGCAAGGCCCTTGGAGTGGCTGCTCCTCCTCTATCCTGCCCGCTCTCTCGCTGCTGTTGCTTACAACTCCTCCTGTGCGGGTGCCCTGAAAGTCGTTCCCACCACACTGCTCAACAATCTGTTCACCCCAGTAACAGAGCAACTGATGAAAGATAGTTCCCATTTTTATAAAAATACAGTATTACATGAAAATACAAATTGTGGCTGGGAACAAGTCCATCCCTGGATTTTTCCTTAGACAGAGATGTGTTTTCCAGTGTGGACCTTCTCTGAATTGCTGTGGCTACATCTGCAGTACTTGTTGAGAGAATATGCCCATGAAAGGTAAAAAAAAAAAAAAAAAAAGGTAGAAAATAAAATAAATGAAGAGAAGAGAGAGACTGAAAAGTGGAGGAGGGAGAAAATCTGCCTCAAGCACTCAAAACTATTTTATTTAAATTATGTTTAAAGGGAAAATATGTCATTAACAATGGAAGTGCCTCAAATACATGCAAGGAAAAGGAACAGAGTATGATTTTATTGCTTGTTGCTAATTTGAATTAACTGGAAAGAATTTTATGGTACTTTAGGAATATCATTGATTACTTGAATGATATTTTTCTTTATAAGTTATACAAAGGTAACATTTAAATATCCTAATTGTTCAGGTTCAGCCTATAGATCCCATTTATTTTGTATTCTTTTTTAAGTAAAATTAATTCTTAAAGGCATCTGGTACAGGTGTCTGCTTACTGTTTTATCCCCTTCCTTGCCCAAGAAGGGTATCATTTCCTTTTTCTTCTGTTCTGTCCTCACTGCCATGAGAACTCACTCGACTGGAGTTTCAGCGGGGTGTTCTCAGGGTTTGGAGATGCTCAGACACTCCCAGCAGTGCTCTGGGGTGTACCGGGCAATCTGTCACAAGATAATGCCTCATTCACCTAGAAACGTGGGAACTTGATAAGACTGTCACCAAGAGAGTGTGGCACAAAGTATAAGGAAGTCCATCCAGTTCCATAAGGGAAGTAATGTGCTTTCTGATGAGGCAATAAAATAAGTACATGGTCATCTTTACATTATATCTTTTCACTATAATGTCTACTAGGTATCTGTTACTAAATTACATGAGAATAGAAAATGTCGAATTCTTTTTTTTCCTTTTATTGACTCTATTAGTTAACAAAAGTACACAGGTACTTTTGTTAACTAAGGTTTCAGGTGCACAATTCTACAACGCATTATATATGCACTGGGTTGTGTGTTTACCCACGTGATTCTCAGTTGTCTTGTATATTTAGTGTGAAGACAGATCTCAAAGAAGAAAAGCCTTGCCCAGCTACATAGACCTTAGTAGTAGACACTGTTGTATTTGTGCCCCCTGAAGACAAGTGGCATTTCCACTGGGGTCATACAATTGAAAGAATTACAAATAAGGAGAGCAAGAGAAATTAGGGAGGAAAATAAATTCATAGATGAAGAACCAAAAAACATGGAAAGGTAGTTTCAGATAATTACTTAGTTTTTTATGGAGTAGAAATAAAAAGATGTACTGAACAACCTTTTAAACTCATCTTATTCTTAGATTTCCGAGAATCTTACCTTCATTGACTTAGAAAAAGATCCGCTAGTCAACTTTGAAGTAGAAAAAAGAAAATCTCCTTAAAAAAAATAGGCCTACCTACATACCCATTAGTGTGAAATCCCAGAACGCAGGTAATACCATGTACGGGCAAAGGAGTAGAACATCAGGGACGTTCATTTACTGCTGGTGGGAGCATGAAATGGTACAGCCACTTTGAAAAACAGTTTGGTAGTTTCTCACAAAACTAAATACACTCTTACCATATGATCCAGCAATCACACTCCCTAGTTTTTACCCAAAAGGGGTGAAAGCTTATGGGCACACTAACACCTACTTATAACCTCCAAAATTTGGAAACACCCAATAGTTTTTCAATAGGTGAATGAATAAATAAACTACGGTACATCCAGACAGTGAAATATTACTCGCTGCTATAAATAAAGAAGTTACCAAGCCTTGAAAAGACACGGAGGAAGCTTAAACTCATATTACTAAATGTAAAAAGCCAATCTGAACAGACGACATAGTATATGATTCCAACCACTTGGCATTATGGAAAGGGCAAAAATACCTGTGGTTGGCAGAGGTTCAGTGGAGAAGAGAAGAGCAAAATAGATGGAGTACGGAGAACTTTTAGGACAGCGAAAATACTTCATTTAATATTAAAATGATGGATTTACATCATTATACATTTGTTCACACCCATATAGAATACACAACACCAAGAGTAAACCCTATTGTAAACCATGGACTTTGGGTAATTATGATGCATCAGTAGAGGTTCAGATTTGGTAACAATGCAGCCTTTAATGATCGGTGCTGATCGTCAGGACACTGTGCATAAGTGGAGTCATGGGGTATGTGGTTACACTTTCTGTTCAATTTTGTTTTTAAACAAAACTTTCCTAGAAAAGTATTTTAAGAAACACTTTAAATATAAATTTAGATATAAATTTGTTTTTAATACAGAGAGGATTTTTGGTGTTGTTGTTGCTTTTGTTTTTATCTGAAAATGGATCTTTTTCAAATGTGTTACCATTTGGGGGATGAAAACTTAGGTAAGAAAAAGGAGTAAGAGGAATACTTAGATTGTCTGAAACTTAGAATAATTTATGTTATAATCTTATTCTTACATCTTTTCCCTTTTACTTTTTGTATGCCCTATTTTCTGGAATATGAACCCCAGTATAGTATAAAAGAGGGAAAATATCTAAAATTTTTTTTCTTTTCCATACAAATATCTTTCATTATATCTTAGAAAGAATTAAATCTTTGAAAATAAAGGAAAACCAATTTTAAAAAGGTTGTTTGGAAGAAGGTTATTAACAAACACTCTTTCACTCAGGTGTAAAAAATATCATTTTTCCAAAACTATAAAAAAGAAGGAAATCTTACTTATTGAGACAACATGGATGGATTGGAAGTATTATGCTAAGTAAAATAAGCCAGTCGGGAAAAGACAAGTACCATATAATTTCATTTATATGTGGAATCTAATGAACAAAATAAACCAGCAAACAAAATAGAAACAGACTCATAGACACAGAGAACAGACTGACAGCTGTCAGAGGGGAGGGGTTTGGGGAGCTTGGTAAAAAAGGTGAAGGGATTAAGCAAAGAAAAAAAAACCTCATAGACACAGACGACAGCACGGTGATTACCAGAGGGAAAAAGTGGGTGAGGGGAGGAAGAGGATTGTAAAGGGAGGATAAATGGTGATGGATGGAGACTTGATTTGTGGGGGTGAACACATAATACAGTATACAGATGATGTATTATAGAATTGTACACATGAAACCTATATAATTTTATTAACCAATGTCACCCCAATAAATTTAAGAAAATAAAAAAATTGTATTTTGGCATGCCAAAACTCCATTTGGGTATGAACACGTAAAATAGACTTATCTAATAAATTCCAATAACCCTGAAAAATTTATTAGGAAAAAAAGACTTCTTGTTTAGATGTTTTAGATATAAATTTGTATCTGCTATTTTTCCATTATCTCAGAACTAAGCTTTTCAAAGGATCGTTTCTGTTTTATATCCTTTTTCTTAAAAAAAAATTAATAGGTTCTTTGAGGCAGCAGAACAATCCTGCTGAAACTAAACCATTCACAGCAATTATAACACAGCACACACTGCAGTGTATTTTTTTGAAACATGATTGTGGAAGACGAAATGAACTTCCGCAAAACACACAGAACACAATATATAAAATGACTGGAAAAAGCAGACAGCCTGTGAGATCTCTTACAGAAGTAAATCTTTTCTCTTGTTGGGTGATACAGAGGTACTTAGCTCCAACAGACAGGCCGGAGAGTTGGACACTCAACATGCTGTTTGGAGTCTCCAGATCCTGTAACTTTCTATAGGGGAAGTCCAAAACTATTCAGAGGGTACTTTTATAATGTGGGGGAGCAGGTAAGGAAGTAAAAGAAAACAGCGAGACAAAGCGCCAGTGTGCATTTCTATCTAAATATACATAGAACCCACTTTGAAGGAGACCAATCTTACACATGTGAGTTGTAAATAATGATGCGAATTCTGGTTGAGGCCCTTGACCAGACAGGTTGTTTCATTTATGTGTGGGGCTGAGGATGGGGCTAAGGTAGGTTTACAGTTGTTTGTATGGAAAACAATATAATAATTAATAGTAATACAAGAATAAACTGTGTTTCCTGTACTCACAACTGTAAACCTACTTTTCCCCCACCCTGTATGTATCCTACTTGGACAGAGCCAGTTTTGAACCTCCTCTTGATTTTCTCCTTTGTTGTCTTACAAGCAAGGCCAGCAGATGTCAGCCTGACAGTAATGGGTACCGTCCGCTGGACCTACCTTTCAGGGACGGCTGCTTAGGTCTGAATTCCTGCTGGACCTACCTTTCAGGGATGGCTGCTTAGGTCTGAGTTCCAGGGCACGACTGTGAAAGGCTTGTTGTATTGTAACAGTGGCCAGTTAAACTTGTTCCTGAAGGTAGTGTCCTTGCACTGTAGAATATTATAAATTACATTTAGAGTGAGTCACAGACATTCGCTTAACTTCTATGCATATATCATTTACAATAAGAAACAAAGTTAACTACATTTTCATTTACTTAAAGGTGCCATAATTTGCAATTGTACTTTGTCCCTCCAATGTTAACAAATTCGGAGGTAAATGAATGAACTTGACAGGTGCATAGCCACTTTGGGAAGTATGCAGTGGGCACTTGTTAGCAGTTCCTGCCGAGGGGGCAGCATTCACTGTTCTGATGGCCGACGAGATACACACTGCGAGAAAAGGCATTCACCGATGCAGTGGCCACACCCTGATTTTCATCCCCTTCCACCTAAGTCCTGCGATTCAGCTGGGGACCCAAAATCTACATCCATTAGTACAGGATTCTCTGATGGATTATTTGGACTTCATCAACCTAATCGTTTTTATTTCTGTGTGTGTGCATTTACCATTGATGCCACAAAGAACATGGGACCTGCTGGACGGGAGCAGTGCCTATTTGTTGCTAAATATGGTAACGATGACTATAGAGATGAGCAAGAAAAGGAAAAGCCTCTGTAGTTTGAGAGTGCTGACGTTAGGCTTGGTTGCTTTCGGAGAGCAGAAGCTGTTCCCTTAGGAGAGAACTGCGCTATAGAAAATCACCTTTTTGAGTATGAAAGGGTCATGCCTGAGGGCATTGTGAAGAGAGGTTAAAAAAGAAGAACGACACAACATTCCACTGTGCCCCACCCCAGAATTTTCTCTGCGAAAGTGAGATACACTAGTTTGCTGGTTTGGGCCAGTAGGCCAAAGAATTGGAGGACTTCGAAAATGGAAAGAGGAGGATTGGATGAAGGGTCTAAAAGTATAATTTTCAACATGGTTGTTCATTATAAATAATAATGATGAAATCTTAATAAAATATTCATTTCCTGGTCCCACTCCCCAGAGATTGTCATTCACTTTGTCTATATGGGGCCTGGACAACACGGTTTTTATAAAGCCTCTCCAGCAATTCTAACTTTCATCCCGGGGAGAGAGTGGCTGGGGAGAAGTTGACCGCATATCAAGATGGAGTTAATAGGGGGTTAAGTGGCAAGAGCAAGGGAGTTTTAAAATAAGGACTGGATAATAGTTAACCTTAAAATTATATGTTGTTCTAGCTGTTTATCCTTCCCCTGTGCTAATGCCCTGGTTTTGATGGACTGTGTTATAGGCAATGACCTTGCAGTGATGGGATTTGGGAGAAGGGGAGTGAGCATCCAGTCCTGGTTAGAACTGATACCAAAAACAGTAGCAACTGTAAGTGTTGATACAAGAATTCTGCAGAGATCGACCATGGAACATGAGATGATCAGAACACTGTAGGGCGTTTAATATGCCTCCAACATCTTGTTAGGGTTCTGGCTTCCCACCATACATGGCATGGGTCTCCAGGATCATTATTTGAGGATCTCAAAGGCCAGGAGGACTTGAAGTTAACCTCTTAATAGAATCAACAGTTAACTGGAGTTTAATACATTTTTAATGCACTTGTTAGAGGAGATCAGCAGCTGCCTTGACTAATCCTCATGTGAACTCAGGTTTTTGATAGCCCCACGATCTTGTGTGGGTTACCTGTCCTGTTTCTTTCACCTGTAACGTGGAAATGAAGAGTGGGTTTTTTAGGGTACAGCATGTTTGTAGAGAAATCTGGCCTAGCAGTCTTCCTTTTAGAAATTTATCTTGAGCAAATAAGCACACAGATAGGCGAAGACATACGTATAATAAAGTGTTGATGCATTTTTGATAGCAATAAGTTTAGAAGTATTTTAAACGGTCAACAGTAAGATGGTTAAATAAATTGTTAACCAATCACAGGAGGAAATGCTGAATATTTATATAAATGACTATGCAGGTCTGTATTTAATGATACAATTTTCATATTGTTTCCCATGTTAATTGTCACATGAAGGAAAATTTTATGACATGGCCCAATCCTGTGTGAGTAAATGCATGTACATAGAAGAATGTCCGGAAGGAAGTGTGTTTTTTGAAATGTGGTTGTCACGGATGTTGGTATCTACAGGTGGTGAAATTCTGATAGGCTTTCTGTTCTCCTGTTTTTCTATATTGTCTATTTGTTTGAAAATTTTTTATTTATTTAGTTTTAGAGAGAGGTAGAGGGAGAAAGAGAGGGAGAGAAACACCAATGTGCGGTCGTCTCTTGTGCTCCTGCTACTGGGGACCTGGCCTAAAACCCAGGCATGTGCCCTGACTGGGAATTAAACTGGTGACCCTTCGGTTCAGAGGCTGATACTCAATCCACTGAGCCACACCAGCCAGGGCTCTATATCAGGGATGTCAAACTCATTTTCACTGAAGGCCACATCCGCCTCGCAATTTCCTTCAAAGGGCCGAATGTAACTTTAGGACTGTGTAAATGTCACCACTCCTTAACTACAGGCAAGGAGCTCAGCGCTGCTGCCTCTGGGTAGAAACGAAGTGCCAGGCTGGATAAAACAAGGTGGTGGGCTGGATTCAGCCCTTGGGCCTTGTGTTCGCTGCCTGTGCTGTATATTGTCTATTTTTAAAACAATGAATATGACTGTGTATGTTACAATAAGAAAAAAGACACATTTATTTTTATTTTGTAAAAATAAATAAATTCAGTACCTGGCAAGACACTAGACCACTCGATATATATCTGTTGTTTTAATATCATAGCTAACTAGTCAAGGTGAGATAACTGGCTACCCTGTGTGTACACAGAAGCAGTAATATTGACTTAGCTCATGGAGTTTAAAGGTGCGCTAGCAAACTTTCATTATCCCTATAAAATTTAAATAAATAGGTGCTACTTGAATAGTAGAAATACGTACTTGATTTCTCTTTGTCTAGGAAAATCACATAAGAACTTTATTTTCACTGCACTGAAATGCATATAGTTAAGATACTTTCCAAAACACCTTTACAGTTTTCCCATAAATAATATGTTTTCATGATGAATCATAAAGATGTCATTTTCCGAAGGCACTGTAAGGGCTGGTGTCGTGGTCACAGTGCTCTTGGTCATTCAACACTTGCAGATCCTGCAGACCCTGTCTGCGAGGCCCATGTGCTCTTTTTAGGTTTCAGCCTCACATGTGCTCACAGAAGAACCAGCCTAGTGATAGCAAACGGAGCCTCTCTGTGCTTATCAGATGGTTGCCACATATTTTGGAAAATGCATGAGAGAGTTGCCAGGCTTTCTGTCTCTCATAACTGCATATAAAAGCTAAGTCAGGAGAGGCATAAATCTCAGAAAAAGGGGCTGGCTGCTCCCTCATCTAGAAAGGTTTCTCCTCTGACCACTGGATTCCAAATGGAAGCTCTGCTATCCTAGTCCACCTATTTCAAAGGCCTCTCTGGGCAGGAGGTCTGCCGCTTGCCACGTCCGGCATCCATCAAAGCAGTAGGGAATCAGGAAAACGGTCAATGTGGAACCGGTGTCTGAGCCCACATGCTGTTTGGGGGCTCAGAGAGCAGGCACCCTTGGGCCTCCGTGTGGGAACATTTGTTCCGAAGTGGATGATGCATCGATTTTGCTTTTAAGAGGTTCTCATACTTTGAAATAAACCAACTGAAAGCTGACAGGGATCATTTAAAGGATAGCAATGAAGGATCTTCAAATCTGACTGCAAATAATAATCATATGGGAATCTTTTTAAAAACACAGATTTTAAAACTGCTGATTTTCATGGCCAGTTAAGCTTTCCTGGGGTGAAGCCCAGAACTCATTACTCTTAATAAAATATTCTGATTCTGACGTATAGTCAGGCTTGGAAATCATTTCTCAATCTATCTTAGATAAATAAATGAGGAATCGGGAGAAGAATTGACAAGGTGCAACGAGGTAGAAGAAACAAAAAGAGAAGGTGGGAGGAGCTGAATAGGAAAAAATTATTGCTGAAAAATAAAAATGGAAAAAAGAGCGAGTGACAGAAGGAAATATTAAGCACTGCACCAAGCAGCTGCCAACTGCGATTTGTATTGGTCTAGAAGAAAGGAACCAGGAGAACAATTGTTCCCTAATCCACAGGGGGCTGCAATTACTCTTGCATTTGTCACTTGTATACAAAAAGTAAATTAATTGTAATAAGACATTGTCACTGAACAAATGTCTCCTGCTTGGAAAATCAGTGCTTCCACTTTGCCCCTCTTTTTCTGCCCCAGCAGGAGAGCTGAACATTATCTTGGGACAATTTTCTGTTCTACTGATATTATTATTTAATTATATCCCCTCACCCCCAACCTTTAAGCACTAAACGATTGATTTCCTAAAACTGCCTGCCTTTAATAGGAACCCATACAAGAGAAAACCAGAAATGTTTCACATCCATGTGATTTAAAACGCCATCCATGCCCCTCCCCCACCAAGTCCTCATTTTGACTCCTATTCAACAACAGCCAGTAAACGATTCATTCTGAAAATACTGGGAAATGGAAAAATCCTACATCTCTATAGCTATCTATGGAGATATGGAGATATATAAATGGAATTGCTTATATAAATGGAAAGAAGGTTATGTCTCTACATCTATCTATGTAGATAGATGTAGAGACATATAAACGGAAGTGCTTTCAAGGTAAATGTCAAAATGGGGGAAAAAGTTCAACTGAGTTACAATTACTTTTTTGAACCTGACTAGGTAACTCACCTACAAGAAATATAATGGCCCTACTTTGACTTGCAAAAGTTCTTTTCTGTTGTTGAATGTTTCCTCTTCTTTTACATCCAAACTACCGTGAGCTCTAGGACTGTCAATGCAAAGAAATCTGTGTTTGTTTATTCCTGGAAATCAAGACCCTCCACCATCTGGGCCTCACGGTCTAGTGCAGACTGGCCTCATTTGTATACTGGGCAAAATAAAAGTGTCTACCATGTGAGAACTGAATGAGTTCATACCTAGAATGGTATCTGGCCCATTGTAAACACTGCTCAAATGTTTGCTGTGACTATTATAAAAGCTAAGAAAGCTTTCATGGCTTTCGAAGTTACACAAACAATTTCTCTCCATATTTTTATATTTTTTCTTGGAACACTGATTGCCTTGCAGCAACACAATTTTGACATAAAACATTACATAGCGGTATTATAGTGTTCTTAATATTCCCAGGTGCATTTGTGCCAAAAATGCTAGGCAGCAATTCTGTTGCAGTCTTTAGTATTAAAGATCAGAGATTACAATGGAAAGCCAAAAGAAGGGGAAAATGAATTAAGAGGGACATCAATAAAACATATTCCTACTGAAAGAATGGCTACCCTCTGGCAAGTCTGAGACATCATAGAGAGAGAGGGAGGGGCTTCTCATTCGACAGCAGCCAAATCAACCCTGTTGCCCAGAAGTGACAGATAGAGCCACCAAACCAGAAGTTGTAGAATTTCTCTGAACCTTCCTCTCTCCTGCACCTGTGTTTTGTCTTCTTGTCAGTTCTCTACCGACTCCCCTCAGCACCACTCTCTTTGGCAACATTGCTTTACTATTTTTAGAACCCAGACTTCTCTGCTTTTAAACTGTTGCTGTATCACTGAGGCTCTGCCAGCCTCCTTTCCCTGCTTCACTCTCTCACTCCAACACACAATTAATTTAACTTGCTGTTTTGTGGCACCAGAGACATAGAATTCAATAGGTTTACATTAACAATGGTCAGAACATCAACGATTATGTGTCTTGATATAATGAATACCGTGTTTCCTGATGACATCAATTGTTTCCAAATAATGTATGCCTAGCTTCTTTCTGTCTTATCTTTTTTAAAGTAGTTAACATCTTAATACAATTGATATTCTCTCTTCTTTGCCATGACTTCTCTTTCCTACTGACTTGTAAAATTTATTAGTTTCACCTTTATCATTTTAAATGTCATTTTTTTCCTCAAAACAGCACCCTCTTTATTTAATGGCATCAGTTAGGAAAAATTTTAGTAATACATACACATCAGAGACAGATACAGACTACAAGATAGATAACAGAATTTTAAAGGAGTGAATATAACTGAAGTGAAAACTTACTGTATTTTCTTGAATAGTGATTTAATTCCCATCAAGAAAAATAATAGTACCAATCTATAAGACTTTTATTTCAACATCAGTATTTTTTCCCAAGATAACAAAGTTACCACTTTAATTCTAAAACAGGGAAACTCTTTCCATGTATTTTCTGGAAAAAAAAATTGAAAAGTTATATGACCTTGAGAATGGCAATGGTGTTTTATGTACAATATCAAAACCATAATGCATTAAACAAATAATTGATAAAATGGACTTCACGAAAATCATAAACATCTGCTTTGCAAAAGACAATGTTAAGAGAATTGGAAGACAAGCCACAGTTTGGGAGTTAATATTTGCAAAAGACACATCTGATAAAGGCCTGTTAATCCAAAATATACAAAGAATCATTAAAATTCAATAATCAGAAAACAAAAAAACCTGATTAAAAATATACACCAAAGACCTTAGCAGACACACAACCAAAGAAAGTACACAGACATCACACAACATATGAAACGATGCTCCACATATGTCTTCAAAGAAATGTATTTCGATCGACAACAAGATGCCACTGCATAACTATTAGAATGCGAAATCCTGAAACACTGACGACATCAAGTGTTGGCGAGCACGTGGAACATCAGAAATGCTCCTTCAGTGCCAGTGGGAATGCAAAATGGTACAGCCACTTTGGAACACAATTTGGCAGTTTCTAACAAAACTAAACATACTCGTACCATATGATTCAGCCATCACGCTCCTTAGTATTTACCCAAAGGATTAGACAACTGTATCCACATAAAGCCTGCATACGAATGTTTCTAGCACAACAACAAAAAGCTGTGCAAATAACTAGAACAGGAATAGAGTCACAGAAATGGAGATCACATGGAGGGTTATCAGTGGAGAGAGGGAGAAGAGAGAAGGAGGGGGGAAGGTACAGGGAATAAGAAGCAGAAATGGTAGGTACAAAATAAACAGGGGGAGGTTAATAATAGAATGGGAAATGGAGAAGCCAAAGAACTTATATGTATGACCCATGGACATGAACTAAGGGAGGGGTAATGCTGGTGGGAAGTGGAGTGCAGGGCAAAGGGGAATAAAGGGGAGAAAAAAATGGCATAACTGTAATAGAATAATCAATAAAATATACTTAAAACAGAAATAGGAAATCAAAAAGGTCTATAACTATTGGAGAGATTCAGTCAGTTGTTAAAAACTTATTTACCAAAAATGCAAAAAGGCCTCAACACTTTTACAAGAAAGTTCCATGAACAATTCTAATCTTGTATAAACCAAATCTAGAGACTAAACCAATGCATGCTTCCCAAGTCATTTTATAAGGCTTTGATAACCTTGATGCTGAAACCAGTGCAGGGAGTGTGATAAGGGAAAGTTAAAGGCAGATTCATTTGCAAAATTTTATGCCAATATCATAAAATAAAGAAAACTGAATTCAGTCATGTATTTAAAGCATGTGTCATGACCAGAGAAGTTTTATCCAGCCAGTTAAAGAGTGGACTCAACATCAGAAAATATGTAAGGCCATTTCCCACATTAATGGATTAAAGGAGAAAAAAATACTATTTTTTAAATGATTTCCAAAAAGTGTTTGATAAAATCCAGTATCTTGCCATAATAATAACCCTTAGCGAACTGAAAAAAAATCTTACTGCCTATGTTTTCTTCTACAGTTTTTATGGTTTGGGGTCTAACATTTAAGTCTTTAATTCATTTTGCATTTACTGTTATATGTGGTGTAAGAAGGTGGTCTAATTTCATTTTTCTGCATGTATCTGTCCAATTTTCCCAACACTATTTATTGAATAAACTATTTTTAGCTCATTATATGGTTTTGCTTCCTTTGTCAAATGTTAATTGATTATACAGGTGCTAATTTATTTCTTGGCTCTATATTCTGTTTTATTGAACTATACAAGGGGAGGGGACACCAAAACCCCAAAATTTATTTATAAAAAAGTGTATACTCATTCTTACATGATTAAACTTCAGTCACTTTACCAGTACTCTCCATCTGATGCAATACACCTATTAAGACTTTTTTCCACTACATACAACATTTTTTGAACTCATCAATTTTCATTCCTTTTAGTGCTGCCATTTTTTGTTTCACCTCTTCTACACTGGCAAACTGTTCCCCTTTGAGGAATTTTTTCATCTGGGGAAACAAAAGTAAAAATCCCTTGAGGTGAGATCAGATAAATAGGGAGAGCAGGCATGGGAGTCAGACCGCTTTTGGTCAAAAACTGCTGAACACTCAGTGTGGTGTGGTCAGGTGTGTTTGTAAATCACTCATCGTGAAATGGGCAAATACACTGAAAGGATCTTCCAAAAACATTCACTGAAGCCAAATGCAGCCTCTCACAATAATGCCAGCTGGTACACTGATACAGATGGGTTCTTAGAAAACTCACCTAGCAGGGGAAGCCTGTATTATGAGTTGCCTGCCCTCCAGAAAATAATTCCAATTTTTGAGGGCTTCCCCTTTGTATGTCTGTTTTTATGCCACTACCATGCTGTTTAATTTGACATTAGGTAATGTGATTCCTCCAAATTTGTTCTTCTTTTTTCAAGACCACTGTTGCTACTCGGGGTCTTTTGTTGTTTTATATAAATTTTTATAACATTTGTTCTATTTTTATAAAGTATGCCATTTTGTAAAATATGCAGACTGGTGTAGCTACTGTGAAAAACGGCATGGAGTTACCTCAAAAAATTAAAAATGAAACTGCCTTATGACTTATTGATATCTTGATAAGAATTGTCTTGAATCTGTAGACTGCTTGGGTAGTATGGACATTTTAATGATGCTAATTCTTCTTATCCATGAACATGGTATATGTGTCCACTTGTTTATATCTTCTTTAATTTCTTTCTTCAGTGTCTTATATTTTTCAGAGTATAGGTCTTTTACATTTCTGGTTAAATTTATTGCTAGGTATTTTATTCTTTTTGAAGCAACTGTGAATGGCATTATTTTCTTTATTTTCCTTTCTGATAGTTCATTATTGATGTGTAAAAATGCAACTGATTTCTGGATATTAATTTTGTATCCTGCCATTTTATTGAATTCATTGATCAGTTCCAGTAGTTTTTGTGTGTGGAATCTTTGGGGTTCTCTATATACAGTATGATGCATCTGCAAGTAATGACAGTTTTACTTCTTTCTACTTTGGATGACTTCTATTTCTTCTTGTTGTCTTATTGCTGTGTCTGGGACTTCCAGTACTATGTTGAATAATAGTGGTGACCCACTGAGTGGGAGAACATATTTGCTGATATATCTGATAAGGCATTAATACACAATATTTAAAAAAGAAATTTTGAAACCCAACACCAAAAAACAAGCAACCCAATTTTTAAAAAGGGGCAAAGAACTTGAATAAACACTTTTCCAAAGAGGACATACAGATGGCCAATAGACATATGAAAGGATGTTCAACATCACTAATCATCAGAGAAATGCAAATTAAAACCAAAATGAGTTATCACCTCACACCTCTCAGAATGATAATCATCAATAAATCAACAAACAACAAGTATTGGCAAACATGTGGAGAAAAGGGAATACTCCTATACTGTTGGTGGCAATGCAGACTGGTATAGCCACTGTGGAAAGCAGCATGGAGTTACCTCAGAAAATTAAAAATGAAACTGCCTTATGACTCAGCAATTCCACTTCTGTGAATTTACCCAAAGGATATGAAACACTAATTTGAAAGAATATATGCAGTCCTATGTTCATTGCAGCATTATTTATAATAGCCGTGATTTGGAGGCAGCCCAAGTATTCATCAGTAGATGAGTAGATAAAGAAAGCAATGGTATATTTATGCAATGGAATACTACTCAGTCATAAAAAAGAGGATTTTACCCTTTGCAACATCATGGGTGGGCCTGGAGAACCTTATGCTAAGTGAAGTAAACCAGTCAAGACAATTACCATATGATTTTACTCACTAGATTTCTACATCACTCATATGATATAGAATCTAATGAACAAAATGAACTAACAAGTAAAATAGACTCATAGATAGAGAGCTGGCTGACAATTCTGGGCAGGTGGAATTAGGGGGTAAGAGTGAAGGAAAAGAGCAAAAAAACATCAGAAGAAGTCATGGACATGAATAACACTATGGTGACTGCAACAGGGGAAGGGGGTTGGTAGAGGTGGAAGAGAGTATAGGGGAGATGAATGGTAATGGACAAATACAATTTTAAAAAGGATCAGTTAGTTGTCAGGGGTTGGGGAGAGAAAGGGATAAATAGGTGGAGCACAGAGGATTTCAGGAGCAGTGAAGTCTCTGTATGATACCATAGTGATGAATTTATGTCATTATACGTTACCCCAAATCCACAGAACATACACGACAACACCAAGAGTGAACATAACGTAAACACGGACTTTGGGTGATGAAGATGTGTCACTGAAGGCTGACTGACCATGTGTAACAAAGGAGCCACTTTAGAAGGGGATCTCAACAACAGAAGAGGCTGTGCATGTTGGGGCCAGGGAGATCTCTGTATCTTCCGCTCAGTTTTGCATGAATCCAATACTGCTCTAGAAAGGCAAAGTCTCAATAAAAATACTTTTTAAAAATAGAATCAGCCCTGGCTGGTGTAGCACAGTGGATTGAGCGTGGGCCTATGAACCAAAGGATCGCGGTTTGATTCCCAGTCAGGGCACATCCCAGCATTGGGCTGGGGGTGCACCAGAGGCAACCATACATAGATATTTCTCTTCCTCTCTCTTTCCCTTCCCCTCTTAATATAAATAAAAAATCTTAAAAAAAATAAAAATAGAATCAGGAAATTTCTCCTCACAGAACCAAAGGGAAGAAGACTGGACCGCATGTGAAGAAGAATCAACCAAAGCCTTCTCTTTTTCACTTTGACATTGATGCCAGATCCCACTTAAAATGTACTGTTTGGTAGTAGGTACTCGATTCTCCTGTTTAGCCACCATGTCCTATCCTATTTGGAGCTATTTGCATATTATTTTTCTTCCTATCTGTGTATTATTTAATACAACCAGCAGGTAAAAATCCCCTTTATCTCTTTAATTCAAATCAGGATTGACACTCCTTCTCCTGTTCTCTTAGTGAAAATATCAGGAAACTAATAACATGGAGTAGAGGAAAGAAAAGATGATTCCCAATGGAAATAATAATGGACCAAGGATTTGGACCGAAATTCAATTTCGACTGGGCAAAAATCCATTTGTGTACACTGTCCAAACAGCCCATTAAAAGGTGTTATGTAGTCAATCACCTGATTATTTGTTCTACACACATTTAATCTTGATGTTTAGGCTGTCCTGTTTGTAGCATAAACCCATGCTTTTCTGATTATATATTTAAGGTGGGCTTATGTATAAAAGTGTTCATTTAATTCCTTGTATTTATCTAAGGTTTATTGGATACAGACCACATAATTAATAATTCAAAGTATTCATTCACGCAGCTAATATTTGAGAACCTAGATGGTGGGAAGGAGCTAACGAGAGAGGCAGACTCCTTCTGATCATTAATCTCACATTCTAGTAGGAAAGAGAGTCAACAAACAAGTGAACAAAGAAATTACAGTAGTAGTGAAAATATTTGCCTCACTTGATGTCCTGTCAAACTTCTTTTTTTTTCACATAATGATAATTACATGGCTTATTGGATTTCCATTTTTGCTTTGGCAAATTAGAAAGGCAGAGTTAAAATGAAAACTTTCTAGAGGAGGAAGACTATACAGAGAGAGCAAGGACAGGAAATAAAAGATCTGAGTTTGACTCTCTTCGACTTTCCTTTGTGAAATGTTATGTGAAACCAGTGCTCTGAGCCTTTGCTTTCTCACCTCCCCATTGATTAACTAACACTTGCCCTTCTTTTCTTATTGTTTTCAGAAACCAGCGGAACCATGTGCATGGAGGGTAACACAAGTGATTTATAAGTACAAGGCATGAAGAGATCATTCTTCAAGAAAAGAAAGAAGCTACATTTATTTTTTTCTCTTAAAGGTATGACTGATACCTTCCTGCATATGTAAGAGCAGGTTTATTGTGTATGTTTTGTTAGTTTCACTCAATGTTTTTGAAATAGAACATTGAATTCTAGGATTGAAGAAATCCTTAAAGATTACCTCATCTAACTACCATTTGTGTTTAAAATCTTACCCATAACTTCCATTTAATATGTGAGTTTAATTATTCCAAGGTTTCAACTCTTCCAGTGATAGGGGACTTGGAACTTAATGAAACAGTTCATCCTGACTGTTAAATACTATGTTAGAAATATCTTCTAATTTGGAGCTGGAATGTCCCCTGATAGCTTCTGCCAAATGTTCCTAAATTACAAAGACACTGAGTATTATGCACAAGCTGGAGCATTGTTCTAATTGCACATATCGTGGCTTCATCTGTTTACTATAATAGTTCTGCCCAATAGAAGTGAAACAAATGAAGGAAGAAATGTCATTTTAAAATTCTTGCAAAGGTACAGTTTGAGCTGATAGCAGCCTATACTATACTTTGTCGTTTATAGTTATCCAGATAAGTGCTGATCTCTATTCCCATGGTGCAGTACTGTAAACTAAAATTGATTTTAGAATAATGAAGAATAAAATGTTCGTATTTGAGCAAAAAGAGCTACAGCTCGAGAGACACAGATTCAGATAGAAATCTAAATTGTATTCCACTGAGACAAGGGGGAGGCCGTCTTCCATAGTGAAAGATTACGCCCAGGTTCTTGATTAGGTCCAGTTCTTACAAATGAGGCGCCCAAATTGTGCCATTCTGATTGGATAGGGCAGGTCTCAGTCCACTGGCGGAAAAGAGGAAACCAGGGTTTCTCTACAGTGGTTGACTCAGATGGTGAAGCATAGTAGCATAGTGCGGGAAGCCAAGAGTTCAGTCTGAGGTCTTCCTGGTATATGGGATACATGAGAAGCCCTTGTCAACAAGGGGCCACTAGGGTCTTATTATATATAACATTTGGGCCTTGATTGACCATAGGGAGTCCATCTCATCAGATAAATTCCTTCTCAGGGTTCACAGCAAACAAATCTTCCTTTTTGGGGTTCACAGAAGAGAAAGGGGTTCTACGGAAAGTAATCTTCCAAGGTAATCTGATCATAAATTCCTAATAGGCAGGTCGTGGTGGGTACTCACTGTCCCACGATGACTTTTTTAGTAAAAGCTTATATTTGCCTCAAGCTGGCTAGTTCACTGTGTTTGTGCATCCAGGTTAACATGCCCCAAAATGCCTCTCTTCAGACCTCCCCTTTTTATACCTCCGTCAAAGCACCTGGAATCCCACCCAAACATGACCGCGCTCCAGATTTAACTATCCTGCAACCCGCTTCCTGCCGTGTTTCCCCCCATCTTCAGGCTGTCTTCCTTGGGTTCCTTCCTCAAACTCAAATGGAAAAGAAACTGCAAATCAGTACTCTCAGAAGCATTTATCTCAGTCTGTTGAAAGCTTGCTTCCAAGTGTATCCACCATTTGGCTGAAATAAGCTTTCATAAAAATTCTCTACAGGTTTGGATGTTCTTAGTTGACAGTGTGTAGTAGACTATACCATGTAGGTTTGCGTAAGTGCACTCTGTGATGTTCACACAAGTAAATTACCGAAGGACGCGTCCCTCAGAAGTGTCCCATCGTTAGTGGCACAGGACTCAGGTTTTCTGTTTGTAAATCACAGTGCATCTATGTCAGTCGTCACAAAAGTAGCAACTGTCATAAACATCTAACTACTTACAACAACATGTAATATTTTATTTTCTCCATCTTTACTGTGTGGTTATGTTGGGATTGTAACATCCCGCAATATTTTTAGAAAATTGGATATTGATGTTTAAATGTAACAATTTCTTATGAACTGTCGAACATTACCCAGATAACACATAAAGGCACTTCATCTAACATGGTCCCGGTCATGTTATCTCTTAAATTATCAAAGGGGTTTCCATTGACTGTTAAGAAGGAATCCAAAACATCACCTCCTGAGACATATTCTTATCCAGTATGAGCATATTAATAGCACTTAACATAACCTAGCTAAATTCATATAGTTATAAAAGCTATTCTGACATTAAAATGTAACCTCTATATCTTGGTTTAAAATCTTACACATCTAGTTTTATACAGAAAATGAATATGGCTGAGCAACTAACTTTTATCTAAAGCTTATAGTGTAAAGGAAAGAGAGATGGGGTTAGAATCAAATATGGTCATTAACAATGATTTCATTGCATTTTACCCATCCATTTTTAGCTAAACCAGTTCTAATTCTTACATCTCCTATCCAGTAATCTCTGAATCCCGCCCCCTCCCCCCCTGCTCTGTAGCAGGGCTTACCACCAGTAAAGCCTTTATGCATTTGTTAAATAAGAAAAAAATGTAATTTCCATTGCAGAAGTTAAATTAGTTTCAAAGCATATAAATTAAAAGCGCCAGTTCACCTCCTTGCCACCTAATTTCCCAGGGCCAACCGCAAGCTTTTGTGTTTTGTTTATTTCTTGAGCTATTTCTTGTGCCCACAGAACTATATTTAGACTCATTAACATTTTGAAAATACAAAAGGAATTCATTCATGTATTCAATAAACACAGAGTCTACTTTTTCTAGGTGATGCTTGTTCTTGTCCCTAGCTTTAAAGCAAAAGCAAAAAAAAAAATCAGATAGTTATATAAAGTCAATAAAGGAAATGAAACCGGGCAGTGTGACCATGGTGGATGGGATGGCGAGTAATCATTAGACTGGTGGTCAAGGAAAATGTCTCTGAAAGGTGGCATGAAGGCAGAGTGTTTCGGGACAAAAACGCATCTCATGCAAATAAGCTGAGGCGAACATAAGCTCAGCAGCTTGAAGGAGCAAAATCAAGGCTCCAAGTGGATGGGCTGGAGAAAGGGAAGCTAAGGGGAAGGAGAAATGTCAGTGAAGTAGTCAGTATTGGAGAGGCCTTCGGGCATCCGGTGGGGAGCCTGGGATTTATTTTTAAGCATGATGTGAGTTCCTTGAGGGTTTTAAGGAGGTAAATTACATGATCTTGTTTTCATGTGAAGGTTATCACTCTGGCCACATGTGAAGCGTAGACTATAAACTAAGGAGAAATCAACTGGGAGTTTGTTATGGTAGCAGGATGGCGGTGCTTAGACAATGAACAAGGACAGAGGAGAGAGAATGGACATGGGGGGTCAGTCAGGAGAGGAGGATGGGCATCTGATGCAGAGTGGCAGTGGTCCAGACAGATTTGAACAGAACTGGTGTGTTTTAGGGTTAGAGCGAGCATGCGTGTGGTGAGTGAGGGAATGAGTGAGCATATTTTAAGGATAAATCCTAGGGTGTTGGCTTGGGCAAATGAGTAAATAGTGGTGCATTTTATGGGTGATGCCAAAGACTAGGAAAAGGGCACATTTGTCATGTAAAATTAAAGCTGTCTCTTAGAAATGCAAATGAAATGTCAAGTTGGTAGTGGCTATAAAAAAACTGGAGTTCAGGGAAATTCAGAAAGTAGGGGCTAGCAGTACAATTTGGAGAGTCACCGAGTGGTATATGGTGATGAATGGACACTTGACATGAAATGATGAACACAGAATATTAAGAGAGAAGAAATATTTAAAGGGGAACAAAAGAAAAAAGAGGAAACAAAATTAAAAAGCAAAATATATTTAAAACATTTAAGTATAAAAAATTAAAAATTAAATCAAAGAAATAACCAAGGCACCCTTGTATGTATTTTAATGTAGTGCAGTCTTTGCTTTTTATCTTTGGCTCGTAATTTATTTACCCTTCAACTTTCTGTTTTTTTCCTTTTTATTGAATTTGTTGGGGTGACACTGGTTAAAATTATACAGGTTTCAGGTGCATAGTTCCACAAGACATTATCTGCACAATTTTCTAATTAATTAATTGGTTTGGGGGAAAGTTGATTCTTGTCTTTCTAAAATCTTTAAATGTATAAATAAAGCATATATATTTATGAATGGTAAATGTTTTTCTACAAGTACAAAGGTCCATTGAGTGAAACGTAACTCCCTCTGCTCCCTGTGTTTTCTAAACACTCATTCATCTCAGGAGAAGCAAAATGGTCTTCAGTGGTTTTACACAAAGGGGAGTCTTATTTAATATATTCTTCTGTATCTTGTTTATTTTACTAGAAGTTAGGTGTTGGAAATTTCTTTATATTGTTCTATTGTATGGTATACCATAATTTATTTAACTAATCTATAGAGGAGCTTTTGGGTTCTTTTTATTCTTTTGTTATTCTCTTATATTTCCTGTATTATTATTATTATTATTATTATTATTATTACTATTACTTCTCTTTACCTCTGACTACTTACTCCATTGCATAGTTCAGCAAATTCCTTGGAAGTGTTGATCATAATCACTATCATCCTTTTTTCCCTTTTCGCTGTTTTGTTACCTGCAATGTCTTTATTGTTCATTTCTGTAATGACTTCATTGCTACCTTAAATGCTTTCCTGGTCTCTACCAGCAGTTGCCTTTTGCTTGCCATGTTCCTTTTCTCCTGTTTGCTATACATTAACTTGGTATGTAGCTCTTTTGTAATTAATTCTTCATGAACTTTCTTCAAGTATGAATAGAGCCAATTGAATTCTTGTCTGCTCTTTATAAGCAATGGGCAGAGACAGTCAATAGCTTTCAGTTTGGAGTGCTTTCTCAGACATTTTCCAAGTAGAAAGTAGATATGTTGTGTCTCCTGTCCTGGAGGCCAACAGTCCTGAGTCTTTCCTCCACAGCGAGCAGATGCCATAGAGGCCAGTTCTGCATGCTTCTAGCAAGTCTCACCTGGATTTCTCTGGGCGTCTGAGTATTTATGTCTGCTCAGTCAAAGTGATGCAAGGGAGTTTCTTCTTTCTCTTTCTATCCTGCATCGTTTGCAGTTGAGTTCCCACGTTAGGAATCATGGTGGAAGACAAGAATGGGGCATGCTTGTCATCTCTTCCTTCTCACCTTCTGCTGTGATGCTCTGTGCTGTTGAACCAAATTCCCAAGTTGCTCTTCTGACCACCCTGCCCCTCAGGCTTTATTATTCTAAGAGGTGAATTTTGGCAGATACCCTTACCTTAGCTTTTCTCTGCTTTGTTCATTAAGGGATTTTCAAAATTATTTTTCTTGTATTAATATGTTGTTTTCATGGAATAAAGAAAAAATTATTTTTCTCTTCAGACTTCTGCTGGTTTTCAGTAATCTAGATGTTCTTTCTCAGCAAATGTGTTCATTTCATACTGAGCCTAGAAAATGGATTTTGATTTCTTGATCTCCCACCTATACAAATATCTATGATTGTCTCTTCCTCTACAGAATCTGTGATAACATTGCATATGCATTACTCATTTAATCATTATTCCCTGTGGAGTGGGGATTATTTTATTGTTGTACAGCTGAGGAAACTGAGGTACAGATCAATAAAATATTCTGAAATTACACAGATAGGAATGGAGTGGTAAATTGAGCTCAGATTTGGTTCTTAAATACTATGCTGTATGCATCATAAAGATCAAATAAATAAAAACAATTATTAGATTCATTGACATTTTACTATTCAATTGATTATACAACTTTCCACTTACTAGGACCAATCATTAGGAGGCGTTCACACAACACAGTTATTAAGAAGAATGTGGGCTTTAATACCTACTATGTCTAAAAACTTGTTTGCTTGCATATAGAGTGATTTGAGAACTGAATACCCTAAGGTCGTGGAAGTACACAGTTACATGTGGTATAAATGAAATCATAGTAGGTGTTCAGTAAATGCTCATTAGGCTGTTTTGTCAAAATCACCCCAAAACTCATTGATCAAACAAAACTTATCCATTGACTCACTCAGAATACCAATGAACACTCCTTAATTGCATTAATAGCATGGACATCTAGCCAGTCTCCCCCAGAGTTGGGGGGGGGAAGAATTTAAGATTATTTGAATATTTTCAAGTCTTCTCTTTCTCATATTTCTGCAATTCAGTCAAAAAGTCACCATGTTGCCCTGGCTGGTGTAGCTCAGTGGACTGAGCATGGGCCAGAAAACCAAAGGATCACAGTTCGATTCTCAGTCAGGGTACATGCCTGGGTTGCAGGCCAGTTCCCAGCAAAGGACGCACAAGAGGCAACCATACATTGATATTTCTCTCCCTCTCTCCTTCCCTTCCCCTCTAAAGTTAAACAAATAAAATCTTAAGAAAAAAATCACCATGTCTGGAAATGGTTTCACCAATATATCCCCCAAATCATCAAGTTGTATGCATTAAATATGTACAGCTTTTAAAATGTCAATCATACCCCAATAAAGTGGTTTAGGAAAATTACAGTATGGAGACAAAAAAAATCCTCTCAAAGATCATCACATCATGTGTCAAAGACAGGGATCATATCTGAGTTTTGAAAATCAGCTTGGTGCAATAGACATAGTAGGAATGTTGAGATTACATACATGTGGGTTTTAATTCCACATTATCATTTTTTTAATTGTGTGGGAAAAACACTTTAGTTTTCTGAGCTCATTGTAAATTCTCATTGTAATAAAAAACATTTAAAAAATTTACAAGACCAAATCATTTAATTAATTACATAAAGAAACTGTATAAGGGAAGGAAGTATCCATGTAATAGGCCTTCGACCATTTCTCATTTCTTTTAGATATTCATAATGCATCCTTTGTCATCCAAGCAAATAATTTTTTAAAATTCTGATACTCAATAAGCTTATATAATACTTGAGATTTTTACTGCCATCAAATAATATAATAGGGGATCCTAAAAAACTGGGAAATAGGAACTAGGATACAAGAAACAGTTTACTCTGTAAGAAGTACATTGAAAGCCATGCATTGTTCAAAGACATTCTGAGAACCTTTGATAAAACTGTAACGGACCATGGACAAGGACAGCGGTGGGGAAGGACTGAATTTTGAGGGGGCTGGGCAGGGCAGGGGAGAGCAGTGGGGGGGGGGATGGGGACAGCTATAAATGAGCAACAATTAAAGTAAAAAAAATAATTCTGTAGGTACACACTTAAATACTTAGTTAACCCCTATTAAACATAGTTGTTAATTTAGCTGATAATTCAATGAAATTGTCCAATAAGAAATTTATGAAAGCAGAAGGAAAAAAAGAAGATAATGCAGGGACACTTTTTCAGGAAAATAGAAAATTTCCTTTCAAAGGGCAAGTCTGAGAAAGTTATTTCACTGCTAAAGGATTCGTTATAAACCCAGTCAAGAAGAAATGAAAGGAAATGTTAATGCACATGACTTTGAAAGAAAATCTGTGAGATAAAGAGCATTTCAATTTTTAATTTAATATTTAAGTGGAAGTTATGGCATATGCATAGCCCTAACATGATGGAAATAAAACGCTCAGCTAGCAAAGCATTTTGCCATGCATGGTTTTGCATGTTCATGTAGCTCAGAATAGAAATGGCCGAGTGACAGCATGTAGTTTGCAGGGTGTCCCAGTTCTCTCAGCCCCAGTCCCACACGGACACTGGAGAACATGCTCCATGGGTTCTTTCCATCAGTTCATACCAATTCTTTCCTTCAAAACCTCTGGTTCATAGTCTGTAGATGGAAGTTGTGTTCACGAAAAGAAAACCAGCACACTGAAAACTGCTCTTCATTAAACAAAACTATTTCAGCATCTCAGTGATTCATGTTAAAGATCCTTCAGTATGAACATGGCTTGCTGGCATCCGCTGTCCACAAACCCCATGATATTTGTTACCAGACTCTGTTTCATAATGTGTCCTCAGGTCCTCTCACTGGATTGCTCCGTTGCATTGGCCTCTGCTACTGTGTCTGCATAGTTTCTGGTACAACATTTCCTCCTAACCAAAGTCTCTCTCCGCCATCCAGGATGCACAGAACTTTCTCTGAGTACTTAATATATTGGAGGTAGAAAACTTTAATAACCCTATGGGATCTGGTCAGGGAATTAGAGTTAGTGATATGAAACCCTGGGCTTGGAAACACAACACTTGCCTTTATGACCGGACTGTGCCTCTTGTTACTATGTGACCTTGGACACAGCAGCCCCTCTGAACTTGTCTCCTTGGCTGTGGAAACAGAACGGTTATGCTTACCCTGTAGAATGCTTATGAGAACTAAGTGGGACAACGCATATAACAGCATTGTGTAGACTACATGTTGTGATGCATGAGCCAGTTTTCAGGGCAATCATCAGTACAGGTCTTCCAGATCCCAAGCCAGTCACTGAGTATCTCATTAAACTTATTCCATCTAGTTAGAATTCAGCCAATTCTGCACACAGAGTATTTACTTTGCTCTTCACAGAGGAGCAAATTTGCTCTTCAGAGATTTTTGGAGCACTCAGATGTACCAACTATTTGGAGTCAAGGGGTCTGAAACTTCACTTGAGCTCTAGGATTTTGGTTACTTAATAACAATAAGACCAAAGAACACTTTTAAATGAATAATTTTTTCTGTGTCTAGGGCTGACAAAGCATCGCAATACACCTTGAATCATGACTCTTCAGGCACTTGAATTACAGTTAAATAAAAAATGTTTGGGGTTGCAAGTGTTAGATACTGCTTCCAAACTTCCCTCACCTCCAATACACACAACTGATAGTAACAAAACTATACGTCTTGCATTTAATTCTCCAAGATCTGAAAAGAAAAGATATTGGACCAAGCCTAGATCTGTGCTGTCCCTATGTTGGGCACCCAACTGCGTCTGAATATATAAATGCTATTTTTAGAAGAAAAACTCCTCCCCCTATCCCTTCTCTTTCTCCTCCCCACATAAACCCCAAATTTGGAAGTACATGCAACCAAACAGGCTCTTGTTTTTCTTATTTCGGTAGTTACTCCAGAAAACCAAGCAGAGACAAAGGCTGGTATGACCTTTCTAATCACAACATAAGGTGTCATTCCCTTCTCATGTACTGTAGTTCTTGGTACCGTGGAATGACCGGCCATTTTTTAGATTTGCTCATTGACACCTCTGGGCCTTTGCCTCTGCTCTACCTTCTCTGTTAAATAGTCTTCTAGCTTTGGTCAACTCTGCAAATTCTTAACTGTAGATCAAGCCTGGGTCCAGCCACACTTCTGGGATGCTTTTCCCACTTTCCCACTTGACTGCTGATAGGTACACTTGGTCTTTTTTTTTTTTAATGCTACCATGATTTCTATTACAGATCTCCATGGACAGTCTTTACTAAATTGCACTCAAATTTATTAGCAGCTTATTGTCCCATTAGTTTTCTGTATTAAGATAGAGTGTATGAGTTCATTTATCTTTATATCCTCGGTCTTTACTACAATGCCTGGAAAAGAGTAAATGTGTAATAAAGCTAAGTAAAGATACTTAATAAAGCCTGGCTTGTGGTTTAATAAAATCTAATTAATTAGCTTCCTATTGCACACATTCGATTCTCAGTGAGTAATAAAAATTAAGGGGGTAAGGAAGCAAATCTTCAAATTAATTCATTTGTAAAACTTCTAAGAGAAAAAGTATGTCTCAGACCAGACTTTACCTATACACTATATTCAGTTCTAGGAACCAAATGTGAAGACGTATTACTTCAAAGTCAGGCATTTGAGTACTAAAATTGAGTTTTACTGACTGGGTAAAAAAAGAAGAAAAATAAATATTTTGATTGTATAAAAAGAATTGCATTAAAATGTTACAGCAAATGTTATTTTATAAATCTCCCAAATTGCAATATTACTCTATATAAAATTTATCAAGTCAAATAAAATAAGTTACTTTTTAAGGAAAAAATACTATTCTTTTAAAAATCCCTGGATAGTTATTTCTTTCCAGAATTGTCCACTTTTTTGGCAAAAAATACTTCTGTAAATATCAATAATTTTGTAACAGCTTCTATCAGTATTTGGTGGGAAAATTGTTCAATTTAGTTTTCTGTCTTTATTATTTTTATGAAAAGATTAGATGCACATATCTAATTTGATATATATCTCTATTGTTATTCTCTCTCAAAAAGCACTCACTCATAGAAAACAATTGTGCTTATTTTTAAAGGCTATATTAACACAGGTAGACTTCATAGAGCAGTGGTTACGAATGTGAGTGTGGAAGCAGATACAATCTAGGTTGAATACCAGCTCCATTCCTTGTTAGCTGGGTGACACTGGAAGGTCAACAAAAATGTCTGGATCTTCTTTTCCTATTTCTGAAATGGGATGTTTCTACCTATTTAGGAGAGCAATTATGAGAACTGTCAGACAATGCATTCAAAGCATTTAACATGTTCTGGATCTTAGTGAATGCTCATTTCTGAGTAATATTAAGAAACAAAACAAACTCATGGTTATATTGGGCTGACTTAGGATGGTTTATAGAATCATATATTTCTCCTGGACAACAGATCACCAAGTGTAGAAACAGATCAAAGGCTGGCACAGAAGGAAAAGTTTACACACAAAAAAATCAGGATACAGCCCAGCTAGTAAATCAAGGTATAATTTTACCTCAAATTTGCTACTTCAACACTGTTTGCTTTAGTCCTATAATCATATCAATAAATGACAACTTATTAAATGAAAAGAAGATTGAATTTAAATAGGTTTTGAAGTAAAATATTGTTTTGAATATTAAATCTGAAATTCCAAAGAAAAGAAAAACATTGCTATAAACCAAAAAGAATATTCAGAAGTAAAGGTAGGGTCAGAGAGTTTGATTTAAAATTCTCTTCTTGATGTGGATTATTGGGAAAAGGACTTAAACTTTGAGACCAGTTTCCCTATCAGTGAGATTAATGGTTACTGTAAATCTTCAATGAGACAATGGAAATAAAGGCTATAACTTATTGTCTAACTAAGCATATTAAAATTTCGCTGTGTTGGTTATAATAATTACTACCGTGATCAGGTTGCATGCTCTTTTCCAACTTTGTGTTTTTTTTCCTATAACTAAATTATGTTTTAATTTAGCCAAACCACCCTCTTTTACAGTCATCAAAGCTTTCATATACAAAGAGATAGGTAAAACAGTGTTGGATGGATGTGTACCAGAAAAGTAAAGTGGTTTCTACCAGTTAGGTTTAGGTTATAACTTCTGTATTAATCGCAACATTTCCAGGGAGGGTGATTTTCAAAGACTAAAGGAAGGGAGGCACCTTTCAAATATATGAGCTAGACAATGATGAAAATTTTAAAAAGGTGTTTATTGCTCCGGCCCGCGGAGCAATCAACTGGGGCTCGACCACCTACCTAGAACAAATGAGTTGGGGGGACAAGAGGCACGAAGAATGGCAGCAAGACAAAAGATTCTGATCAAGCTGCAAACTTTATTTTTCCAAACTGGGTATATATATAGGGGGGGAGGGAGAGGAAGGAGATTAGGTTGCTTGCTATTGGCTAGCTTGAGACAAAGAAGGGCCCGCTTATTGATTACTTGGGTGCAACTGGTACTCGTGGACACCTCATGTGCCTGTAGCCGATTGACTTTGTGGAGCGCACAGGTTCCTGTAATCAATGCAATGTTTTTAGCTAGAGGCCAGGTGTAAGGTTCCCAACAGTTTATATATAAAAGGTATTCTTTACTGAATTTAGTGAGACATGGCTTTCCGACGGCAGTGACTTAACCCACAATAAAGTCCCTATGAAAAAGTAATTCTGAAATTTGCACTCACTATACAGTTTTTAAAATTACCTTTTTATTCCTTTATAGAATGTTCTACTCTACCATGTAATAAACATCTTGATCAACTGATACAATACTTCAAGAGACAGATATGGTAGTAGAATCTATATTTATTATTCAAAACAAATTAAAACCAAATGAAACAGTGCACTAAAAAAGCAAAAACCATTCGTGAATTTTCTCCTTTATCCATCCATCCATCCATCACTATTCATCCATCCATCCATCCATCCATCCATCCATCACTATTCATCCATCCATCCATCCATCTGATCATCATCCATTAGGAAACCCATTTATTGAGCATTTGCTTATGTGCCAAGCAATCTGATGGGCATCTAGAGACAGAACTATGAATTAAAGCACATCTTCCATGAGCAATTAGGTCACAATGTTGCAGGAAAGAAAGGTACATAAATCAATATTTGGGACATTAATATATAAGTATCAAGACAGAGAGGCGCACGGAGCACTTTGGAAATACATAGGTATGAATATAAGGAGCCACGTGCTTTTACTCTCGTAGCAGAGGTAGCTGGGGTGGGATGGGTTATTAAATTGGTAGTCAGAGGGGCCTTTAACAAAGTGGGGCTGCTATGGTACTAAAAATGAAGAAGGATTATATAAGAAAAAGAAGTTTAGTAAAGGTGTTAATCACCTTCAAAGTTGTAAGAAACTGCATTTCTTGGTATAATGCAATAAATCATACACAGGAAATATTTATAGTATATGTGTATACTTTAAATACCAGTACTACCATAAGTATCTGTGTACCATTACCCATGAACAAAACTTGAGAAATAAAGCACCACCAATTACACCTAAATCCTCTGATTCTCTCCCCTGTTTCATCCCCTTCCCTCTCTCTTTCTCAGGGACAATTTTGTATTGTTAGCTCCTAGGTTCTCCTTATAGTTTTGCCAAATGCATATCTATTCTAAAATAATGTGTTTCATCATGACACTTTTAAAACTTGGAATATATCAAAACAATGTGACAAAGGTAGTCTATGAATTGCTGTTTCGCTCAACTTTCAGTTTATTTGATTCATCTGTGTTGACTAGAGAAGAAACAGTTCATTCAGTTCTACTGCTATATATATTATATGCACATGTATATCATTATTTTTACACCTATGTTCTATTAATGGGCATTTGAGTTGTTTTGTCATTTTTTGCTACCATGGACAATGTTACCTATGCATATGTATTTTGGCAGCTGGGATGGGAGGTGTCTGCTGAAGGAGGTGTCTGCTGAGAGTTTCTCTGTGTTATAAACATATTAGTCATTATTAAAGATTATGGTATTTTTGAGGTTTTCCATTATCTTCTTTTGTCGATTTTATAACATAATTCTTCTGATTGCTTTGTCTGTAAATACTGATAGCAGTATAAGAAAATCTCATCATGCTACTGCATTTTAAAATTTATAATTGCAATGTAATATTTTGCTGCTTTATAGTTTTAAAAGTATTTTAATATAACTCATAAGCCTCATATATATCACAAAAAAGTTTAGTCTGACAATTGTTTTCTATTGAAGTATATACTACATTAATTTGTTAGGATAAAGATACTGAATTATTTTTTAATCTTATTTTTTACTACCCTTCTTCTTTTTCTTCTTCTTCTTATTTCTGTTTGACTTCTTTCCTTTTTCTCTCCTGGATTTTTTGATCAGCTGTGCTTTTCATTGAACTCAACTGCTTCCCTCTACTGATTTTGAAATTCAATGCTTAATTTTTATTTTTCCAGTGTTAAAACTAGAAATTTTACATGCATACCTAATAACATTTAATATTCAAAGCAGAAATTCTGCACTAGCAGAATTCTGACAAATGAACTTATTTGCTGCCTACTAATACATGTCTTCAGCATGACTCTAATATGTCACTTATCTTTTCAGGGTTGTTATTCTATTCTTTTAACAGACACTTCAAATTGATGAAATCTAGCTTGTTTTGTAAGCTGGTCCTAAACATATGCTCCTCAGCTGAAGATAGGACTGAAAGTCTGAGCCCATATTTGATGCATTTAAAAAAACAAAACGTAGGTGACTGGCACTATTGAACTTAGGGCCGAATAATAATGAGCTAGTGTTCAAAGCATTTTTCCAAGTAAATGCTTGTCGAGGATTTCAGTATAAAATAAATAAAAATGTAGCTGCTCTGTTTGAAGTAGCTCCCCTGGAGCTCGGGAGCTCCAAGCAAATTTACATAAAAAGTCATTGCGCAGAGTTCCTATCACTGAAGTGCCTAATGTGGCTGCAACCTGAGCGTTCTGATGTTCTGATGTACCGATGTACCTATCATTCCACTGATCTGCAATTGGTAAAGGTTTAAAAGGAAAGTTTCAAAGTTGTCACGAAGAGAGTGGCTGTTAAACTTTTGGTTTTCTTACTGGAAAGTGAAAATTACATATTTTTTTAAAAGATTTTATTTATTGATTTTTAGAGAGAAGGGAAGGGAGTGAGAGAGGGAGAGAAACATCAATGTGTGGTTGCCTCTCATTGACCCCCTACTGGGGACCTGGCCCAAAACCCAGGCATGTGCCCTGACTGCAAATTGAAACCATATTACCCTTTGGTTCACAGGCCTGAGCTCAATTCACTGAGCTACAGAGTGAAAATTATATATTTTTAATGAATAAAAATATCTTCAGAAATAACAGTTCTCCATGAAGGAAAGGAAAAAAAATCTGGAAGGAATAGTGATATAAGAAAAGAACGTTTGAAAGGGAAAAATGTTACAGAGAACAAGAAGACTCTGTAACTGGATAGCAAATTTAACTGCCATTTATACCTGCTGGAAAATTAACAATGTTTTTTTTTTATTTTCAGAAATCCACAATTAAGCTTTCAAAATCCTCTCTTGTGCTGAGAAGCACATCTTCTGTACCGCTTCGGTCTCATTTCTTCAGTACAAATTATTGCTCCAATAAAGTAAATCAACAGTCTCCTAACCCACCTTTGATCAGTCGTACCTGCACACCTGAGATGTCACTCTCTCTCTCCATTCAAGTTATCCCTGCTCTTCAGGAGCTTGCCCAAGTCCTATTTTGCCATACTAATCTCTCCTTTAAATTCTTCTTACACTTCGAGTTTAAATGACAAAGAAGAGTATTTGTAATGGGCTGTCTTGTAAGGATTGCTGCCTTATTCACTACAGGTAGTGTTTTAAAGAAAAGATGACTTACAAAATTTAACTTCATACCATTCAAAAATCTTTCTGAAAACTCTAGTTTCAGTTTAGTCATCTGTAAAATGAATTGTTGGAAAACAGTCTTTATTTTTCTCATCCTCTGTAACTTTAAGACTGTCATCACTAGTATATATTTTTTCCTTAGATTGTAAATCGCTGAGATACATTATTTTATTTTACTTTTTAAGATTCCATCTCATTTCATTCTCCTCTTCCATTTTTAGACAGAGCACCTACAAATATGAAATATAACTAATTGACACTGGCATTATATTAGCTAGAATGAAATGATTTAGTCTGTTTAATGTATTCCTTTCACATAAAAATACATATGTAACACTTTCACTTATTAAGAGAGAGTATGCTTGACTGGATAAACCCTTTGGGTTCCTTGTTAATATTTTCAAAGAGCCGGCTCTTACATTCATTGATCTTTTGTATCTTTTTAAAAGACTCTATTTCATTTATTTCTGCTCTGATCTTTCTTATTTCCTTCCTTCTACTCATTTTGGGCTTTGTTTGTTGTTCTTTTCCAAATTCCTGTAAGTGTGAAGTTAGAGCATTTATTTGAGCTTTTTCTTATTTTTTTAAGATAGGCCTGTAATCCTATGAATTTCCTTCTTAAGATTGCATTCCCCAGTGTCCCACAGATTTTGGATGGCCAAATCTTCATTTTCATTCATTCCAAGATATTTTAAAATTTCTTCCTTGATCTTGTTGTTGACCTGTTCATTGTTTAATAGCATGTTATTTAGCTTCTACATCTTTTTTGTACATTTTTCAGTGTTCTTGTGATAGATTTCTAATTTCATAGCATTGTTATCAGAGAAGATGCTTGACATGAGTTCAATCTTCTTAAATTTATTGAGACTTGTTTTGTGTCCTAATGTGTGTATTCTAGAAAATGTTCCATGTGCATTTGAAAAGTATGTATATTCTGCTGCTTATCTTCAAAATACTCTGAAGATATCAGTTATATCCATTTGATTTAGTGTGTCGTTAAACACTGTCTCCTTGATTTTCTGTCTGGAAGATCTATCCACTGATGTCAATGGGGTGTCAAAATCCCCAACTATGAGTGTATTACTGTCCATCTCTCCCTTATGTCCATCAAGATTGCTTCACATATTTGGGTGCTCCTGTGTTCGGTACATAAATGTTTATGGTTATATCCTCTGGTTGGATTGCTCCCTTTATCATTAAGTAGTGTTCTTTGTCTTGGTTTTAGCCTTGGTTTTAAAGTCTATTTTGTTGAATATAAGTACTGCTACCCTAGCTTTATTCTTCCTTTCCATTTGTATGAAATGTCTGTTTCCACCCCTTCACTTTTTATCTGTGTGTATCTTTCGATCTGAGATGTGTCTCTTGGAGGCAGCATATATATGAGTCTGGTTTTCTCATCCATTCAGCTACCCTCTGTCTTTTGGTTGGAGTATTTAGCCATTTACATTTTAGGTCATTATTGGTAGATACATATTAAGTGCCATTTATTGTTAGACTATTTTCCTCTATTTTTTTCTTTTTCTCTCTCTTCTTCTTCTTCTTCTTCTTCTTAAAGCAAGCCCATTAACATTTCTTGCAATACTGGTTTGGTGTTAACAAACTCCTTTAGCTTTTTCTTGTCTGGGAAGCTCCTTATTTCTCCTTCAATTTTAAATACTAGCCTTGCTGGGCAAAGTAGCCTTGGTTGTAGGTCCTTGCTTTTCATCACCTTGAATAATTCACTCTGCTCCCTTCTGACCTAAAATGTTTTTGTTGAGAAATCAGATGACAGTCTAATGGGTGCTTTCTTATATATAACTACCTGCTTTTCTCTTGCAGCTTTTAGGATTCTCTCCTTGTATTTAAACCCTGTCATTTAATTATGATGTGTCTCAGTGTAGGCCTCTGTAGGTCCAACTTCTCTGGGACTCTTTGAGCTTCCTGAATTTGTGTGTCTTTTTCTTTCACCAGATTAAGGAAGCTTTCGGTCATTACTTTTTCAAATAGCTCTCAAGCCCTTGCTCACTCTCAGTCCTTCTGATATTCCCATTATGCGGATGTAATTGCACTTCATGTTGTCTAAAATGTTTCTTAAGCTTTCCTCATTTTTTAAAATTCTTTTTTTCTTTTTGCTGCTCTGACTGGGTGTTTTTTTCTACCCTGCCTTCCAAATCATTAATTTGATCCTCTGTTTCATCTAACCTACTATTTATTCCTTCCAGTGTATTATTTATTTCAAATATTGCATTCTTTATTTCTGACTGATCATTTTATATAATTTCTATTTCTTTTTTCATTCTGTTGAGTATCCTTATAATCATTATTCCCAACTCTCTATCTGATAAATTGCTTGCCTCCATAAAATCTAGCTCTTCTTCTGGAGAATCATTTGTTCTTTCATTTGGGATCTGTTTCTTTGTCTTCCCATTTTGGATGCTTCTTTGTATTTGCTTCTATGTATTAGGTAGATCTGCAAAGATTCTGGTGTAGGACTTTGTCAGATGCTGCTTGCGACTGGCCCAGGTCAACCTATTTGGAAGTATCCGCAATCCACAATGTGTGGTTCCCTCTGCTGTGCCTGCTTTTGTGCAGAAAGAACCAGGCTGTGCTCAAAGGCTGGCTTTATCAGCACCGGGCTCTGGGGAGGATCATCTGAAGTCTCATAGAGCTCCCAGAGATCTGTCTTAGTTATTAAACTAATCATTAATATAGCCTCAAGCTGCAATCAGCAGCTCCACAGGTGGGGCAGTATAATTCCAGACTCGTCAAGAAAAAAAGAGAGGGGGCCTCTACATATATAATTATATATATAATGATATAATTAAATAATATAATTTATATGCAAATATATTATATAGTATATAATTATAACATATATAATTATATATGTAGAGGCCCCCTCTCTTTTTCTATTATATTATATATTTAATATATAATTATATATATGATATATGTATATACACACACATATATAATATATATTATACAGCAATATAATACAGCAATGCATCAAAAGGATCATATATCACGATCAAGTGGAGTTTATTCCAGGAATGAAAGGATGGTACATTTGCAAATCAATAAATGTGATTCACCACATAAGCAAAATGAAAGATAAAAACTATATGATCACATCATTAGATGTAGAAAAAACTTTAGATAAAACCCAGCATCCATTTATGATAAAAATCTCAGCAAAGTGGGAATAGAGGGAACATATCTAAACATAATAAAGGCCATATATGATAAACCCCCTGCCAACATCATTCTCAATGGGCAAAAACTATAAGCATTCCCTTTAAGATTGGGAACAAGACAAGGATGTCTGCTTTCACTGTTTTGTTCAACATAGTGCTAGAAGTCATAGCACTACAATCAGACAAGAAGAATAAAAAGGCACCCATATTGGAAAGGAAGAAGTGAAACTATCATTATTTGCAGATGACATCATACTATGCACAGAAAACCCCAAAGATTCCCTAAAAAACTACTAGAATTGATAAATGAATTCAGTAAAGTAGCAGATACAAAATTAATATCCAGAAATCAATTGCATTTTATATGCCAATAACAAACTAACAGAAAGGGAAGTTAAGAAAACAATTTCACTCACCATTGTTTCAAAAAAATTACATAGGAATAAACCTAAACAAGGATGTAAAAGACCTGTACACAGAAAATTACAAGACACTGAAGAAAGAAATTGAAGAAGATACAAATAAGTAGAAGCACATGCTGTGTTCATGGAAAGGAAGAATTAAGATCATTAAAATGTCCATGCTAGCCAAAGCAATTTATAGAGTCAATGCAATCACTATCAAGGTTCCAATGATATATTTCATAGAAGTAGAACAAATATTTCAAAAATTTATATGAAACTACAAAAGGCCCCACACAGCAACAGTGATCCTAAAAAAGAAGAGCAAAGTTGGAGAAATCACATTACCTAATATTGAACTATACTAGTAGGCCATAGTAATCAAAACAGCATGGTACTAGCATAAAAACAGATACATAAATCAATGCAACAGAAGAGTGAGCCCACAAGTAAACCCACACTTTTATAGTCATTTAATATTCAACAGAGGAAACAATATACAATGGGCTAAAGATAGTTCATTCAATAAATGGTGCCAAGAAAAATGGACAGATACATGCAGAAAAATGAAACTAGACTACCTTCTTATACTTCACATAAGAATAAATTCAAAATAGATCAAAGACTTAAATGTTAGACTCCAAACCATAAGAATACTAGAAGAAAACATAGGTAGTGAAGTCTTAGACATTGCTCATAGCAATGTTTTATTGGATATATCTCCCCAGGAAAGGGAAAAAAATAAAAATAAATAAATGGGACTACATCAAACTAAAAAAAATTTTGCACAGCAAAGGAAATGATCTACAATATAAAAGACAATGCACAGAATGAGAGAACATATTCCCAATATAGCTGATAGGAGGTTAATATCAAAATTGATAAAGAACTTACAAATCTAAACACAAAAAAAACAACAAACCAATTTAAAATAATGGGCAAGGGACCTGAATAGACATTTCTCCAAAAAGGACATAGAAATGGCCAACAGAAATATGAAAAGGAGCTCAATGTTATTAATCATCATAGAAATACAAATTACAACCACAATGAGATTCATCTCACACCTGTCAGAATGGCTGTCATCAATAAATCAATAAACAACAAGTGCTGGCAAGGGTGTGGAGAAAGGGGAACCCTTTTGCACAGTTGGTGGGAATGCAGACTGGTTCAGCCACTATGGAGAGAAATATTAAACAACTTACTGGAGATATTTCAAAAAATTAAAAATGAATCCATCTTTTGACCCAGTTATCCCACTCCTTGGAATATATCCAAAGGAACCTGAAACACTAATTCTAAATAACATAAGTGCCCCTATGTTCATTGTAGTGTTATTTACAATTGCCAAGATTTGGAAGCAACCCAAGTGTCCCTCAGTAGATGAACAGATAAAACAACTATGAGACATGTACACAATGGAATACTACTCAGCCATAAAAAAGAAAATTTTACCCTGTGTTACAGTATGGATGGATCTGGAGAACATTATGCTAAGAGAAATAAGGCAGTCAGAAAAAGACAAATACCATATGATTTCACTGTTATGTGGAATCTAATGAACAAACTCAACCAACAGGCAAAACAGAGACAAACCCATAGTTAGAGAGCAGAAAAACAAAAGCTGGGGTTGGGGAGGTTCGGGTATGGAGGGACTGAGCAAAATGGAAAAGGACAAATGGGCACAGACAACAGTGTGGTGATTGCTGGGGGAGGAGGTATAAGAGGACCAAATGGTAATGGGAATAAAAATAATAAAGATTAAATTAAAAATGAAAATATACTTTTTAAAAAGCAGAAAGAAAATGAAAGGGAAGGAGGAAGGGAGTGAGGGAAGAAGTGAAGATGGGAGGAAGGGAGGGAGGGAGGGAGGGAGGGAGGAAGGAAGGAAGACTTTGGGCTCCAGACCTGTTTAGCTAAAATTTTTCTCTACTGAAATATGAAATACTGATTTATTATTTTTACTGAATACTGTTGCAGTCTAATTTATATTAGAATCTTTCAGTAACTCTTTAAGCAAATGGAATAAATGCAATGAGCCATTTATGACGAATTCAGATTGGTGAATTCTCACCTAGAACACTTTTCATTTCAGAGGTTTGGAAAGAGCCCTTCAACCATTTCAAATAGATCATAGTTTCTGAAGGACCTTGAGTAAATCCTTCTAATGTGATGAGGCATAGTTTATATCACTGTGATAAAAAGTGAGTTTTCTAACAGTGAGTTTTCTCTAATGTGAATACTAATGTAGTATTATTTCTTGCCAGCAAAATGGTATGGTGTACAGACTGAAATAGTTTCTACAATTTCTAGAATAGCATCCTGTATTCATAATGAATTAATTAATCTGGGTGTTTGATATTTTAATCTATTTTGAGTGGGGTTTATTTTGACCTGTCACTATAAAACTTTCAGGGAGCAAATCATGGAGAATTCAGCAAACACAACTAGTCTCCTTATGACTTTGGAAAACATACAGCCACTGAATTGTCAAAAGTATTTGTAACTGCCTATGAGAACACTGTGTTCTTGCTTACAGAGAGGCTAGTAGCTTTGAACACCAGAGAGAGCCCCACACTAGGTCACTTCCCATCAGAGCGTGGGCCTCCCAGTTCCATTCATCGGACAGTGTCTGGGTCATGTGCTGGACTACCGAGAGATGCATGTCGAATGTCCGTCTGGGTGCTGTGAAGAAACTCTGCTGCAGACCCCACTTGTCAGCACCCATCTTTGCTGACACGTTCCATACAGAGAGGAGTGACTTCTGCATTAATTGTGTGACTTTGGGTAAGTTGTTTAATCTTTTTGTGCCTCAATAACCCCTTTTCTCACAGTATTTTCATGGGCATAAAATGAGATAATATATGTAAATTGCTTTTCACAGACCAAGGCATGTAATAACTAAATTATACACATATTTTCATTTCATTTAATTTAATTTATAAGGGTATAATTTAATTTATACCCTTATAAACACATACTTTATATTTATATATTTAATTATTATATATCTCATGTATAGTGTTTATAAGTCAAACATTTTCCTAAAATTTATCACTCAGTGACAGTTATCTAAGAACACAGAAACATAAGGCCAAAACACATTTTTAAATGCACTATCACAGTTATGTCCCTACTCTTACAAACAGGTGCCCCCTAAGTTACTGTTACAAAGGTTGCACCAATCATGTGGCTCATAACTATACAAGGAGGTGGTGACACAAAATCACAGAACGTGATGTCTGGGGATCCAGGTGGCCAGTGTTCCCAAGGCAGGTGAATGTATTTAATACTAAGGACAGGCTGCTGTGCAGTACGGACGTGTAAAGATGTTCGTTAGGGAACCCTGGGCTGTGTGCTGGGAAGGAGGCGGTCTCTCTCTACTGGAAAAGGAAAGCATCAGAGACTTTCTATATCACCATTAAATCTAAATATATTCCCATTGTCACTATGTCCTTTAAGATAAAAAAATAAAGCAATAATGTGTGTGCACAAAGACTAACTTTTTTCCCCAAATCCCTCATGCACTCCGTAGTCACAGAACTTGTTTAACTATTTCCAACCCAACAACACAGACAATCCGAATTCTAGGGGTAACTCTACAGTTTGGTGCCTCCTACATGTCCACATACAACATTAATTCTGCATAATAAATTTTCAAAGTAACTTATAAATATATAATTAATAACCACTCAGTTTAGAGTAGTTATCTAGTGTTAAAGTAGCATATATTTGAGATTTTCAGTTTTGTTTTGGAAAAACTAATGAAAAGAAAGAGAATCTATATCATCTGGTGAAAGCAAGTGCTGGGTCACATATCTGGACCTAACCCTTGATAACTGGGCAGAAACCAGTAAAGAAGGCCTGCACTGACGAACAGGTACACAGAGCTCTCTAGGAGTCCCAGATGAATTGGGTGTGGTGCTGCTATGTCATCACCTGAGAGAAGTTTCCAAACAAGGTGGGGGGGGGGGTCCTATGTGAGGTCTGGCACTTCGGATGAAGATAAGAGAAAGGAGGCTGAACTGGAAAGGCTGAAGATTCAAGATTTGTTGGCCACTCAGAAGGGGCGTCTGGGGTTTGGGAGTGAGAGCAGGAATAAGAAACAAAACCAGGAGACAGTGTCTTTTCCCTCATGCTCTACCCAATGCATTTAGAACCCGGAATATGTAGTAACAACAGCTACAGCTTCTAGTACTGGTTCAGAAGGAGCCAGTCTCTCTCTCTCTCTCTTTCTACTCTTCAGCATTGTTTGAGGAGGAAAAAAATGTATTAAAATCCTAACTCTATTTTATACTCAACAATTAAACCAACAGCAACTTCCTTTATTTCCCCCAACTGACTAATCTGTGTTTTTTACTATTTTGAACCTTCTTTTTCCTAGTCACAATATATATTTTTTATTGTTAACTTTCACAGATTATTAGCAAGAATGAACTAAGGTGGAGTTTTGGTCTTGCCCTAAGGGCTCTCTGAGTAATTCCAACTCTTCTCTGTCCCTCGGCTGCCTCAACTCTCCTTGGTTTTTGTCACACCCCCAGCCAATTTCCTGCCACTTTCTGAGTTGTAAAATAATTCTTCAGATGCTTACAAAAATGTAGATATTGCTTGTCCTTTCCATGAATTGCTATGTTCATAAATAAATAGTATATAAATAGCGATTAGAATTCTGGCCTTAGTTTATTTTCAAATTGTGTGTTATAATTTTACTAACTATTTCACAGACTGTATTTGAGAACTTTTGTTCATAATTTTGCTGGGGTTTTTGTATTTTGCTTTCAAGTATGTCTGGGAGCCCATGGTATGCTGCTTCATTTTGCTCTTAGTCCCCATAACAGGTTGTTATTAGCTGCAGAGGGAGTTAAATTATACTAAGGACATACTAAGTAGTCATTACACTCTTAGGCTCATGGTTATGGACTCTTCTCTACCCTCTGTTCTGCATGTGGGACTATCAGACTGGCCCGGGCTCAGGGATTTACTTCCTTAGTCATTCTAATATTTCTTTATTTCATGTCTATCCTTTTTCTTCAGGGGTCTTAATAATTCTCTCTTAATCCATGGTTTACATGGGTTTAAAGAGTGGCTCATCATATCACAGTTAAGTTCTATCTTGTCCAGACTGTGATATCATCAGACATGGATAAAGGCTTAAACCATTCATGGTCTCTACTGATCTTTCTCCAAAACCACATTCTGACCAGAAAGGCTGCCCAAAATTTGAAAGGAAAGAAAAGGAAGGGACATTATTTTCTGAACATCCTCCCACTCTCCCCTCCAGCTACTGAGAATATAAGTGTTTTATATAATCTTGGAGTTGTCACATTATATTGATAAGTACTTGTTCTATGAAGACCTTCAAGACACATCAAGAGGGGGAGGTCAATTGTGGTATCAGCTACTGCAGGGAAATAAGGAAACCAGTGGAGAGAACTGCAAGCACAGAGTCCTGTTACTTTGATGCCCAGGACTTGAGCATGGTACAGGCTATATGAGCCTCTGTTTAGTGGAAGTAGGTGCTTAGAAAGAAGAAGCCACGTGGCTAACAACAGATTGGAAATGAGCAATATAGACATTGCAAAGAAGATTATCTAGATTTATGGTACCCTAAAGTTGTCTTTTTTCCTTGTCCATCCATTAGCTTTCAGTAAATTCTTCAAATGATACCCTCATCCCCAATTTTTTTTAGTCTTAAACATCATATATGCTTATGGTTAGACCAACATGTTTAAATTAAAGAACAAGAATTGGAGAGTTGTGAGGTAGTTGTAGGAGGAATCAGTGAGCATTCATCAGGGGATGGTGAATTTTCGAGGGAAATTGGTACTGAGCCATGTAGCTTTCCTTCTCCACATGGCAATTCAGCATCGAGCATGCATGTTGGAAGTGTTGGGGCTCATTTTTACCAATAAAAGAACTTTGGTTTGTAGAAAGAAAAAAAATTTAAATCACAAGGAGACCAGATTACGGAGAGTGAGTTGTAGCAGCCGAACAATTGATTTTACAGCATAATCTTAGAGGACCGAGTGCTCTGCAAATGTTCGTTGACCTGCTTCTGAAGGAGTCTGTATTGTCCCTTTGGCTGCCCCTGCCCCTGTACTTGTCTCACAGTATCTTTATTCACATACAGCCTTCCTTCAGGTGCCAGCCCTGGATACAGGAAACAGCGGAGTCTGACACTTGCACTCAGTTCTCCAAGATGAGGTCATGTACCCAATTTGCGGTTTTGCCTCCAAAGTTCCAGTCACTTGTGGAAGCCTCTAAAAATCTCATGGCGTGTAGCCCCCCTGGGAGGTATTTGTCCAGTGAGGAATGCTGTCCCAAATAAAACAACCACAGAGCTCTGCACCCAAAGAATATGTAGACAAATCTGAAGAACTAAAGGTCACTTTATAAAAGATCAAAACAAAGTCATTGTTGGGTGAAATACACACACATTATTTTCAAGTATTTTATGTAGTTTCATCTCTTACTGATAGTTCCAGAGCCCATTAATCAATTATTCTAACTGATTAGATGTGAATGGTGATTTGTGAATTTGGCTTAATTTAAACTGATCAGTAACCATACTCTAGAACACTCTTCGATAGCTGAAATCATCATGGCATAGTGCTTGAACTGGTAGCCCTGATGTGAGCTCCTTCCCCACCATTTCATTGTTTAATTATGGTTATCTTGTGCAAGTAATTTAAACCTCTGTGCTTTGCTTTCCTCTGGTACTTATTGCACACATTAATATAATAAGTAAATACCAGGTATATGGTAAGTGCTCAATGAATAGTCAACGGTATAATTGAAAAGCAGTTTAACACCATGTCATTATTTTTCCTCACATATATGACTTTACTGTGACTATTCAGTAAGACTGCATGCATACAATTATTAGATGAACCACTTAAAATGATCTGTTCTCAAACCTCTTTCAATAAGAAGACACAAAATTAATTTCAATATATTGTTTTGTTATTCTATGTGGAAGGGGGTATTTGAAGCTGTTTAAAACATACATAAGCCACAGGGTCCACACAATGAGAGATGTCCCTTAGACAGCTCAATGATGTGCTTCCTTTTGGAACAGTGGAAAGTGAGCCACAGGAATTTGCCATCTATTCAGAGACATGTACTCATATACCAGAACATAAACTCCAGAAGGTAAGGATTTTTGTTGTGTTTTTTTTTTCACTGTCCTGTACCAATGCCCAGAAAATTGCCTGGTAAAGGGTGAAGGGTGGCCGTCAAATATGTGTTGTGTAAAGAATATGCAATGTCATTAAGACCATACAATGAAAAGACCATCGGTGGTTTCAAATGAGAGCCATAAATCAAATTCTTACTGGCAGATGCTCTGGTTGTTTTAAAATCGGTTTCTCAAAGGGCAGCTCTCACCAGGGCAAATACAGGTGGAGATGTACTAGGGGCTAACTGATCAGGAAATGGTTAAACAGAGATTTCCCCAACTGATTCAGAAATAGCTACACAGGGACTTGCCCCGAAACACATTGATGTAACTCTAAAGAATCTTTAGTAGTGCCTGGATTTTATGGCACTGTCATCAGAAAAGGCAGAAAGATGCCTTTATAGTCTAAGAAATAGAATAATATAAGCAAGGTAACACAAGTACATTGAGATAGGAAAATTTGAGTATCAAATAGGATTATGCTAAAAGAAAAAAAGAATACTCAAAGTGCCGATGGGCACCACAATCCCAGGATTTTCCTGGGGCATGACCACCTCCCTTCACCTGTTCCTGTCATGGAAAGTGGCTCGTCAGAAAACTGCCTTTGTGCTCTATTTAGGTATTTAATGAGAGGCATAAGCAGACTTGGACAGCAAAATCCCCCTTCTATTTTTTTAAGCATTTATAAACACTACTATTTTCTCAGTGTCATTTTTTATTTTTCTCTTTCTCTAGTGCACCAATCCACATGCAACAAATATATTTAACAGACAAAAAGGGAAAGGACTTAAAGCCACATTTTCACAGAAGAGCCCCAAAACACATTCAAAATTGATCAATGTAATAAATAATCAGAGAACTATGGACCAATAACGTTCCCTAGTCATCAAACTAATGAAGATTGGAGGCAGTGCCATTTTACGGCAGTGAGGGATGTGAGGCAGGGACATTTATCAACATTCTGCAGGAGTGCAAATTGTGATCACACTTTCTGGAAACCAATTTGAGGACATGTATAAAAATTCTGAAAGACAACTCTTCCTTTCATCTAGAACATTTTTATTTATCCAAACAGTAAGGAAATAATTAGAGTGATGTCCAAGTGTCTTGCACAAAGGATGATCATGATGACTTTATATTAGTGAATATTTGAATGTAATTGCCTCTTCAAAAACTACTGTTAAAGAATGAAAAGACAAGCCACAGACTTGGAGAAAATATTTGTAAATCACATATCTGGTGAAGATCTGTCTGAAGAATATACCTATTCACATATGAATTCACAAATATATATGAAAAAATATATATATACATAAATCACAAAGGTCACTAAGAAAACAAGTGCCCCCTCCCAAATGGATGAGGTGTTTGAACAGACACTGCACCAAAGCAGCTGTATGGACGGCACACAAATCAGTGAAAGGGTACTACTCACTGTCATTAGCTGTCACTCACTGTCAAACTAAAACCACAGTGAGACACTGCTACCCACCAATTCGAATGTCTTCAAGAACACTGGCTATACCAAATGTTGCTGAGGATGTGGACATCCAGGAACACGCTTTCATTGCTCATGAGACTGTAAAATGGTACAACCACTTTGAAACACACTGGACAGTTTTTTGCAAAGTTAAAACATATCCCTATTTATTACCCAGTCATTTCACTACTTGGTATCTACCAAAGAGAAATGAAAAGATGCATCTATATAAAAAGGAACTTATACTTGAATGTTTACAGCAGGTTTACTTGTGATAGGCAAACAACTGAAATACAAATGCTCCTCAACAAATGAGTGGATAGCATGTTGTAGAATAGTTAGATATTAAATACTATTCAACAAAATAACAGGAAGAAACTATACATACAACAGCATGGATGAACCTCGAAATGGTCATATTGAGTGAACAAAGCCAGGAAAGGTGGTATATATGATTCTATAATATTCTGGAAAATGCAAATTAATTCATACTGATAGAACAGATCAGTAGTTATCTGAGTGAGAATGGAGGGATAACCAATGGGCACAAAGAAACTATTCTGTGTGATGGGTATATACATTATCTTGATTTGTGATTATATTTACAGGTGTGTGTGTATATCAAATTTATTAAGTTCACACTTTAAATATGAGCAGTTTATTGTGAATCAGTCATAAAGTTTTTATGTAGCCATAATGTTCTTGGAGAAGAACAATGTGAGTGGGCTTGCTTACTCACACTTAGTATAATGCTTTTCTAAATAAGAAAATGTTATATACATTGTAAAAGTAGAAAAATGGAGTGGAATGAAAAGAGAGCCCAGAAAACATGAAAACATGTGTGGAGTCTTAGTGAATAAGATGAGTGCTATTCCAGAGGAATATATTTTTCTTTTCTTTTTTCTTAAAGATCTTATTTATTTATTTTCAGAGAGGGGAAGGGAAGAGAAAGAGAGGGAGAAAAACATCAATGTGTGGCTGCCTCTTGTGCACCCCACACTGTAGGCCTGGCCCCCAGCCCAGGCATGTGCCCCGAGTGGGAATCATACCAGTGACCCTTTAGTTTGCAGGTCAGCGCTCAATCCACTGAGACACACCAGCCAGGATGGAAAATATTTTTCAATAAATCATGCTGGGCATTTTATATCCATAATAATAAAAATGAAATTTGGCTCTCACCTCATGTTATATGCAAAAAGTATTTTTATGTACAAAATAAATAAGAATGTGAAAGGCAAAACTATAAAGAATCTGGGGACAATAAAGAATATCTTTGTGATGTTGGATATCTTATACCAAACAAAACACCCAATAAGGAGATTAAGATGAATAATTTTAATATATAAAGATTGTTCAGCCCTGGCAGGTGTGGCTCAGTGGATTGAACACTAGTCTACAAACCAAAGGGCTGCTGCTTTGAGGAGTCAGGGCACATGCCTGGGTTGGGGGCCAGGTTCCCAGTGGGGGGGGGCATGAGAGGCAACCACACATTGATGTTTCTCTCCCTCTCTTTCTGTCTCCCTTCCCTTCTGTCTAAAAATAAATAAATGGAATCTTAAAAAAAGATTGTTCATAAAGAGACTCTATTAAGAGAGTTAAAAGGCAAGCTGTAGTCTTGGTGAAGAAATCTTCAGCACATAAGACATTGATATATCCAACATATCTAAGATCTTCTGAAATTAGTAAGAAAAATAGACAAATAGGCAGAAAATGAGAAACAAATTGAACAGTTATAAAAAATTGATTATTTTAGGTATGTTGAATATTATTTCCTTGTTAAAATTTTACATTAGTTTTTATACTGATAAAATACTGGTTTATAATAAGGAAAAGCAATAGAATTACCTCGGTTCTAATTATAAAATAGGATGTAGGTCATGGCAGTGGGGGCATTGTTTTTAAACTGCCCCAGTGGAATTGACAGAGATGCTGGAGTCAGATGGATTGCATTTGAAGTCCAGTGTATGTCTTACAAGACGTGTGACTCTGTAGAACTTACATAACTTTACTGAGATTTGTTCCCTTCAACAGTAAAAGTGGAATAATATAATACTGTCTACTTCATAGAATATTGGTGAAGATAAAACATTTGTATTTCAAATAGTGACCGGCACAATGCAGGAGCCTAATAGGTTTTTCTAGTATATTACTGTCTGTTTTCCAGGTCTTTAAAGTAGTTCTGGATCTAGTAGAAAATCTAAAATCATTTATTTGGACTGTGATAATGATAGCACCCCTTCATAATTAATAAGATACCATTGTCACTTAGCTTGTGGGTACCAGTGGTGAGACATCAACAGTAGGATTTGGGAGTTAATGAAAGAGGAGATCTTATTAAATAGTTACCCTGTACCTGAATATTTTCAGAGAAATTTTTAGTATTTTATGTGTTTGATAGTTACCTGTTTCAAATACTTGAAATATGAGGGCACTGTGTTCGCTAACAGTTACATGCAACCCTGGTAGGGCTGACATGTTTCCTTTATCAATTCAGTCGTAGTTGCTAATTCTCTCTGTTTTTCGCTTTATAGCTTTCTATTTTGAACAGACACAGTTTGGTGAGTTAATCTACTCTAAAAGGATAGTTACTCATCACTGGTGTGCAATTTAGGTTCTGCAAATGTAGGCTCTGACTCATTAAATGCAACATCCATGCTTTAAGTGAAAGATGCATTTAGCTTTGATTCAGTCAATGAGCTGTTAATTAACCCCCCTTGATTTTTGTCATAGAAACGGCCTACGGAGTGCATAAATATTTTAATTATTTTGAAGGCTTTTACATTTCTTTTTGTATCATGTATAGCACTCTGCTAACCACATTAAAAGAGGAAAAGGAAGTGTTCTAACACATATTTACCTACCACATGTACTTACCATCAAAATGAGAACTCTAAAATACTGGAGTAGAAGCAGATTTAGCTTAAGGTTTTTTAAAATTGTTTTTGCTTTTGCAAGTGATTAGGATTTCAATCACTGTATTTTACAGAGGGAAAATTTTCAGGGGATACTAGAATAGAAAAAAGGTTGCAAGAATATAGAGAAATTGGAAATCTCATACGTTGTTGGTGGAATATAAAATTGTTCTGCCATTGTGGAAAATGGTTGGTTCCTTTAAATTTAAACAAAATTGCCATGTAATCCCACAATCCTACTCCTAGATATTTACCCAAAGTTCCTGAAAACAGTTACTCAAACAAGTTCATATAAGTGTTAATCAATCCAAGGGATGAACACACTGCAGTATATACATACCATAGAATATTACTCAGCTGTAAAAAATGAGGTCCTGATACCTATTACAACATGGATGTACCTCAAAAGCTCTATAGTAAGTGAAAGAAGCCAGACACAAAAGGGTTGGGTTTTTTGTTTTGTTTTGTTTTGTTTTCATCTAACAGGTTGGTTGCATTTGGATGAAATGTCCAGAATAGGCAAGTCCATAGAGATGCAACACAGGATGGTGGTGGTCAGGGGCTAGGGTAAGAGAAAAAAATGGGCAAAACTGCTTTGGGTGTATGAGGTTTTACTCTAGAGTTGATGAAAATGCTTTGAAACTAGACAGGTGGTGGTTCCACATTGTGAATGTACTAAGTACCCCTGAATTGTTCATTTAAAGTGGTTAATTCTATCTTACATGAATTTCATCTCAATAAAGTATTTTAAAAATTTTAGTGTCTATAAAATATATGTTTATTTATAGTAAGTGCTTATTTCCTTATTGAAAAATGTATTATGTAATTATGCATTTATATGGTATAATAAGATGATTGCCTGACTAGATGCTAAACAGAAGGTAGGATCAGACAGAATGACTTTCATATCACAACTATTCAGCCTTGCATGGGATCTGACACAGGGCAGACCCTAGACTTCAGTAATTATTGCTAATTTTTATTCTCACCAGTTTGCTACATCCCTTATGGTCATTGTTTCAAAATATGATGTCCATTCATCCAGTGAATTAATTTATTTCAGTGTGTATTTTCCTATAATTTTCAGGGTTTCCCCAAAGTTCCCAAGAAGGTCAATGAGAAACTTCTTTTTTAAAAAATGTATTTACTTATTTGTTGTTCAAGTTCAATGAGAGACTTTTAATAGTCTTCAGTTTGTTCTACTGAAGAGAGATGTTTGGTGCTCTCGATCAAACCAATTTTGTCTTTCACAGAAGAATTTTTGCTCACACACTGTAATATATTATTGCAAGACTATCTAAGTATTATTATTTGTTTTATTAACCAATTTGTTCAAATTATTATTTGAGAAGTTGCCAGAGTATCACACTACTTTTCCCTCATTGTTTACATTGTTTTTAGTGCAAGGAATTACAACAGTTCAACAGTTATAAGGCTACCCTCAGGTTCTGGGCTGTTTGTTTGAATCCCAATTTTACATCTTATAAGCAGAATGACTTTAATGAAGTTATTTCACATCTTTGTGCCTGTTTTCTGTGAAACAAAATAATAGTTGTGCCTATGTGTAGAGTTGTTGTGAGGCCTCAATAGATATAAAGCAGCTAGGACAAACCAAAGAACATATATAATATATAAAAGTAAAAGAATAATAAGCTAATGTTTAGCAACTACTATTAATGAATAGAAAAGTATTAATTTTGACATTCCATATATTCGCATTATCTCCTTCCAACTCAAGTATAATGATAACAACTTCTGTGTTTTTCATTCTTTTCATTTTAGTTTCAGTGTATGTTAAGGACATTTACTGTTGAATTTGTGTGCTTTTGAAATTTATGTTAATGGAATAAATAATACTCTAATACTTTGTATCTTGCATTTTACATTCAATGATATGTTGCTAATACTCTGTGGTGTTTGAGCAGGCCATTCATTTTCACTGTTATATAGTATTGCATTATTGTGTGAAAAGAACAAAATGTATTTTATTCCTATGTTTATAGTCCTTTTGAGTTTTGTATTTGGGGCCCAGCGATGCTATACATATTTTCGACAGGTCACTTGAGAGACATGCTCAAGAGTTTTCTAAGTAATGACCTATAAAATACCTCCTAAGTCTTGAATTTGCACATACGTAACTCCACAAGATGATGCTAAACTATTTTCAAGGTAATGTATTATGTTACTTTCCCCCCAGCTAACAGGTGGTATTATCAGTTTTTCATTTTTAAAAAAATACTGGTCTGTTGTTCGTGGACCCAAGCAGTTCAAATGTGTGTTGTTCAAGGGTCAATTGCAGTCATAAATTACAATCTTTCTTACATTCATGGAAATAATTTCCCCCCAGTACATTTTACTTCTAGTTTGACTGACAGTTTTGTTTGGGGATTTAAGCAGAAAACGAGGGTTGAATTGTCACCTCCGGCACTAAAAATCTTTAAGGTATTTGATGAATCAGTTTTTATGTTCTTCTCTTAGTTCCCACAAATGTGCCATGGCAACAATATTAGTCATCTCATAACTTTCTTTGAGATGTTTGGATGATACACACATTTTTAAAGCACCTGAGAGTTACACAGATGATTTGCAATTTAATTTCACATAGTAAGAAGAGTAAGACACTATAAAAGCTACAACAAACTGCAGGTGGCTTTTAAATTTGCTCTCACTTCTCAAAGAATCTGAAATTGATGACAAAGAATTTCTTGGCAATTTATAAAAGTAAAACTAATATTAATGTTTTTGCTTCTCGAAAGAACATTTGGTAATAAAAACCAGCTGATACACAAACTTTTCCACCATGATCTAACTGCTATAAAATAGCTTAAGTGGGATTTTTGTTCTGCTATTTCTTCTAGAAGTGAATTTGCTCATAGGTCTGTGGAAACCTTTTTGAATATAGGCTCTTGCCGGAAGCTGAAAATTATTTAGTACTGACTGTAATTGCATCTTGGAGGAGGCAACTGACAGCAAGTTGACTCCTAGTACCAAAAATAAAGCTTTTAGGTTTCCTGTGAACACATTTTAGAACACTGTTTTTTTGCTTGAATATTATCCAACCCACCAAAGAATACCTTGGGTTTTTTTTATAAGACGAAATACATACAAGTGTGAAGTATTAAATTTTCTGTAAAGAATTCCAAGAACTTGGAAGCTGAAAAATTAGGAGGTAATAGTTGAAGGTAATTCAGAATAGTTTTGTTAATGATGAGATGTTAATTTCCCATTAGTATCATTCATCAGAATATTCAGATCTATGCAGATATAAAAATGATGGCAATTTCTTATTTTTGGCATACTATGTCCAATGTTCCTTCCTGTACAGTAAATACCATTATCAATTTTTGGATGACTAATCTGTCAGCCTCAGAACTTATTAATGTCTTATGGTTATTACATCCTGATTATGATTTGCATTGTATAACAATATAGGAAAAATCGTAATCCCTTAGACTGTGCAGCAATAAGTTTGTTGTATTTTATTTTTGTTAACAAGGCCATTTATGCCATAAAACTGGTAGAAAAATGAATCATCTGCTATCATCACTTTCATGAAAATGAGTGTATTTCCATGTTGAATCCATTTATTCAATCTAGCTATGACTAATCCCTGGTAATTTTTAGATGGGTAAGACATCACAAAGATAAGGTATCAATTTGAAAGCACATTTTAAAAATAAAGCCAGGTTTGGAACTGGAAGCTAATAATTAGAGAACCATGCAACATTTCTGTTGTTTAGATTCATATCAGACCATGCAATTTATTGTATTTTACTGTGTTGGCTCTCCTTGCTATCTCAGTACTAGTCATGACTTATGTATAAAACCACTCCAGAAATTAATAGAAAACTGTGGCATTGTTATTTTCTAAATATAGAAAAAATATTTTGTGTACTCATCAATAAACCAGATGTGGTTATTCATGAAAGAAATAAATGCTAATTGTCTTGTGTTTGTGTGTGTATAACTATTATTTTTCTCTACTATCTATCAACCATTCCTACTGACTATTTGTGTATACTTGGGAAATGTAGTAGCAGAAATAGAAACACAAATAGTGAGAAGAGATATTGCAAAATATCACTAATATTATCCTAAAGAGAAAATATGCTGTGTGTGTTATTGGTCCTCATTTGCATAATATATTGGTCATTTTAATTTTAAAACGAATGCAAAATACCATATATATGCTCAGAGAAAAACATTATTTCTTGAAAAAAATCTTTTTCTAAACTGAAGTTGTTCCTGGAACAAAGACTCGAGACAAAAGTTTGCAAAAGAACTAAACTAAATTTTTCACTTTTAATTGGAATTGCTTGGCATCACATTGACAGGGCTACATCAGCTAATGAGCCCGATATTCTACCCCTGCTGCACTGGTATAACACCATTTGTTACTAGATCAGAAAGATAATAAAGTCAAAAAGATCATTTCCAAGAACGCAATCAGTGCTTTTCAAAGGAGATATGTGATATAAAATGAAGTTGGTATGACACTCGCTCACTTCCTGCTTCCCACACAGTCCTTCCATTTGCTAAGGAAATGTGGCTCAGCAACTTCAGATTAAATTCAAGGTTAGAGTCTTCTGGCACAGGTCAAAGATTCAAGCTCATTTATATTATTAATTCAACTCATTTATAATCTATTTTGCTCTAACATTTTCTTAAACCTAGTTATTTATTTTTAAGGGCAGTAAAGTATTTGCAAAAGCAGTAAAACATTGAAGACATTAAAATTAAACAGTGTCTTTTTAAAAACTATTTTATTTATTTATTTTTAAAGAGAGGGAAAGAGAGGAAGAGAGGGAGAGAGGGAGAGAACCATCAATATGTGGTTGCCTCTTGTGCACCACCTGCTGGGGGCCTGGCCTGTATATGAGGCATATGCTTAGACTGGGAATCAAACTGGCAACCCTTTAGTTTGCAGGCTGGCACTCAATTCACTAAACCATACCAGGCAGAACAAAATAGGATCTTCTTTGTTAAAAAATATATTTTATTGAATATGCTGTTACAGTTGTCCCATTTCCCCCCCCTTGATTCCCCTCCACCCTGCACACCTCCTCCCACCCACATCCCCACCCTTAGTTCATGTCCATGGGTTGTACATATAAGTTCTTTGGCTTCTACACTTCCTATACTATTCTAAACCTCCCCCTGTCTATTTTCTACCTACCATTCATGCTACTTATTTTTTGTAGCTTTTCCCCCATTTCCCACCTGATAACCCTTCATGTAATCTTCATTTCTGTGTGTCTGTTCCTGTTCTAGTCGATGAGTTTACTTTTGGGGTTTTTTTTGTTTGTTTGTTTTTAGATTCAATTGTTGATAGTTGTGAGTTTGTTGTCATTTTACTGTTCATATTTTTTATCATCTTCTTTTTCTTAGATAAGTCTCTTTAACATTTCATATAATAAGGGCTTGGTGATGATGAACTCCTTTAACATGACCTCATCTAAGAAGCACTTTATCTGCCCTTCTATTTTAAATGATAATTTTGTTGGATAGAGCAATCTTGAATGTAGGTCCTTGCCTTTCATGACTTGGAGTACTTCTTTCCAACCCCTTCTTGCCTGGAAGGTCTCTTTTGAGAAAGCAGCTGACAGTCTGATGGGAATTCCTTTGTAGGTAACTGTCTCCTTTTCTCTCGCTGCTTTTAAGATTCTCTCTTTCTCTTTAATTTTGGGTAATGTAATTATGATGTGCCTTGGGGTGTGCTTCCTTGGGTCCAACTTCTTTGGGACTCTGAGCTTCCTGGACTTCCTGGAAGTCCATTTCCTTTGCCAGAATGGGGAAGTTCTCCATTATTTTTTCAGTAAGTTTTCAATTTCTTGATCTTTAAAGATTCAAAATAGATCCAATATGTATCATGGTAATTAGTTTTCTTTTTTTTTCTAGTGCAATTGTGTGATTTGTAATTAATCATAATTTTCTTTTGGTATAAACCAAGAAAAATCACTTTTGCTTAGCTTTCAGTTTTTTGTTCCAAACCATGACCTTGAAGAAAACCTACACTCAAATACCAAACTCTGTATTTCATAGAAGTAGTGACGAGAATAAGCAACTTCCACTGAAAGTACATCAGGGCTTTATACAAATTCATAAATGTTGAATTGCCCTAAAAAATCGTAAGTGAAATAGCAACATAGATAATGAAACTTGAAAAAACAATTAGCATTTTAAAAACAGATTAAGGAGAAGTACAAATTGGTAGTTAGAAATAGTCATGGGGATATAAAGTACAGCACAGGAAATACAGTCAATAACAGGCAATAACTATGTATGATACCAGGTGGGTATGGGGAATACCAGAGGGAACGCTTTGTAAAATATATGATTGTCTAACTACTATGCTGTATACCTGAACTAATACAAAACAATATTAAATGTAAACAGTAATGAGAAATGCAATTTAAGAAACATGTTACAGAGAGATGTGGACTCCAGGCGACAGGGATTGCCTTTCTAGAAGCACTGTAGAATGGTAATGTGCCAGTCTGAGCACTCGAGGTTCTACGTGGTCCAGCACAAGTGACGAGGCTGACCATACCGGCTGGCTGTTCTTTGCCCTCTCTCTATACAGATATCTGGAATGTCTCATTCTCAGTGTTGCACTCATTACATTTGATGAAAAGTATTTAAGTTACACAGTTATTTAAAAATTCCTAAATATTAATAAAACTTAATTCCTCTCATAGTCCTACAGTGGAGGATTTTCCTTGACTGTGTTAATATTTCTCTGCCTACCTCCAGATCCTTCAAGGGCATGATCTTATTCATAAGATGCTTTTATCCTCCTTTATTTTTGGTATATATATATATATATATATATATATATATATATATATATATATATATTTTTTTTACTACTGGGAATAATTAGCTCTTGGCAATAAGGATTAACAGGTCTCCTCCCTCTAACTGGCTTCCCAGCCTGAACACAGAAAAGGCAAGCCATGCAATTTTCTGATTCTGGCAAGTTGCTAAATCCAGGACTGCTTTATTTTGCTGTGTATAATGCACACGTTTTTGTCCAAATTTTTGAGGGAATGTAAGGATGCACATTGTAGAAGGGTGGTACCTAAAATACCTTGTGTCTGTTCTTGTGTTTTGTAATTATTTGTCACATATAATTTCTTGTACCTTAATATGTTCAAAAGTAAATGGTAAAATTCCTTTATAATGCAAAAATTAAGTATCTAAATATAAATGAATGAATGAATGAATCCTTTTTTTCTCTGCAAGTTTGGGTCCAAAACGTGGGTGCACATTGTACACAGCAAAATATAGCACCTGCATATTGTCACTGGGCTTTCTCCACACTTTCCATTCACTTGTTCTCTAAATTGGGGAACATTTGTGCCTTTATCTGCACCCCTCCCAGGTAGTCTTTCTTTGATAACAAAGATGGGAAAGAGTAGTAAACCCTGGAATCTTTTGTCATTTCCCCCCAATTTGTATTTGTCAAATATTATAGTTAGAAACATTTTATTTCTTTCACTAATCATTAGTTCACATTAATTACAATTTTATTTTATGTGTTTAAATTTTGAGGAAAAGTCTGTGACTTAGCTTTACTCAATTATGTGGAATCATCAATGTGTTGAACGCACTATTAAAAATATCCTTTTGTGGAGTTCAGCATAAATGTCCCCAAATACCTGCTCATCTAAATTCTGGAAGGGATATGGTGGACTTCTGAGAATGACCCTCAATTACCCCTGCTCCTGTGAAACTCCCTCCTCTGTGATACAATGAGACATTTCTCCCAGGACTATGTAAGTTATGTGGCAAAGAGATTTTGCAGATGGAGATTACGGTTACTAGTCTGTTGATCCAATTTCCTTGGACACAAAGGTTATCTGGGTGGGCCAGGCCCAATGAGGCGAACCCTTGGAAAGCAGAAGTTATTTGTGGCTGGTGGCAGACAAGGAAGCCAGAGAGATTTAAGCCATGAAAAGGACTTGACAGGCCATTGCTGGATAGAAGCTGGAGGGGGCAATGTGGGAAAGAAGGCAGGTGGCCCTTAGCTGGTAGCCAGGAAGCAAGAAATGTCTTCCAACCTACAGACCCAAGGAACTGGATTCTGCCAGGCATCTGAATGAGACTTGAAGTGGACTATTGCCCAGAGCGTCGAGATGAGAATCCAGTCTGGCTGAAACTTTGATTTCAAACTTCTGAGATCCTAATTTGGGAACCCACTCGGGCCCATCCAGACTTCTGACCTACAGGATTTTGAGGCAATGAACAGGTTTTATGGCTAAGTCTGTGGTCATTTGTGATGCAACCATGGTCAAATGTATACAAGGCACATTCGAGACAGTCTGCAGGGACACTTGCAAGGCACATGCCTGTCACTATAGAAATATTTTAATGTCCAAAAAACATGGTGCACCACATTTAAGAACCAGCTCCCTTTTGTACATAACCACATTTACTTCTATTATTTTCTAACTTCCAACCCCCTTATTAATGGTCTTAAAACTCCTTTTCCACTTAGCTCCTACCCTCTCCTACCCTCATCCACCCACCTCAATTTCCACCAACCTTCTGCTCAGATTCCCAGCTCACTGAGTACTGTCCCCATCCTTTCCCTGCCATTTTCTGGTCCTGCGTGTCCCTCTCTCTTGCTTATTTTTATCCTGCCCTATGGCTCTGTTGAATAAAAGGAACGCTAAGTTTATTTTGTCACTTGTCCAAAAGTTACATTTCTTTTAGAAATAATTAATCTGGTACTCTGAGAATATATACAAACCAACTGTGGATATTTAAAGTAAAGTGCAGTGAAGTCCAGCACGCATTACTTTTACAAATGAGGCAGCATTTTTGTAAGTTTAAAACAAATACCTGTAGTTATATTGTAGATATATGTGCAGTTAATTTTATTCAATAAGAAAATAATTTAAACCTTTCAAAGCATTCAAATTGGTACTTAGTATGCTCCCTGAGACACATCCTCGTCATTGCCTCTGTCTGTGTTATTTAGTTTTATAGTTTTTTTAAAATGATATTAGCATTGTACTCTGTGAAAACATATCTGAGTGGGAAAGAAATTGTACTTAAAATAAAGCAAAGAAAACAGCGATTTACCATGTCCCTGACCCCTTTCATTCTCTTTCCTTCAATGCAATCCAAAACATTTTTTAAATAGAAGGTACAAATGCATAAAGGTCACAAAGACATAGGGGAAAGGAAGAAAGAAGTTACGAAGAGGAAATATTTTTATTTGCTACCAAAATTGTGTCTTACTAAGTCTGGTGAATTTGTTCTTAAAAGAAAAAAATAAAATGTCTAATAAATAGACAGGCAAGTGTGGTATGTGATAGCTGATTCATTTTGGACACCAATTTGTATAAACAAAGGCTATTTCATGTGTCTTCAATATTTTTATTTTTTTTGTATTTTATTAAGTATGGATAAGTATGTAAATATAGTTTATTTAATGTAGCTTAACTGTATGTTACAAAAATAATATCCATGCATTCTCTGTTTTCCATGATTATAATACCATTGGAGAGGACAGGATATTAACAGACAGTATGAGGCACTATTGGAAATATTTTACCAAATGCATATTCACATTCTGCTTTCTCCCCAACACATCCCATACGACCTGAATACTGTACTGTGATAAATTCACAGGGACAGACTGTGTTGACAGAATGGCACTTGGGAAGGAAATTTAGACATATGAAGTACAATTTGTTTGGAACAAAAACTTGCACAAAATAATTTTCGTTGGTATCAAAAATAAGACAGATTAGCAAACCTCTCTGAAAAACTTCTGTCTTAGAACCACTAATTATTGAAGTTGGTGATCTTCAAAATCACCAAGATGCCCCCAGTGTGCAGGGCAACCTAAATTACATGCTGCAGACCTCTCACGAGGTAATTCCTTAATGTCTCATGTCACACATTACTTCCTAGTTCCCTTAAAGGTCTTTTTCAAAATCGTTCAAAATCTAGACAATCTTTCTTGAGCTAGGGTACCCTGGGAAGGAAAATTCAGTGTGTACATCTGGATCAAAGTGGGACAGAAGCCATTCAGAAATCTACCAAAAAATTATCAACTCCTACACTTGCTGAGTACATCGGGCATCCAGATTATGTAGGTGGTCCTGTTGTCATGAATTTATAAATCTAATGTAATTAAATGTGTATGTTTTATTTTCCTCTTAGATTAAAAAGTCATGAACATGAAGATTAAATGATTCAGGTTTGTCTGTGTATAAAACTGAAGACTGTGTGTGAGTTCTTGTGATACTATTGTATAGTTTTAATAATTTGCTTGTAAGATGTTATTCAACTCAATTCAATCATGAATGCCTAAAGGCCAAAGGATATTTCTGTAATTCTCTTAATGGTGTTATGACAAATTGAAAGCTCATTAAGGGATCTTTGTTGTTATTTCCTTTTTTAAAATATATTTTATTATGCTATTACTTTCCCCCTTTGTCCCCCTCCACCTAGTACCCCATTCCCTTTGGCAATCTGCCCTTAGTTCATGTCCATGGGTCATGGTTCTCTTTCTCTCTCTCTTCTTTAATTCTGGGTAAAACACTTAACTTGCCCTGACTTATAAATCTCAGGCCCTTTTAAAATTTTAACATAATTAAGTAAATAAGACCCATTTTTCATTCTCTACTACAACTAGAGATAATTTCAGCCCCTTAGATGAAGGAGAAATGAAACACAAAGTAAAAAGACCACAGCTCAGTAAAACACAACTCAGTTCCTCTCCTCTGGAAAAAGAATGGAGTGGATTCTTTAAGACTTGGTACTGTGCAGCCCAAGTGCCTGTACTTTCATCCAAATCCTGCAGCTTGGATGAAAGCTCTAAGCTAAGTGCCTAGAGCAAGTATTACCTCTATGTGCCTCAGCTCTTTCATCAGTAAAACAATTATAATAGGAGCTAATGCCAACTAGAGTTTTTATGAGGACTGACTACATGGATACATGTGAATTGTTTATTATAATGTCTAGCATAGAGTAAAACCACAATATCTCTGTTGATATTTTAAAGCTATTATTATTTGGTCTGTGGTACATCACAATACTTATATCTCTAAAATGACATATTTTGCTATCTACAGTAAAAGGTAGGAATGTAATGGACTTTAGTTGTATATAAAGCTAAACTGACTGAAAGAATAAGTATAGTGTGCCCTATAGACTTACTGGTATTTTAGTAGTGTTCCCCATGTAGAAAGCTGTATCACCTAGTGTCTTCTCCAGCAGATTCCTTAGGCAACTGAATAAACTATTTTTTAAAGGCATACTTTGAATATCAAAGTGAAAAGGAAGTTGCTGGGCTGTTTAATTTGTCATTGTTCTCCAAGCTGAATTCAGCTGTCTTTGCTGAATTGTCAACTCATCTGTCTGAGAGTTTGGTTGTTGCAAGGGGAAGTTTCTATCTAGGGAAGGACTGGTTTTCAAGCATAATTAGAGACACAGCTCTGCTCCCCACTCGGTACATGTTAGGTTGTGTGGCTGAGTGTGGAAGATGATGCTGAAGTCTGTCCCAGGCTCCCAAGAACCTATTCTACTTCCTCATTCGCTCCACAAACCTTGTCCCAACACATCTTCTAGACCCTAAGAACAGAGCAGAGAAATTATAACAGAGCAAAGACTTATAATCATAATTATTTATTTAACTAGGGTTAACAAATGGTGAAAATTCAGAAAAAGAGAGGAAGCAGTACCTGGGTTGGGGGCTGTAAGTTTATGAATCTAGTGTTGGAAAAAACTTCTCTAACTTTTGAGCAGAGACCTTTAAATAACAAAGATGGAGTTACACTTTAAAAAGGAAGGGACAGTTGAAATAAATGCATCATTTGTGGTGAGAAAACAAGAATTAGGGTTAAGTTGGAAAACAAGAACTAGGTTAAGATATCTCTAGATATCTGCATGGGGTAGGTCACTAATTATCTGAATATGGAGAATAATTCTGGTTGGAGATAGAATATGATTCTTAATGGTATGTTCCTAGTCTTTAAAGCTGTGAGACTAGATGAGACCATAAGGGGGAGGGGAATGAAATTAAAGAAAACAAGAGCATTGAAGAAGGAATAAATGAAGGTAAAATAAAGTGTTTATTTTACTAATTCTTAATTTAACAAAGAAGTTTGTTGAAAATAATAATAGCAACAATGTACTTTGTTATATATGCTTATGTTTGTATCACATATGCTTATGTATAAGTGAAATGGATGAGAGCAATGATATAAGGAGTGGTAGTAAGGAATTAGTGTTATGTTGTTATTACAAGGTACTCACAACCTGTGAGGTGGAATAGCGTTATTTAAAAGTTGGCTTGAATTAGTTGTGAACATATACTGCAAACGTAAAATGAGTGTAACTGATATGTTAAGAAAGGAGAAATGATGTCAGCATATAAAATACTCAGTTAAAACCACAAAAGGAAGAAAAAGAATGGAAGACAATGGGAAACAAAGAATAAATTCAACAGATAAAAACAAATATGGTAAATATGAATCTAACTATATAAATAACTATTTGAATATCAATAGTATAAATGCACCAATTGAAAGACAGAGATGATTAGAGTGGGTTAAAAAACAAGACCCAATTGTAGGTTGTCTACAAGAACGTGATTTACAGATGTTTTAAAATTTCACATTCAATATCTTTTTGGTTAAAGAATTATCAAAAGTATTTCTTAATGTCCAAGTATTATTCTTTACTAAAGATGATACATTCTGTAAAATCTATACTCCTTCAATTTTATCAGTATTTAACCTCCATATAAAGCCCACTTTTCTGAGTGTCTGTCATGCCTGCAGGGCCCCCCTACCCATCACAGGGCCCCCTTCAGAACTACAGGTTTAGCTCAACTATAGGTTTACCTCCGTGGTTTGTTCAAGGCATAAAATCCTACTTCTTTGCCTGTGATGCGCCCTGCTCCTGCAAGTCATTTTACTGGTTTCCTGCTAAACCTCAGTTCAATTCCAGCATTCTTTCAGAGTCTACTAAAATCTCTACTCTCCCTATTGTTTGATTTTTTGCACATCCTCACATCTTCTGACAAGTCGCTCTACCACTCTGTGATGGACCAGTCCCTGGGGTGAGTGCTCTTCAGCACACCACTCACTCTGAGCAGGCCAGCCCAGTGAGAAGACCCAATATGTGTCCTGCATCTAAATCCCAGGAGGACGCTATCTAAACAAGAAATAAAACAATGGATCTTTTTACAAACTTTCCATAATTTTTTTTTCATTTTGGCTATTAATTTCCTCAGCAGGTTGATATTGAAGTATGATACAAGCAAATTGAAATTTTTATTTGAACTCTTGGGCAATTCTCTTTCTGAACTCAATTTTCCCCAGGCAGATGTTGATTTTACTCTCTCTGTACTTCATGAGTTTGTGATTTTGACAAGTTGGGTGGGACACACAAACAAAAGAGATTGTTTTATGATAATACCAGATTTCACCGTAAGGTCAAAAAATAAAGGAATCCTTAGGGTTTTTTCTGTTAAAATTTTAAACATGGACATAGTTACCTTGAGAGTAAGTGATTTTCATGGGCATCCACTTTCCCTTAGATCCATTTTTTTCAGATCCTGTAGTAATTTAGTAGTTACTTCTAGTAATTACTTTTGAATAGGAAAGGTGGTTCCAAATGATATTTTAAACCACTTTTGCTCTGTTTTGTATATAATGCTTTAATTTTTTAAATTCTTCAAAAACATGAGAACTCTGGCCCGGTTTATGCACAGTTTCTGACTCAGAAACCCTTGCCCTGCCCCAATAGCAAGCTGCACCCATAAAAGGACTTGCAGCGAGCTTAAAAAACACAGCCATATGGTTAACCTGACCTGGTTTTATTCGATCTGAAGTTTCCCGAAGTAATACAATACATATTTTGCTATGACTCACAGAGAATCAAGGCCTATTCCTGATTTGGGTCCAGCTCAGGTGACAGATTTAAAGTCGGGAAAGGTAAAGAGGTGACCTGCATTCCGAGAACTCATAAGAAACCTTTCAAAATCTTTGGATGCTTGTGTCATAATTTTACACCCTTTCATTTGTCTAATATGCTGTAGTTTTAAAAGTATCTGCTTTTGCACCCACATTGCAATTATGCAGCCCCCTTCCCACCTGTCCAGTTGTCCATTAGCAAATTCCTTTATAAATACATTTCTGTAAATAATCCACATAACCAATTAAATAAATGGTGATATACTTTTATAATAAAATATGCTATAATTATTAAAATGATTACATCTGTGTCTTAGGAGTATAGTGTTTATTTTCTTTAGTAAATTTTTATATGTCCCAAATTATCAAGTTAGCATTAATATTTTGTGATCACAAAGACATATTTTGAAACATACTTCATGAAGAATATAGGTCTTCATTTGCTTCCAAATATTCATATTTTTAAATGACATTTAAGGGAAGATATGAGAAAAATATGCAATTAATAAATTCAAAGGTACAGTGATAATTATCATTATTTTACAGAGAAAATTAAAGAAATATGATTTAAGAACAAATTTTTGTCAAAGATTATAAAGCAGTAGCATGTTTACAATAGAACCAATCCTGTCTGCACTTGTTTAAAAAGCGTATGTCCTCTTTGGTTATAAAATAACATTCAAACGCTATTTTTGGTCATTTCTCATCTGAATCTAAATTGTTTCCCCAGCACACATTCTCAAACGGTTTGCTAGCTTTGCAATTCACAAACCCAGACTCCAGGATCATAATCAAATAAATCCCATATTAATGATAGATAGATACTATTTCTTACTTCTCATCTCTCTTTATAATGCTAACACTCCCCTTCTCTATCTGCATTTGTATGTGAGGGCTTCTCTTGTTTCATGGGCCAAATAGAAGCCACCAGAAAACAATTCCCTTATCTTTCCATGACCAAATCCTCTCCTGACCTGCACTGGAAAGCTCCACTTCCCTCCTCCAACAATAGGTAAGCTCTCTTCTCTTTTCTACTTCTAAGTTTTCCACTAGACCTCATCTCTTTTCAAATACACAAACGTTTCTCCTGCAGTTATCTACTTCCTTTACATCAGGAATCTTTCCCTCTGTACAGTAAGGGCGGTGTTAATTAGAAACAAACAAGAATGGCTTTTATCTTTATGTCTCCTGGAGGGCAAATCTCTCTCCAGTAATGCTCCCCTGTCTCTTGCCAAGGGGAAAAAATAGTTTAGGTAAGTTGAGTAGGGGTTAAAGACTTCACTGACCTCCTGAAAATCTGAGAGCATCTGAAGTCTGGGAAACTCCCTGAGGCAAAGCCACAATGTGTATGGGAGGATGGGGGAGCCCGGATATGTAATTTGGCCCAGGAAGCAGTTTTCCCCTTCAACTCCCCTGAAACAAACTTGGAGATTGTTCCAGTGTGTCATTTCTCCTACTTGGTGCTGTTGGCACAGTGGCATCCCACTTTTTTTTGGAAAAAGCATTCTGCACATTGACAGAACACTATTCCTCCCTCCCCCAACTTGTTTGATAAATCTGTGGTTTGTTGGTTACACAAAGAAGATTCATCAAAAAAAAAAGGAAAAAAAAAAGGCGGCAAGGGGTGGAGAAATAAAAAAGAACAGGGAACAGAAGCCATGGTTGAAACAAAAAAAATGGGGCCTGTCCCATGTCTGTTTTTCATCCTTTGCATGCTGTTCTCCTTCATGGAAAGGAGAAATTTTTTAAAAATTCACTTTTTTGTTTTTCATACACTTTGTCTTTAATGTCCCACCTCCCATTCCTTCTTAAACTAATCCAGTCTTCCCAACACTGTACTGAAAACCCTTTTGTTGGTTTTTCAATGACAGCAATTTTCTCTTTTTAAAAAAATAATATAAAATTGAACTTATTGGAGTGATGTTTGGTTAATCAAATTATACAAGTTTCAGGTGTACAATTCTATAATACATCATCTGTGTATCGTATTGTGTGTTCGCCACACTAAGACAAGTCTCCTTCCATCACCATTCATCCTCCTTTACCCTCTTCTTCCTCCTCCCACCCCCCACTTTCCTCTTGTAATCACTATACTGTTACCTGTGTCAGTGAGTGCTTTTTCTTTGCTTAATCTCTTCAAAGACCTTTCTCTCAAAATCAACATTAAACATTGAATTAGCCAAATTTTCCACATCATTTGGTGTTGCATAATTTCCACCTTGTTAAGAGATTAAGATCTCTCTGAACGTGCTTTTAGTTAAATTATATACACACCTACAAAATAAATCTTTAGAGGACCAATAACCTCATCATCATCATCATTATTTAATCCAGTGGAGAATTCTATGTTCTTGTCTCCCTGGATACGCTGCCATTTGACTTGGTCAATCATTCCCTCCTTCCTGAAACACTTTATCATCTACCTTCTGGAACTCCTCACTGGCATGGTTTTCCTTTCTCCTGCACATTTCCTGAACTAACTCACTAGCCATTTCTTTTCCATCTTTTTTAGCACCTCTGTCTTTCTTCCCATCTTTCATATGCTATGGAACCACAAGGCCCACATTTTATCCTTCTTCTCCTTTAGTTTTCTTCTGTCACTCACAGATGCTATTACTTCGTGCCTAGTTTTAATGAAAATCCATGTGCCGACGACTCACTTTCAAAGTTATAAGTCTAGACTGAAAATTTACATTGAGTTTGAGACTCAAGACTTTCTCTTTCACTTTAGAAGGTGGAGGGCTTTGAATACCGGGTTCCCTGTTCTATGATTGTCTAGAATAGTGCCTGGATATAGTATGCAGTCTGTACATTTTTGTTAAATAAGTGACTGAATGGATCTTCTGTTATTTCTCTAGCACACAATCTATTATCTATTCATAATAATTTCATTAAAGAAATGCTATTTCTGACCCCAGAGGTAGTATTTGTAATTTTTTCCTTTTGAGAAGCCTTCTCTATCTTCCCCAAACATGAGTCAAAATTAATTATTTCTTTGTCATTCCACACCACTTGAAATGCATGCACAATATCATTATTATGTTAGAAAACTTTACAGTAATCACTGGCATGCATATGTATATTGGTATGTCTTATTAGGATGTGAATTATTTGAGGACTAGAAACATGTTTTAATGCATCTTTTTGTTTCTACCATCTAATGTCATGCTCAGAATATTATAGATGCAATGACATTTTTGTTGCTATTATAAGTACCATTTTCTTCAGTTTTCATAATCAGGACTTAAAGTTGCTTTAAAACTTCTTAAAGTTTTTATTTTTCTGGTTTATCAGTGCATTGATGTAGTAAATTTTCCAGATTTCACAACCAATTCTTAATTTATTTAAAAATAAATAAATAATGTCCATTCCCTATCCTATTTGCCACAAGAGTTTCATTATAGCCACCTATATCTCCCAGCAAGAGAATAATTACTCTGTCTTGGGTTCAATCCTGATTAAAATGTTTTTTTGTGTGTGTAGAAATGGCCACAGAAATCAAACTACAATGAAAATGTGAACTTGGAAGTTTTAGACTTTTTGTAACATCAAATTAATTTATTTTTAGGTTCAGTGGTATAATGTTCATTGTAGGTGTTATCTCTTTTTTGGAAACAGGAAAAAAGATAAATCTAAAATACAATATACCTTAAATGGAGAATGGTTTGAAATTTTGGTTGAATGGAACTGTGTTATATAATTTATTTTTTAAAGATTTTATTTATTTATTTTTGGGGAGAGGAGAAGTGAGGGAGAAAGAAAGGGAGAGAAACATCAATGTGTAACTGCCTTTCACGTGCCCCCTCCTGGGGACCTGGCCTGCAACCCAGGCATGTGCCCTGACTGGGAATTGAACCAGCAACCCTTTGGGTTCAGAGGCCAGCACTCAATCTACTAAGCCATGCCAGCCATGGCAGGTATTATATAATTGAAAAAGAAATATTTTAAATACATAAAGTCATGGGAAAGAAAAAATATATAAAATTATTTTTCCATTATCATTATGTCATTTATGTTTGTACATGTATACATTTATAAATGTATTCATACATACTTATTATGGAAGAAAGAGAAAATTGGAAAAACTATATCAAAATAATAGTTCTCTCTGATTTTATTTATTTTTCCATTTTTCTGCATTTTCAAAATCTGTCCAACCATCTTACGTATTTTGTCATAAATATATATTAATCTAAAACAAAAAGGAATTACAGACTTCTTATATCTTTAAAACAACTAACACAATTTGTTGTTTTAATATTAAAATTTGCATTTTATTTAGAAATTTTTCTCCTGATTCTCAAAAGTAATACATTGTGACAGTGGAAGGAATAGTGAACAGGAAATTCACTGACTCAGAAAACCCTGACTTCGGTCCTTACTCTGCTAGAAACCAAGTGACATTCGGAAGGGACTTCACCCTTCTGGGCTCTGGCTCCTCCATCTCTGAACCGATTGGCGTGGGGCAGGGGAGCCCTGAAAGTTCTCTTATCGTGGACTTGAGTTCATTATGTAAATGCCACTCTCCTATTTTGTACGATGTTGCTGAACTCAATGAAATGGATACTAACTTCATATATTTCTGGGTGTTGTTTGAAATAATGATAACAAAGCGTCTAAAATTTAGAAAATACCCAGTTCTGCCACTGCAGTGTGGTGAATGTGTCAGAGTCCCACATCTACGTGAATCTTTTAAAAGGGATTTTTCATTTCAGAATTTTTGTGCAAACCCCCCCTTACTGGCATATTTTTTCCTATATCCATATATGCTTCAGTTAGGATTCTGAGTCTTCCTAGGTACAAGATACAGTTAAAATGTATGTGATAGGACATTAAATTTCAGACATCATAAAAGTGATTTCAACCAATTTTTTAAAAGAGGGAAATAAAAAAAGTCCAAAAGCATTTCTAGAAAATGCTTCCTTGAATATGTGGAAGATGCAAACATGCCAAAATGTGAGTGAACAAATTAAGGCAGGATACAATTGATAAGTGCTCACCTCATAGCCCAAGGCAGATGGTTAAGAGACAGCTGGAGGAATCCCAAGAAAGCCAGAGGAGAATCTCAACTCCTAGCCAGCTGACACCTTTGGGTTCCTGCAGTGTGTGGGAGAGACGCAGGGTAATGAATGTGTATGTCAAGCAAACTCTGTAAAAAAACAACTCATCATGGGCTAACTCCAGCTATTTTTACTGAAATTGCTACTTTGTTCTGAGATTTCCTGCCTGATCGTCCTCCTCTCTGGGGATTGACCTTCTGTGAGAATGGGGAGGGATTGCTCCTAGAGACATCTAGGAAAGTAAAACATTAGAACTGAGATTCAGCGCCTGGAGGAAAGTGACGAGATCGCTAAGTGTGTAAGGCAAGGTGGTAAATGGGGTGCTGCCTACCCGCTGCCTCCACAAACACATCAGCTAAACCCAGGCCTCAGCTGTAATAATAGCTTTAATAATAATAGCATTGTAAAACAAATCTCCCTAAAGAACTCAAAAGACTTCCCACTCGAATCTCAGTGTGCCTGGGTAGGCCCAGCTACTGGACCCTGGATAGGCAGGGACCATTTTCAGCTTCAAGGACCGTCGCTCATTCACTGCTGTACAGTCCGGCGCCCAGGGAAGCAGGACATGGAAGAGCTTCAGTACCTGTCTTCCCATGATGACCTTACTTCCTGGCAGCTATTTCTCTTCCCTTCATGTACCAAATCAAACATTTAAAAAAAAACACATACCTTTTCAAAAAATTTGTACTAACTTTGCAACCTTGAAAGGAAATTTTTGTAGTTTCTCACCCTACTTGTCCCCTTGGCAATGTACTTCTCTTTCCTTGCTTATAATCGTCGATTGCCTTTTTAATGGCCTCAGGCCCATGAGCTCTATATTAAAATAATTACTCAGATTTTTAATTAAAGTTTTTAAAGCTCTTAATTGTCATACATACTATACCGCATCAACCATTTTTCAAACATGAGAGACTGATAGAATCAAAGATTAATCTTAAAAATATTTTATAATAACAACTGTACTTGAACAATAATTAAAATAATCATCAAAAATATTTCCTAATAGTAATAGTAGTATCAATAATGTAGTTATAAGGGTGACCTCTGGATTCCTATTCACACAATCTTCAAAAACAAGGGCATATAATTTCTAGATATTCATCCTGTGATAGCCACTAACATGCTATTATATATTTTTGAAATTCGGTTTAATCTTGTCCAGTTGAATTACTTAATTCAATTTTTGTCCTACTGAAGTCTTCTTTTAATCTTCCAGCTACCCCCTCTCACAGTGTAGAAGGCAAGACTACCCAAGGTAGGAAATCGGCTCAGTGAGTCATTTTCCAAAGTTTCCAAATATGCAGCCAGGCATGAATACATTCAATGAAGAATGGAAACTAATAGACAATGAGGCAAGAAGATGTTTTAGAATGTTAGCATGTGTATACAACTGAATGGAGACAGTCACACTCCACTATGAAGTGTTTCTGAAGGGAAATCATAACAACTACAGGGTACGGGACACTGCCTGATGGTTTTGTTTCTTCTGGGCTTGGAGGTGAGAGGTTGGGAACACGTACAATAAATGAGATTTGAAACTCTGCCCACTCACAAATAGCTCATGCCTGTTACCTGTTTCCAAATTACAAATACTGTCTAATATAGGATTTAAGTTTGTATTAAAATGAAAATACTCTTCATCTAAATAAAGGAAACTTGGATACGTCATTTAGGACCTACAAGCAGTTTTGAAGTGGTCATTGAGTGGCCTAATTGAATGGAAATGGAAATGTCTTGCCCAAAAATGACTCTTGTGATAGAAATGCCCATCACACCATACACCAGAGTTCACTACTGCCAGAATGTTCTGTCACTCATGCGACCGCAGGAATGTCGGTGTGAAAATGTATAGTTATATAACATATGATGTACTGAGCCATCTTGGGAGATTTCATAACACACCATTCATTTATTTCCAAACACTTTCCTGGAAGCTTTTCAGAAGTCACTGCTGCAGCCAATGCCGTCCTTGTCCTCAAACAGACCTTGCCTATTCTTCAATAACAGTGTGTATTAAAAAAAAATTCCAATACCTATTTCTTTAAATCAATCTAGATGGGAAAGGAAAGTGAACAAAATTGTTCCAATATGTTATAAACATTCTCATCTTCATGTGGAAATTCTTATTTAAAAAACCTTGGAGCCACATTTTTGGGGAAAAAAAAGAGGGAGCAGATGTATCAAAATTCTTTTGTCTTGATTATAATATTAGAAAGTATAAGTAGCTTATTTTTAAACGAGAGCTTCAAATTATGCTTCTTTAATTAGAATGAGTGAAATATATTTTCAGAGTTTAAAGAGAAAAAATATAACTATTTTCCTCTTGAAAATAATATGCAGTAGTCAATGTGATTTTTCAAACAAAATGACGTTAATTTCTTGGCTTTCATCACATTAATACCTCTGTGTCAATAATAACATCAAGTTTCCAAGTACCATTTTCATATAGTATAGTAACTTAAGAGAATACCTCTATTATCCCCCTGTTTTTTTTGTCTAACGTTCATCCCTTTTCCTGGCTTAACACAAGCAAAACAAACTTCTCACTAACATCTCTTTTATTGTGTTTCTCTCTCTATGTCTCTGCCTTTCTCTTTGTATATGTATATAAAACCTACATATATTATCATGTATTATAGCACCAAATTCAATGATTTAATAATAATTAAAATCATTTTAATTGTCTTGTCCAAAATAAACCATCTTTTTAGAATTAAGTTGCCGTGGCAATTTTGAAAGTTTGATTTATTCTATTAAAACCTGTAATCATTATAGTTGGTGATATTCTGTCTAACCATGTAAAATTTCAGAATTGAATCATGTATCTTGTAAAGAAGGCAACTTTTAGTTAAGACCAAGCAATGTCTTCAAAGTCAATGGCACCATGTATAATGTTTGTTTATTTAAATATGTACTCTTACACTGTGTGTTATTTCTGGGCTGAAATCATAACCTCAAGTATTTACTAATGAAAATAATTTTACAAAACACTTTAAATGAAATAAAAGCAATCTGAATGGCTTTTATGAAACTCTAGATTCAGATTATCAAATGATTCACAGACATCCCAGATTGAACCAAACTGACTATGTAACTGTGAACAACATATACCAACTCTTCCTTCAGTTAACTACTAAATTTCGTGGAATTTTGACCCTTCTAATTGTGGAAATAATTTTGGTAGCACAAATAAGAATTTTTCAAATATAAAAAGTTTTTGTCCTTTATTTATTAGTCTCAATAAACACTTACTGAATACTGTTTGAGATGGAAAATTATCAATTTAATGTTGTTTTTGAAATGTTTTTTCCATGGTAGTAACTTTATCAATAGTACACAGTATTATTAAATTAGTTTATAATTGGTATAAAGTAAAATTAAATAAAATTGTAGTACATAGTGACCAATTCCTTGACAGTTGAATATGTGCCGTTCTTCTAACTTTTTTACTCAGTACTGAGTTTTAACAACTACAAAGATTAAGAAATAAAAATAACTATATTTTATAATCTGAATTTTATAAATAACACTCATTTTGAGTAGGCTATTTCACAAATTTCATAACCCTGACTTCAGATGGCCAGTTGAATACAAAACATCTAGAAAGTCCACTCAAATGTCAGACAGGGGAAGGAGTTTTACAAATGAACAAATAATCGAAGATAAAATAAAAGGACAGTATATAAGAGTTGCACAATTTCAGGAGCTAAAAACAGGAGGCCAAAATGGCCTTGACTGACAGGCTAAATGATTCTGATCTTAAAGCCAGCAGAGTAGACAGTCAAGAAACAATCACTTAAATACCATGTAATAACCAGAAATACACAAGTTGCTAGCACTTGTAACTTTGGAAGTGGTAATAAAACTGGAATTAATAAGAAGAGAACTGATAAAAAGATTGCTTCAAAATAAATTAAAATAATAAGAAGAAATGTTCAGATTTTTTTCCACACTGAGCAGCAAAGCCATACCAGCAGAAAACTGAAGGTTTAGTTTCTGGAAAATGTGAAGAGCATATCTGGCCCTGGGCACAGCAGATAGAGCTGAGTGAGGGTAGAGACACATTCTGAAAACAGGAATGAACTGAATGCTGAGACCCCTGCCTTCTGCCCCAGTTACCATGGGCTGAATTGTGTCTCTCCTCCCACCTCCCCACAAAATTCGTATGTTGAAGTCCTAACCCACAATACTTCAGAATGTGACTGTTTTGGAGATAGGGCTTGTACAGAGGTAGCTAAGTGAAGATGAGGCCTTTAGGGTGAGACCTAATCCAAATTGCAACACACAGAGAGATACTCAGTCTGTACCCACAGAGGGGAAAGGCCACATGAGGACACAGTGAGAAGGCAGTCATCTGAAAGCTAAGGAAAGAGACCCCAGGGGAACCAAACCCACCAACACCTTGACCCCGGATTTTGGCCCCTAGAACTGCAAGATAACTTCAGAAAACACTGGCAATTTCTGGGCCAAAAGTCTGAAGCACCTTCTAGGGGAACAATGTTTACTACTACAGCCTCTTAACTCCAATAAAAATTAGAAAGTAAGTGATACATGTGTCATAACTTTGCTGATATTTTCTAGTACCTTCAAAAGTAGTACATATATGATAAATATATTAGATTCAAATTAAGAAATTACAATTTCAATCAAATTGCTGATCTCTAAATCACTGACTTCTCAATTTTTTTGTGTTGCACATAAAATTGCTTGTAAAATTCTTACAGTATATTCATTGAAACATTTCATTACTTTTTTTGTGGTATATTTTAAGAATTACATTTTGAAATGTACTAAAAAGTTTAGGATCTCCATGTGCCTTCGATAATCTGCCAATATAGGTTATATGATTAGCAATATTATAAAGAGAATTAGTTATAAAGTACATTTTCAATCAGATTTTGTAGGTCATCTAAACCAAAACACAACTAATAGGTCATCTACTTCAGCTTTCTCAATTTAAAGATAAGAAAACTAAGATCAAGAGAGGTGTGCAGGAAGAAAGTGGTAGAACAAGACATAGAATTCAGGTCTGTGAAATATTAATAAACACTAATATGATTGCACAGAAAAATGAGCTGCTCTCTCTTATCAAAATAGCTTGGCCTTTCTCATTGGGTTTAAAGTAGATTTTGTGGGGGAAAATGCAGACAACTATAATTGAACAACAATAAAATAATTTAAAAAATAAAGTAGATTTCACATATTTGCATTTTTGTTTTTTAAGGATTTACAACTTTACTAGAAAATATTGAACAAGTTAAAGATAAAATCAACTCATACAAAAGTGGCAATGTTGATAATAATTCTCTGTGCTTAAAAACACAACTATCCACCATTTTCATCCTATGTCATTCTTCCAGCAATTTATATATGTTTGTATCTGCCTATATTCTACATATCGCTCTACTATTTACTTGGTTTCACCCTCATTTAAAATGCAACCATCTACATAGATGTCTTGTTATATACTCTACAGTGAACACTTAATCAGAATAGATATTTAATCTTATTTGTAATGGCTCTCTAAACAGTTTCACAAATTATTCATACAAGTGAGTGTGTAATACTAAGAAGTAGATGAGATTAATATTAATATTAAGAGGGAGAGATGAGATTATTAGGAGCCACTTGAATGGAATTAAAATTCAAGGCAACTGCACAGGGTAGTTGTTATTATTAAATTGAGACAGTGGGATTCAATACATCTTCAAGCCAGCAGACAAATGTCAACTGTCATTGCCTGAGGTGAGCGGATGCCTGAGAGAGAAGGATCACCAACAGGACCATGGAGAGCTCTATGGTTTGCCATCCATTTGCCCCAGGCTGCAGTTGGGTTGACTTCACCCTTCTGGCCTTGGGCTTTATAAGCTCAAAGGTATTCCAGCCAAATAATAGGATCATTAGGCCTGTTGAAACAGATAACGAATCTAGGAATCTTTTCTGAAGCATAAGTGTTACTCAGGAAACCTATTTTTGGAGAACCTGAAGGCAAAATCAGATTAGGGAGATTGGGGAAACAAAATGAAATTAAACCTATCTAACTTTAAAGTCTTCGGACTGTGTATGTGTGGTTTTAATTAAATATAACAATAAAATAGCATATAACACACGGAATACAATTTATATATCTAAAGATTGAAAAACAAGAATATTTGAAGCACCTAAAAATCACATAAAGTGTCCATGTATGTAACAGAAAATAAATTGCCAAATTTCATAACACTGGAAGAATTCTTATTTTATTCTCTTGGCTTTTCAGAAGTGTGCAAACAGTAAGATCTAAGGACAAAAAAGGCTGACTATTATTCTTAGGGGCAACATTTATATTCTGGTGGTTTTTATTTTAAATAGAGGGAGGCTGATATTCTTTTTTTTCCCTGGGAAATGAAATTGAAAACTAGTACACAAAGGAACATGAGTAGAGGACTCATGGACACGGACATGCGGGGAGGGGATTGGCTGTGGGAGTGGGGGTACAAGGTAGCAATGGGGAAAGGGTGAGCAATGGGGGTACCAGGGCAAGCAATGGGGGTACAAGGCTGAGCAATGGGGAAAAAGGTGGGACAACTGTAACTGAACAATAATGAATTTTTTAAAAAGGAAAAAAATGATTAAATGAGATAAGAAACAAAAATAGTACACACAATTGATGAGTGTATTACTACTAAAATCCAGTCACTGTGCTAAGCATTTTTAGAACTTATTATTAGCCATTAGTTAAATACATTTATTTTCCCTATTTTATAGGTAAGAGAACCATTTCAAAGACCTCACCAGAACTAGTCTAAGACTAGTAACATTAGAGATTCAACCTCAAATCTCTCTGACTCTAAGACTTGATGTTTCTCTTGCTAATCTTAATAATCTATGTTTACCTTAGAACCTGTTTTCTTAAAAGGTCAGATTCCTTGTTCCTGATTCTTCCTTCATAATCCATTCTCCCAAGAATTTTCTGTTTGATCTACAATATGATTGTACCAGTTTGGCCCAGTTATAACAGAAAGCATCTATCTATTCAGTATTAGGCTTATCAAGACATAGATTTCTGGGTCAGATCCCCAGTTTCTAATTCAGTAGTTCTTAAAAAAAGCCTGAGAATTTGTATTTCTAACAAGATGCTACAAATGCCAACCTTGGGGACAATGATGTTTCCAAGGAGAATGACCAGATCACCAAAGGCATAGAGAGTGTTTGGTGGTTTTGAGAAATGAGAGTGGCCTGACTTGAAGCCACTCTGGCTAGATGTCACTAGAGTGGCTAGATCATTTAGGACATTGTAAACCTGAGTGAGCACCTTAGACGTTTAGGGGAAAGCTCAGGAGATTTTGAGATGATAAATGGCATGTTAAAAAATAACTCTGACAGTTATATGCAGAATGGTCATCGAGGGAGCAGTGCAGAAGCAGAAAGACCATTCAGGAAGCTATTTTAGTCCAGCAAGGGAAGACGATGGCTGATAATAGTGACTGAAAATCTTTTCTACCAGTACCTTTGAGTCAAAAATAATTTTTTCTAAGTACTTTATTCCAATGTATTAAAAATCGAAGTTTAAAAAATTTTTACCATTAGCCATTTATTTTAAATGACTGCTATTTTAAAAAGTAAGACCTTCTGAAAATAAGATATTAATTAAAATTATTAAAGTAAAATATGTCTTATTTAGGACTAAAATAAAAGATGTTAATCTGAGCTTCTATAAAACAATTCATAGTGTGGCTGATAATAGTGTGGAATTGGTGAAGGTGAGGAAAAGTGGTTGTATTCTAGATACATTTTGAAAGCAGATCTGATAGGATCTGCTGAAATATTACATGTGGGAGTTGAGAGGAGAGAAAATTGATTTGAGCATGGCTCCAAGTTTTGGGATTTGAGACATGAGTGAGCAGAGTGTAATTTAAAAACTTGTAGAGATTCAGGAATAGGTATGGTTATGAAAAACAAACATACAAAACCCCAACCATTTAAAATTTAAAATCAGACTATGTCTTTTACAAGAATTGCATTGCAGGAAGGTGGGAGGAGGTGTACTAGGCAGTGGTTGGGGAGCACTAAGTCCTAGTCCTTAACACACCGAATTGCCGCCTTTCTCTAATGACTGATTTGCTCCTGCGTCTGCCTTCTGATCACTGAGGCAGAGGAGCCACTCGAGAACAGGGAAGACATGACACACTGAAGCTCAGCACAGGAGGGCAAGGTGGACCAATTTCAAAGACTTTTTGAAAGGGGTGCTGATATGATAGCTTTAAAAGAGGGTTAAATAAGCATCTGAAAATAAAGAAATAACAGCATTTATCAAGAAAACAAATACCATATGATTTCACCTATAAGTGGAACCTAATCAACAAAACAAACAAACAAGCAAAATAGAACCACAGATATGGAATAAAGAACAAACTGACAGTGACCAGAGGGGAAGGGGGGGGACAACAGGGGAAAGATGGGGAAGGGTCAAGGAACACATGTAAAGGACATATGGACAAAGACAATGGGGGACAGGGGAGGACTGAATGTAGGAGATGGGGGTGGCCAGGGCAGGGGAAAGTCATGGGGAAAAAATGGGGACAACTGTAATTGAACTACAATAAAAAAAATTTCAAAAAGAAACCCTGAAAATATTTTGTTGAAGATCTTTGAAAAGGTCATGATGTTTGTTTGAAGGAGTAAAACATTAAAATTTGCCTGGATTTTGAATTTATAGATTATATAATCTGTCAGTAATTGAGAGGCTGATTTAATCTTTAACCTAAAGATTATAAAAGTACGTCCAAATTTCATTATGATGAATTTTTGATACGTTAAAGGTTTTAAAAAATCTCTACATATTTCAATATGTCAATATTTTCTTTGTAAAAGGTCATGGCATACTAATAAATGTAGTGTGTGGCTCTGGAGTTCAAAAGGGCAGTGGGTAATAAAATAGAACCTTGAGTTCTGCGGTGACCTTTCAACCTGCTGAGTTTCACATTCTGGGCAAGGAGCGTGGCCGCTGAAATGCAGACACATCCACATATGGAACCAAGAGAGATGGCACGGGACTGCATTCACACACTCTTAACCTGAACTGAATCCAGGCCAGCCTCTGAGGTCTGTCCTAGCTCATCAGCTAGGTATCTTTTTTCAGAACACTTACAAAACTTATATCTAGAAATTATAAAAATAATCATTCATGTATAGTTGGCATTTTTACAGTTTTTCTTTAGCTTTTACATTTTTAATACATCTGGAATTTATTTGGCATATAGTATTTAAAATCTAACTTTTCCTTTTAATGGCTAGAAAATTGTTCTAACACGATTTATTAAAAATTGATTCTTTTGTCTTTTTTGTGAAATAATTTTATTTAATTCTAAACCTATATTTGTTCTTCAGTCATTGGGAACTTTATATTCTGTCCCACTGATTTGCCTATTATTGCATCTGTACCATAAGGTTTTGTTTGTTATGGCATTAATATATTTTAGAAAAAACAAACTTGAAAATGGTAAGGAACTGTGATAACATATATTGACTCTTCATTATAAAAAGAATCTATCTCTTTAGTAGATATTACAAATTCCTATTGTCTTCAAATATTAGCTCATTTTCTTGGCTTTATACTCATTTTTATAAGCCAAAGTTGGTGGGAAAACATAAGGTTCTTTGTGTTAATTCCTATTTGAATACTTTCCAGGTGTATCAGTAACTAGTTTTAAAAGACACCAATTTAGGTTAAAATGCTTTGTCTCCTAAAGCACATAAGGTATTATTATTACCTGTGACTTATTGAATTGCATCCCATAACTGGCATAGGAAAAGCTTGACAATTTTTTAGGGATGATTTCCACATTGTAGAGTTTAGCATACCTTCATTTTCATCTCATGAGAATCTAGACAGAAACAAATACCTACAACAAAACTTTGGAAAATAAATTTTTCCAATTAGATATTGTTTATACTTTGACAAATTACAACACAGGTCTACAATCTACTGATTAGAACTGCAAACAATTTCTGCCTTGTTATAGAAAGAAAAATGTATTCATTTCCAGTTGGCCTACATGTAATTTTCAACGACTTATTGAAGACATTTTATCTCTTAGGTGCAATGGAATAAGATACTATATCCAGGTTTAAAATTTTATTCCTTATTATCTTGGACAAATTTTTTAATCTCTCAGCCTAACTTTGGTCATTTTTCAAATGAGGATATGTATACCCAACCTGTAAGGTTGTAGTGGAGATTAAATGAGAAAATATTAAGGGAAAGAATGAAGCTGTTATGTAATAGATTCTCATCACCCATAGGCTGGATTCCTCTACACACCGTCTCATCCTCCTCAGTGATACATATTGGAAGGAACAAGTGGGTTTGACCTCTAAGATAACTCAGGTCATGCGGTAGGCTTAGAGAGTGTGAATGAATCCTTTCAGGACACAGAGTTGGGTCTACAAAAGGCTGTGAAGTGAGAAAACTTTGTCCCTATTTATCTCTGCATTCCACAATTCCATGTCCTCACAAAACCACAACCTCTTTTCCACCTGCTTTGTTGGTCTGCATGGGTGGTGGATTGTTGCAAAATGGTAAGCACAGGACTTACTGGTGTTGCTAGTTGTCTGTCACACTGACATGCTAATAGGGAGCCAGTTGCCCCATTACTTGATCTTCAGCTGATGTCCATTATTCCCAATGGGCATCAGTTTCCTTATTGGAAAAATGAATACATAGTTGGGGGAGTAGAGGCACAATTACATTACATTCATTAGCTTCATGAAAAAAAAGGCAGAAAGCAAATATGATTATTTAAAAGGACTAGACAGAAATCTAGAGAATTGATAATGACACATTAACTGATAATAGCTACTAATAAAGTGTGGTATCAATTTCTTAATATCTATATTCTTTGCTAGATCATAACCTCCAGGAAAGTAGGATTTGTTTCTGTTTTATCCACTATTTTTAATTGTTTACATGGGTCATGTAGGCACAAAATAAACATTTGTGAAATGCATAAATGTGCTTATAGATATATTGGGAGTAAATACATATAACTAGTAAAACAATTTCAAAATAATGTGGGATAATGAGAGTTTTGATGTTTTAGACAATTTAAAAGTAGGTATTTTTTTTAATTTTTATTTTTTTCTTTATTTTGCAGATGCTCTCATTTTCCAACTCTTTGACCTCTCCTCCCAGACCCCTCTCCCGCCTTCCTCTGGACATAACAACACTGCTGTCTGTGTCCATGAGTTACACATATGTGTTCTTTGGGTAAAAGTGAAAGTAAAATATGCAATGAAATCTAAACTCTATTACAGTTCTAATCCTAGGTTGAGACACTTTGGGGAATAGAAGTCTCTTTATGTCACCTCAGAAATCACATTGTTGGTAAGCTCTCAAAGAGCTTTCCTTTACAGAGAAACTGGTTGGCAGCACCATAGCCACAGCTGTTCCCCAAGGAACAGGATTGCAAATGAGAGGCCCATCTCACAACCCTTCGGATGTGCTTTCCCCCTAATTGTTTCCATCATGAACTTGTGGCTCTAATTTGTTTTCTTACATCAACATATTTGAAATCTCAGCCTTGCTCTTTCTTTGTCGCTGCCGAGCTTTGCTGATGCCATCTGCCTGTCATTTTATGCGGTGATAAAATCAGCGCATTTAGTCTGCCATTGATCCATTTTAAACCCTGAGGGTGCCAGGAGAACACTTCTTTCTGTCTCACTCAGTATGTTTTTGAACCTGGGAATTTCTTGAATGTTTCGGCACTGATGTATCACCAAAAAAAGGAAGAAGCGTTGATGTGAGCTTTGCCTTGTGCCATCAACTCACTGCACTGTGAAAATTGTAGCTATTTTGAAATTAGATTCACATTTATAAAGACTTTATCATTCTTCTTCTCAGAAGAATACTTAACAAAATACAGACTATTCAAAGATAAAATTAAAATTATTAAGAAAATTAATTTGTGAATTTGTAAATTTGACTTTTAAAAATCCTTTCTACCAGTATCTTTGAGTCAAAAATATTTTTTCTAAGCACTTTATTCCAATGTATTAAAAATCAAAGTTTAAAAAACTTTTACCATTAGCCATTTATTTTAAATGACTGCTATTGTAAAAAGTTAGACCTTCTGAAAATAAGATATTAATTAAAATTATTAAAGTAAAAAGACACAGGGATGAGGACTGTGGGGGGGGAATGGGAGGGAGGTGGGGAGACGGGGCGGGGGGCTGGGATGGGAGAAATTGACAAAAAAAACTGTACTTGAAAAATAACTAAAAACATTTTTTTTAAAAAGTAAAATGTGTCTTATTTAGGACTAAAATAAAAGATGTTGATTTGAAACAAAACAATTCATATTATCTTAAATATTAGTTACAGAATTATTGCGTGAAGTTATTCTGGAAACTTTTACATAAATAAAATGTGAGCATCGTATACTTAATGGATCACGACGAAATGTTGGATATGTGACAGTTATGACAAGAGTGTGCTTCTGTGACTATTACACGCTCCCATCGGTGAGTCTGCCATGTGCTTCAGTCTATCCTGCATTAAATATGCCCACTCCTGTATGGAAAAAGTTTATGGTCTATTAAGTAATCCCACCTTCATTTATTTACAGGCAGAAGTTTAAAAACTAAGAGGAAGAATGTATTCTTGAATGTTCTGCAGTAAGAGAAACATGGCAGATCTAAGGAGGCTGGTGCAAGAAATAGTATTGTGATTATAGGAGGAATAAAGCTCCCTCTGATTCTCCTACTGTTAATTTAGAAGCAGTGTGTTGGTGAAAGGATCAATTTATTGGTGTATTTGAGAACGTTTTGAAGTTAGTAAGCACAGCTTATGCTATGTCTAGGTTTCCTTACTGTGCATAGAACTATAAAACAAGTTGAAATAAAACAATGTACATATTACTTTTATTTTTATAAATGGGTCACTATGGAGTAAGCAAATCACATTGAAAACTCTACAAAAGCTTTATGGCGTAGAAGACAAACAATATGGAACAAAAATTTGTGCCCTGGCTGGTGTAGCTCTGTGGATTGAGCGTGGGCCTGGGAACCAAAGGATCGCTGTTCGATTCCCAGTCAGGGCACATGCCTGGGTTGCAGGCCAGTTCCCAGCAGGGGACGCACAAGAGGCAACCATACATTGATTATTTCTCTCCCTCTCTCCTTCTCTTTCCCTCTAAAGATAAATAGAATCTTTAAAAAATTTTTGTAAAGCCTCTATTTTTATTCACATTTCTTTCCCATGAAAATGTTTATATAAAATCATTTCATCAGTCTAATTTTGATGTTACAAAGTATAATCATTCCATAATAAACATAGAGAAGTAGAAAGATCATATAAATTAACTGAAATTTGCTTATAACAAGAACTTCTATTCATATCACATTAAAATAAAACCAGACAGCAAAATTTATATATTTTTATGTTAATTAGATGGATGGTATCATTAAAGTTTTAATACTAACTTATTGAATACTATTATTCAAATTCCTATTTGGCTAACACACACAGTGAACTCAATTTTTAAAACTGTTCATTAATAGTTCCTATTTTTGGCACATTATTAAATTATCTGAGTCTTGAATTAAGAATTCGCTATAGGTTATTAGTATAACCAAGAAAAGTAATTATCTCTATTTCATGTACTTCAGAAGTAAAAGGGCTATAAAATATATAAAACAGAAGAAATATTTTTGAAGAATGTATAAATTTTCATTAAGCTACTTAACAGTAAGGTTGAATTACAAGAAACATTTCTGGATTTGCTGTTAATATATAATTTACAGATAAGTTTACAAATACATTTATGTAATTTAATTATATAACCTTATTTGGAATATTTTATGTAGAAGAAGATAAGACTACTGAAGGAGAAATTATTTAATTACCTTTGCATTGTTTAAGTTCAAACCACATTGTTTTCTTCCTTCAAGTAGCTGAAGCATGCATGACACTAACAGCACAGATCGCTAATTCTTGAGAGATGAAAGCAGATTTAAAGGATAATATGAAAAATACTAGGGAATATATGTGCTTACCCACTGGGTCTGATAGTAGCTCTGTAATGCTCCCTGGGGAATTTTAATTCCCAGGGAAAAGAATAAAACATACTGTTTCATTGAAGTGTATCTGTTTTGACCCTGCCTTTTTCTAGACCCTGGAGAAACCATTACGTGTTGAACTATTTTAAAGACAGTTTCCTGAAATTGATAGATACAAATTTTTATGTGACTTTTTTGAAAGGGCCCCATTTGTAAGATCTGCATCTCACAGTGCACCCAGTTGCATATCTGTGCTGACAGATCTTGGCAGAGAGTAATTAAGAGATTAGTCTCAACAGACTTTGAACTTGTATACTCTAGGGTCACTATTCACCTCTTATTGCAGTGTCTCAAGGTCATGCATTTTAAAATACAGGCTTCATTCTCCTTGTTTCAATTACATTTGTTAGCTATTTTCATTTTGTAGCTTTCAAGTCAAAAATTAATATTTAAACATGTAAGCTTCAAAACTTATTTGAAAATCCTATGCTGATGAGTTATATTTTATATTTTCACTCCCGGCTCCAGAGGTAATTTGGAGCCAAGCAATGGGCTTTAGTATATTTGCATACTATCTCAGCACAGCTTCTACAAATCCTGAAAATGAAGTGATGCTTTTAGACCATGAACAAATTGAGAAATAACAAAACGAGTTACATTCAGAGATTTGGCACCTCACTTAGACAATGCCATCATTCTCAATGTTTGAAAGTTTTAACTTCTTGGTTAACCTATTACTTTTATTTATTTTTCTCATAATTGCAGAACATATTCACTAATACTTCTGATAAGAGGTTAATATCCAATATTTTTAAAGCACTTACAAAACTCAACACCATAAAAACAACCCAATTAAAAAGTGGGCAAAGGACCTGAATACACACTTCTCCAAAGAGGACATACAAAGGGCCAATAGACATATAAAAAGATGCTCAATGTCACTAATAAAAACCACAATGAGGTATCATCTCACACTTGTCAGAATGGCTATCATCAAAAAATCAACAAATAAATGCTGGTGAGGATGTGGAGAAAGGGGAGCCCTCATGCACTTTTGGTGGGAATGCAGACTGGTGTAGACACTGTGGAAAGCAGTATGGAGATATCTCAAAAAATTAATAATGGATCTACCTTTTGAACCAGCTATTCCACTTCTGAGAATATATCTGAAGGAACCCAAAACATTAATTTGAAAGAATATAAGCACCCCTATGTTCACTGCAGCATTATTTACAATCAAGGAGATATGGAAGCAGCCAAGTGTCCATCAGTAGATGAGTAGATAAAACAACAATGAGACATTTACACAAAGGAATACTATGCAGACATAAAAAAGAGAAAATTTTATTGTTTGCAAAAGTATAGATGGATTTGGAGAACACTGTGCTAAGTAAAATAAGCAAGTTAGAGAAAGACAAATACCATGTGATTTCACTCATATGTGGAATCTGAGGAACAAATTGTACTAACAAGCAAAGGAAACTAAAGAGTAATGGGAAAGTATACAATAGAAAAATTTTTAAAAACCTATTAGTTTTAAGACTAGCAAAACTATTTTCTATTCAGCCATCTTTATTTTGTCTTCCCATGAAAATATTTTTTGACATGGGTGATTGGATTAACAGAAACAGACAATTGGCATAGATAGGTTCAATAGTGTTGAAACCAAATCATTCCAAACAACCCTAGAATGCCCTCAGATTAACACGAGCAAAACGCTGCTGTTCAGCCCTGGCTGGTGTAGCTCAGCGGATTGGGCACGGGCCTGAGAACCAGACAATCGCGGTTCGATTCCCAGTCAGGGCACATGCCTGGGTTGCAGGCCAGTTCCCAGCAGGGGATGCACAAAAGGCAACCATACATTGATATTTCCCTGTCTCCTTCCCTTCCCCTCTAAAGATAAATAAATAAAATATTTTTTTAAAAAACAACAAAAAACACTGCTGTTCCAAACTGCCAGTGGACATGAAAATGAAATAAGCTCTATCAGATTAAGGGCAGGACCATTTTTCTTACTCTGATTACCTGACTTAAAATGTATAAAATTTACAAGTCATTTATTGAAAGAAATGGATTCCAGAAAAGTTTTTGTAAACCACATACCTTTTCAATCCTTCCTATTTTTATTTGATTATATTTCTAAAAAAGAAATAAAATTTTTTATCTCTGCATGTAAGTAATTATATCAGACAAGATGCAAAAGATATTTACTTAGCAAAATTTTATAACTTTTTAATAAAATATTGGTTATACTTCTCAGCTAAATGCTCATTTTCACAATAGTTGTAGTGATAATTATTTCTTTCAAAATAAAACAAAATTAAAATACTTAAAGTAAAAGAAACATTGTAGAATATAGGGAACTCTGTCTATTTTATATCTTTTATTTTTACCTTAGTAATTATAATTTCCCTCCCTCCCTCTCTCCCTCCCTCCTTTCCTTCCTTTCATTCTTCCTTCCTTACTTTCCTCACCCCAGGACATTTTTTTTGTCATTGCTTTCAGAGAGAGAGGAAGGGAGAGAGAAACATTGAAGTGAAAGCAGAGCATCAATTATATGTCCCCCATATGCTCCCGGACCAGGAATCAGGGATCAACCTGCAACCCAGACATGTGCCCTGACCAGGAATCAGACCCACAGCCATTCAGTTCAGTTACGAGGACCATGCTCCAACCAACTGAGCCACACTGTCCAGAGCAGTGATTATAATCTTTCAAGCCTTAGGAATTTGGGAAATCATTTACGATCTCAAGGAATCTTTCTTCAAATTTTACATCTACCCAAGCAATGTAGCGTAATGGAAACAGCAAGGGTTTAGGCATTAACAAGGCAATTTCAAGGTCTATATTGGTTTATAATCTTAGACAATGAACTTCCCTGAGCCTCAGTTTTCCTACCTTTAAAATAGAAAGAATAGTTCTGTATTGTGGGATTACTGTGAATTTTGAAAAAGATAATGTACATAAGGCACTCTGAACAGAAGTTCTGGCATAGAAAATGTTAACTGAATTTACTATTTTATCTATGTGTTTATGCATGTGTGTTGTACATCAGCAATTTATGGTACTTTATACTCTTTCAAATGACAATGTTTTTCTTCTTATCATGAAACAACATGCACTTTGAAAAATAATTTTTATTTTTATTTTTCTTTCACTGGTAAATTTTATCAATGAAATTGATAAAATAACACAGTATCTAGTAAGATACTGTGTTAGACACTAAGACAGCTACAGATAAATCGGTCTCAGAATCTACCCTGACAGAAAGAGCTGAGAGAAGTTAGAGAAGAGACATAGTAAGTGTGCAAATATAAGTATCATACCAAATGTAAGGCAAGAAGCTTAAAAAGCTACCAGCAGAAAGAGTGCCACGGATACTGAAAGCAGAGAGATAGTGCTTGTCATTTGGAACAGGGTTGGGCAGTGTCTGAGTGTATGGATGAAGGCATTTGAGCGTGACCTTGAAGTAGAGCTAAGATTTTAGCCTGAATCATGGGAGGAAGGGGAATCCCAGACCGAGTGCATAACATGAGTAAAAGCAAAACAATACCCTCTGACAGGGCCTAGTAAGTAGGCTTAATTTGCCTGGATGTTTGACTGTAAGGAAAACATAAAAAGATTGGAAAGGAGGCTGGGATCAAGTACCAGAAAACCTTGATGATTCGGGTAAGGAATATTGACATTTTCTTTTGACAGATTAAATATAATTCTCTTTGTTTTGGTTGACTCTACTTGACACACTCAAAATACTTAGGCTCTTCCCTGGGACTGTGGGACAGTTTGAAGGACTGTGGCAGTCACGCTCAGGTTTAGCTTTCCTTTCAGTATCCATCGTGTTCTCTCCTTGTTGCCTCTGCTTTTCACTAACAGGCATGTTTGGTAGGTACAGGTAAAGTCAGAGACAAGTATCAACTGCTTCTACTGTCTCCAAATGAGTCAGGGCCTGTTTGTCTCCTTCTCTCTGGACACTTCCTAGATGCCATGTAAAGGGACCCACTGGCACAGTGAAAGGCAGAAGGACAGAGATTCTGAAAGGTGTCCAGGAATATGCTGTTTCCAGCATAGGGAAAGGTGGGGGAAATGTGTGTTTGGAGAGGTCAAAACAAAATGCATTTGCTAGAGTTCACCTCAGTGCTTTTGTTTCACTTCCCAGAGCGAATGGTAGGAAATTTTGCCAGTTTCAAATGCCTACGGGCAGACTGACTTCTAGTTAAAACAAAGAGACATTTTTTTTTTTACCTGAAAAAAAAATGCCATGTGGAAAACACTTAGCTACTCTGTGTGTGCATAAAAAGCTTCTAAATGTCATTCTGTGCGCATGAAAATTCAGAAGGTCCCAGAGCACAGAGAACATTGAGGGGATGAAATAGCCTCATCTGCAGCAGAGGAGTCCAACCCAACTGCCCACTGAAATCACCTCGGTGCCTTCAGATCCCCGGACACTGGGGCCTGCCACCCAGACTGGTTTAGCAAAGTTCAACCCCCACATATCATTGTCAAGTCCATTGAGAGCCAGTCCCAAAGCCCCTTGTTTTTCTGTTTGGAAGCGTCAAAGTTAGAGGCAGTAAGAGAATTGCTCACACTGTCTATTAATAAAATATCCAGGCTTAGAACAAAGTTCTCTAGGATACCAGTGTTATTTCATCAGAGTTTGTTGTTCCCTCATATATCATTGATTTGGGAATTTATTCTCTATTTCAAACATTAAATTATTAATTGATGCAGTCAGTCAACAGTTTTCCTAATGTTTCATCCACTATTTCAGGTCAAGGGAATAGATCAGAGAGCAAAACCCCTGCACTCAGTGAGCTGCCCCTTGGTGATGGACGGAGGAAAGGATGCCTACAATCAACATAAGTGAGGATGTGAGGAAATAACACAAGACTGAGATGGGGTGTAGGGACAGTGAATTTGGGCAGCTTTTAAAAATGCTAGTCACTGTGCTTAGATACTTGCTGCTTGCTAGACCTTGAATCGAGGACACAGAGATTCCATATCACTCCCAAATACCAAACAACTGGACTTAAAGGTTGAATAAAAATTTCCAGGAAGTAAACAGGAAAAGGAATTTCAAGCTGAAGGGCCAGTTTGTCCAAAGGAGTGAATTTGTGAGGAGAAATGGTACCTTCTGAGGGTTACAAATCAGTTCCATAATGCTGGAACAAGTAATGAAAGAGATTAGGAAAAACTAGTCTTTAATAATAATGAAAGTAAATATATGCCTTGCAAGTGGCCGCACTGCTTTCCTTCTATGGGAGTGTTTTTCAGACTGTGTTACGTGTTACGTTAACACCTGGAGCATTTCTACAACTAACGACCCCTGGCCTGTCTCTCGTGTCTCTGATCCAACGACTCTGATGGTCACGGTCTGTACTATTTTGAGAAGTGTTGCTCTGGATGACGGCAAATAATTAAAGAATTTTAATCTGGCAATAATATGACTGACTATTCATGTTTTAACAATCAACAGTAGAGGAAGTATGAAAGATGTATTGGGGGCAGAATGATACATTCGATAGGAAAGTTGCGGCAGTACAGTGAAAAGATCACAGGGCCCTTTGCTAGGGCAGTGCGAGAAATTAATAGAAAGAAGGAAATGGGCATTTAAAATATTTAAGAGCTAGAACTGACAGGTGACAGGGCTTAGGAGCAGAGTTAATAACAGCAAAGAAGGGGGTGGAATACACAATTGCTTGTAGGTGTTTGATTTCAGAAACTGTATGGAAGATATTACCAGCAGCGTTCAGAAAAAGGCATATTCACCTCTAAGCGAGCTTCAACATCACCTCAGCCAATGGTACGTATTAATGTGCAACTCAGGAGTGAAGAATGCCCAAAGATGTTTGAAAATGGTCAATATATGTGATTTCATAAAGAAGATCAAAAAGAAATGATGAGGGAGGTAAAAGAGAATTTCAGAATATAAGAGCTCAATTGAGATAAACACCCAAAGAGGCTGAGTGAAACACTCGGAAACTGAAAATTTAAAAGCCATTGGTGAACTGAGTGAGAGAAGAGTGATAACCTCATTTTCCAAACTGGCACTGAAAGATGACAGGAAGCAGAAACAAATACACCACATCCAGACGTGAAAAGGGGGCTCCTCACAAAGACACACACGTACCCCATTCTGTTGTCTATGATAAAAGTTGTCCCTTCTGTGAATACACTTAAAAATTTAAAGTATGAAGAATGTAAGTAGTATAAAGAAAATTCAAATGATGACACAAATCCTCATAACCCAAGAGAATAGTAAATATTTGATTAAGGAATTAATGGACTTATGCAGACCGGTATAGCCAATGTGGAAAACCGTATGGAATTTCCTCAGAAAAGTAAAAAGGGAACTGCCTTTTCAGCTGGCAAATCCACTGCTGGGATTATACCCTAAGAATCCTGAAACACCAATGCAAAAGAACCTATGCACCCCAAAGTTCACAGCAGCACAATTTACAATAACCAAGTGCTAGAAGCAACCTAAGTGCCCATCAATAAGTGAATGGATCAAAAACTATGGTACATTTACACAATGGAAAACTATGCAGCATAAAGAAAGGAGCTCCTACCCTTTGCAACAACATAGCTGCAACTAGAGAGCATTATGCTAAGTGAAATAAGCCAGGCAGTGAAAGACAAATACCATATGATCTCATCTATAACAGGAACCTAATCAACAAAACAAACAAGCAAGCAAATTATAACCAAAGACACTGAAATTAAGAACAATGTGATAGTAACCAGAGGGGAGATGGGAAGGAGTAATGGTGGGAGAGAAGGGAAGGGTTTTAAGAAACAACTATAAGGGTCACTTGGACAAAACCAAGGGGGGTGGAAGCAGGGGAGGGAGGTGGGGATGGCTGGGGTGGGGGGGAGTGGTGGGGAGTAAATGCAGACAACTGTAATTGAACAATAAAATAATTTTAAAAAAATAAAGGATTTTATTGCCCTGAAAAAAAGGGGACAGGAACTAGTCTGAAAACTTCTTTTTAATATTCACATTTCCAGTTTTTATTTTTGATAAAATAAAGCTTAATCTATCTTATTGATTTCAGTGATACAAGCAGATGTCTGCCATAATACTTTTGTAGAACCATCAGAAATATTTTTAAAAAAGAAAATAATATAGAATTATCTTGACAGGAACCAAAGTTCAGGAAGGTTCCTGGAAACAACTGATATTAAAGAATTTAGTGTCAATCAAACTGTATCTTTTATTTTTTTCTTTAATTTTTCGTCTCTTTTATAGACATTCCTGAGGAACATTTAAAAATAATTCTGAAATCATTTTTTTCTCTTTGGAATGCAATTACTCTGCCTTGTATCCTTTTTTGATGTCATCTACATTTCTGCTAGATATATGGATCATTTCTTATCTGTCACATCTTATAATTTATAATAGTTAATATTGCATGAAAACACAGGTGACATCATTTTATTTTATCATACAGTTTTTAGTGTTTGCTATATTTAGTCCTTTGCAGAAGACATGTTTAAAGTATGATATGATGGATAAATGTGTTAATAGCCAGGATATCTCACATTTTTCACACATTCTGGCAGAAACGGAATCACTCACCCACAGTGTCTTCACTAGCGTTTACATAGTGAATGGTTCATTCTGACTGTAGGCTGAGTACCAAAAAAAGGAAGTAAGTAAATAATTAAAGTCGTAATGATCATAAGACCATAATTCAAAAGTGATTCCCTTATCTCCAGTAATCACAGGATTGCTGCCTAACCAGAATAGGTCTCTGTGTCCTACATGATCTCTTTTCCATGTTTCCCACAGCCATGTGCACGTTTAAACACAAAGCACTCCCCAAGCTTCACTGAGATTATGGCATTCAACCAAACCAAAGAGTAGAATATGTCTAATTCACAGGGCGATACCGATAACTAAAAGTCTGGAGTCATATCTATAGGAACTGAAAATATTCATTTATTTTCCTTTTACACCATGCATTGATCCATGCAAGCCCACATCACATAGTTGGATGAAAATCTAATCTATGTCAGGCACTCTTTGGGGTCTTGGAAGTATGGCATGTGAAAGAACAAATATCCATACCTGGGTGGATCTCACACTCTGGGGAAAGGGGTGAAGAATGAAAATGATCATGCCAATGAATTAAAATATAATACATCATGTATGCTAAGTACTACGTCAATGGGAGGGAAAAGAAGTGAGGAGTACCATCATTGGGCCTGGATGGGTATTGTTTCCAGTGCACAGCGGAGGCACAGCTGTAGGCACTACGGGAAAGGGAGGGCAGGCAGCTTTCCAGGAACTTGCAGAATTCTGAGCCTTGCTTCTTCTCTCCTGCCAGAGATGCAGAGGCCAGAAAGATGTTTTCCTACTCAAAGCTTGCAGTTTCTCAGCTCCCTCCTGACTCTTAATGAAGGGAATTAGGGGGGAAATATCATATTTTCCAATGCCTGGACCATTTTTACTTTATTTATATAATTCCTCTTTTCTAGTCACTTTTCTTCTGCTCTGTGTGTGCATAAGAGTTCATCTTTGCTCTGAATTCTTTCTAAATTGTAAAGCTCAAGGGTCATATGAGCTTTCTGTTTTTTAGATGACATATACTAGATGCAATCAAAATCCCCAGATTAAAATCTCTACAAAGGAAATTTTTCTCCCTCACTGAAGAAGGAAGAAGAATCCTGAGGTAAATCAAATGGGAGAAACATTTAGAAAACCATCAATCATATTTACATTTAGAAAACCATCAATTATACTCACACAAAGGAGTACTACAGTTTTGACAGGGACTATGAGAGTCACTTCTGTATAAAATATTTCCTGCTCTCCACTTTCCAGGTTTATGGTACAGGTTCAAGTTTTCTGCTACTGCATAGCAAACAGCCCTAAATGTTAGTGTAGTAAAACAACAACTTCATTATGTGCCCTGTTACATGGGGCAGACATGAAGGCAAGGCGCGGGGTTGATAGCTCATCTTTGCTGTGTGATGACTGGAGCCACCTCAGCTGTGGTGGCTTTGGTGGGAAGACAAAGGGATGACCTGACTGAACCCATATGCCTGGGGCCTTCTTGCATCAGGCTGTTGGATGGGCCTTTTCATTTTTCTCCTCATTGTGTCTGTTACCCAGGCAACTCTCTCCATGGATCCCCACCATGGGTCTTCTTGGGCTTCCTAAATTATGAATGGTCAGAAATGTTACATAGTAACTGACTTCTCCTGGAATAAGAATTCCAAGAATAGGAAGTGAAAATTGTCAATTTCTTAAAGGTGGAGCCTGAAAACTGCTACAGGGTCTTTCCTTATATTCTACTCAAAAAAACAGTGTGCACAAAATCTACCCAGATTTAAGGAGAGAGTCCACAAAACCAACTTTCTAAAGAGAGAAGTATCAAAGAATTTATGGCCACACCATGACAAGTTTTTGACCTGTTGGTAGTATGATGAGTTCTTGTGACTAAACGTGGTCAAGAGTTATGGGCAGAATGGATTGTGTCACTTCCGGACCCTTCACAAGTATCTTTCCCTTTGTCATAGAACCTGATCCCATTTGAGAGATGGCACTGAGTCAAAAGTGTAGAGCCACAGAGCAGAAGTGCCAGCCAGCCTCTGGATGTGCGCTGTCAGTGAGAAACTCACCTAAGGAACTTCCGGTGCTGAGATGTAGGGGTCGTGTGTAAGTGACCCCAGTCTATCCTCACTGATATGCAGCCTGGGCGTCTGCTTTCCTCATTATTCTCCCTGGCTACTGAGATATGCTAACTTAATCATCCAGTAGAAATTCTAATCATTTTTACATGTGGGGACAGATTTATTTAAAGAAAATTATTATTGCTTCCTGGACATATCACAGATGGCAAAATAACTGGAGAACAATTCAAATACTTATTTGACTCTCTCTTTCTTGAAGCTAAGTAGAGAAAATTAGTTTTGGATACTATTTATTTTTCCCTGAATAAATCAAAACATCTCAAGCAGAATTTATCTTTATTAAATTGTACTTGTTCTCTTGGCATTGGCATATTCCTGTCAATGTCTGGTATATCATTTTTCTTCTCACGTTTTCCATTTATTTTAGCTACTTCAGTTTTCTTAGTGCAGGGATCAGTGTCTAATAGGTTGTATTTCAGGGTAGCTCCATTTACTTTTAGGAACTATAAAGGACAAGGAAGTGACTTCATCTTTACATTTAAAAGTCCTTTGGCCAAATAAGAAGAAAACAGTATGCTTTCTCAAAGCCATTTTTCTATTGTTGTACTGAATCTCAGAAAGGAGGGTGCACAAAGTCTTTTCTTTCCATATATTGGCAGCTGAGCTTCTTGTACGGGGTTGATTTAATGGTATATTCTAGTATTCAAGTTGAAAAGAGCACCCATTAAATGCAATACTCATTGAATTTGAGTTTTTTCAAAGATTTTATTTATTTATCTTTAAAGAGGGGAAGGGAGGGAGAAAAAGAGGGAGAGAAACATCAGTGTGTGGTTGTCTCTCAAGCACCCTCCTAGCGGGGACCTGGCCTGCAACCCAGGCATCTGCTCTGATTAGGCGTCGAAACACTCAGTTCACTGGCACTCAATCCACTGAGCCACACCAGCCAGGGCAGGATTTCCTTCTTTTTTGTTTAATGTCCTAAATTTGTGGCCCTTAGAGCAGATGTAGAAACTACCAAGTAAGCCAGGACTTAAAATCCCAAACAAGGTATGACATTTCCCTAGGAAATATTCTGTGTTCACGTAGCAAGCAGGAAAATGTTCAGGATGAGTTTTATGAGGTCAGTTAAGCATGGTTAGAAATCTTGAATTACAAGGTTACAGAATGTCAAAATCAGAATATAAAAAAGTCACATCTTCACCCAAACCAGACATTTCTTGTACAGTCCTCCAAGTGATAATCATGCAGAACCTGCTCGAATTCTCGGATGACGAGAAGATCAAAAAACCGGAAGCAGCTCATTTTCTATGGGAACAGCTCTAAGTACTAGAAAGTATGCTCTTCGTTAGCATGGAATTTGCATCACTGGCAGCATGTACTGGTGCATATAATTTCTGAATCTTACTTGACATAGGGCAACCATGTCTCTCTCACTTTTTTAACATGTGAAATGATCATGGTCCTGTCTCCATGGTCCCTAACTATAACACTCAGATAGAAGAGGGTACTGAATGATTCGCGGAAGTGGGCTTGCATGTAACCACTGCACAAATTAAGGAATAAATCTCTCTTATCTCCCCAGAGATGTAGATGTGCCTCTCCAATAATACACCACTCCTCTTGTAAAGGTGATTATGATTCCTGATTAGGTATGTAAGAATTCACGTCTTTCTCTGTAATTTTACCATTTATGGTCATCCCAATATGCTCTAGTTTTCTGTGTTCTTTAATGTTCATTAAATTACATAGCTTACTGAATTATGGATTCCATATATACTTTATCCTAGTTCCTCTTTTATTGTAATACAACACTGAGAATGAAACTCAACATTCTTTATGTGATTTGAACAATGCAGAAGAAATCATAGCTCCAGCCCCCTTAATCTGAAGACTATACTTAGATTTGCATTTGCAATTTTAGCTGCTTTGTAAGCAAGTTATAATTTGCCCCACAGAGTTGAAAGCCAGTGTTCTGTTGAACTTGGAGGTGTTCTTACAGAGTGATCTGAACAGGTGGGTTAATGTTTCCTATTCATCAAGTTCAATTAATAGCTGATATAACATAGCTACACACTGAGCACAATTTCCTTTCTCTTTTATTGGAAAACTCTGTTTGAGGTGTGGGTACTTTTTCCCTTGGTCAATGAGATGAATCAGGTAAGAGCAATGAATTTCCTGAGTGTAAAAGCTGACCACCACATTTTATAGAAAGGTAACAGTTCCAATTTCATAGGGCAACATTTCATATGCAAAAAAATTCTATTATTTTCTACATCCATGCTTAAACTGATACAATAATAAGCTTTCTCTGATCCCAGCTTCTCAAGAGCCCAGGATTCATACTCCATCATAAGAATCCTTCAAAAAATCCAATCTGTGTCTCAGATCCTGTCAAACTTTTTTTTTAGATCTTCTTTAATTGTATTTAAAAACAGTGATAATCAACAACTAACTTCCTGGGTTGCTAATACCAAGTATAATTAAATGTAACACTGACATAAAAAAAGAATGTTCATAAATGTTTCATACTCTTTTATTTTAGAACTCTTATCCAGCTCAATGGAGCATGATGGAGACCTACAAACAAATCCTTGTGCACAACTAAATGACCCTTTATTTGGGCTGTCTCTGTACTGAAGCACCTTTTTAGAATTGCATGAGCACTTTCCTATGAAGGGAAAAATTTCTTGCCGTCACTCAAATGAGCTGATCTTAATAGGGGTCTATTTCTAGAAAACTATTTTTTAAAATATTCTGAATCTATTAGAAATAATAAAAAGAGATTGGGAAATTTACTAGGGTTCCATATAATCAATTAATTATATGGAACATTTTTGAGTGGGCAGAATAAAAAAAACTATAGAAACTGTAAGATCTTAAAACCCTCACAATTCAACATCGTAGGCCTGCCTTGTCTAATGAAGTAGCCATAAGCAGCATGTGAATATTGAAAGTTAAATTAATTAAGATTACACTTGAAATTTAGTACCTCAGTTGCTCTAGCCACATTTCAGGTGCTCAGAAGCCACAGCGGAGCTTGCAGCTAACATAATGGACAGCACAGCCACGGAGTATTTCTGCCACTGCAGTAAGTTCTGTTAGTGCGCCATAGAGCCTTGCTTCGTTTGAGCATAAGAGAACAATCGACATTCCATTAATGCTCCAAAGATCAACACGAAATGATGCATTCTGTGAGTTTCATGTTAGAAGTTAAGGAAGCATATTTTAAAACCTCTATCCCAATTTTTAGTGTTGTTGAAATTTAGGAATTTAAAGTGGTTATTAGGATTTATATACCTGGATAACTTGCCCTGTGGTTACTGGAATGTTAAGCTATTGAGTTTTATTGTTTTATATATTCTCGAAAGACTTAACATTATGAAGGTTTATGATATATGAAGATTGTGTCACTGGAAGTGGTATAAAAAATAAAAATGAAAACAGGCCTTCTGATGATAAGGCCCATAATTCTAACCGTGATGTTGTAACTGCATGAAAACTGTCTGGATTTTCCATTCCGACTAAGGAGAGAGAGGACAATAAAAATCAAAGGTTTGTTTGCTGGGTTGAGACTATTGAATTTGGTATTCCTGTTTCAGGTGTTGGTGAAATAATGGAAGAACCTCATGACAAGCTTTCAGTTAAAGGCCTAACCATGCAGCTTTAGAACATAGTCCCTGGTAGGTTGGAAGTCCATTTCCAAAGCCAAGGAGTATCTTTCTGGGGTAAGTCACAAAGAATCCACTTTTGCATGGTCTCTGAGATTCCATAAGCTGCTATGCTGTGGACTTAATAGAGAGAGCTGACAAAAGGAGAAATCATGTAAACTAGATGCCCTAGCGACTGGACTTAACGGTATAGTTCGTATATGCTGTTTCAACATAACTATGTCAATTGTATCAGATGATACAAAGTAGAAGGCCACACTGAAGTGACTAAGAGAAGTTCCTTAGCCAACATATTCAAGTACATTTTTAATTCTTATTTTTTATCCTACCAGAGGACATTTTTTCATTTGCTTTTTTTAGAGAAAGAAAGAAAGGGAGAGAAAAAAACAGTGATGTGAGAGAAACATTGACCAGTTGCTTCCTTATGTACCCAGACTGAAGACCTGCTCCAGGACCGGGGATCCTATGCATCTGGACTGGGGGTTGCATGCGCCTGAGCCCAAACCAGGGATGAACCTGCAACGTAGGTATGTGCCCTGACTGGGAATCAAACCTGCAACCTTTCAGTTATAAGATGCCGCTCTAAATACTGAACCACACCAGCCAGGGCTAAAGTATGTTTTCAACACAGCATTATGAGGTAGAGACGGGATTGCCAGATAAAATGTAGGATCCTACCCATGAAAACTTGAATTGCAGACAAACAACTACTTTTATGTATGTCTCAAATATTTCATGGAGAATATTTATGCTAAAGAGAATAACTACTGTTTACCAAAATTCAAATTGAACAATGATCCCTGTGTTTTTATCTGCTAAATGTGGTAGCCCTGGGTAGAGGGGTCCAGAATTGTGATTTGGCAACTGACCGCCTTACTCCATGTTTTTTGAGTACTTTAATTGCTCTGTAGGAAAAAGATATAATAGGGTACTTACTGGTTGTGGGCAATCAAAGGGCTATTCAACTGAGATCATAGAAATATTTGATAATTAACTGTAATAATATTTGTGTAATCTAGCCACGATTTAAGTTTTCTATGGTAACATGGCAGTTTGACCCAGCACGTTACAGAATTTTGTATCTCGCACAGCCTATACCAACCTGAACACCTAACCTGCAGCCTATGAACACTTAGGCACATCTGTGCCCTTGGGAATCCATGTGCTACTGGCACCCTTGCCTTTTCCAATCCAGGGAATAACTTCTTTCTGATGACCTGATTCCCCTCCTCCCATTCTCTAACAGGGGATAGAACTGCCCAGAGGAAACTAAAAATAAAAATAATAGTGCTTGACATCACTTGGTTTAAAGATACTGTACTCTGCTCTCTTTCTCCTTTTTGATTTCAGTTTGGGAAAAGAGTATTTCAGTGAAAATGGTAGATAGGCATCTACTAATCTGGGAGAGGCTTCTGTGTTCCAGAAGAAAGAAACTCGGGGTTTTCATCCTGGATTTTCATCTTTCTTTAACAGGGAGACCTGGTGATATTCACTTTCACTCCCAATTCTCCTTTAACCTGGTTGATGTGTGAGAGCCACGTGAACGTGCTATTCTTGTAGACTTGGCAAAAGGACCCAGTCAAGGCCAGATCCCTTGGTGTTGGTGGTTGGTTTTGAAATGTGAAAGTTGCCAAAGGCTCATACAGTGATGAGCAGAGGTTTACCTTATGAAATATTTCCAGTAGCAAATAGTTTATTCTGTGTCTTTTTGTAATGGTTTTTTCAATTATCTTCCATCTTCTCTATGTCACTCATTATAATATCATGTTGGTGTTTAGACTAGTAGTGGGGTATGTAAGGCTATATACAGAATGAAAAAAATTCTCACTTATGTAAGTCTATGTTCAAAATGTATACCTCATAATATATAATAATATATATTATACAAGGACAGAACCCTCCCCCAAAACCTGAAATTATCTTCTGGCAGGCAGGCCCCTTTTAGCTTTCCCTGCTAGGTGTGTGTTCTAGGAACCCATCTGTACCAGGGTACCAGCTGGTGTTGTTGTGAGAGGCTGCATTCGGCTTTCAGTGATTTTGTTGTTGTTGTTGAAGCCTCTTTCACTCATTTTCCAATTTCATGATGGGCGATTTACGAGTGCATCTGCCCACACCACACTGAGTGTTCAGCAGTTTTTGATCAGAAACAGTCCGACCTCTGTGCTCCACCCTCCCTACTCACCCCATCTCACCCTAAGCAACACTTTTATTGTTTGTTCGTTTCCCAGGATGAAAAAAGTCCTCAAAGGGAAATGTTTTGCCAATGTGGAAGACTTCGAAACAAAAGTGGCAGAAGCACTAAAAGACATCAAAACTGACAAGTTCAAAACCTGTTTTAAGCAGTAAAACTATGTGTCAATAGGTGTATTGCACCAAATGAAGAGGACTTTGAAGGTGACTGCAGTTTACACATGTGAGAGTAAATACACAATTTTTATAAATAAATTGGGCTTCGGGGTTCCCCCTTGTGTGCGTGTGTGTGTGTATGTGTATATACGTATACACATACAGTGAGCCCAAACCAGGGATGGACCTGTAACGTAGGTATGTGCTCTGACCGGGAATCAAACCTGCAACCTTTTGGTTATAAGATGTTGCTCTAAATACTGAGCCATGCCAGCTAGGGCTAAAGTATGTTTTTAACACAAATATATATATATTTACATATCCCGAAACTCAATGAGTCTTTGAGTTGATAGCCTTGAATTTAACTTAAATTTAAGAAAAGCTGCAGCCCTGGCTGGTATAGCTCAGTGGATTGAGCACGGGCCTCTGAAGCAAAGGGTCGCTGGTTTGATTCCCAGCCACGGCACACGCCTGGGTTGCAGGCCAGGTTCCCAGTAGGGGACACATGAAAGGCAACCACACATTGATGTTTCTCTCCCTCTCTTTCTCCTTCCCTTCCCCTCTCTCTAAAAATAAATAAATAAAATTATTTTTAAAAAAAGAAAAGCTGCAGTAGCTTCTATCTTTAAACCACACAGGCGCACACTGCCAACAGGCCCACACACAGGGGCATTTTTACTGACTGTGGACGTGATGAACACTGTAACGGCCCACCATTCGCCACGGCACAGCGGCCTGAGACATGCGATGCAAACAGCAATTTTGACCAAAGTTTAAGGCTCATAACACTGGAAAAACCAATAGCAGAAGCAAGCATTCAAACTTCACAGCCGCTTCACAAGAATGTTTTAAAGCATTCTGACGATACAGAAGTAAAACAATCATAAAACAGAAACTTCTTATCCCCCCAAAATATGAACTGAAAACTTTTCACTGAAGACTCTGTGGTACATTCTGAATGCATGTTATTTGAAAGGATTAACTTTTGGTTTTTTTCCTCAATCACTATGTTTTCCTGAGCATACTCTTACGATGGGCTGAAAGAAATCACCAAAGGCCTCTGCATCCATTGGGATTGACACCAGCAGCATATAATACAAAACTCAGATTAAAGAGGCTTTAAAATCATAGATGCTTAACTTTGCCTCACAAAGATTGTGAAGATAAGGGTTCAGGGCAGATACAACAGCTTCACTGACATTAAGGAATACTGACGCTTTTTATCTTTCTATTCGGCCTTTCCCAGCATGTTTTCCATTGTTGAGGTTGCCTCATAACACAAGAGGACTAACATGGTTCCAGACAGTGCATCTGCATTCCAGGAAGGAAGATTGAGGAAGCTAAGAAAACGAAAGGAACAAATGTTCCTCTTTAAACATTTTTTCCTACATACTCTTATCTGATGGCTTCTGAGTATGTTTTATTGGATGTAAAGCGTGGGAAACGTAATCTTTAATTCAGTTAGTTGCACTGGATAAAATCAGGTTCTTTCAGTAAGGAGAAGGGCAGAATTGATACTGGGAGAAAAACTACAGCCTCTGCTTTTGCATCAGTTTTCTGCTGTAATAATAATAATTTTGAAAAATGCTTATTTAATATTTTTATAGTTCCCTAACTCACAGTAGATCTTCTAAGGTAGTCATCACAACAGAATTTTGACATAATAAGTAACAATAATATAGCACTCTATGTGCCAGTCTACTGTTCTAAATGCTTCATCCAGTTAATGTGCAAAAAAACTCCACCATAAATTATGTATTAATTATCTACAGGTAGATATTGCCTATACCCAGCTATGTACCTATCCTTTAGCACCGCGATCTCACAGATAAGGAAAGGGCACTAAGGAGACGTGGAGAGAGTAGCCCAATGACACAACTGAGGAAGGGCGATTTGAGTGCAGTCTTCAGGGCGTGCTAGTTGGCGGTCTGCTGTATTCCCACTCAAGACTCAGAAGAGAAAAGAAATGGATGTCAAACTGTATCACTGCTACTTAAAACTAAGCATCGCAAATACCCTGAAACAAAGTACATTTCGGTTCTGTTTTTCCATGGAAAGGAAGAGCACAGACATTGCGAAGGGGAGATGTGGAGAGCTCTCACCAGAGGGTGCCATAATTTAAAATATGTTTAAGGAGAACACAACAGAGAATAAACCTCTGTTTCCCAGTGCAGTGAGGAATGATAGGTGAGTCTGGGATCCTGGAATCACACTTTTCTTTATAAACACATAAAAATTCCCCACTTTCAGCCCCTTACTTTGTCCTCACTTTTATGTTAATTGGTGATTTGAATTCTTCAGTCTTTTGAAGTCTGTAAAACTAATCAATATATTTGCTTCTAGAAGATATGTTTTTTCTCACTATGATTCACCATAACCCTTAAGCTTGACCTTCCTTCTCATTGATAAATTATCTACTTTTACTACAACCTTTTTCCTATGTTCATATATTTTGGTTTCAGTGAACTGATGTTTTTTAAAAATTATAGAGTTTGTATTATACCCATATTTCTTTTTAAAATTTGTTGTTGTTCAGCTTCAGTTGCCCTACCTTTTTCCTCATAGTTCTCACCCTACCTCATCCTCCCCACAGTCAATCCCCCCCCCATTGTCCATGCCCATGAGTCTTCTATTCATGCTCTTTTGCTTGCCCCATCTTCTTTCCCCCATTATCTCTCTCCCACCTCCTCTATGGCCACTGTCAGTTTGTTCTTTATTTCTATGTCTTTGGTTCTATTTTGCTCATTTTCTTGTTTTATTGATTAGGTTCCACTTACAGGTGGGATCATACGGCATTTGTCTTTCACCACCTGGTTTATTTCACTTAGCATAATGCTCTCGGGTTCCATCCATGCTATTGCAAAGGGTAGGAGTTGCTTTTTTCCTTCTGCTGAGTAGTGTTCTATCGTGTACATGTACCACAGTTTTTTGATCCACTCATTTATTAATGGGCACTTCACTTTGGTATTTTGGAGCAAATTTCCAAAGTAGGCTGAAGATGATCTATCTGTTTTTACCACATTAATTCTATGCTTGTTATATTTGGAGGTTCTCGGGACAGCATCTGCCCTAAGGAGCACTCGCAGCCAGGCTGCTTTGCATAAAGCAGAGCACTTGACATCAGCATGCCGAGCATCTGACATCAACACTCAGTCCTTTGGGACACAAGCAGTGCTGGTTCCCACGTCTACACATGTCACAGTGTCATCGTGTTAGAATGCTTGTTTCTGTCATCCATGAGTGATGTGAATTTATTAGGGTATCTTCTCAAGTTTGGCCACTAAATATTAGCAATACTGCACTGCAGGAGAACATTGTTAAGAAAACTAAAATTTACTCTCTTTTTTAACAGTCATCAAAGGGGTAATTCTGAACAGAATTGGATTCCTTACGAACAGTGTATTCACTCAAAAATAATGATCAAACAGTCTGATTTGAAGCAATAATGCAATTGTCTTTGGTGACCCAGAGTCTACTTTAGGTTCTTTTCTCCTCTTTTAACTTTTCTTGATGCTGAAAAGTTTTCTATTTCTTGTCACCTAAAGAAAATGATCAATAAGTGTTTTTACACTAAGGTTTTTGGTCCTCTTATTCTTTTACACAATTTGCATTTAAAAAGATAAACTGGAGAGAAAAGACAACGAGTAAATAAAATTACATGCTGAAATTTAAGCGTGGAGAGAAGTGATGTGGGTGATGGGGGAAACGCCCAGTGTTTCTATCCTGCTTAGTCTCCGTGAAGCTGGGCCTGATCATAGAGATAATGTCATTCTGGAAAATGAGCCCAGCCAGAGCTGAGAGATATGGCATTTGGGGATGAGAGTTCTAAAGATAGAAGAAGTCCAGGAGGCCAATACTACCCTGATAGCAAAACCAGTAAAAAGCATTTGAAGAACATAAATTCTGGACCAGTAACCCCCATGAGTACAGATGCAAATATCTGTAGCAAATACTAGCAAATTGAATTCAATAACATATTAAAAGTATAACATATCATGAGCAAGAGAGCTTTATCCCAAGAGGGCTTTATTTTAAGAAAGTAAATATGGTTTAGCATTCATAATCAATCAATGTAATTCATCATGTCAAGAGTTGAAAAAGAAAACACATATGATTTTTTAATACATTCATATAAAGCATTTACAGTATTCAACAGCCTGCCTTGGTATTAACTCTCAACAATCTAGGAATAGGAAGAAACTTCTCCAACATGATAAAAGGCATTTACAAAACATGCTTAGCACCCTATTTCATATTGAAATATGAAGGCTCTCTGGCTAAGCTTGTGAGCAGGGCAAGAATACTTATTCTTACCACTGTGAATATACTGAAAACAAAACAGTATTAAGACTAACAATGCAGTTGCAAAGTGGGGAATATATTTGAAGAGACAGTTTACCAAGGAAGACAGATGGATGTTAAATAAACATGTGAAAAGATGCTTACCAGCTTTATTAGGAAAATATAAATTTAATACCAAATGAGATACCACTGTACTCATTTGAATGTTTAAATTTTTTAAATCTGTTTTTTAGATTTAACATATAAGTGAAATCATGTGGTATTTATCTTTCTCTAATATTTCACTGGGCATGATATCCTCCATGTTGTTACAAATGGCGAGACTTCATTCTGTTTCTTGCTGAGTAATATTCCATGATATATAGCATGAGCAAACAAACAAAATGGAAACAGACTCATAGACACAGAGAACAAGCGGACGGCTGCCAGCAGGGAAAGGAGGAGGAGAAGGGGAATAAAAGGTGCAAACTTGCAGTTAGAAAATTAATCAGCCTCGAGGATCCAGTGTACAGCACAGGGAATCTAGTCAATAATATCACAATAACTTTGTATGTTCACTGATGTTTATTAGACTTAATGTGGTGATCACATAAGTTATATAAACATTGAATCACTCTGTTGTACAACTGAAACTAACACAATATTGTGTGCCAACTGCAAAATTTAATATAAAAATCAATCCAATATTATCAAGTGCTGGTAAATATCAAGGGTGACTTGAAATATTACATGTTGCAAAATAGAATAAAGGTAGAAAAGATAAATCTATCTGAGAAAAGCATTTAGCAATTTCTCTTAAAGTTAGCCAGGAAATTACTATGTGATTCAGTGTTCCACTCATAGGTATTTACCAAGAGAAAACAAGGCCTGTGCCTCCATAGAGACTCGCATACAAATACGTGTGGCACATTTTCCATAGTAGTCAAAAACTGTAAGTAATAACAAATGCCCATCAATTTATGAATGATTAAAGAGAATGTAGTATCTCCCCAAAATGGCATGCCATTCAACAATAACGAGGAATAGTGTGCTGATGCATGAACACCACAGACAGTTCTTGAAACTTTCTGCTAAATGAAGACAGCCGAAGACTTTATGATTCCATGTACATTAAATTGTAGAAAGTAAAAAATCATAGTGATAGACACCAACTCACTGTTTCCTAGGGGCCATGGGTTTGGGGGAAAGGATTGACGTAGGTGAGAGAGAGGAGGGACTTATAGTGAAAGAAATTCTCGGAATCTGACTGCAGAGGTAGTCATGCAAGTGTTTACATTTGTCAAAACCCATTGAATCATATACCTGAAATCAATTACCCTGATTGCCTGTGAAATAGAAGTTAATAAAGTCAATTAAATATATATTTTAAAATCTTGAAGGGAGTGTATAATATAAAAACAATAATTGTGTCAGACATAATATGGAAAGAATTTCACCCAGATTAATAGGTTCGAGCATTTATAAGTACTAAATCAGGTTATGTGTATAAAATGCTTAGAGTTATGAAGTAGACTAAATCCACAGACTTTCTGGGTCCCTGGTGTGAAAGCTGACTGTGAAAAAGATAGCCCCCAAAGAACAGAATTTGGTATTTGAATGATTTTATAAGTGTAAGTATTCTGAAGTCCCTAACCTCAAAGCCCCTCATAGGTAAAGCAGAATACCCACTCTTCTCCTGAATAGGGAGGGGCCTGCTTCCCTGAAGAGCTGGCCTGACCTCACAGGTCACCTTCGAAGGGAATACCAGTCACCTTCCTGCTCTGCCACTACTTTTAATTTCCTCCAGAACTATATTTAGCATCAGATCACAGCATGCCACAGAGGCCAATTACAATGTCAAATCAGGGGGAAAAATGCACATGCCAAAATAAGTACAAGTTCATGATGGACTATATTTTTCTCTAAGATATTTTCTTTGTCTTCCCCTATAGCAAATTAGACTACCCCTACCTGACCGGCTTAGGCTCACTGACTGTAAGGCTTCCTGCGTCAAATGGGACAGGAGCAGAACAGGTGAATGCAAACCTGGGAGAACTTCTCACAGGCAACAGAAGAGGCCACCATGAGGCTACCCCTGCACAAAACCAGCTATTTCCAGAAAGGCCCTCCTCTTTCCGCTTGGTCCCTGGGATGAAAAGAGGTAGTGCCAACCCACAAAGCAGACCTAGCATGAGAAATTGTGTGTGTGTGTTGGTGTGTGTATCTGACTGGAATCCAGAAATTGCCATCCCAATTTTTGGTTCCAGGGTCACGGCCCCTCAGCTGCATGGAGGAATTCAGAGACCGCCTCCAGGACTTCTGGTTCAAGCTGTGCTGCTCCAACCATGAAAGAGTGACTCTCATTCCACCACCTCTTACTCTATTTAATTAGGTTCTAAACGTAAGGCCTGTATGTGTCCATCTGAATTGCGGTCTCTAAAAACACCTGCCACCCTGCGAGAGAGGGTGAGCAAGCTTCTACTCTGAGCTCTGATAAAGAAAGGAACGTGAGAATAAACAGAAAGTAATATACAAATATACATCATAATCATACACATACACAATATTATACAACTAAATCATCAGTATCCCCCCAAACCCTATCTTTAGTATGGATAAACATTATTCTATTGTATTTTTTGTTGTTTTCATGGAGAAGCAACGTATTTTCTCTTTTGTTGTTTTTATTGAAGTCTGTTTTCAACTTATTGCTTACCTTTATTGATTAAGAAGTTGGTCTGCAATTACATTTGATGCCTTCTCTTTTTATTTGCTGTGATGCAGCTTTGCTGTCCCATCACTGCCTATGAATTAATTCTTAAGAAATGATTTCTAAATGTAAGGATTTATGTGCTTTGATAATTCTCAACATTTTTCACTGTTATATTTTCATTCTCCTAATCAATCCATTATTTCTCAAATTTACATTAAATATTTATATATGTATATACGTATATATACTTACATCTACATATAAAAAAACTTATTATAGCCTTTATGTCTCTTAACCTTATTATTAATTCCTCATACATATGACTGATAATCTCAGCAGTGCTTAATTTGCTGTATAATTCATCTACTGGTCCATTTTATTTCAACAACTATTTTATTTGTAACTTGAAGTTCTGTTTTGGTCTTCTGCAAAACTTGAAGGCATTTTTCCATACTGTCTTATTGCTGCCTCTTTCATTAAAAAAATGCAATTATTTTAAACAAACTTAAAATAACTCTGCTGGTCTCATTGTCTGCAGTCCTTTAGAGAGCATAGGAGGCTGAACGGTAGACCCCACCCCACAAAGCTACATCTATGTTCTAACCCACAGAAACTAACAATGTTACTGTATTTGAAAGTGGGTCTTTGTAGCTGTAATTAAAGTAAGCATCTGGAGATGAGGAGATCCCTCCGGACTACTAAGTGCGCTCTAAACTCAGGGAAAAGTGTCCTTAGGTGGGGCGGACAGAGGAGAAGACACAGAGGGCAGGGAAGATGACTGACTGAGGCAGAGACTGGAGCAATCCAGCCACAGGGAGGCAATGCCTGGCCACCAGCCAATGAAAAAGTCAAGGAGCAGCATCTCCTCCAGAGCCTCTAAAGGGAATGCAGCCCCATTGATGCCCTGGCTGCAGACTTCTAGCCTTGACAGAATAAATTTCAGTGTTTTAAGGCCACCAACTTTATGGCAATTTGTTAGGGTAGCCCTTGGAAATGAATACAGAATGTCATCTCACTTTCCTTGTCTCTGTCTACTCTTGTTCATGGTCGATTGGTTCCTCACGTTCTTTGTACCCTTGCATTGTGAGCTCTTGTTTTGTAGGAGTTTTGTGCAGCCTGGTTTAAAAGTATATACATTTACTTATTCTGGAGGGCTGAAGGGTACCACTACCCTAGACCTATCTTTTAAATGTTTTATGTTAACAATTTTTATAACTGCAAGGCTCCTGTTGGGTCCAGATTGTAAAAATGTGACCTTTCCCGACTGAGTATGAGTAGGTAGGGCAGTTGATTCGGAAATTCCTGAGAGCCTTTCTTCCATCCTGGCCATCCCTCATGCACTGATTATTTTTGCTCTAGTCCACCCTTTCATTGAAAGTAGAGCCAGTCTCCATCCTTGGAGGACCCAAGGCTGCGCCTTCAGCTCCTACACTGCAGAAAAAGCCACTTTTATCATTTATAGGACTGGCACCTTCCCAGGTTTATGTTCACTCTTTGGTTTCAATCTATGATGATTCTTTAATTTTATGCAAGAATAATTAGAAATTTCAAAGGGCTTAAGATATTTATTCCCATTTTTATTGCCAAGTAATTTGTCGCATGAAGTATATTACCTATGATATGTTTGACTTAAATGTGTAACAAAGACCCAAATGTTGCGCATTCCAAATAAAAATTAATTCACTAAATAGGTTTGCAACAGAGACCTATAAAAAAATTGTAATTTCCGGATTGTGATTATATCACCTTTGAGGGAAAATGCTGAAGGGTTTATGAGGTTTCTCTATATTAATTTGTGCAAATCTATGTAACTCTATAATTATCTCAAAATAAAAAAATATTAAAAATAAAACTGGTTGAGCCATATATGAGTTTATTTCTATTTCACATAAAGAGAAAAAGCTAAGTCCAGATGGAGGCAGTTTAAGATTTTATATTATCTGGGACTTGGGGTGTTTTCAGCTTTCTGCTCTGTAATTTCTATATTATTGCCTTTGGCATCCAGTCCCAAACTGTACTTCAGTTAACACATTGAGGTTCCCAGAGCAGACTGGAGAGCAGGAGGACAAAGGGCACACTTTTCCTTTCAAGAATTCATCCCCAAAATGGATCTCCTCCCTTACAGGTTACCACTTAGTTATATAACCATGTTCTTCAGCTGTGGCCTGAGAATCATAGCGTTTATTCCTGGAGCCCAGTCACCCACAATAAACAAGGGGTTCTAGTTCTATAGGGAAAAACAGTTACTAGAAGTCTCTACTATGCAAGGACGTTCAGGTTATGTTATCCACATATTATCTGGTATAACAATCTATTAGTATCTTTTCCTTATAGTAGATAACAGAGGAGGAACACTGTTAGACCATGGAGACATGTTTGTTTCAAAACAAAGGGGGATAACGGGTAGAAATGCGGGGAAAGGGGGTAAGGTTTTCAGGAACATGTACAAAGGACACACGGACAAAACCAAAGCAGGGTAGGATCAAGGGTGGGAAGTGGGGATGGCTGGGGTTGGGGGGGGGTGATGAGAGGAAAATGGAGACAACTGTACTTGAATAAAAAATGTAAAAAACAAACACTGCCCCCAAACTAGAGTTCTATCACATAATTAAAAAATTTAAAAGAATACCTATAATATAAAATTATACCATTATCAGGTTATTGGGCATTAAACTAGCATCTGCAGAATTTCTAAATTATATTTACAGTGACCATACTGAGGATGGTCCTTGGGGGTGGGCAAACACTGATGTGTTTGTAGAGCTAGGAATGAAACTTATACGATCTATTCTTTAATAAAATATTAAATCTGCCAGAGTGTTTTGGAGGAAAAAAACTTCATTAAAAGAGCTTTGCATGCATGCTCCCGGAAATCATAATGATCAGAATCCTGCATGCTTCAAAATACTACATTGTGCATATCACTTTGTTCTTTGGAAAAGCCAGGTTTTTTTCTAAAAAGAAAAAAGGCTTCTTTCTGTAAGAACCTCCACAATCCATCCCCTCACTCACTGCAACTCCAGATGGAAACAATGGGCCACAGAGCAATCCGGTGTCCTGGGGGCGGTAGAGAGGTGTGTGTGTGCATTTCCTTTCCCTGTTGAACAGAAGTCTCCCAAGAGTTAACTCAGTTATTGTTCCAGTTCAGATGAAATTGTAGGTGTGTTTTTTAAAAATTCTAGTGTGATGGCCTAACATTTAGCAGTGTCTCAAGAGAAATTCGTTAGTCTCTGGAGGTACTGCTTGGTTAGCCCTGCCTTCGATTCAAACAAACATCATCCCAAACATGGCTACATGTTTCCTCCTTGGTGAGTGGGAAGTAGTGGCACATGCGAATCTCTCTCATTAGCTAAATTTCTGTACTCTCTGAAGACCTATCCAGAACGAATATGCCTTGCACGTGACAATATTCTGTTTAAAAGGATACTGTGTTAAATATACTCTCCACATTTGATGCATTAAAGTGCCTAAATATGTATAAAAACATGTTGCCAGTGGAGCAGAAAAAACTCAGCAATGCACTCTCACGAGCGATCATCTTTTACTTAATCGGTCATTTACAAAATGTGACTAAATGCTACTTTATTTGATCAATTTAAGATTAACTAACTTGCCTTGATGCATGAAATATGTTCCCTATTGAGTAGTCTGAATTATTTTCTCTTTAGACTGCTTGGAATGGTGCATCTAATTCTATCACTTATAAAAATAAGAATTGGGACTCGATCCATTTTCATGTAGGTATATTGTAGGTATGAGGTTTCCAAGTCTATGAAAATAAAGTTACATAATTTTCTTTGAAATATAGCCCTTTTGTAAAATAAGTTTGGGCTACTTTCTTAAGAAAAACAATATATACACTTCATAGTTCTTTAGATTTCACCAAACAATATCATATGTGTTATTTATAGTACTTGAAATAATACTAAAAATCTGTAGATGTTAATAAAATTAGAATAAATGTTGTACCTTAGGAAATAGACAATGAAATATAAATGTCACCCTAGTCTGAATGCCAGGGAGTCTCCCCGTTGGCCAATATGGCGGCAGGGGCAGGTTCTTACCCTGAGTGCACAGGGAGCTAGAAGCAAGAATGGACGTGAATTACAGCATGACAAAAGTTGGCGAGATGATTGGATAGAAGAAACAGCCCTCCCCTCCCTGCCCCTACAGGAACAGCAGACCTGAGAGAAAGGAGAGGCGGCCCTCGGGACGAGAGTCCACCCTTCTTCCAGGCTGTCTGGCGCCTGAATAAAACCCTTTTCTTTTGGTACCAGCACCTGCCTCATGAGTCTGGCTTTGCTGTGGCTGGCAGCCAGACCTCCACTGTGTTCAGTTACATAAACAGGTAAGTGGAGATCATGTACATAACATTCTCAAGTGATACATAAAATGATCACACCTATATATTATATTGATGTAAGTCATATAGATATGCATAAGTATAAAGGAAGATTGACAAAACAATCATGGCAAAATGTTAAAAACTGGTGAATCTGAGTAAAGATATATAGAAGAGTGTTGTTTTTACTATTTTGCTTCTTTTCTGTAAGTTTGAAATTACTTTGAAATAAAATTAATGAAAAAGGACCAAAAATGAATAAGATACATCTGCCTCAGCCCCTATATTACAGGTGGGCAGATGGAAAACAGGCCAGGAATGGCAGGTATTTAAGGGTGTAGGGGCTTCAGGGACAGAGCTAGGGATGGAATGTGGGCATTCTCATTGACGGTGAAATTATCTAAGACTGAGTGACAAATCGGCTTTCCATGAAAAGACAGGCTTTTCAGAAAGTAGATAAAACTCACCCAAAATCCAACTATCACTCCCTAATTTGGGTTAATGAAAATTAAGAGACATTTACACGTATTTTTGCCCCATTAAAATGTTTTAAAAGATTGAATCAGGATGGGTGCATTACTAAGGAGTGAATATAGACTCATACTGTTACCAGGGAGACCCAAGTTAGTGCGCACCCCGTCCTGGTTCTTGCCCTGCTCACAAGAGGAGGATTCAACAGAGTACAGTGGAAATGAGAGCACAAGTTTATTTATAAAGTGCACTGAGCATGAAGCTGCAGGCCGGCACCCAGCTAGCTAGTCTGAGTGCCCCAGCTATTAGGATTTTAGGGGTTTTATGCTTGCAGCCAGCTTCTAGGTTCTCCTTCCTCCTTGCCTCTCTAAACCTTGGGAGTAATACACAGTTTCAAAGGCTCTCTTCCCAGGTAGTGGAAATGATACACACAGAATTTAAAGGGCTCTGCTCCTCCTACTCTATCACCATGGTTTTTCTTGTGATTTTCAGAACACCTGACAATCTTATTGGGGACCAGGCTCAGGACTACTGAATTAATGAATAAGACAGGTCTTCCTCCCCATCCTTGCCTTGGTTTACTATCTATTCTGCCTAAAAATATGAGTGGAAATCTCCAAGTTAAAATGGTTAAAACAAGATAAAACTTTTTGCTTTAATTAAGTCCAGAAGTAAGAAGCAAGAATGTGGTATGAAGACTCCATGTTGTCAACAAAAAAAGCAGTTCAATTCCTTCTGCTCTGTTATCTGACCTACCTTATTAGATTTGAGTTTTATAAATACTAAGATTATGTGTGTAAAACTCTTAGAACAATGCCTGAAAAATAGTAAGTGCTCCATGCATGCTTGCAAATAATTCTATTATTGTAAAAACTATAAAAAATACAAGTCTTTTATATTTCAAAGAACTGAGCAAACTATTGCAAGACAAATATTTTAAATACTGTCATTACTTATATGCATTTTTAAAAAAGATTCTATTTATTTATTTTTTAGAGCAAGGAGAAGGGAGGGAGAAAGAGAGGGAGAGAAAAATCAGTGTGTGGTTGCCCCTCACGTGCCCTCAGCTGGGGACCTGGCCCGAAACACTTTGCTTCTCAGGCCCAAGCTCAATCCACTGACTACCCCAGTCAGGGACTTATATGCATGTTTTCATTAAAGGCAAGACAGATACAGCATTATATGTTCACGTCTTTGTGTAACCTCAGGGATGAATGTGAGGGCATAAATCTGATCTCCTACTGTCGACACAGAATTATTGACATCAAACAAGCTGAGCCATGATGCATAAAAACTCCAGGGGATTTGAGAATCTGTCAAATACCTATGTTTCCTGTGGATTTTGCTAAAAGATAGTATTTGCACCAAAGACCTACATGATGCAAAACACCTAAAAGACTGTTTCCAAATGGAAAAAAATTCAAACATGCCTGGATGCTCCTGTCTCAGAGTATTTGCACTGGCTGGTCCCTGAACCTGTAATGCTTTTCCTGCGAACATTCACATAGGTCATTTCCCCACTTCTTTCAACTCTTTATTTCAACATCCCATTGGTGAGGTGCACCTGATAGCATATGAAAGTCTGTGACTCCCACTCCCGCCAGGTACTCTCCATTCTGCTTTGTTCTACAAGCACTTAGCACCCCTACCACACTATATAATTGCATTCTTTGTTATATTTATGATCACGTTTCCTTGACTTGAATTAAGTCTCCATTAGAGAAGGAAAATTTGTCCTTTCTTTTTTTTTGCTTTCTTGTTCCTAGCACATTGTAGGTATTCAGTAAATATCTGATTCATGAAAAGAGGCAATGAATGAAGAGTCTGGTCATTATTATACATTGTAGACAGAGAATGAAAAAAACAAGTTTGCACTTTAAGAAAAGAAGGCACATATCTTCAAATATCTTCAAATACATTAGTACTTTATATTTCTTTTGTAGAATGTGAGTCTCCAATTATATCACTGGACTGGAGAATTCCATTTCCTTCCCCATTTCTCTTTTTAAATGGTTAGTTTCACTTACTCAGGTTATAGAAAGAAATGCAATGGCTATTCTTCAAAGTTGACTGAACATAAAAGTAACAAAGTTGCTCCAAGAAAATAGAGGTATAATTTGAAATGGCAGTAATTAAAATGGAATGGCTGCTTGCAGTCCAGAGCAGGGCATTTTGAATCAGATGATTGATGGACAACATTTTTCTTGGCATTCCAAAGTCGCAGTTTATACAGATGTAATGTATACCATTACACTATAGTACAAGGAGTTAGACTGGTTTGAGTCATTCCAGTCAGTAGTTCAACCTTCAAAATAGAGACAGTAGCTTCCATTACCATTAAAAAGGATTACTCAAATCCCTCCACAAACTGACCACCTAATTTCATTGTGTTTAGTGGCATTCCAGGCCATCATTTTGCCTGCAAAGTGGAGTGTAATTAAGATTATGCAAGAGCAAAGGGTTAGGATCTATTTTTTGGATTTTATTCATGGTTATAACAGACAAGAACTCTTCCATGGATCTGCAAGACACCTGTTGTTATCTTTTCTCCCAGAAGAATATGGGATTCTTCTCTCACAAGAATCTGGGTTCTTGTGAGAACCTGACATAATGTTTACCACAAGAATTTTGAAGAAACAAAATACACGGATGAATTAAGATAATTAAGTATTTAGACTGATGGGAAGAATGAGAGTTGCCAAATCTATTCGCTCACTGAGTTACCTTCTCTACCTTCCCTGAGCCTCTGGGAATAAACACACACAAGCGTTTTTGTAAATGCATATTTAATAACTGATAGTATTTAATACTGGGATGCATTTCATACCAGCATTGACGATACTCTACTGATGACTAAATATCTTATTGTATAATTATTACACAAAAAGAATAATTTATGATTCAACATTTTGGTCAACTAGAGAAATTTTTGAACATTTCAAAGGTGCTTTTTAAAAAATTATATTAAAAAATTTAAAGTAGGTTGATAAATAAATAGCAATCCAGTCACATTTGTAGTTTATAACTCATACTATAATTTCCCAGATAAAAGTGTCTATTTTTATGAGATACCCTAGATTAAAACTCTGTGTTTGTAATTCTCACATTTATGAAGATTTTAATAAATTATGGTCACTAATTGAGATGAGTCTCCTAAAAAAAACATTTAAATCAAAAGCTGTCTCATTAACAGACAGTACTTAGCTTTTCTACTCTGAATGTATGACTTGTTTTTCTATATACATAAAGTGCAAGTGTTTTTACTAATGCAAAGATGCAACTGAATGATACACTTTTACGGTTGGGTTGGTTCTAGTATAACTTGCTTCCAGGAAATGACTGAACTCTTTTTTGTTTAAAGAATCAGCATCGCATCTGGTTTAAGCACATGCTTAACCATTTATTTATTTATTTATTTAGCCAACGAAAAGTGTCAATAAAGTCAGAATTCTAATGCGCACATTTTCTAAAAAGACCTTCATAAATCTGCTGGCCAAACTGCTCAGTGCTTTGGACCATTATGATAGTCAGCATCACTGGTTCAATGGCTGCATTTTACATGATTTGCTATATAATACGTTTTTATGAAAGCTTCATCGGATGTATGGGCTCTGAATAATGATGTTTTATATTAACCATTTGACTTTTTAAAAAGCGATTTAAAAACTTTTATCACAATTTCATACTATGAGGGAAGACATAATTGAACCAGATCGAAGCCTAAACAAAGCACAGAATATTAAATACTGAAAGACACAAAGATGATTGTTTTATCCCATGTTTAAAGTTTTGCTGGGATGATGATGATAAAGAGATGATAGTTCTCTCACAGAATAGCCTCGTTTCTCTTTTGGATAGCTTAGTTTCATTTTTAAGATACTCCTTTATTTCACAATCATTGTTTTTGTTTAATATTTAACCATCTCTTTTTTCATCATTGCCCCTGTTATGGAAATGGATGTGTGTAGACTTACCTAAAATGATACTGACAAAGTACTCAAAGTATGGAAAGTTGATTTTAAAAGAAAAAAGTTAATGAATTATCTAAGAGAAAACTGAATACTTTAATATAGTATATGTATACGGGATATAAAATTGACTTTACAATAAAGTTAACTATATTCTCATTGAACTACAAAGTTTGATGTAAAAAATTACTTAAAATAAAGCCTGATGCATTTGGCTTTTGAAAAGGAATTCTTAAGCATCTTGGCTTCAGTGGATTACTTAAAACATTGAGGCTTTCTCGCTGTTGAAGCTGTTTTACAATAATTAACAGTAAATACCTACTTGATTTGCCAAGAATGTGAAATTTAGTTCTTTGTATATGATTCTCTTCTTCCAACCCATGCCAGAATCTAAAATCTACATGTTTAATATATTTCCCAACATAAACGTTTAAGCTGATGGTAAAAATAATAGTGGCCAAATTCATTTGATCACGATATTGTCTTTTTCTACCTTTTCCTCTGTGCTTCTGGGAATAAACCAACACATTTATTTGTAAATGTGTATTTAACAATCATAAGTCTTTAATATTTGGGTTACTTAACCCCAATCAGTAGGTTAGAAAGCCTAATCTTCTACTTTGTCCAAATTAGGACTAAAATTATGTATAGCCATGTCTTTATATTATAAACCCAAGAAACATTCATTTGATGTGAACCCCAAGAAGGAATTTATCTGCTGAGATGGACTCCCCATGGTTAAGTGAGGGCCAAAAGTTTATGAGTAATAAGTGCCTAGTGGCCATTCGCTGACAGGGGCTTCTCACATGCTCCTGAGAGGAGCCTCAGACTCACTGGGCCTTCCGTGCTAGGTCCTGCTTATTCGGCCATCTGAGTCAATTAGGGCAGGGAAACCCTGGTTTCGTCTTTCTGCCAAAGGACTGAGACCTGTTCTGTCCAATCAGACCCACACAACGTGTACACCTCAATTATGTAAAATAAACCTAATTGAGAACTTAGGTGGGAACTTTCAGTGTAAAAGGTGGTTTTGTCCCAGTAGAACACAAGTCGGGTTGCTGCCTGAATCTGTGTCCCCAAGGCTGCAGCTCCTTTTTGTCCAGATAAATGTCTTTTATTCTTGAGAGGTGATGGGAGGTGGATAAGGAGGGGAAGAAGGGGAAGGGCAAACAGAGGAGCACAGATGGACAGATGGATGACTCATGGGCACCGACAATAGGGGTCATTGCCTGTGGGAGTGAGAGGGGACAGGGGAGGGCAGAGCAGTGGGGTAAAAGGCGGGACAACTGTGACTGAACAACAATAAAAAATAAATAAAAATTAAAAAGAAATAATTCAAATTAAATACATAAATAAATAATAAAATACAATTAATTTGGGTTTACAATGTCCATGAGAATTTGTCTCAAATATTTCTTTTTATGCAAATTCTTTGTTGAAAGTAAGGACTTTTTTGTATCTTTTTTTGACAAAGTCTAGCAACAAGATATGCATGGAAATTGATGTATTAAGGTGCTGGCTCAAATAATCCAGTTTTTCACTCTCTTAATTCCTTGAGCACAGACTCCATTAGATTTTCCCATGATGAAGACTTGCACGACAGAGGTCATAAGCACAGAGTTGTTTTCCCCCACAGCTTGCCACGTATTAAGTAGATGTGGTTGTTCTTCAGGCTAAGTTATCATGCTTCCTGCAGACACTGGGCACACTGACAAATTATGTCTCATAAGTACAGGTTAAGCTAATCAGTACTGTCCTGCTCTGTCTCTATAAGTACACATTGCTTGTTTGCACCTTTGCCAGAAAGAACAAAGACAATTTATCTACTATCTTCCCTCCTCAACGGTATTGCAAGAGTTAATAAGTATGTGAAACTTTCAAAGGAAGATATAGTGCTTACCGTTCTCTTAAGAAACTTGCGTATAAGTGCAATATATCATTATTATAACATATCCTAGCAGTCTAATGAAGTAAACCTAATGCACTCTATGAACACATTTCTTACTTGGGCTATATCCAACTCACCAAACATAATCAGCACATGAAATTTTTGTCATGACCATAAGTTAACACAGCCAGAAGTCCTTCCAGTTTGCTATCAAAAGTAAATTCTTTATTATAACATAATTCTATGGGGATGATTTCGGCACTAGGTTCAAATGTGTTATATAGGGCTCCCAAAAGGGGGGCAGAATTTGCAACTTCAAAATATGCCTTTTGGCATAAGAATTATTTTAAGCTAACTATTTTTAAGAAGCAGCAGACATTGGAAAACTGAGCAGAAGTTACCCTTTTGTAGGAGACATTTACATTTACAAGGGAAATTTCCATTTGTTAATGAGTCTCTGAACCAGGAAGAGAAGGATGACTAAATCTCTCAAAACTCATCAATGGAGAAGACAGTAACTTATATCTGTATAACACCCTTATCTCTTGTCCTCCTGTGCTTTTACTGGTAAGTACCCATCACTGGTGGCCCTGCCCACCAGCATCTTCTTTTGTCTTTAGCCAGAGATGGTATTTAAGGTGGTATCTACTGCGTATACAGAAGGTACACATCTTGTTAAGCTTCTGATGTTTTTTCCTCCTGTTACTCTCACAGGAGTGGAGGGTGGGGGAGTCTCAGCAGGGAACCTAGGAGGGTAGTATAAGATTATTTTTCCTCCCCCACTCTCCAAACACAAAGATCACTGTGTGCTTCTGTTTTGGTTTTGTTTTTCACTATTGTTGTATCTAAACCAAGTTCAAGTTGAATTTTTTAAAGCTTTTAACACATATCTTACCAATAACTGAATCTGAGTTTCGTAAGTTTTCTCTTTTCCTTCTAAAAATGTTACCCCCTCTAGACTCTTACTTCCCTCCTTTTTCATTTCAATCTTGTGAAAGAGTACTCTTTACCTGTCACTTTTATTTCCTCTCCTCCAACTTCCAATTTAAAAAAAGAAATACCCTTGTTGTAGCTCTCTTCACTTTACTGATTCAATCTTCCAGAAGGTTTCCAATATTATTATGGATAAATCCAGAATTTTCAACATCTTTGCTTTACTGTCTTTACTCTCCTTCTTATGTCCTGAATGCATTCTGTAGTATGGATTCAGGTACACTTCTTGATAGCTTTCTCCTTCTTTATCTTTCATTATACTTTACTTTTTTCCACTTAGTTTTTTCTCCGTCTCTCCTTCCTATTTGTTGTTAAATGTTATCATGTTGAGTAACACCTTCCCAGAAGGCCTAAAATTTTACCCAGGTTTTAAATTAGGACTAAAATTATATATAGACCATGTCTTTACCTCCATGAGTATTTGCCTTTAATATTCTTTTTCATTATGGTAGTTGTCTTAAACTTCACTATATCTATTTACTGAGTCTAGCTGAGTACATGGTGTATAGCGGGCACTCAATAAATGTTTATTTAATAGGTCAACATTTGTCTGATTCCCAAGCCTTTATTATTTGCACATTTCTGTCTTGCTTGTCCTGTTTTGTATCTCAAAATCTATACCAGTAACATGATACACCTGAAAACTACATCCTAAAACTTTTTTGTGGTTAGCACTTAAATGTTTTCCTTTTCTCCATTTAAGTGGGAGCCTGGCTTAGGAGTGAGGTAACTGGCCACAGATTCTTCTGTATCAACTGCTGTCTCAAATATGTAAATGTGTTAAGCCACCTCTGCATCTGCTCCTGGCTCTCTACTGTCCTCTAGTGGCTACATTCTTTGTCCCCCTACCAGTAATGTTATAAATGAGAGAATAATCTAGATGAAGATCTAGAATTATCTGTCCCCACAGACTAAATCACCACTGGCTAATCTAACTGGTAAGAAACACTGATGTGGTCTATCACAGGAAGACAAATTCCATGTCATTAGGAGCATGGAATCTCCTTAGTGTCCCTTTGTTATTCAAATAAAGCTGCCAGCACACAGTAGCTTCCGCATCGCCCCTCAGACATTCCACAGACAAGAGCCTCTGTGTTTCAAGATTTCAATCAGCCTTATCCCAAAAATATGCCTTGTGAATTAAGTATATTTTCAATGGCTCAGCACATTTATATCCCTTGCTTAAAAAAAAAAAAAGGTGGTTGCTAGACCTACAGGGTCCAGGATGGTACCCATAGGAAGGATATTTCATGGAGTTAATACTTATGTGGGACTGAGTAGAACTATCTCAAAAAATCCCTTAAGCTGTTATACTCAAAATGCATCTCCATCATGGGATACAGTCTCAATCAAGAGTGATAAAACCTTAAACTGTGTGTCAAGGAAAGATGAACCCCCAGCCCTGCACATCTCCTTTTGTTCCGGTGCGTACACACATATGTCCTGTAATGGAAGTGTGTTAAATTCTGCAGTTTCATTTCTAAATGAAAAAAATAGAGACAATAGGCTCAATCCTCTCTAAGTCAGTTATTGTGAGACTAATGAACTTTACTTAATTTGTAAACTGTAGTTTTATGCAAATAGACAGGACTAGTGAGATGATCATCTATTACAACAGATTAATTTATAAGCATTGGGGCAATTACACATCTCCTTAGGAGCAAAGTATCTCAGTCATTAAAGGCTATTTTGGGGGTGAAATTGGAGTGTTGGTCATGATCCAGGAAGATATGGAGGTCCTTGTCTTCAGAAGGAATGAATCAGCAGCAAGGGAGAGCTATAGAGTTTGACTAGGTCAGCAGGACAGAGCTCTTACTTTACATTACTAGAATGCTTATTGTTGGGAATATACTAACTCTACCTCAAGGACACCAGCCTCCATAAAGCCAGTGGAGTGCGGCCCAAGCACCATCATGAAGCAGTGACAATGACCCACCCCAGGCTCACAGTGATCCCAAGATGCCATCTTAAGAAGGAAGAAGAGTGGGATAAACAGTCATAGTAGGACTTGCAATTTTAAACCATCTGTAGCTTTTCATATAGGGATTGCTAAAAAACCAAAAGAAACAAAAATGAAAGAGTGAGGTGTTACTATTAGAATATCTAAAGTATTTACCCTTTTTTTACCTTTCTTTACCCATTTACCCTTATTTCCAGTGAGTTGTACAAGTAAAGCAGATATATATTTTTCTCCACACTTAAATAGAAACTTAAATTCTTACCCCTGCTATGCCACTAGTTAAGTGTGAGAATTGGGATTGAAACCAGGTCTGTTCACCACCTGTGTACTGAAATTATGTTTATGGGGTTGACTGACCTGCAGGTATAATTGGATGTCAGTAAAATATTACTTGATCTAATACACTATAGATCAAACCTCGTCAGCAAAAACATACCAACTATACACATTGAAAGTATGCTACAACACAGGAAATATATACATCCATGTGTATATGTGTATACAAATGGAGTTTTAGGCCTAACAAACTGCAAGACAGTTGAGGGATGTTTTTGCTTAGTAACCAGGCAATGGCAAGTGGAGTAGGAAAAACTAAGTCATGGGGAAGACTGTCGCACATGATCAGTAAGGGCTATATGATACTTGACGTCTCCAGGAGCAAGTCAGTTTCTGGTTGCAATTCAATCTCTCTTTTCTTTCAATGTGTCCCAAATAGTCCCACAGATCTCCTCTGGGGACATATAACTATAGGGAGCCACATTAAGAAGTAGCAATCTGTGCTAGTTTTCTGATTTACCAAGATATTCTGGGAAACTACTAACTTCTCACAGCTGCAAATTCCTTACGTGAAAATTTAACACAGACCCCTTTTTATACGTGGCTGGGAATAAATGGTAGAAATAATCACAGTGACCTCAAACATGTTTTGCAAAATCAACAGGAGCTTTAAGCTCCTGAATATTTGAAATGTGAACCAAGAGATTGTATGTGTGTGTGTTTAAGCAAAATCTATACTGGACAACAGCACATGACAATGGGAAATTTGAGTTTGGGACATAAAATCACTTAATCGTCATAGGGAGAAAATTCTAAATCTGTGTTACATGGAATGTATGGCAAGGGCACTCTGGGAACCCTGTCTGGAAGGAAATATTAATCCCGATTGGCTGTACTAATACTACTTTAGGACAACTCTGGTTCTTCTCACACTGAGGAGAAGGCGCATGATCCATGTGGTTAAAACTGATGAATTATGGGGGGAATCGTGCTACTTGAGAGAGGCGCTGAGTTAGAAACAGTCTTGATCCTGACAGGTGAGCTAAGATACAGGGTTCGGCACAAGTAACATGCCGAACCCTAATAAATAGGGTTCGGCCCCCCTATTTATTATGAAATCTTTTATTACAAAATCATTAGCACATAATTCTATAACATAACAATACCACACTCAAGCACACCATATGACATTTTAGGTGAAACGTTCAAATTAAAGCTCTAAATTATCACACCCGTATTATCACCCTACCAACCACAGTCAAGCAGGCGTTACTTCTGCCGGACCCTGTATAAGAACAGCCTCAACATGCAAAGATTGGCAGGCAGGGGTCTCTTTGTGGCAACAATTTTGGGAGCAAATAAATAGTTTTCTCTAAATTGGTGTGCCAGGGGGAAAAGTGCTAGCAAACTTGAAGATGTCATGTGTAAACCACAACTATCAGTCAGTTTTTCCAACTTATCTCATCACAAAAACATAAGCATCGATCTCAACATGTCAACATAATCTGGTAGAATCCAACAAGGAGTCATCTACTTTCAAAGGGGGGAGAGGGCTCAAGCCAGTTTTTTGCCACAACATAGAAGAATCAACCAAATATTTGTAAGTATCGAGTTATTAATTTTCAGCCTGTATACAAATCTATTAATCAAACATCTTTAATTATATGTTTCTTTCTTGATAGACTTTATATTCTCTGTTATCCTGTTTTCAAAATTTTTTAAAAATATAATTTCTGTCTTTCTCACTTCAGTTTCCCATGAAAGTATATCTCTGTTCCTTCCCACACACTTGATTACATTTTAGTATGTAAAATAAAACAGGTTTTAAAATGTTAAAGCTTCTATAGAATACAAATTAGTCCTGGAAGACTAGAAGAGTGTATATGATACACAGATTGAGGCTGAATTTTCAAGGCTCTTGAGGGCCTGATGGTGTGGGAGTGATATTTTCAAAGTGGTTAAATGCTATGAATGTCCTAGTACATTTCATGCACTAAATGATACAGTTGCAAAAATGAACGTTCGACAGCAGGAATGTCCTCCTGATAGGCTGACATTGCGAGGCAGTGGGAAGAAGATCTGTGTCACTGCATTTACAGGATTTGTGTACTGTTCCTTCAGTTCCTTGAATTATAAAAGTTATCGAGGCAAAAGTGACCCTTGGATTTTTTATGTTAAGCGGACAAGACTTTTTTTGTTCAGTGAAATAGACCTGTATATGCACAGTATCTGCCAATATGCAGTGTGTGATTTGCCCTTATGCATACATTCAAGAACATATGAATTTTTATTTCTCCATTATCTCAAGTACAGAACCTGAGTCTCAATATTCCCAAACTGGAGTTAATTTTTACAAACCGACATATCACATGTGGGTATAATAGAACAAAGACAGAGTCCAGTAGAAACTGAACTTCATTTAAAGCACAGGCTGAATAGGGAAGTTGGAGGCTTATTTTTGTCATGATTTGATTGTGTTTAAATACTGCAAAATTCAGTGATACTGCAATTAAGTAAAAAGTGGAAAGGCAGCCAAGTACTCCTTTAGTTTTTAAGCCTCTCACTGAATATTTAAGAGTTGATATAAATTTGAACTTAGATATAGAGTCGGCTCTAGTAGATAAAAAGATTAAGGCAGTTTTCATTTCAGAATAAATGAAAGGCTAAACGATTTTACTGAGTCAACCAATATTCTAGTTGTTATTTTCCCTCAACTTTTCTCCCCCTCTTTTTGCTCTTATTAATAATGGCACTTCATTGATTTAGCTAATACTATTCTCTACTATCAGCTGCTTAGATATGTGTACTGCTGCTCTGCAACTGAAGCAAAGGTACAGAAAATAAGTAGCACAGATGGTAGGTAGAAAATAGATAGGGGGAAGGGCAAGAATAGTAGGGGAAATATAGAATCTAAAGAACTTGTGACACATGGACATGAACTAAAGGGGTGAATGGTGGGGGAGGGGGTGTGCAGGGTGGAGGGGAATGAAGGGGGGAATAGAAAACAACTGTAATGGCATAATCAATAAAAATATATTTAAAAAAAAGAGAAGAGAGAGAAGTGGCTGTGCTGTGGGTGAGAACAGAGACTCAAAGGCATGAGCTGGCGAAAAGGGTCAAATGTGCCTGCGGTGACCAAATGTGACTCTTGCAGAAACAGGAAAACCAAGCAAAGCCAGATGCATGAAGTATGTTCTCCAGTGAAGAACAAATATGGAAATGAGAAGACAGTGAAAAGGAAATAGAACTTACTTCTCAATTAAAAAAACAAATAAAAAGATAAACAATGTACAGGATGGTGGGTTTTAAGCATTATTATTTAAAAATTAGGACTAATATGTTCACAGAACATTAAGCTTCCATCATATACAGTTTGAAAACTATTTAGTAAATATCTAGACTGAAAAATGAATAAACATTGGGCATTCCCAAGGGAGGACTCCGCGTGACATAGAAAATGCTGGCACTACAGAACTTTAATGCAAATAATTACAGTGTCAAAAATACACATTGGTTATATACCTGGCCAGCAAATATATATTAGCAGTATAAGTTATATACTGATGAGAACAAATAAATACTGTAACAATATTGTATGTTTATGTATCAGAATTATATATAATGCATATTTACACGAATGTATGTAAATATATAGATATTTTTCCAGCCTATATATGTAGGCAACCATCCACATATATATTTAGATCAAGTAAGTTTTAAATTAAATATTAAAACGGAGGAACTAATCAGGTCTAATTTTAATTATTTTATGTCAGAAAGTTGGAGTCTAAAATATGCAGAAATATTTTTCTAGATAACATTTCTGCTTTCATTTATCTGTATTTCTTTATCCATTTATCTCACAGCCAACTGATGCGGCATTCTCTTGGAAAATGAGTGGGTGGGGCCAGGTAGTGTGCGGGCCTGAAATGAACATCACGGAGCCTCCGCCTTGGCATCCTTGGGGTTAGTCATTAACCAGTGGCTGTACAAGCATGTGTCACACCAGAAATCTCTGCGTTAGAAATCTAAAACCAAAGGGCTGATACATAGAGCCATCAAAACAAATTTATGAATTAATAGTTATGAGTGATTTTCAGAAACTTAATCAACTATAAAGGAATTTGAGATAATAATTTCAAAAGTTTACCCAGAATGTGATAGCACATTTATCAAAATAATGGCTTTTTGGTATTATAACAAATTTAGTTACCATGTAGGAATTTGATTTAACTCTTTGTGCGCTCCAGGGGGCTGTGGGGAATGTGGCTAAATATAAGCCATATGTTGCAAATGTCAACTGGCTAGTTCGTTGCTTTAATATGTTGAATGCTTTCGGTGGTCAAAGCTCATACTGGCCTCTGCATGGAGTTTCTTCGAATGCACTGAGATCAACTGAATGATGCACATTGTAGACTCTTACGTGATGGAATTATCTGAAAGAATTCCCCACACTTTGTGTTTGGAATTAGCTATGAAAGTTAAAATAAAGTGCCTTTTGCACAAAATAAGTAAGTGAAGATTTTCATAACACTTTCTTAAAAACAGAGCAGCTTTCAGAGAAAGAGAGCATTTGGTTAGCCAATTAAAGGAGGTGTTAAAAAGATCTGACTGCAAGCGCTGCTGCAGGTCACTGAGCCCAGCCTCCTCCCCAGCGGAGAAGTCACAGTCCAGAGACAGGAAGGGATCTGGCAACCACAGGGCCCCGTCCTCCAACTCACAGACCAGTTTCCTTTGGCGCATCCCACACTACCAAACAATCTGCCTAACAGCACTCTGGACTTCTGCTGAATGCCATCCTCTAGAGTTGAGTCACCAGTGGACAGATGTGACACCTGGCACTGCTATGCAAAGAACTCCTGCTTCATCATATACAAAACCCAGTCATGAGATTCGACGTGAGCTAAGAATACACTATCTTCTTATTGGAGAGTTAAAATTTAATTTAAATTCCGTATTCTGCCATGTATAATGCACACCCACGTTTCTGGCCCAAATTTTCAGAAAACAAATCTTTTGTTTTAATTTCTTAATTCAGTTATTTATTTATTTATATTCAGATGCTTCTTTTTATATTCTTAAGGAATTTTAGCATTTATTTTTAACATATTGTGGTGCAAGAAATTTTATGTAATGATTACAAAACACAAGGATACAAGGTACAAGAAAGTTTATATACCAGTAACAAATTTACAATATTTACATATCATGGAAGGCCAAGAACTCTTCACCATTGTCAATAACCAAAGTATCATCTTCTTCAATTTCTACATGACCAGTGTCCTCTGAAGAGTCACTTTCCTCATCCCAGTAAATTCCCTTGTCCTCAGTTCCATCCATAGCATGGCTGTTGCCTCATTTTTTAAACAATTTCACAACCACTTCTTTCTTGACAATGTTCCATGATCTTTCGATCCAATCACAAACCTGGGTGATGGATGCTTTCTTGATCCTGCCGCAGGTGTTAAATCACTACTAGCTGACTGCATGCATGACGTCCACTATTTCTTCATCAGGGCCTTAAAGGGCTTGTTTACTGACACATCAAGAGGTTGTAGTTGACTGATTAGCCCACCAGGTATCACAGCAAGTTGGGTTTTCAAGTTCACTGTGATTGCTTTTGCACTTTGTGTAACGTGGTCTCTGAAGTCATCAAAAACAAGCAAAGCTGGTTTTTTCACATAATCCTCCAGGTCTTTGTGACCAGACTTTGTTAAACCAGATTTTCATGCCTCTTTCACTCATCCATCCTTTTTCATGCATGTGGACAATAACTCCACTTGGAGTGTTTTCTTTCGTAAATGTTTTTCTTTTAAACATTTAAAAGAAATGATCACAGGTGGCAGCTTTGTCCCATCTGTACAACAGGCTAGAACAACAGTGAAATGTGTTTTTTCATGACCACTAGTTTTAACAGCTGCTGTCTTAGCTCCTTTGATGCCCACAATTCTGTTGAATGGCACATCAAATGTGAGTGGGACTTCATCCATACTGGAGATTTGGGACAGCTCAGAGTTATAGCCTTTCAAAGACTGATAACATAAGGATGAAATTCCAAAACTTGATTCTCATAGGCTGCTGGAAGTTTTGAGGCAAGTTTCATTCATGTCCTCAGGCTCAAACCTTCTCTCTTCACAGAGTTAAAGCAGCACTTAGCTGTCCCTGAGAAATCATCAATGTTTTTTCTCATGCAACCCTTTTACCTTCTTCTTGTGTCATCTTGGTTGAAACAGAGACCCCAGATGGACGCTGCTCCAGAAGCAGGTCTTCACCTCCTGCTCCACCTCCGGCCACTTTGGAGGTTTTCCTCGCATTGCCTTCTGTCCTGGCATCTGACAGAGCTTCTTTTCTGTTGCCCCACAATCTACTGACACTTTCTGTAGAAGGAGGTCCAGAGTGTCTCTCGGCAGCTCTCTAGCCATGCTTTCTGGCATGTTTGATAACTTTTAGCTCAAAGCTTGCAGTGTTTGAAAACTGCTTCAATATTTTCCAAGGGATTTTCCAAAAACTTCTCCCACCTAAAGTGTGTGAAGAGAATTGCCGTGCTGTTCACCCTGTGGTAATAAAGTCGGCATCCCCTATCTTACCAAGCAAATAGCAATTGGCATCCTCTGTCTGACTCTGTGGGTAATAATATATCACCTTCATTTTCTTTCATCGAATCATTGGCTGAAACTGCTTTCATCACAAGTTCGTTGTAAATTCAACAAAACCAGTTATCACATTCCGGGGTATTATTTCGCATGTGGATATCATTATTGCTTTCTAGAGTTATACTTTTAATGCATAAGCACAAGTAAAAGAATTAAAAACATTTATATAGATATAGAATTAGTACTACCCATGTATAATGCACATCCTTATTTTTTCCTCAAAAAGTTGTGCAAAAAAGTACACATTATGCACAGGAAAATATGGTAGGTAGGAACTAGAGAGAGGGCAGAGGCATCCCAAATTAGCATTTGCTTAGCTTAAATAGACAATTCTTAAAATCAAGCAATTTAGTTAAGATATTTTAAAATCTCAATATATCAGCTAAAAGCTTTCCTAGCTGTTAGCAGATTAAACTAGGCTTGAACTAAAAGAGAAAATAATATAGAAAGTTTGCAATCCACTAGATGAAAAATTGACAATTAAGTTGTTAGGAACTTATTAAGACACACACAATTATTGTTCTTTAAATTCTTATCTATAATTGGTATTCTACTCCATCTATTTTCATAGAATAAGTTTACTGGCAATTATGTTGCTGTTTACATGGTTTCTTTAAAAAATCTCTATTACTAACTATATAAGATTAGTATTATAAAAGGCCAGTGAATTGCCAAATTTATTATTCTTAAAACAACAGCACCATCTCGTAAGCACTAATAAAGAATCTAGAGAACTTAGAGAATCTACAACTGATCAAATGCCTCCTGTGAATCAGAAGTTTGCATGCCTTATCTGAAATGCACTAATGAACATGACTAAATACCAGACATGAATCATTTCTGATGAACAGGTGAGAAATCCAAAACTCAGTGAGACTTAGGAAAATTTCTTTGGCTCTGTAAGTGACAGCTTGCAGATCAGTCCTTTCTGAATTTCAAACTGGTGTTCTTGGACTTACGTAAATCTAGAAATTTATGCGAAGTATCAAAGAAGTTATTATCAAACCAAGAACTTCAAATTGCTATTTACCATGGTGTTAAGATTCATTCAAGTATAGAATTCCTCTAGATGAACTTCTGACTTCCTTTTTAATCTAAACACATAAAAGATTAACAAGGCCAAATTCTGCAGTTTATTTACTAAATACATACATGGAGCATACTCTGTACTGGAAACTACTCTAAATACTCTAGGAATATTCACTCACATAATCCTCATAACACTCCTATGAGGCAAATACTATTATTATCTCCATTTGACAGAGGAGGAACTGAAATGCACAGAAGTTTAGTGACTTAGTCGAGTTTACACAGCTGGCAGATGGCAGAGCTGAGTGTTGAACCTAGGCAGTCTGGCTGGAAGTCAGTGCAGTTCCTCGGTCACTAAGCACCTTCGTGAATCCACCTAGTAACCTTAAATGGGGAGTCTTGAAGGTCATTAAATATCTGTTTCCCCCACCAGTCCTGTCTGGTAGATGAAATTCTCTTTTGCCACGTGTTTAGTTTGAGACAATGAAAGTAACTAATAGTTACGTTTACCTACCATTTGTGTCTTATTATACCCTACTCTTGGAATTCACAGTGCGGAGTCTTACAATAAAATCCTTTTTTGTTTAATCCAGAGGTCTCCAAGTGTAGCTGAGTATGAAAACATTCAGAAAATTTAGAACCTCAATGGGTATCTGGGAAATCCCTCATAAGAACTCAGGATCTATGACAACTTTTAATACTTGAACATTAGGAGAAAAAAAACCAACCATCTTTGTAAGCCTCAGTTTTCTTATTTGTAAAATGGGAATCAAAACAGCCCCTTACTTGAAGGCTACTTGGGCAACAAAGCAACTGGGTCACTTCAGGGTATCATGTTACTAGCAGCCTCCTACAAAAATTTCCAGGCTGACTTTCAGCTGTTTTAATTCCAACGATGGGTTATTTTGAATATTTCTAACCCTCCCCCAACACCCATGCCAAAAAGCAAAATTTGCTCTTCTTCCAGAAACTTGGACAAGCCCTGACACCTTCTCAGGCCTCAGAATGGGAAGAATTCATTTGACGTGGTTTGTTACTATTGAGTAGAGAATTGAAAATCCATCCCCATACCCAGAATAGTGCTCAGGTCTAAACTGCAACTGAACACAATTTCCTTGAGGAAACGGTACCAAACATCAAAAGCCCCAACTTTATTTTTAGAGCCCTGAGCTGTCTTCTCAGAAGGTAACAACACTATTCTCCTGCACACACATTTCTGCTGTTGACACGGTCTAGTTTAAATCCCAAGCCTACCAGATCACAGTGAGAACTGTTCGCCAGCACAAATCATTTTTCCAAAGAAATTTATCTCACGGGAACAGCAAAATGCCACTATCCTCAAAGACAAATTCCTTAAACAAAACCAAACAAAGCCATCTTTGCAATTTCTTCTCTTGCTGTGCATCTGATAGGCATGGTCTCCACGCACCAAATGGTTCCCTCGTCTCTTCATCCTCTGCCTACTGCATTGTACATGTCTAAATTCACCACCATGAGAGATGGACAAAAGTCATGCTTGTCCCGAGTGAATTTTCAAAGCTGCCACAGCGACCGCAGGCAAAATAATGTTTTCTTGATTCATCATCAAGTTCTGAATCATAAATCAAATGTGTGCAGCAAGCAATACACCCTACAATCAAAGCAAGGAGAACATAATGTGATATGGATGACTTGGAGGGAAGGGAAAGTAGTTCATTATTTATGGTCTTGGCTCAGGAAAGATGATAAAGCATACACTCTGGAATGTTCCCACTCATTCATTTTCTCTCTGCTTTTCTTTCTTCCCTGTGTCCTCCCCACCTAGTAGTAGAGAGTAGAAGGGAAAAAATTTTCAGTGAATGACCTGAGGCTACAAGAGCACCCTAATCCTTCGCTTTCCCTGTCTTATGCATTCTGTACTTTTCATGTCTAGCTCTAGTCCAAACCTCTGCTGAGCCAAATCCCATCCAAAGAACTGTTTCAAACCTGTCCATTTCAAACTGGGTGTGGCCAGTGTGATGGGGGAGGGCAGAGACTCTAACATGACGTACCTTCTTGAGTCAATAATTGTGCTCTAAGATTTGAGAAGAAATAAGAAATTACTTTTATATAATAAGTAAATATATAATGAAGCAATAAAATTCTGGTGCCTTTTGGAGATAAAATGTCTGACTTTTAATGCTTAGAGAGGTCTAGCAAGAAACTGTCCTAGGCATTGTTAAAAATTCAGGCTGTGTTGCCCGATAAATCTTGTTCTACCACTGCATAGTGGTTTCATCTTGAGCAAGTCATAGAGTATCTCCAATCTTCATTCCCCACCTACAGGTAAGATGCAAATAAAATAATACCCACTTCCCAACGGTTTTGTCAGAATTAAATGAGCTGATGCCTTGCCTAGAATAGGCACATAGTAGAACTTGATGAAATCATTTTTCTTCAGACTTCTGTCCCTATGTGATTACTCCCCTCAAACTTTTATTATTTAGGTAGATGAGTCAAAGAAACCCTGCTCGTTGGTTGACTTTTGAAAAAAATACAATAAAAAATTTAGTGAGAAAAGACAAGAAAAATATGGAACTTAGGTCTAAGGTTCAAAACGCCAGTGAAAATGTTAATGTTATCTATTAAAACTAATCACTATTTACTGCTAAGTACTGAATATAAAAGATAAAGTGATGATAAAAATGAAAAAAGAAAACAGAGGACACTTTGATTATTAGATACAAGTCACAAATGTTGTTAGAGAAACCTTAAGTTTATCAGTATAACAACACCACTTTTTTATATAAGTGGAGTCTTTATAAATTGTGTGCAAAACAACTATTCACTTATCACATTTTTATTTTTAATTTCCAGTTCTGGTACAAAGGAACTATTCCTCTGGTGGAACAAAAGAAAATAACACCTGGGGCTTGGAGTCAGACATCCCAGCGATGAAGTTAAGCGCTCTTCATGGTGCATGTTATGTAACTGCAAGCAATTTATATGTGTTCCTTCTCTTATTTCTTCATATATAAAATGGGCACCACCCCATCTGCCTCACAGAATAGTTTTTTGAATTTAATACAATGTTACAGGTAAACTCTGTGTATGTATTTATTCAGTAACTCTTCGCTGAGCACATAGACTGTATAGTGTGCTGCACGAGGAACTCAGAACAAAGTAATGCATTTGATAGATAGGCTCCACCCTAGGAACTTACCTCTAGCTGGGGGAGGCCTATAAATTGGAACTATGCAATGGAGAAGACATATAGGAATTCAGGAAATCCGTCACCAGAAGTTCTGACATAGACTGGGGGCCCAGGACTTTGCCCAGAGCAACAAGGCTTCTCGTGGGACCCACGTCAGGAAGCTTGCTGATTTGTCTCATCATTCCCAGTAAATTTTGTTTGAATGTCATAGGTAAAAGAATGAATATATAAGTTAACAACTAAGTGTGTAGATGTTTACTTGGAAAAGGAGGGGAATGAGGGAAAGAGAATGCCCAGGCCCCTAGAAAAGCATGTATACGAGACCTAGGAGCACGTACTATGCTCCAGAAATGGTAGTAATGATTATGAAGAAGTATTTTCACAGAAATAATACTTTGTTCTAACTCAGATAGAATTCCCAGCAGAGGTGTTAGTATTCTAAGGAATAGATGCTAAGACATAAGAATAGCCTTTCAGGTCACTTATTAGAGACAAGACTCTCAAGGAGGACTAGGTATGGGCTTCCTGCTCTGCTAGATTATGTACAAGAGTTTCCTCAGATTAAGTCCTTCTTCCGATTTGAAACTGTGCTGCTAGCACTCAGGGCAAAAGACCCCAAGGGTTAGCAAATGGATCCTTCTAGGCAAATCATTTTTTCATTATGCTTTATGGAATGTGCAGTGGCTAACCTATGTTGAGTTGGCTTGTAATAAAGACTTTCACAAAAACTTTATATATTTAGGAATAACAGTGCATTTTATATATAGCACTATTTTACCTTATTGTGCTATTTCATATTATCTTGACAATTTCTCATAACTTTCATGCATTTCTTTTTTAAATGAGGTAGCTGAGGCATAACTCTTGAACCCTCAGCTTCCTGACTTTTAATATCCAATAAAAACAAAACATTTTTTCTGACCTAATGGGGGAGGGCCTCTGCATCCCCTTACCACCCCCCCCCCCGCCCCTCACTCTCTCTTATATGTGTGTGGTGAATGGGTGAAATGTGTTGCTAAACTGGGCTATTACCAACACCATTACAAACAGGAGCAACTGATGCTGGTAATTAGTTTTCAAATTACTCTCCACTGCTTTATCATGTCTGATGTGCCCAGTAATGCTAAATATTTCATGCCTCATCAAGAGTCAAACAACTAAAGAGTAGTCGATCCAGGTCTGGAATCAAAACTGACAATGATCTTTGGAACCAACCATGGAAAACACTCAGTTTATTATTTTCTAAGACAAACAGTCTTTACTAAGGTTCCAGGAGGAAGTAACCGTGTCCTTACTGAGGGCCGTGATACATGTGTGTGGCTCTAATGGTGGGTAAGACTGCCCGTGGTCCGGCATGGGGGTGGAAATAAAACCAGAGGACCATCTCAAAGGAGATCTTTGCCACTCAGAAGTTTAAATTGTGCCTAGTTTAATACTATTACATTGTAGGTTGTTTCAAAAATCTAAACTAAATGCAATCTCTTGCACCTTGTTAATATTTTCTTATCTGTTTATGGGCTTATTGGAAATGCCTGAAACTGTGTTGATGCCTGACAAATTCTTAACCTAAGGGAACCCTGAAGTCAAGTTCTATTAAAATACTGTAAGGAAACCCTTGTGTCTAAGAAACTGACATTCCAATGTGCTGATCACATTCCTTTTTTTAATGAAGGAACATTTCCACTCAAGAGTTCCCACAAGAACAGCTCTATAAATCTAAATTTTGTTCTGGTCAGTGTGAACTCCAAGTGTTAACTCTTGAAGCTGGTGGAATGTAAAAATGTACCCATTGGTATCTGCATATAATAGAGTCCGTCCTTTATTATCCTTTTTAATGGAGGATAGAAGAGACAATACCAAAGAGAATATATTAAAAGCATATATATGTGTGGTGTTAAAATAGTTTTGAATAAGGGTACCAGACTCAGGAGACCTGAATCCAATCAAAAGAACTCACTGTAAAAGTCTGGTTCATTAGCATATATGTCTTTATCCTGTTTTTGTTTTGTCTGTTTTCTTAAACTGAGAGATGAAACAATTTACTGTTTCATAGCACTATAAGAAGAAAAGAAAATCAGTGAGCTGTCTGTCTCTCCTCTCTTCCCCTTTTCCTTTTTGATGTACTTGTTCACATTTTCCCTGGGGCTGAAAGATGACTGACCCTAAATTAGATGCATTTCTGTCAACAGTCATCTTAGCAATAGAGATTTGCTTCTGTTAGGGCATTAATCCTCTACTTACTGCTTTAATAAAGACCTTTAACTTTATGCTGCTTTACAAGTATTTCGGCATGTACGATCCCAGATAATCTCCAAAGAACGTGAGAAAGGGATGGGCCAGCCTTGTTTTGTAGTTGTGGAGGCAATACTTGTTACCACTTGAAATACCGAGACCCAGAAAGAAAGGGAGCTGTGGCCACAGTTACCCAGCTAGAAACATTCAAAAGGTAAACATCTTGCAAACTGACCTCTCTTTCACCTTATGTTTCTTTCATCTTTATTGTTATCTTGACTGATTATCTAATGAGTAATATGCAAAATATGTATCTGTCCTGGAGGGACTGAACAAAAAGGAAAAAAGACTCATGGGCATGGACAACAGTGTAGTGATGGCTGGGGGAAGGGGAGTTTAAAGGGACCATATGGTAATGGAAAAAATACAATAAAAAATTATTTTAAAAAAGATATTTTCCAGTCAAGTCTAACCTTAGCGTTTTAACTATTTCTCAATACTCTTTGGAACTGTCCAATTCAGTTAAAGGGGCCTGCTGTCCCATGGCTGAGGCTGCCCCTCCCAGTGGTCACCTGCACCCGGGGGTCTCCTGCCAGTTCCTGGGTCCAGCCAGGTCCCCCCGCCCCCATCCCTCTGGGCAGGCTTCTACAGGCACGCCCCGCTGCCACGGGTCTCTCACAAACCCTTAACAACAGATTCTCTCTTCCTAAACTTCTAGTCTGTACTATTTATACTGCTTGTTTCTCTGCTAATAGATACTTCCTTCTAAACGTTTTTGTTGTATAAGAACTTATGATGATATTTATGTGTCTAAATACAGACAATTCTCCCACCCCAAACATTATACCTTTCTTTGCTAAAAAGAATATGTGTTATACCATTCTTTGTAACATGGTGATTTTTCCATGCTAACTGATCCTCAATACATATCTGAAGAATGAGTCAACATTCTGGGAATGGCAACAAAGTAAGCAAATGAAACTCAAAAGCAAGATTTGGGGTCAATATCTTCATTGTATTCTGGCAATTCAACTGATAGTCCCGATTTACTGGCACATTCTGTAGCAGTTAAGTGAAACACATACAATTGATTCAATTCAAAGGTACTTTGAGTAATTTATTAAATATATTTCACAGTAGGTACCTTAGGCATTGAGATACACAAGTAATTATTAAGAATCTCTCTAAATAAAAATTACCTGTTTAGCCTTAAACATTTTGGTAGACAGAATGATGTACCTCGCCCAAAAAAGATACTCACACGTTAAAGTTTTGAACTAGTGAGTATCCTATCTTCTGTGGGAAAGGGACATTGTAGGTATAATTAAGTGAAGGTCCCTCCAATGCGGTGATGGACCCATTGAAACCACAAGTCCTTGGAAGAAAGTGCTTTGAAGACAGAGGAAGGGGCTACAGCCACATACTGCAACAGGTCTCTGGAAACTACAAAAAGCAAGGAACTAGACTCTCTCTCAAAGTCTCCAGAAGGAACACAGTCATCCTCACATCCAACAAGATTTTAGAATCTCAAACTCTAGAACTGTAAGAAAATAACTGTATATTGTTTTAAGCCACAATATGTGTTGTGGGTTAAAATAGACCTCTTAGAGCAGACCAGCAAACTAATATAAACATAATGAAGATATTCTCTTTATAATATAATCAAGTTAAAACTTACGATGCTGCTCTCCACAACACTGACATTTTATTGTGTTGCTCACTGACATGGAGACACTGATCTGAGTGGACCTCTGAAAATCCAGTTCCCATACCCAGACTTAGTATTTCAGTCTCATAAATATACAAAAACTGATGGAACTCAAAAAACCTTACAGATTTCCAGGTTAAATGCAGCGTCACTGAATAATATTCATAACTAACCTGTAACTTGGATTTACGTGGTTTACATGTATCTTATCAGTTTAGTGAAACATGAGGTAACTCTGTTACTGATTAAATGTGCAGTGATTAGGTGCTCACGGACTTTGGGGCAATTATGTTTGGTATTTCCCATTGGTTTCTTTCCCCATAGCCATTATTATTATAGTGAGTTCTGTTAGCGCTGATAAGAAAATGCTTAATGAATGACTGGCCTTTCATTTTCCTTAGGCAATTTCGTGGTTATCGAGTTTGTTTGGGGAACTGACATGGTGATAAAACCTCAAACAAGACAAAAAAAAACAAAACAAAACAAAGTGAACACAGTCAGTTGTGCAGGCCCTGTTGCAAAATTTGTTCTTATAACTTCGGCAAGCTCCCCTCTCTCCCCTAAGAAAGCATACACTAATCTGTGGTATCCTCTCAGTTAAAAAAATCAGTTCTTTTGAATTAAGTTTAAATAAATTTGGTACATTTAAACAATAGGATATTACTCAGCCATATGGAATAAAATTATAGATGTAAATGTATTGACATGACATGAATAAATGTTCTTGATAGATGGTAGAGCAATGAAAAGCACATTGCAAACCAGTCTGTAGAGTAGCAGTCCATACTCTTTAGTTTCAAGACTCTTCCACAAATGACACCAACAATACTTAGTTGATGGGGATTTTATTTACTCATGGTTATTTGAAGTTAAAACTGAGACATATTTATTTACTATACTTATGAAATCATTTAAAAAACCATAAAGGTGTCATCACATACTTACATTAAAACATACTTTGTAAAAATAATTATGTTTTCCAAAATAAATAACTTAGTGAGAATAGTGACATTGTTTTGCACTTTGCAAATATCTTTAATGTCTTATTTAATAGGGGATAGCTAGACTCTCCTATCTGCTTCTGCCTTCTGGCCTTAACAAACTCACTCTACATTGGTGAGAGAATAAAAATAAAAAGGGCAAATAGTGCCTTAGCATCATGAGGGAAATAGTTTTGATGTCATGAACTTCATGGGAGGACCTGGGAGACCTCCAGAGGCCCCTGGACCACAGTTGGAGACCTGCGTGCTCTCTGTTTGAGCATCTCTCTCTTCTATTTCTTAGGAAAAGTTGTGGGGATGTTTCAATCATATTAAATACTATTAACTACTAGTGCTACTACTACTGTTATCACAGTAGAGTTGTAGCACTATTCACAGTTAACATGTGAGTGTTAAATATGTTCCAGGCATCACAATAGGCACTTAAAGGCCTTCTGAAGCACATCACCCCACTGCAGGAGAGACACCCATTTTTACAGGTGACAAAACTGATGGGAATAAGTATCTTGCCTTTTAGTGGGAGATCCAAGTTTTTACTCCAGCATGTCTATTCTGGAAACCATGCTATATGTTGTAATTATAAAATAAAAGGGAAAAAATAGTAAACAGAGCCCTGAAGTGTGTGTATGTGTGTGTGTGCAGGTGTTCCTGCACACTTGCAAGGTTTTGTCTCTTTGCAAATATAAGCTCACTGAGGGTAGGCAAATACCCAGTAATTGATGATATTCTAAATTGTAAGCAAGTTCATGTTAGCATTTGTTCCTAATGAGTTCTGTTTCCAATGATATAGAAATATTTTTCCCATTTGCATCATGTGTGAAAAAGTTTTATTTTTAATAACATGAAAATATGAGTGAAATATTTTTAGAAGAGTTTTTAAATTCTTAGGATATCTTTTGAAATGATTCATTGTAAAATAAGTAATTTGGATCTATCTTTCCAATAAGAGTTCTGGCTTGGAAATATTTGTTATACTTCCTAATGTTTTAAAACATGTTTTCCAGGAAATTAATGAAATCAATAACCAACTCTTCATTCATTTAGAATAAGGTGTTTTAGTTTTGGAATCCATCCATATACATTATCAAATAAGGATGGCATTGATAAATTTTACAATTAACATTAAAAAGAGACTTGACTTTAGCCCTGGCTGGTGTGGCTCAGAGGACTGAGTGCTGCCCTGCAAACCAAAGAGTCGCCAGTTCCCTTTCCAGTCAGGGAACATGCCGGGTTGTGGGCTAGGTCGCCAGTAGGGGGCGTGTGAGAAGCAACCACACGCTGATGTTTCTCTCCCTCTCTTTCTCCCTCTTCTCCCCTCCCTCTACAAATAAATAAATAAAATCTTTAAAAAGCAAGATTTGATTTTAAATAAGTCCTAAATTTCACACCTAAATCAGCCATTCATGTATCCCCAGTACATGGTCAATAAATGGTATACACGCCAGACACGTGTGTGCATTTTTCTGGCAATAGACACATTAACTTTATCAGGTTTATCAGTGACTCAGAAGGGTTTCAAATCGCTCTCTTTATCCAAATTGAATGTATTGTGAAACGTGTCTAAATTATTTTTGATAGTATACTTTTTCTTACTTTATACCCTTATTGGCAAAAACATTTGCTTTGATTAAAAAATACCTTTCAAAAATAATTACATGTATTGGGAATAGTTTACCACTCATTTATATATACAGAATCATCTACTACATCAGTTTATTCTATCAAAAATTTTTAAATGCAGTGAAAATAATAAAAGGAAAAAAATTGAAAAAACTAATTTAAAACAAAAATACTTGAATCGACAGCTAAATATATAAGGACCTTTGAGATGAATTTCTATTTTAATTTAAAATGAATTAAATTTCCCCTCATATAATAATATTCTGAATTGTTATACCCAGAGAATCAATATTTTACAGTGCTTTGCTTTGACTAAAACCCATCATGATTAAAATTATTTTTAAAGGTTGTTATAAATCCTCTTACTTTGTTCCTGAAAGGAATGATTAGTTTTATGTTGATAAATGTTCTAATGTAATCTAAAGAAAATGATCCTTCAAGGTGTTTCTAAAAATGCTTTGTCCTTTACAAAGTTCTCTTTATTCAAACCTGCAAGGTGAAGCTGGAGATAAAAACTTTTTAATAATCCCCTTTCATCTTTGAGATGAAAAGTATAACATCTGTCTATTTTTTAAAGGACTACTTAAGAAAAGATGGTGGGAAATATAGAAACCTACAATTCTAGCCTCACTTGAATGGATATTTATTAAAGGCATTCCCATCAATTATTTTCATCTTCATTATATAGGAAGCAAAGATAGCCAACAATAATTCGCCTTTAGCTTCCCTGATGGCAGTGTCAATACTCAACCATACCCTAAATTATAGTCAGTGAAAGGGATGAGGAAAGCCTCAATAAATTACAAATATATTCCCTGCCCCAAAATAACCTGGAGACAGACAAAATGCATACGTTTACATCCAGGTAACTTGTCACAACTTACCATCTCAACGTACCACTCAATAACACAATTTCAGGACCTATGTCCCAGTCATTTCAATCTGGAAATTTTCATTGCAAGGTGCCTCGATACATAATCCAAGGTTACTGGGTTGCAGACTGTACACCCTTGCTTGTTTTCAATTAAATTTCCCTTGCAAAATTGTTAACAATTATTGTGATAATAATCCCAATTTTAATGATTATTAAACTGCTTTTCATAGTTAAATGTTATACAAATCATATTTGATGAAGCCTTTATACTTAAAGTAAACATAGAATTATTGACATGTGTGCTTGGATCTGAGCTCCTTCCATACATTAAAGGTGATGTTGTAGAAATGATACACTATCAATCAGTTCTCCTTACAATTACGTTTTAAAAAAGAATATCAGCAGATAACTTGGCCTTTTCAGCCGAAAAGACAGCTGTGTAAGATCTTTGCATGCCACCAAGAGAAGCTGAATTGGTACTGGTTTCAGGGGAAAACATGAGTCTCCCCACTCTGAAGTCCAGGAATGGAGTTGGCACACACGACTCCAGGGCCTTGAATGGCACCCCTGGGAATCCTTCCCTTCTACACTCCCGTTTATCTGTTTATGTGGGGGTCATTTCCTCTCCTGGTACCAGGGTGAGAAATGAAGAGGGGGTGTACCTGCCAATAGCTTACAAAATTCAACGTTTGTCATCTCAGAAGGAAGAGGGCACTCCTCTCACCTGACTCCATGTATAAAATATGTCTCGTGGCCATTGCTAGAAACTTACTGAAGCCAAAGGGATAACATAATGACTGGCAGCCCACCAAATAAATCCACGTTGGTCCAGCAGAAATGATAGGTTCTCTAACAAGGACCTTGTTTTGAAACTGTGCCTTGCTCCTAAGGGAGCTCTAGCTTGTTCAGGCTTTCTTCTAGCTTCTCACACATTAGTCATGTATTCTTTGCCACCCACTCTTTTTCCTAGATTTGTATACAGCCAATTGTGCCACCCTGAAAAGTCTTTTCAAACTGGCTCTCCACACCGTCTATGCTTTCATTATAAACTTCTTTCTCCTTCAAGTGCTTTTTCTACTTATGTTCAGAAACAAACAAAAACCCACTTCTTTTTCTAAATGTGTTGCAGTTCTTAATGATTCTGTAGGGATTACTCCAAGAAATGTTTAAACGGTTAAAAGTGGTGGATTCTTCAAAATATTTTCTAAGCAATAGATAAGTGAGGGTCAGGGCAGAAATCTGAAAATCACAATCCCACTTGCATAAAGATCTGTCTGAGGGGGGGGGTCAACTAGGATTTTGTATAAGGTACAAAGGAGAGTCTAGTAATTTCATGTCCATTTCTAGGGCTAGCAGAATAGAGTCCATTTAATGAAAGTAGGTACACAGAGGGAGATAAAATAGGGAGATAAAGTGCACCCTTCTCTGATACCTTCACCTCTAGGTAACCATCCTGTCTGTATTCCGTCCTGACAGAGGCTTCCTGTCCACAATGCAGGTTACACACCAGGACAATCAAGTGCTGAGGCACGCCCATTTCTTTCAGAACAACCCATAGCTTTTCATGACCCACGCACTCAAAGGTTTCACTATGGTCTATAAAATATAGACTAACCCTTTTCTGAATTTCTTCAGAGCACTTGAGTCTCCAGGGAATATCTGCAGTCTCCAGTCTTTCTTTTCTGAATTTGTCTTGAACAGCCAGCATTTCTTGCTCCATATAAGCTAGAAGCCTTTGTTGCATCTCCACGAACATCACTTCAGTTGCGTGAGAAATTAGAGTACTGGCTAAGGTCCTCCATACCCTCAAGTGCCCCGTTACTGTGTATGGATGTGAAAACTGGACAATGAAGAAGGTGATAGGGAAGAACATGGGAATATGGTATTGGAGGAGAGCTCTATAGAGACTTGGATCTCTTGAAAAACAAAACACAACAAAAATGGGTCCCAAAGCAAATGAAGCCTGAACCATCACTGGAGGAAAAACGACTAAGCTGAAGCTGTACCTTGAGCACATCGTGAGAAGGCAGAGTTCTATGGGGAAAAATAATGCTGGAGAAACAGAAGGCAGCAGGAAATGAGGACGACCAGCTGTGAGATGGGTTGACGCCATCTCAGAAGCACAGGTGTGAGGCTGCAGGACCTGAGCAGCGCTGTTGAGGTCAGGACACTGTAGACATCGCTCATTTATAGAGTTACCAGGAATCAGAGCCAACTCAACAACACATAACACACACACGGACACAGTTACATGTAGAATTATCCCCCTTGTTTTTCTACCATTAATTAGTAAATACATATTTCATATCCGTTTTGAGTCTGAAGGCAGGAGAAAAATTGACGTTCTACTTTTAATGCCATCAAGCCAAAGAATTCTTTCACCTGGGGAAGGGTCACAATTTTGGTTCTATTCGGTCCTTCAAGTGATTGAATGAGGCCCACCCACATTATGGAGGGCAATCGGCTTTACTCAGTCTACCAGTTTTAACGTTCATGTTCTCCCAAAACACTCATAGAAACACCCAGAATAATACTTGACAAAATAGCTGGCTCCCAGCAATCTAGTGAGATTGACACAGAAAATTAATTATCACAATATACAAGCCCCAAATCTCTGATTTCCCTTTGGTAAAATGTAGATGATTTCTCACCTTCAACATTCTGACTTTTCCAAATACAGTTTTCAAGGAAATTGGGAAAAGCAATGCTAAGAAGTATTAAATATGCTAGGAAATCAACAACCTAGAACATTCCAAAGGCTCATCTGTTGCAGATATCCTAGAAATGTTGCAGAAATCTCGAAAGCTATGCCTTCTCAAATGGAAACTAGTTATCCTCGGCCTGGTGACTCATTTAACAGAAAGACTCTAGTCTTCCTAATAGCCTACACCTTTGAGATGGCTTGTCTGGTCAGTTCTGTATCTCCAGTAGAGCTGGTCCTCTGTTCTCCACAAGCAATACCCTCTTTCTTCCTTATTGATAAATGTATAAAATTCAGATTCACAAGGGGAACACAAGCCCACGCAGAGATTCTTTGAGGGGTGTAGCCCTCCTAAACAGATGCCTGGTTTCCATACGGCTGAACAAGGCAACTGGCTGCTTCTCCTGCGTGGCATAATCTCTCTCAAATCAGAGAGAGAGAGAGAGAGAGAGAGTTGTAATCCATCAACACACTCAGAGCAGTTAATGCAAAAGAACTCTCATCTCAGCGTCAGGGGACCTGTGGCTAAGCTCTGCTTCTGCCTGTGCAGCTGCTTAGAAAATCAGGTATGAGACATCACCACTGTGCTTTTTAAAAAGCAAATGTTTTCCTGTATCAATTTATCTGTGAAGTGAGTTTTAATAGGACTAAATAAGGGAGGTTTTTAAAATTATTTCACTGAAGACAAAAATAAATCAGAATAATTTCTTTTATTGAAGCCAAGAACCTCTCATGACTTTGTATTTCTTAAATAATTTATTCAGCCAAATGCTTTGTTGCAATGTGCTATGATTTAATTGGTGTCGATATTCACCAGTTCTGATTCAAAGGTAATGTGTGACTTTAATTAGATAGTGTTACTTTACTATATTGTTATAGACATAGTATAGGATTCTTCAGAGCCACGCTTTAATTCCTAAATAAAACATGCTTTGTTTAATAAATGGTTCCACTTGACACAGGTTGGCACTAGAATTTTTTCTTTTTGCTTTTCTCGAACAACAATATATTTTAGTAGCATTTCATACTTGCAAAATGCTTCGCCCGCCCGAATTCTCACAAATTATGGGCAGAGATAAGGAATTCAAAAGATGTGATTTATAGAAGACAGAAAACATCAGGGCACAGATATCCGCTCTACCCTGGCTTACTTCAGACCTCTACCCTGAAGATCCATGAACAGACATGTAGCTCCCTCCAAAATCCTTAGAATGAATGCTCTTCTGTTACATTCCATATCTTTAACAATGTAGTGAATGATTTGTCTCACTATTCTTTTTTTTTTTTGCTTTGAGCTGAATATACATTATCCTTCAAATACTATTTCTCAGAACAAATCACTGAATAAAAGGTCAGCCTGCGATGAGTTATGTGAGCTGCTAATCCATTTGCCACTTCATAGTAATCATGTCTTGAAAATTTACTAACTTTTTAGAAACAAATTCCTGGGGAGAGTGTAACAAGAGGGGAAGGTTTTAGCCTCTGTCACATAGTAATGACGCAAAATGACTCAGACAGGCTGTATCTTTTTAGTTGAAATTGAGAATAGGAACTGACTACTCAGAAACTCAGGGGAAATTCTGAGTGTTGGCTGCTTTTGTAGCACATTTCCTGTTGTTGTGTGATAAGAAACTAGCATGGCACTCTGACTTGAGCAGAAACAACCCTGGTAAATCAAGCTGGGCTCCTTTGGATAAACAAGTCCTTTAAAAACATGTGGGCTTCTGGTGAATTTGCTCTCTTTTATTACCACCAATGCCGAGACATTGTCTCATCATTTTCTTGAAGCCTAACACAGAGAACTGGATTTTTTGTCTGCTGATGGTCCGCCTTGATGTAGTTGCTCTGCTTGGTACCCAGGTTGCTTTGATGTCCACTGCATTGGACTGTGTGAAAACACAGGCTAGGTGGAGAGGCAAGACTCATCTGCATTTCACTACAGGTTGAACCCAGCAACATCTCCTTACTGAGTCTGGACAACTTTATAATGCAGAGAAAACTTGACAATGGTGCTTTGGAGCTGGGCTTGCTATTCCTGGGCCCCAGTCTTGATTCTGCTGTGTCTGCATCATCCTTGTCTTTGCTGGTACTAGCCAGCTGGACAGAGATCTGGCTTTTCAAACCCTGAGTATGTATAAATGATCAGATTCCCATTCTCAGTCAATTTGGATTACAGGGTTTTTTCAGAAAGGCCTCTTTCCAGAAAAGCAGGATTTTCTTCCCTCTCTCATCTCGGAATGGTCACCTTTAATGCAAACATTTATTTGAGCAGCATTTCATTAAGGCTATGAGTAGCAAACTCAATCTAGCATATTGGAAATAACCTGCGAAATGTCTTGATATGATAGCCTTGTAGCATATGCTCTGCTAATCAAGGAATAATAAACCAGTGTTTGAAAGAAAACTAGTAGCAGAGATTGTCGGTTTTAAATACAGTATGCTTACTTTATTGTTTCCTCCTAACTGCAATCCTTCCACATTTAGGACCGGTTACATTTTATACTCCTCTTTCTTGAATCAAATTCTGTTATTACTTAGGACATTTTTATTTCTAATTAAAAGAAGCCTCAACTCTGTTCTTTAAAATAATGACAGATATTAATTTTTTCATTAACTTAAAAGCACAAGCATCAAGGTAATAATTTGATCACAGCTCTGAACTATTTCTTGTGGACTGTCTCATTCTCGGCTCTCCTCTTTGAGTCTCCCTCATGATACAAAGTGGCTGCAGTTTAACTTAAGTCACATGTCCCTTCCCTTCATCTTCTGGAATGGCATGGATCTACAGCACACATCTGGGTCAACCTACAGATGTCTACTTCTTCAGTGGAGACTAAGAGACACTGATTGGTATAGGAAGGGTTGGCACACCTTTGTGCCTAATATACCACAGTCCTAACAGTATATTAGGACTAGATGAGTATTGAGGAAGATGGTGAATCTACAGACTGAGTACCGACTTACCAGTATCATCTGTGAAAACTAATCAGGTCATGTCATTAAATATAAGCACAATATGGGACAACTATAGGATGAAGATACAATAAAAGTTAATATACTCTTAGGTTATGTTTATAAAATATATATTGGGAACACAGAGTTTTCCAGCTTTAGTTTTAATTTAGGTGGATTACACCCAACTTGAAACGCTATTTTTAGGTGTGTCACAAGTTGAAAGTGACATAATAAGGATTATAAAGAAGGGCAAGTGGATTTTTTAAAAATGTCCTGTAAGTAGGATGACCAGAGAGTCATGTTTTAGCACTTACTGCAATCACATTATTCACGGGCACCCAGCATCTATGATCTGGAGTGCAGGCTTCAGGCAGATAAAATAAACAAATAAATAAAAGTATATGTATATAATTATATATATGTAAATTTAAAATGATATAATTATATAAGTTTATTTTATATTTATAATGATATATTATATACACATTCATTTTATATTTATAAAATTTTATTATGTATCATTTTACTTTACATTTGTATGGTTCAACTTTCACTAATGGAGCTAAATGCATGAAAACTCACTGCAAAAATTCAAATAATCTTATACTATATTGAGTAAGCAAAGCTTTCTTTTATCATCACAATATAATTATTATCCTTAGAGGTTTAATTCATATACTCATTTTGGTAATTATTTTGTTTTGTGTATTTTATATTGTAAATATTCATTATGCAGACAATATGAGAATAATGTGTTAAAACTTACACAAATTTTAATGCAATTATAGAAACCATCACTTAGCCTGAATAATTTTAACACTTTACAGTACATTTTTCAGGTACAATTTTAAAGACATAAAAAATCCACACACAAAAATTCAAAGCACTCTTTGAATAGCTCTTTTGATACTAATCACCTGCCTCTCTTTTAAAATAATCCCATTTGGACTTTGATATGTATTCCTCACTCCATGGTTTACTGGTTTTCTTCCAAAGTCACACGTGTATTTTAAGATTTAAATACATATTTTTACTCAACAATATTTTTAAGATTTAGTGACATTAACACAAATAAATCTACTTCATTGATTTGAAATACTGTAGTATATATGTCTGTGTGATTACATCAGATATATATTCTCCCTCATTCTCAGTAAATGTTTAGATTGTTTATGATTTTCACTTATTCAAACAAATGTGATATGGTATAGTCGTTCTCCAAGTTGGTGCATTAATTTAGATTCATATTGGCAATGAATCAGAGTTACTGTTTAATACTTATATTAACATATGCATTGCAAACCTTATAGCTAAAATTTGAATACATTTATTATTATTATTATTATTAAAGTACAGTTGTCTCCATTTTCCCACCACCACTTTCCCCCACCCCACCTATCCCTACCTCCCACCCTCAATCCTTGCTCCCTTTGGCTTTGTCCTTGTGCCCTTTATACATGTTCCTTGATGATCCTTCGCCTTCTTTCCTCTGTTATCCCTCTCCCTACTCCCCTTTGGTTACTGTCAGTTTGTTCTTTATTTCAGTGTCTCTGGTTATATTTTCTTTGCTTGTTTTGTTGATTGGGTTCTACTTATAGGTAAGATCATATGGTATTTAAGTTTCACCACTTGACTTATTCTACTTAGCATAAAGCTCTCCAGTTGCATCCATGCTATCATGTGAAATAGGAGCTCCTTCTCTCTTTCTGCTGCATAGTATTCCACTGTGTAAATGTACCATAGTTTTTTGATCCACTCATTTACTGATGAGCACTTAGGTTGGTTCCAGCACTCAGCTATTGTAAATTGTGCTGCTATGAACACTGGGGTACATAGGTTCTTTTGGGTTGGTGTTTCAGAATTCTTAGGGTATAATCTTGCCAGGTCAAAAGGCAGTTCCATTTTTAGTTTTTTGAGGGGAATTGATTAAATATTATAAATCAGTTGAAGTTAAGAATCTTTTCTTGGCTGTTTAAATTTCCTTCCCAGGATTTAAAAACCTTTGTTTTTCATATTGTTTTTTTAATTATTCTTACTAATTTATATAAATTATATGTATTTGCAAGCTGTTAGTCTTTCATAGTATATACAGGTTAAAAATAATTTTATCCAAATTTCAGCTTTTCCTTTATATTTCTTAACTAATTTTTTTCTCATAATTTTTTCACGCTTATTGACGTCCAATCTACCCACCTTTTTCTTGAAGAGTGTTTCTTGCTCTTGTGTGTTATACTCCAATACCCCAGCCAGCAGAGTATGTATTTTTACCTCTTTACACCATTGCTTTCAATACGTTTGCCCTTTTCTCCCTTCTTAGGATGACACTCAATGTCCTAATTATATACACATGCATTTCTTTTACCTCTTTTTGTTACTTTGCCAGTTGTCTCACTCATAAATGGACTTCCTGAGAGTAACTACAGCATTTAGAAGTATTGAAACTTCCTGATGTCCATCTACAGGCAGAAAACAGAGGTCCACCAACTATCTGGCCAGTGTTAATGACTGCCCTGATATATTCCTGGTTGGCAGGAAAGAGACTGAGGTTGTTGATTTTGCTTTCTACAGCTGCATGAAGCCTAGGGTAGTGAATAACTCAGGGCTGGTGCTTACAATTTTGAAGGCTCACTAGAAGTGAAGAAATGATTCCCAAGCCCTGCTGACAGAAGACTCCTCAAACAACAAGAAGACTTGGACAAAAGGGAATATCATCTCAATATTTTAGCTTTGGAAAAACAGAAGCCTTGGAAGCAGTGGGGCATGACAGTTACCTTAAAGTAACTGAAGTGCTGTCATCTGGAGAAGGATAATAAGACTTTCACTGTGCACCCTGAGAGACTTAGAGGACAGATCAGTGGGTAGAACTGGTATTTCAATCCAGTGTAAGAAAAAGCGTTAATGGCATGAAAACCAAAATGAATATGGGTGATTTAAAAAACATGTTGAAACAGAGACTAGATAACCTTTTCTTCTGAAGTCTTATAGACTTTCAATGGAGGACCGTGCTGCCTTTTTCCGCTTTAGAACTAAAAAAAAAAGTTATAGTGTTCAATAATTAAATGGATCACTCGGGGAAGTCAAGGACTCCCTACAGTTCAAGTAAGAAATACAGACAACTGAGAGGTGCAGCAGAGATTGTTGTATCGTGAGGGGTTTTGATCAATATAAAAATGGTTTCTTTCAAACTCTACTTACTTACATGATCCCCACTAAACCACTAAAGGAAATGATTATTCAGAAGTGGATAACATGAAATAATACGCATGAAGGGAATACACGCGTGTTATTATAGTCTATTACAAAACAATGATGCTTATGCTAGCTTGAGCTCTGATTATATTTTACGTTAAATGCAATATTATTCTTAAGGAATGAGGGAGAGAGGAGTGAGCCACAGATATATTCTTATCAGACTGAACTGACTTCTTGAATTCCTCTGCATTCCCTCCAGCATAGCCTTTAACAGTCCTCTAAATTCACATTGCTTGTATTTTAGCAGTGTTAAACTAGCTAAATGGACATAATGTTTACTGACACTTTAAAGACTTCAGAGTAGCTATACAGTTTATTCCCACCAAAGAACTACATTTTTCATGTTCCACTTTTACGGTAATTAAATTTAGGTATCACCCAAATGCATGTTTTATACCAAAAGCAAAAATCCAATTTAATACTTCGAGGTGCAGCCCGGTGACAACTGACCGATGCTGTGGCAGAACTTCTCACGGTGATGAACGAGTTCTATAACTGTGCTGGGCACTATGGCAGCCTTTGCCTAGTAAGCCCTTGAAATGTGGCTGGTGTTACTGGGAAACTGCATGTGTAACAGTATTTCATTTTCATTACTTTCTACCTAAATATAAATAGCCACATAAACCTAGGGGTTGCCATATTCAACAGTGCAGGCCTAAGAATATTTTTCATGGGACCTTTCAGAGATAACCCTCAATATTTGCAGGCACCCTAACACCCAGAATCTTGGCTTTCTACTTGAACTTTCTAATGTTCCAAATCAAATGGAATATAAAGACAGAGAAGAAAAGGGAAACATGCTTGTTTCCATCATCCTCCATATTTCAGTGACACAGTCTTACGATTATATTATGCGTTTAATGTATACACAATATATCAAAACATATGGCCTTCTATATTTTTGCCTTTACAGTTTAAATATTCCCTACTTGATCTGATCAGAACACAAACATTGAGAGGGAGTCAGAGCAAGGATTTTTGCCTTTACAAGTGAGAAAATAAATTCACACAGATTACATTTCTCTCCTGAGATCACATATCCAGTGGTAAAGGCAGGGCAGTCTACATTATTCAATCATAAAATATTTATTAAGACTTTACAGTGTGATTAGCTGCTGTATGGGTCCTAAGCATATAGCATCTAGTGACAAGTTTCCTATCTACATACTAGATACACTCAGTTTTGTCCAATTGTTACTGGGATATTTATGGGAGAAATTCTTGGTACAGTGGTCTCTAACCATCTCTTCAAATTAATTGTATTATTTTATGAACCGGACAAGCATTCTCCTTTTCTGAAAAGAAAAATGGAACTAATACCTGATAACAAGAGAATTCTAATGGTTTGGGCATTTCTATCATCCTTGTGGGTGTTGAAAGTATGAGGATGAACGACAGCAGTCCTTAAGATCCTTAAGGAGAAGGCCCTGAAGTTTTCATTACTGTATCAGAATGACTGAAAAATAATGGCAGCTTAATGAATATGTAGAATGAATGAGCAGTTTTTTACTTCCAAAAAGTTACATTCCAGTGTGAAACACATATTTTAACCATAACAATGTTCAATGAGAACGGCACGCATCGTCTAGGGGGATCAAATCTTGTATTATCTCTTAGAGAATCATGTATTCATCAGGGATTGGTCTCAAAATCTCAGCAGTAGATACAATTTCTTTCAACCACCATAATTTTAAAATGATTGTTCCATTTCCACCTCTTAATTTTTACTCATCCCCTAATGTATAAAGGCCTTTTGTCATTCCAGCATCTCCTAGGGTAGATCTTTACAACTTGCCATTAGTACATCATCGAAGTAGATGTTCTTAATCTAATTTCTTGAGTGCCATGATCTCATTAAGTAGTTAAAAGGGAATCTATTTGCTGCATTTCACAAACCTTACAACAGTAATGCATTAATCCTCTTGAGGATATTTACATTGGGTTCAAGCGGTCACCAAGAATCTTGTTGACCCCAAATAATACATTGCAGATGTTTTTGGTGGGAAAATATGAGGTCTTCCTCTGTGCCCTTCAGATCACAGGGACATGCAATTGCTTATCTTGCTTTGACTAAGGCCAACTCTGGGGAGGTACTGAAAAAAATTATATATTTTTTGAGTTCTCATTCATGACATAATGCTAATAGTTACTTTATATACTTCGGCTTATCACTTTGAAATGAGAATCTTATCTAAATTTAACTTTCCAGGGCATGGTACAGATTAACTAGATAATGTGGAGTGAACTATTTCTGCAGGAGTTTATCACTAATACAGGTCTAGATGAGAAATCCTCACTATTCTACTACCAAATATTCAATGCACAAACTGGTCATTGTAATCTTTCTCTGTTAAGACCTGAAGATTTTTCTCTGATGTGTTTGATCAGTGACTTGAACAATAGTTGCTAATCTCTTCTTCTTAAATAGGCTCAGTCTTTAATTGAGAAATTATTTTCAACTATTCATAGGTACAGTATAATATTTTAATGTAAGAGTATCCTCAATGTTTATTTCCAAAGAAAGCAGACATTTTCTTCAGTAGCAATATTCTCAGGGTGTGTGGATATTCTTCAAATCACTCAAAGTCTCTGTCAATTTTACACTGAACTCGTTTGCTAACATTTTGTCCTTCTATATCTTGTTCAATGTTTGGAAAGCTATATGTGTTACAGATGACCCTGAAAAGTATTTCTCTCCCCACACCTACCTCAAAGTACCTTCCTTTTAAAAATATAAGTATTTATTAATTAACATAAGATCTTATTTCTAATTGTACCTACTCTGTGATTTATCTATTAATGCATAAATTAATTACAACATGCATTCTTTCATGAACTCATTCTACACACCGGCATAATTTATTTTAATGAACTTAAATAAAATGACAAATGATAGAGGTAAGTTCCTTTTGTCCTGCCTCTCCTCCTTCTAGCTTCTTTCCTTACATCCTTCCTTTGTGCCTCCTCTTTCTTCTTTCCCTGTATTTCTTAATTGTCAGATAAACAGACAATTCTGTTATTTCTGGCTTTCACATTGCTTTCGTATTCTCAGATCAAAACTGATTTTGTTTAATTGCTTGACTCTGTGTGTGGCCATGATTCCCGTGACCATCATCTCTCAAGCTACACCATTTTTAAAGTCACAAATCCTAGACCTTAAAAAAAAAAAAGCTAAAGGACACAGGGCTAGCATCTCCGTGCCATTGTAACAAGCAGAAGACAAGCCAGTGCCTTCCCTGTAGAGAAGGGGCAGCAGCACCACGGTTATGCCCTTGTTCCTTAGCCCAGCTAACTGCCATCTGGAAGTCCACAGGAGACTGTGACACGGGGAGGACTACCTCACTTACTCAACAGTGTGCACATGAAAGCAAGAGACAGATTTGGACCCAGGACTACTTCATCCCATAGTTCCATCATATAATGGGCTGCCAACACTGGACCTGTGGTACCAAAATTTTTTAGAGTTGAGGTCTAGCTAGTAGGTCTATTATTATTTGTTAAGCATATAAATCTCTTTGTTAGGAGAAATCTACTCTTGAATAAATTCTGGTGGGAGATAAAGTGCAAGGAGGATTGTATATTCCTGATCCACCTCCCAAATAATTGGAAGCAGATAACTTATCTTTGCATCGCTCATCACATGTCTGCCTGGAACATGGAAAGCAGAAGAGAGCTGCAAAAGGTAAAGAATTAAAGTTACTCCTTGCAGTGCTGGTGGCGTTGCAAGTCTAAGTTCCGTCTCCAAGCGACTTGCCACAGTTGGTGGCCAGCAACTGCGAGGAAATGGGAAGCCCAGGGGTTGCCCTCAGACGTGCACACCACACCCCAACCTTCCTTTCCACTCCCGAGCTCGATTCTCCAATCTGCGCATGCATGTTATGAGCTCCTTGATATTCTTCCAACGTATAACATGTCTGCCTAAGATAGAATTGAGGGGTTTTTGCTTACAACCAAAACCATGTATGAATTACCAGATGGTTTCCGTAATGGACTAGATTTGGATACACACTACAAATTTTGTGACACTATTTTCCTGAAACAAACAAAAATATAAGAATATGGAGTCTAAGAAATTTCTTCTGTTTAACTGATTTACATAACAAAGCTTGCGTACGATGAAAATGTGACTATATATTGTCATGTATTTACCTAATTTTATTGAAAAAAGTGAAATAGGCACTATTCTAGATGATTAAGGACATATGGTTTCTATGTGCTCAGTATAGAAACCACGTGGCAAAATGGTCAGAGACAGCATGTGACATAAAACAGATACTTAAAAGATGTGTAGAACTGACTAGATCATGAAGACAGAATACTTCCTTCCCTATGTACCAGTAGAGGTCCCAAATATGATTATGCTGTCCACAGTGAAGATTCAATGATGCTTCACAAAACTGAAGCCACCTGTAAGGGGAAATCTCAAATATATGTTTTAAGAATAAAAGATAGCTTGAATGCATTTAACAATGATAAAAGAACTCTTTGAATAAGTATTGTAGAAACATAAGGGAATGTGACCCAATTCTGAGCCAGAATAGCAAGTAAGTGCTTCCCCTGAACATTATTTATCTTGACAGGTTCTGCAGGAGAAAAACACACCCCCCACCTTGCCAACATTATCATAACAAACTCCTCATGGAATTCTCTTTAGAGCCTGGGGCAGCTTAGCATTTCATGTGGTCTGGTGTTTGGGAAATAGTTCTAATTACCTGTATTCATATTTGGGGAATCTGGGAAGGCCCAGGCTTGTCCACACCTTTAGGATACAGAACATAGAATGTATATAATATAATCAAGTGTAATTTTGTGCTTTTAAAGGTGATTCACAAAGCAAATCGCAAAAGTTTATTACGAAACTTTTTCTCAATAATGGCTACATTCCTGCAGATGGAAAGGTAGGTAGGTCAATCCATCTGTAGCTTATGCAAGAGTCTTTCCGGAAATGCGCTAAGCATTTGGACACTGGCTTTGCAAATTCTGCTATGTAAAGTTTTGAAAAACAAGCTCAGGCTCATGACTTCAGGATAAACTTGAGGTTGGCAGGTCATAGGAACTAAGTACGCGCAGAAAAAAATCCTGCATTTTTCTATAACATTTGGACCTAGATATTTTTGTTAATTGAGCAAGTCAGTTAGAGACAGAACTTACAAAGTGATAAATGCTTAATTTAAACTTAAGCATGAAACATTTAAGTATACACTAATTGTTCTTTTCCTAGACTAAAGATTCTGTCCTTTTGCAGGCTTTTATACGTGGCTCATTTAAACCAAATTAAACATAATTTCTTTTTAAGATCAACTCAATTTTTTTCAAGTGTTATATTAGAGTTCCTCAGAGAAGCAGAACCAATAGGAAGTGCATATAGACAATATGTACATACATAAATTAATCATAGAATTGGCTTGCACAGTTAGGGAGTCTGAGAAATCTCACAACCCACCACCTGTAAAGTGGGGGACCAGGAAAGCTGGTAGTGCAATTCAGTCCCAGTGCAAACACTCAAGAATCAGGAGCACTGATGTCTGCAAGCAGAAGGTGGAGCAATGACAGCAAGCTCATTGGTCCTCTGCCTTTTTATTCTATTCGGGTCCTCAAAGGATTGGATGATTCCCACTCACATTGCTGACAGCAACTTTCTTGACTCTGCCAACTGATTCATATGCTACCCTGTTATGAAGACACCTCACAGAGACACCCAAGAATAGTGTTTTACCAGCTATATGGGCATCGCTAAGCCCAGTGAAATTCACACAAGTGTTAACAAAGCACGTAGCTTGTTTACATGGAAACAATTCCATTTCTCTTCACGCTCACATTGTATTGATTTGTATGATGTTTAATTAAATTATGCAAGTAAAGTACCAAGTAAAATGGAATATATAGGTTCAAAATAAATACAACTGACTGTTAGAAAGCAGAAAACATTCAGCTAAACTGATGGGAATAGTAAAGTAGGGTGTCTTTAGCTTCCAGCTAAAAGGAATAAAATGTATTATGAAATGTTCTACAGATGAAATCGTTAATCCACTGAGTGAGGAAAGTGAAAGTGAGTTAATAAAGATTCTCCTTCATCAAAATAGTTCATTACAATACTGTCATCTCGACATATGGAACAATGTCTGATTTGAGAAGCATTTATGCTGTTAAAAAATTAAATTTGATTTTGCATTTTCTTTCATTGTTGAAGGTTATTTTCAATACATTGGGCAAACTACTTTCTGTCATTGATTAATGATTCTTCACATCAAATGTAGAAAGCTATTTAACATTTACCTCTCTGTGCTTCAGTTTCCTCGCCTGTGAACTGGAATTAACAGTAATCCTTACGTCATAGGTTGCTAGGAGGACTACATGAGTTAGTATAAATAATACCTAGAGCAGTGCCTGGCGCCTAATGAGTGCAAGGGTTACCTTGCAGCGTCCTTTGTGGCTATGCAATGCACAGCCTGTACAACCACATGCAGCACCTTGGAAAGTGCATTCATTCCGATTTTTACAGACGTGGAAACTGGAATAAGAGCTTAAGGAATCTGTTCACAAGTCACGTAGCCAAGCATGGAAGAATCTAGTCCAACATAAGCATATGGCTCTATTACCTGCCTTTGGGGGCGGTGATGCTGTGAACAAGGTCAACACAACATTGCACCTGCTTTCTTTCTCCAATTCACATTACAGCAAATTCTGATGACCAGATTCATGTTAAACGCCCTCCCACCCCTCCTCAAAGCAAGCACAGGATTGCTTCCTTTGCCGTCCATGCAGAGCAACCCAAGTCTACAGAGAGAGAAAAAAATTCCAGAGCCTACTAGATTGCAGATGCATGTCCTGCGAAAAAATGCAAACCATTATGGGGAGTATTTAATACCATAGTTTGTCATGCTAGAGTCTATTTACATGTGGTTGAAAACCATTTTGCAAGTTAACTGATTCAGGTATAATTTTAGAATTCAAAGGAGAGAACATTTTCTTAACAGTTTTTAAGTTAGCTCACCTGTGTTTAGATAATTCTACACTTATAAAATGCCACTGGCCTTTCAATATATTGTTATGATTTTTTGGGGAATTCCTTGAAACAGCTACCATATTTTTCAGACTATAAGATGTACTCCCCTTAAAATTTGGGAGGAAAATAGAGGTGTTTATTATAGTCCAAATGTAGCTCACCTGGTTCACTGTTGGGGGGTGGGGTGAGCGGCAATGGAGCAGGTCACAGGTTATTAAATATTTTACCACATTTTTTGCTTCAAAAATTTTTCCCCATTTTCCTAAAACCTAGGTACATCTTATGGTCCAGTGCATCGTATAGTCCTAAACACATGGTGCAAATGAAAAGTTCCTCTTCCTAATCACATGTGGTTTAATACTTGATATTTTAAAGCCTTTCTTGTCTTATGGGGTTTGTTTTTTTTTTTGCAAACTTTAGCTGTTTGTGCTTTTCTCTCATTTACCTAAAATAGAACCTCAAATTCATTCCTTTCATTTTCCTGTTATGTATGGAATTTTTGAAACATAAATCATCCTCGTTTCAACCACATCATCTCTTCTTCAATGAAGCATTGTCCCATCTCATAAATTCTGTGCTACTGTAGGATTTCCCCCCACAAATAGCCTCTATGTGTCCCAATACTCACTTGCCCTTTGCTTGCACGATGGCACAGTGATGTTCAAAGACACTTTCCTCACTATTTTAAGTTCCTTTCTTAAGTTCCTCTGTATTTGCTCATAGCAGGAGTCAAATCAGTGGGTGAGTTTCTAATTATTTCTCTTCTGGGCTTCTCCTGGAGAGATTCTAATGAACAGTGAGGTGTTCTTAATCAGGCAGCAGAGACAAGAAAGAGGCAGAACAAATTTCTTGGCTTATCCAATTACTGGATGATTTGGGGGACCAGGCCACATCAATGTATTCACAATATCACTATGGAGACCAATAAAGAAAATGCTCTTAAAAGAACATCACAATATCTTGTGTAAGGGAATAAAACCTCCACAGAGTGGTTCTTGTAAATTAGCAAAGGGACCTAGGATGGTGACTTGGGACCTCCTACTCCTCCTTCCCATGATGCGCTAAAATAAGCCTCAGCAATTTAGGCTTGATTACAAGAGGCATCCCGTAACACATCGACAGCGCATTTCTCTAGGTGATTCGAGTTTCCTGAGAGGGGTGACATCTCAAAAGGGTGGTCACAGCTCCCACAGATGGTCTCTGGGAAGAGACACTCTGGCTTCCAGGTCCCCGCGGCCACGCTCCCCCCCCCACCTCAGGTTTGGAGGTTACTGTCCCAGAAAAGGCATGATTGCTTCTGCTTCCCAACATCATGTCCACATTTCTACAAATAGGCCCTTCTCTCAAATTTCCCTCCAATTATTCAGTTCAAGAATGCTCTTCCTGCCAAGACCTGGACTCAAAGACCTGGTTTTGAAAAAGTCTCGCCTAGGATTGTGGCTTCAGGATTTTATTAGCTGGTTACTTTCAGCAAGTTAGTTAGCTTCTTAAAGGCTCAAATACCTCACTGAAAAATAAAAACAGGAAAACCTTCTTCACTGCGATGGAACGAGAATTAAAGGAGACTATGCGGATGAAATATTTGGCTTACTGTTTGCTGCATAAGAAGTGCTCACTTCATTTCATTTCTTGCCTCTTTCCTCCCCATTTGTGTGACCCATGTGCCATGATACATTGATGGTCCAAGGAAGATTTTTGTCAAGAGAAGAAGAGGTTCAGAGACCTTTTCTCCCACCACTACAATTATGAATATTATTAGTTAAGTTTTGATGTTTACTCCAAATGAATCATTTTATTATCTTCAGACTCAATCTCTAGGTCTAAGGTGGTGGTTTTTGGTGTCTGTGTATGGATTGTTTATTAGTATGTGTCTGTTTTGTCACTTATTGTTCTGATTTTTCTGGCCCTTGGATGGCCCCTTCAATACAGAAACTCGTTATGTCTTTCAGTCCAGAAAATATATTTGTAATTGTTTTTTTGATGTTTTTTTCTTAACGAGGCCCTATCTTTGTTAGAACATTATAGTAGAAGTAAAATGTAAGAACGAAACTTAACTAGAAACTGAACTATGCCTAATGCTATTTATTAAGTTAGATACATATTTCTTGGTGAAACTATAATAATTTTATCCTTTTCTTTAGTGTGAAAAGAACTGTTTTCAGCAATATCATTGTCATCGTATAAAAATATTAGGTAAAATCAATGGGTATGGCTGTTTTGGACAAAAACGCATTAACTGACCCGTGGATGTTGTGAGTTTGAGAAGCATGGCTATGACCAGTTCTCACATTTTGCAGGGATTACAATGACCTCTAAATGAAAGACAAGATATTGTTTTGTCTCAGACTTGTGGTAAGAATTAAGTGGGAATTTTAACAGCAGCTTTCCTCTCTTTCAATGTTCCCAGCAGTTAAAATGAACAAGGACCTAACATCAGATGTAAATTAAATTGTTATCTAATTCCTGATGTGACCAGCAAGTACACGTCATGGAGTGACTGAATCTGCCAACAAGAAGTTCTAGAAATGCCCAGGGCTGAGTCCCATATCTGTGCTGCTTAAACAGAGGAGTAAGCTCTCGGCTCTGTGATGGGCACCTGATCATACATAGCTCACCTGGCTGGCTGGCATTCTATTAAACCGCAAAACCACAAAAGTCCTCTCACCTTTTTTTCCACGGATTTCATCATAATCTGAATAAAAGGCAAAAGATTTGATTCTTATTCACCTCATGGCAAAAACCTCTAAACTTTAACTAACGTAGGAACTCCAAAAAGCCTAAAGAGCATTTGAGATTTAGAAATTATTCTGTTTATTTTGCCGCATCATTCACACACACACCAGATCTTTCAGCCCACATGGCAGCCCTTCAAGAGCCTCCTTCTGTGAAAACTGAGAAAGCTCCAAGTTCCTAGCACAGATTCGGTTTGTTCCTACTTGCCCCCAGCATGTACAGTAAAGGCGAGAAAGTAGAAGCAGGTCAAGATGCTGCTTCCAGTTTTCCCACAAAGAGAAAGTCATCTGGGAAACTTTAGCATTTCAGAGTACCTGGAATCGTTTTGTTTTGTTTTGTTTTTAATCTCAGTGGTGGACCAAGTTGCAGCCCCAGTTGCAAAATTTAACAAATTACATTTTAACCTCAGAAGAAAATGTAAGCCATTGTGTTTTCCCCTAAACGTAGTTGTCTGTGGTCTAGTTTTCCCGAAAGCAACACACCACAAGTTTCCGGATGAACTTTTTCTCACGGAGAAATCCTGTCACTAATAACCAATTAGAAATGGATGGGACCCTTGCTGCTTTATGGCACTGACTAATGAAGTCATGCTTCTGACTCTGATTAACCACAGGCCATGGTGCAGTGCATTTGCGATGATGAAGTATATCTTTTGTTGCTATATGCTAATGAGCATTCTCCAGCTTTCCTAGCCCCTGAGAATGTTGTCAACAAAAATGCTTGAGATACATAACTTCCACACAAGGCCTTGCTTCTAGCCTGCACAAACTGAGACAGATTCCTTCCAAATGACAATAGCAAACACGACATGTTATTTAAATGTTGCAATTGATAGACTAGGCAGTTAGGCAGACATGAGCAGAGGAGGAATAACCCGGGTAAAGAAGGTCACCAGGGATGAATTCCCCAGTGTCTATCAATGGGCAAAACTGGAAACAGAAGTATTGTAGGGCGCAACCATCCCCCAGGATAACATTTCCTCCCCTAGCATGTCATTGGTCATGGGGTTTGGACCCTCCCCTAACCTTTCCTCCCATGGCATATTAGACCCATTAGAGGAGGAACAAGGTGGGGGGTGCAGAAAATGGCCTCTTACCACCTTCCTACAAGCCCTTGCATGACCACTACTCCCTTAAGCCTTAAGCCCTCAGGGCAATGAGGTTCTGGTCAGCAACACATAACTAAGAACAAAGCATCAGATCTGTTGACCAAACCACAGATAACATGTAGGCCTCAGCTGTGTCTCAGCTCCAGGCCCAGAAAAGCAGCACAGCTAGACAGAGCAATGCCATGGCGGACATCAGGACCAGCTGCAGTGACTAATGACCTCTGCCTTAGGGAGAACGCCTACCTTTCCCATTGACCAGTTTTGATACCATGTTTTTTTTTTTCTGATACTGTGACCCTTTATATCTCTGGTCTTTAGTTCTCTTCTAATTAAGAAATTTCAGTGGCAAGAAAGAAAGACCCATCTAAATGTGTTCAAGCCAAAAGAGATAATTACTACACCTCCCTCTCTGAAAAGTGATAGCTGCAATTGCAATCTCAAACTGACCTCACATTACAGAGAAGGCTATAGTCCACCTATAGTTCACATTCATAAACATAAATTCTTTTACAGTCATCCCAGGGCAAGAAATATAAAATAGCTAAGCCTTCTATGAGGCTGGAATGAGGAGGTGAGAAAATGGGGTAACTTTTCAGTATTTTAGGTATTACAACATCTCTCTCACCTCTGCTTCTCTTTATACTTTTGCTTCATTCATCCCCCCCTTTGGCCATCTAGACTATTTTTCTTTGCTTACATGGTTGTTATGGTGACTCCACTACCACACTTACTGCTCCATTAAGATCCCTGACAACAGTGCTGATGTCTCTCTGATCAAAATACTGGAGGAGAAAGAACAGTTTATTCTACCCAATGAATGGGTTTCCCTTAAGCCAGCTGCCCATCTTTCATCTAATGAGAGACTGGAGTTGCAAGAAGGTGATGTGCAGTGTAGAGGTTTGCTTTGCAGGGGGTGTTCTGTTAAGCACTTTATATGCAGGACATCATGGAAATTTCTTGACAATACCATGAGGCAGTTGGTACTGTGTCAGGTTCACAACAAAAGGAACTGAGGAGTAGGAGGTTTAAGTAAGCATTTCACATAGCCTAGGGGACATGTCCATTATTTGAAACCAATCTTGGCTAATTCCAAGGCCCATGCCCTTAACCAATATCAGCTTTCTTTTTAAGAGGCTGTCTATGTGTTGTACTAATGGCAGCTTCTGTCTGTCACTCTTATATGTGGAGGGATCTCTCCAAAAAGAGTAATTTTCAGTCAGAAAATATGCCATCGGAGACATGAAGAAGGGATATGCTGAGTGGCAAACACATATGGGTGAATTGGGTGTGCCCGCCAATGCCTTTTCCGGAGACTCTGTATAGTCCTGTGAACACGTGTTTCCTGTCCTTGCTATTCTGTGGTAGGCCTCAAATTCTAGCTCCTACCAAAATGGATTCTGGAACTCTCCTTTTGCATTTATAATGACCTTTTGTTATAATGTTGCTGAATACAAAATTTTCTTCAGGATTCCCTCCAGTTCTTTGAAGGCAGTGCACAGTCAAGGAAGTGATGTGCGCTCCCACAACCACCTCTTGCCCCTGCATCGCCTTCTTATCTGCTGCGAGAACAAACCCACTGAAACCTCTCGGCTACTGTCAACCCCTCCCGCCCCCAAGTCTGAGCTTTTTCAGGATGGTTATTCATATCTTTGAGTAATTAAGCAAAATAGTACATTTGCCAAGTATTCCTGAGCAGTATTTGCACCGTGTACCTTCTGTAACTTTGCCGTTTTCATTGTCTGTGTGCTTTAACCCTGGTAGTAAAATCTCACTGGTACTGGAGTGAAAGAGAGCTTACAATTAGAGTTTACAATATGTCGTTTTTTAACCTCTCCAATATATACTTATCTAGACTCACTTGTCAACATATTCCCTTCATTTCATAAATTTCAAATCAGATTTATTCTATCAATGCTATTGGACAGTTTTATTATAAACTCCTCATATTCAACTGTGTGATGGAAGATTAGCAGAGACCCATTTCACATCTGTATGGTGTAAGAAGAGTCGCCTTCAACTGGCTATTGAGTGCATCTGCGCCATTTAAATCTCAACAACAAGCATTACTGCAAGATTGCCTTTTATGATTTTCAAAATACAACAAATACCCTTGTTGTGTCCATGAATTCCAGAAATAAAATGGCTAATAAACAATAATGCATGAAATCCATTTTATGCTCACACTTAGAGCTTTAAGTATTCAGATAAAGGTGTTCAGATGCCCATCAGTATTCATGGAAGCAATGGGCTTCTTATGTTGCCCACTCTCGTTATGCATTCTGAGATATTATCAGAGATTGCACTGGATGTAAAGAGGTTAGAAGTGAGCAATATTTGTCCTCTCCAACCATTTCTTTCATTTAGGCATTTTATAAGCATTTTTAAGGAGCTATGTGTCAGGCATTTTTCTGGGTGCTGGTTGAGACAAGAGTTAGTTGAACAATGCTTGGCTTTTGTCTTCATCAATTTTATGTTCTGATGAATGACAGGTATTACAGAACTTTATATAGTGCAGTACTGGTTAGGTTTTAAAAAGTGGGAAAGCGCAGGCCAAGAGAATGGAGCAGAAGGAGGAAAAATACCGTGCCACGGTGAAATGCAGAGCAGGAACTATGAACACTGCCATTGTATGTTGCCTGTATTCTTAGTCGGAGAAGCAATTAAAGATCATCAAAAGTTATTGAGAATAAAAGTATTTTTTCCAGCCCAGGGTTTAAGGAGAAAGGCAGAACAAGAAGCTTTATACAGCTGGGGGTTAGGAATGGGAGAACAGTAACATACTATAATGTGGGCGCAGGAAAGGACCAGTAAAGTGTGGGCCTGAGATGAGAGGACAGGCCTTCCAAATGGGATGGAGAGAAGAGCACAGATATGATTACGTTTCTTTATGTAGCTCCGCACAGTGTGCTGTTCGGTGTAGGCACTTTCCTCACCATTCCTCAGTATTCTGGGTTTTTTTTTTTTTTTTTTTTGCTGCTTCCCTTCTGATTGTGCTAATCACTGAGGAAAAACCTGCCCCCTCAATGACTACACACATCTCTCTTTCTGTTCTCCTGTTTACTGCAGTCTGTGCTTCCCTGCTGAGTGAAATAACACGCGGCTGCATTTCCTGGTTACTTCAAGCATGATCAATACAATCCTCCTGAATTTTCCAAATATTTAAAAAATATTTTTGATGAAGAGTACATCTTATTTTTAAAGTTAAGTTCCCTGACAGTGTGAGGATATGTTGATATATAGGTCGGATCGTTTTTGTTTTGTTTATATAATGGAATCCTGTGTGACAAAAAAGATTTCCAGCATACTTCAGAAAATTTTTGAAATAGTTATTTTGTAAAGTAAAAGCCAAGCCTTGCTCAACGCTGTAGTTTTGTGGAGCCAATATTTCTCTGCTCTTTTTTCTTCCCTTTTAGACTTTCCAAGGACCACCAGATACTATTTAGTAAACTTCAACTCAAAAGTTCTGTGCCAACATACAAAAGGAGTTTTTAAAATGGTATTTCCTACTTGCTACCAAATTCAGGATCAATAGGAACAGTATGAATATCTCTCTGGCATCAACGAAGGGTCTTCACATATAATCATCTCAGAGGTCAAACTACTACCTTCTACAAAGCAGGTAAATTGAAAGGAGATATAGTAGAAACTCACTCAAAACTCACCATGAGCTGTTTACAGTTTCCCTCTCGGCACCCTCCTCGGTGACTGCTGCCCACGGGTCAGGGACCGCACCGGACTGACCAGCCGCCCTCAACCCACGGCCTCCACCATGAAAAGCTGTGTGGTGACAAGGGCCATCTCATTGGCCCTTGGGTGGTTTTCAGACATTTTTAGATTAGTTCTATCATTTATTATATATACAAATGTTAATAAAATGGAATGTAAACTTATGGAATATGAATGCAAAAAAAAGTTGTTTCCATGAAAATAATGTAAAATGTGAGGAAAACTTGGTAAATGTGTTAATTAAAATTAATATAATAGAAATGCTGCTGTATTAGGTAGAGAAAAGACAACTGAAAAAAGGGGGCCAAGTTGTAGATATCTAGAAGGATTTTGTACTCAGATTGCCTGACAAATGCCTCTAAGTTCTCACTCCCCCTTAAAGAAACCAATACTAGAAAACAGGTACTGTGTGAAAGTACAGAGTATGAAAAAAACAGTGTGAGACTCTATAAGACATACCAGTAACTGCAAAATGACTTCAAATGGATTGTCAAGTAATTATATATTTATATCATTTACGTAAACATAAAATATTCACTGTGACATGATGTATGTTTCATTTTATGATATATACGTATTTGTGTTTGTTATATACTTTTATTTTTTATGATAACCCACTTTAGTTGATTATTTTTTCTATGTGCAGAGCAATTATTGGCTATGATCGTGTTGGGTCATACAAGGTATTTGTTTTATTGAGTACATGCTCTATGTACTAACTCAGTTCATTCTCAAGGCCACCTTCTTATTGCTGCCTTTTACAGAGGGGGTGCTCAGGCACAGGGAAGTCAAATAACTGGCCTAATATTGCATGGCTATCAAATGGTGGAGTTCAGATTCCAACATGGACAGTCTGGCCTCAGAGTACATAAACTGAGCCTGCACATATCATTGATGTTCTTCTATATAAAGATATCAATAAATCATTGTTCTTTTTAAATGGACTAAATAAATGAATCAGCATGAGAAACTGCATCTGTATTTACTAAATTATCCTGGTGTTGTCCAGTCGTAAGGGTGTATTCTCCCACAAATGAATTTGTACTCATATTCTGAGCCTGTTCATTTGCACACGATAGTATCTTTAATTTTTTCCTACCCTGTTTTGATGAAAGTGCTCATTTCTCATCACCGGGCACTCTTAAAAATGCCTCTCTGACAAGCTAAAAGGTCTCTCGGAATATATGTGTTTGCAGCATGTCTTCAACCCATTTTTCCAGCTCAATGACCAACACGTTGGCCAAGAAAGGAAATGAAATAAAAACACTTTGAGGAAAAAAATCCTTGAATAAAAGTACCACCAAATTTAATCAAATTTAGCTCTTCTGCCTGCTGAACTTTATTATATGCTCAGTCTATGTATTCAGGATTCCACTAAGGCCATTGGTTTACAGACATGCCTGCTATAAATTGATTAGAATTAAAGGAATTCTTCATTTTCTCTTGGTAAAATCCAAAATTAACCATTTAGTGGACTCTGCGCATAACTCTCTATATTTAACTCCATGAACTCCAAAATACCTACTGACAAGTTCCCTTTGTTTTAGTGAACTCTAGAAAGGGTTTTCTAAAAACTTGCAAATGTATTTTGATTATGAACAGAGGGAAACTGTCCGGGCAATTCTCATAATTCAAGTGAAGTCATGAATGCATTAGCAAGTACTACACTTACATACGTTACTTTCAATAACCGAAAGTATAGCTTTAAGTAGCTATAGGAAAATAATGTTTCTTCATTAATTATGTGTTCTATTAACTTGATGAAACATAACTGGACAACCCAAGAAAAAGGGAGTCTTCTCTTAGTGATGTATGAGATCATGGTGAACCTTTACCTCCCGAGGCCTGCTGAAAACATGAAGGTACAATATTGGGGAGTGTGTGTATAGGGAAAAAATTACACAAATAACAGCACTTTCCTTTGATTGTGTTTTTCAATGTACTCAATTTTCCCATTCTGAAGCTGATGACTATTGGCTTGTTGAATTTACTTAATAAAAAGAAAAAATGACAAATTATTGACTACAACTTTTGTCCAATTTAGCACGTATAATTTAATATCAGCTTTCAAATAGCTTATCCAAGAAATAATTAATGGTGGTGATTTCAGCCAGAGAACCTTTCGTTCCATAAGGATGAATCCATCCCCCAAGGTCTTAGCTAAGCACCTGCATGTGTGCTTGTTTGGGAGCGTGTTCATATGCACAACATGCATGTACATATCATGCCACATACTGTGCATAATGATTTTTTCCAGGCATTAAAGAAATTACAGTTAGCATTTTGAAATTGTGTGACTATTTCAAATTTGCTTCATGTTTACTTACTTCAAAATCAACACTAGCTTTTCTGATTCGACCTAGTCTTTCCCACTGAATACCAATACAAAATATTGACACGGCAGTGAGTGAATCCTGTAAAGTAAATTACAGAAAGCAGATTGGGGAAGACCCACATTTTAAACCTGTGGGGCAAGTATTAAGTTTACCAACTTTTCTCCTCTGGTGTCTCCAAGCCTGAGCTCAGCACACCGGAAGTGGGCAGTGGGACAAAGAGGGAGACCCACACTTTTGAAGTCTCTGGGCCACACTGAAAGAAGAGTTGCCTTGGGCCACACACTAAATACACAAACACTAACAAAAACTGAGGAGCAAAGGAAAGGTTTTAAGTAAACTTAAAATTTTGTGTTGGGCCGCATTCATAGCCATCCTGGGCTGCATCTGGGCCATGGGTTAGACACCCCTGGGCTCTAAATGAGCCCCTTAGTTCTGGCCTGAGGAGCAGGAAGGGAGGACCTAACATTCAGAGGGAGACAGAAATGACCTCCCCCTCCCTTTTCTTTCTCCCCTTAAGCTCTAGCCCCCAAGTAATCCCATGGTGGTGATGACAGTGAAATAAGCCAGCCAGAGAAAGACAAATACCATATGATTTCACTTATATGTAGAATCTAATGAACAAACTGAAATAACAAGCAAAACAAAGACAGACTCTAGATAGAGAGCAGGATGACAGCTATTGGGGGGAGGTTAGGGATAGAGAAATGGAAGAAAAAGAAAGAAGGACTGATCATGGACATGGACAACAGTGTGGTAATTGCAGGGGGTGGGGTGTATAAGGGGGTTAAATGGTCATGGAAAAATAACAATAAAAATAAATTGAGAAAGAAAAGAAAGCAATTCTGCAGGAGCTAACACTGAGGGAAGTGCACCTTCCTCTCTGTTCTATAAAGCCCTCATTCCAAGAGGATCAGGTGAACGCCACTGCTGTCTAGTTGTTTCCCTGTTGTTTAACCCCAGCCACCGGCACAGTGGTGGAACCTCATGGCAGAGTGGGATAATCTAAAGCCTCAGGGGACCAAAAAGAAGAGTTTGAGGGCCTCAAAAATACCGGGAAAGTCATAGAACAAGAAGCTCCATCAAGTGACCCAGAAAGTTTGATTTAAAACTCTTAATGGCTGTGTTGCACTAAGGGGGATGGGGACGTTTTCCTAAACCATTGTAAAGGGGCACTCACTCAGTTTCAGACCAACGACCCTTTTCGCAGAATGAATTGTTCACCCTCCAAACCCCATCTACAGAAGTTTCAGAGTTTCTGAGTAGTGGTAGCTCTATTTAATAGAGTGGTGAATGAGGAATTAGACATGGATACTGAGCATTTTGGAGGACATGGCAACTTTTCAGCTACTTTTCTGGAAGCAGTATGGCCAAGGGGAGGAAGAATGTCTCTCAGATTTGAGCTTTGAGGAGTTCGGATGGCCAGAACCAGACTAGTACTTCTGAATGTCCTGGGATACCAGGCCCTGGGGCTTCTTTGGGAAGCTCAGCAACACCTGCTAACCCCTCTCTTTGTTAAGAGCCCCCTACATCCCACCACCCCTAGCCAGCTGGAGTCCAGTGCCACCCAGGTATGCGGTTTAAACCTGCCTCACAGGGAGGAAGAGGGCGGTGCCCAGTGGGATGCAGCTGCCCCCTCTGTAGGGGAAAAGGATTGCTTGGATCCTGGTAATTCTGGGAAAAAGGCTTGTCCTTCTGCAGCCACTCTCAGCCCAAGACTAATAAAGGTTGGAACCTGAGGCGGGGGAAGTGTGCTTGGTTGCTAAGGGATGCATGCATGACACAGCTGCCAATTGTCCAGCTCCTGCTCAGCATGAGGTGTTGTCACCCCACTGGCCTTTGCTGTGCCTCAGACCTCTGCCATCATGTTTGGGCTGTTGCAGCTGCTGGTCCAGGCAGCTCGACATCTGGAGTGGCCCTGGACCCTGTGCTGCTGACCTCTGTTCCCATGGGGCCCATCCAACCATGACTTTCAGATCACCAAACTCCCCACTCCAGCTGTCATATATCTCTGAAGACTTTGAACATTCGTCATTTAACAGGAAGTCTCAGCTCTGCCTACAGAGGCCCCTGAGGAAATGGAAGCTTCTGTAACTCCTCAGGAGGCCTCAGCTCATCAACCAGAATCCCCTGAGGTGGGAGAATCATCTTCAATCCAGGAGGAGGCCTCAGCTCACTCCACAGTGTTCCCTGAGTTGGTTAAATCTTTGCCTGTTTATTCTGGAGTTTTAGGTCAGCACCCAAACCCCTCTGAAAATGTTCACTTTTCAATCCAGCAGAAGAGCCCAGCTCTGCTGTAACTGCGTCTTGCTGAAGTAGAACCTTTTTCAGTCCTGCAGAAGGAACCGGCTCAGCCTCCAAAATCCTCTGTGGCTGTTGTAGCTCAACCTTCAATACATCATGAAGTGACAGTCTCAACTCCAGGTTCGGGTGAAGCTCAGCACCCAGTATTGCCTAATAACAACATTAAAGATGTGGAACTTGAGGTCTTGATAACACTGGAGAGCCCTACGGAAGTTAAACCATCTGCAACTGAGTAGGAGGTCTCAGCTTATCCTGAAAAAAATCCACTAAAGTGGCAAACCTCCCACCCAGAAGGAGGACCCTCCAAAGCCCCCCTAGAAAATAGAATCATCTTTGTCCCAGCGGGAGACCCTGGTTCAGCCTGCTGTGGCGGCCCACGCCACAGCCCTGCAGCAGACCACGCACAGCCCCTCCAGAGCACCCCCAGGTGACACGTCCACATGCAGAGGCTGTTCAGGCTCAGCAGCCAACCTTGTCTGAAGCCACAGTTCAACCTCCGGACCTGGAAGTTACCGAAACTCGGCAACCCACGCCATCGAAGACAGGTCCTCCAGTGACTGGAGAGAATGCCACTGTCAACGTGTGTGGGCTCTGTAGCCGCGATAATGAGACACGGTCGTGAACTGGTTTTGGCCCAAAGCAGAGACTCCGCGGAGTGCTGTGCCAGAGCTCAGCACCTGCAGTGGCACCTTCACCATCTCTAGTTCTGAGGAAACTCCATTTCTTACATTGATAAAGATACATGGAAGCCATACTGTTGGACTGAGAAACCAATCCGCCGTGAAAATAACATGAGAGAATCACATAAGGATTCAATTGAAGGCCTGCTATCCTTCCAGTATTTAAATCTTGGTTCCAATTTAATCACAAAACTGAGCTTTGGAATGTTTCCGGCCTGGCAGAGAAGGAAGTTTTTATTCAAGTTAATTCTCAATCAGAATGCTCTGACAATTATGGAAGGTTCATGTCTTTTTAAATTGGCAGCATTAAAATATTTGGACACGGGAACAACGCAAGTGTCACTTGGGAGCATCCTCGTGATGACCCTTGAATTGGAAAAACTGGTCGCACAGAGCTGTTTGGCTTGCTGCCTCTGCCAATTTAAAAATAATACGGAGGCTGTCGGCAAGACAGTCAAACTGCATCGGGACACTGAACAGCTGACAGACACACGCTGTGATGAAACACTGTATTTAGGAAACTCGGAAGGCTCTTCCATGAAAATATTACAAGGCCGGGAGAAGAATACCAGCACTGAACTGACTACTGAGCCAGAGCAGTATCCTCAGGCAGAGCCTTCATGAGCCTCCTGATGAAGCTTCTCAGTGAGTAGCAAGAAGAAAAGGTTTCCAAGGCAGACCAGGATCCGGGTCAGTGGAGAGATGAGAGGACAGAGGCCCAGGGCGGAGGGGAGGAGCAGGAGTCCTGTGAGCGCAGGGAAGAAGTGCCAGGCTGTGGATGTAAGAAACAGACTCATTGTGATGGCACCTGTGACTGTAGCAGCAACGACTGTTGGTGTCATTTTCTGCCTCATTGTGGTTTGTTATAGAACAGCATCAGAGGAAGGTAGGAAAGGAAGCTCCAGGGGCCTTTTTTCAGTTCTCTGGAGTAAGACATGCTCTTTGGGTGTGAGCTGGCATTTTCAGGAGAAGGCGGCTGCTTTGGCTTTGGGACACATACGGACCTCTTGATGCCACAGGCAAGAAAAAGTGTGGCACAGAGCCTCTATGACAAGGCTTCGTCTGGTGAGGATGAGCTTTTCGACAAAACAGAGAAGGATGAAACCTCCCCATCAACAGGCAAGGTTGCTGCATCAGACTGGGCCGCTGGAGAGACGGGTGAGGACAGTGAAACATAATGCGGCCACCGGGTGAACCCCATCATCCTCAGGCGACCTGCCAACTGTACTTGACATGCTGGCTCAGCACTGCTGGTGAAATACATACTTTCCTCCTACGGACATGTATAAATTCATAACCAACTCTAAGCGAGGTAAGGAATTAACATGTAAATACCTAAGTATTTATATACAAATAACAAAGGCCATAGGCAAGAAAAGCGGGGCTGAAACTGAAATCCCCTAGGGTAGCCCATCCTTCCAGCGTGGTCAAACAGGGCTGAAGAGGGGCTTCTCCCTGTCATTTCCCCAATACAGGCAGTCCCTGAGAACTGGAAAACCCATCATCCTCAAGGGATGTAAGTTATCAAGTCAGATAAGAATTTATTCTGGTGCTTTGTCCCCTGGCTCACCAGGAACCAGCTATTCCCAACATACTTGATTCCTGTCTGTAGAGGATCAGCCACTTCCAGCCCCTCCCATCAGGTCTTTGGAGCTGTCAGAATACTTGAATTCCTGAGCCCACATCAGGGTGGGGCCGGTCTTTTCCCCCAAGCTCTTAAACTCACACACAAATGTGTGCCTTGTCTTGGTTTAGCGGGTTGTCCATATAAGCTAGTGGAAAATTTCCACTAGGTTTTTGGTTTTCTTTTTTAGTTAAAAAAAAACTCCCAACTGTTGAAAAGCTCACAGGGAGGTGCTGGAGAGACAGGGCAAAGAAGAATGTGTGAGAACAGTAATGCCCAAGACTCTCCCTCTCAGGCCTTTATTTTAGAAAACATCCCGGCGGGGCCACTTCTCCATTCTTGGCACATTAGCCAAGATTAAAATGAAGGAGAGAATCCTAGAAGCAGCAAGAGATAAGGGGACAGTCATCTACAAAGGAGTTCCCATCAGACTGTCAGTGGATTTCTCAAAAGAGACCTTACAGGCAAGAAGGGGCTCGAAAGAAGTATTCCAAGTCATGAAACCAAAGACCTACATCCAAGATTGATCTATCCAGCAAAGCTTTCATTTAGAATGGAAGGACAGATAAAGTGCTTCCCAGATAAGATCAAATTCAAGGAGTTCATCATCACCAAGCCCTTATTATATGAAATGTTAAAGGGACTTATCTAAGAAAAAGAAGACAAAGATGAACAGTGAAAGGACAGCAAACTCACAGTTACTAAGAACCACACCTAAAACAAAAGCAAATTCAGAGGACAGCTAGATCAAGAGTGAACCATAGAAATGAAGATCACGTGGAGGGTTAGCAACAGGGGAGTGGGAGAAGGGGGGGGGGAGAAAGTACAGAAAATAAGTAGCATAGACAGTAGATAGAAAATAGATAGGGGGAGGGTAAGAATAGTAGGGGAAATATAGAATCTAAAGAACTTGAGACACATGTTCATGAACTAAATGGAGAAATGGTGGGGGAGGGGTGTGCAGGGTGGAGGGGAATGAAGAGGGGATTAGAACAAATGTAAAGGCATAATCAATAAAATTTTAAAAATATATTTTAAAAAACCTTGTAAAAATAAAAAATAAAATGATAGCAAACTCACAATTACTAACAAACACACCTAAAACAAAACAGAAACAAACTAAGCAAACAACTAGAACTGGAACAGAGCCACAGAAGTGGAGATCACATGGAGGGTTAGCAACAGGGGAGTGGGAGGAGAGAGGGGGGAAAAAGGTACAGAAAATAAGTACCATAGATGGTAGGTAGGAAATAGACAGGAGGAAGGCAAGAATAGTATGAGGAATGTAGAAGCTGAAGAACTTATGACACATGGACATGAACTAAAGGGGGAAATGTGGGTGGGAGAGGGTATGTAGGGTAGAGGGGAATGAAGGGGAGAAATGGGACAACTGTAATAGCATAACCAATAAAATATATTTTTTAAAAAAAGAAAACATACTGGTGGGGCCACCTCTCCATTCACATGTCCTGCCTTAGCCTCTCCAGACCCCACTGAGGATCTGGCATGTGCTGCTCTGGGCTCCCGCAGCACAGCCCAGCACCAAAGCCATCCACTTCCTCCCACACCGGACACTGACCCCTGGCTGCATGACTCCCAGTGATGGTGCACTGGTTCCCCCACTCCTTCCACAGACAGAGTCAACACTAACTCACATTTGGTAAGTCAGTCAGACTTCCATGCCTGCGTGAGTAAAAGAAATTCTGAACAAACAAGATTTAATAATTGACTTAAATGACCACAAATAAATGCTGGTGGTTTGGTAACCTGAGATGAAGAACGGTGCCAACCAGGCACAGGACAATAGCACAGAGTCTCCCAGCGGAGCAGGGGGAACTGGGAAACAGCCCAGCATGTGTTGTGATAGGAGAAAGCAAGGGGAACTTAGAATTCATGTCTCCCTGTGTTTTTCCTAGGAGGGCGTTTTCTGGAGAAGGCAGCTGCTTGGCTTTGGGATACGCATGAAGGGCTCAAGGCCACACGCAAGAAAAATGTGGCCCAGAAGCTGCATGACAAGGCTTCGTGTGATGAGGATGAGCTTTTCAACAGTGTAAATGATTGGGAACCATGTGGAATTCCTGTTTAAAATGAGGGATTAATGAATAGTTTAGTCATTCCTTTCAAGAGTTAAAGCTTTGGCCTTACTCTTCTTACGCCCTAGGGAAGGGGAAGCCCCCTCCTCCACAGTCAGGGTTGCTACCTCAGGCTCAACTGCTGAACAGACGGGCAAAAAAAGTGAAACTCGAGACCACTAGGGAGTGAACCCCATCCTCAGGCTCCCTGCCAATTGTATTTGGAAATGTTGGCTCGGCATTGCTGAAAAAATGCATATTTTCCTCTTAAAATACTAAAAATAAGATAAAATAAAAACAAAACTCTTGATCACATCAGCCTGCTTAGATCCAATCCGATTCAGCATGTCTAAAGCGTTAAGAACTGAATTAACAGATCATCAGCTATTCTTTATTGAATATAAACAAGACTCAAGTTCTTTTTTTACTTTTATTTTTAATCCTCACCCAAGGACATTTTTTTCACTGATTTTTTTTTTTAGAAAAAGAGGAAAGGAAAGAGAGAAATATTGATGAGAGAGAGAGAGAGGCATCAATCAATGCCTTCCTCATGTGCCCCAACTGGGGACCAAACCTGCAACCCAAGCATGTGCCCTGACCAGGAATCAAGCCTGCAGCCTTTTGGTTATGCGAGGACACTCCAACCAACTGAGCCACAATGGCCAAGACAAAACTCAAGTTCTTATAATATTGAAAAAGTCCAGATACAATCCAAAATTACTTGACATATAAAAAATTTCTCAACTTGCATGGGAAAAGACAATCAATAGACTCTACCACAAAGCTGGCATAGTTAGAATTTCCTGACAAAACCTTTAAAACAAGTATTATGAAAACACTTTAGTAAGCAACTGTGAATACTATTGAAGACCATGGATGAATTTAAAAATTTCATTAAAGAAATACAAGATATAAAGAAGGACCAAATGGAAATTTTAATACAACAACATAACCATAACAACTGAAAATAAGAATTCACAGGATGGTCCTTCAGTAGGTGAATGGATAAATAAACTGTGCAATAACATCCATCCAGACAAGAAATATTTAATGCTAAAAAGAAGGGAGCTGCCAAGCCAGGGCAGGACATGAAGGAAAATTAAATGAGTATTACTAAATGAAAGAAATCAATCAGAACAGGCTATAAACTATACGAGCCCAACTATATGAAGTTGTGGGAAAGACAAAACTAAGGAGGCAGTGAAAAGGTCAGTTTTTGCCAGGGGGTGGGGAGAGGGAAGGATGGATAGGCAGAGCACAGAGGAGGTTTAGGGCAGCTACAAAATACTCTGTGTGATACCATAAGATACCATGATGATGAATACGTGTCATTACTCATTTGTCCAAACCCACAGAGTGTACAACTCTCTGGACTCTGAAGACTGTGTTGTGTCGATGTAGATTTTGTTCATTGAAAAAACTGTACCACTCTGGTGGGGGATGTTAATAACAGGGAGGCCACACATGTGAGAGCAAGGAGCGTACAGAAAATCTATGTACCTTCCTCTCAAATTTGTTGTGGAATCTAAAACAACTCTAAAAATCAAAAATAAAAACCTTTTCAAAAATTTCACAGAAAAAGCATAGTAGCCAAAGGGAGATGACAAAATACAAGTCAGTGACCTTGCAAATATACCAATAGATGAAAACTGTCCAGTTTGAAAAAAGGGGGAAGAAAAAATGAAAAAAAAGGATTGTGACTTTTCATTGTTTGGTAGTCTTGGAAAATAAAACCTAGATTTTTTCTCATTCCAGGATGCCAATTTAAATATCTGAGAAGTGTATATTACACCTATGAAATAAGAGAAGGACCTCCAATCTTACTTGCTTAGTGGTAAATGATGGCTGGGTCACCTGGCCTTATCCTAGTCTACCCTAACGACCTCTCCTGACAATTTCCCTTTGTCTGTGTTAGTTACCCTGGGATGATTTCATGCTGCTGATGGTGTATAAACATCAAAGATCACTCGCACTTAAATTAAACTCCTCACATTATGTTTACGACTCTGGCTCTCAACCTCCTAGTTTTAATAGCTGTTTTAGATCATTAGGTTTTGAATGGTATGAATGCTCTTCTTTGATTTATTGCTTTCTGGGTCTCATTCTGCTTTCAGCTCTGCACACTTTTTTGTTTTGGAAGATAGAGTCCTTCTTATGCTCTGGCTGTACAAACCCAAAAGCTAAACTTCTGATTCACCAGCCAGATGAAACTGTGCCATCCTGTGCTACAATCCATTTCTTGAAGTCAAGCCTCAGAAAAGTCTTTCCACCCTAAATCTTACCCAGATTGTGATATCTTAGAACTTGTCTATGCTGCTGCACAAGGAGTGTTAAAGAAATAGGATTATTTTTCTTTGCTGATTTGGTGACCTTAGAAATTAGTCATTTAATGATTTCACACAGTAGTGTTTCATTTCTAATTGATAGATATCAGACTTTAGAACAAATCCCCATAGAATGACAAGATAGAAGTAGTTTAGTATCTTAAGGAGATAACATTCCTAGAGGACTTATTTTATTACCTCTTTTTAAACTTTAGTTAAAGCTCCTTTTAAAATCATGGGTACGCATTTCACATTGATCTTCTCTGGTACTTCGGCCTTGCCTTTTAGGTCTATTTTCTCTGATTTTCTCTTATTTGTTAACCAAGTGGTTTCCAGAAACCTTTTTAAATTTTTTAATTTATTTTTTAGAGAGGAGAGAAACATTGATTGATTACCTCTCACATGCCCCCCAACCAAGGACTGGCCTAAAATCCAGGCATGTACCCCAACTGGGACTCCAACAGGTGAGCCCTTGCTTTGTAGGACAATGCCCAACCGACTGAGCTATACTGATTAGGGCTCCAGAAACTTGTATAATAAATGTATATATAATAATATCCTCAAACATGAACTGAGGAATATTACAAATTCTAATTAGAAAGTGTCACATAAAGCATTATTTTTCTTGTTTTCTGATCATTTGTACAAGAGGGAGCCCCCAAATGAAATTTATTTATAAAAATTGTGTATTTATTCTTACACATTTAAACTTCAGTCACCTTCAAACTACTCTCCATTTGATGCGACGCACCTGTTGAGACTTCTTTTTTCCACTGCTCAAAATAGGTTTTGAACTCATCAATTTTGATGCCTTTTGGTGTTTCTGCCTTTTTTTGTTTCACCTCATCTACATCAATAAAATGCTTTCCTTTGAGACCCTTTTCCACCCAGGGAATCAAAAAAATGTTGCTCAGGGTAAGATCTGATGAATATGAAGGGTAGGGCATGGGGGTCATGCCATTTGTGGTCAAAAACTGCTGAACACTCAGCACCTGTGGGCAGGTGCACTTGCAAATCACCCATCATGAAATGGGCAAAGATATTGAAAGCATCTTCAGAAAAGAATCACCAAAGCCAAACACAGCCTCTCACAACAACGCCAGCTGGTACACTGACACAGATGGGTTCCTAGAACACTCACCTAACAAGAGAAACCTGTATTACAAGAGGCCCACCCTCCAGAAGATCATTCCTGTTTTCTGGGGTAGGGGGGTTCCCCATCATGTTCCCTGCAGTTTTTGTCAAGCAAGGATAGTCCAGTTAAACCCTGAAACTGCTTCGCCCATAAAGTCATTAGGGTTTGAATAGCCAGAGCACTGAAATAATACTTGAAGAGTCTGTTTGTTTTGTTTTTTTTGATTTGCAGCTGCAAAAGCTGCAAAACATGCCAAATCTACGTGGTTCTCTGTCTACTCCTGCCTGCCTCTGTAAATAATTCAAGAGAGCCTGGCAGTCGTTGCTTGGTGGAAAGTGCTGCAGTTGCAGGAACTGCCGTCCTTCACCGTGATCTGCAGCACAGTTAGCGAGGCTCGTTCTGTCAGCATGAGCAATGGTACCAGCACTTGCAAGGCCAAAGTCTCACAGAGCAATTGGGATTGAATTTTAATTTCGTGCTTATTCGGTTAGGAAAAAAGTTATTTGGGTTGTTTATTTCTTAACAACATCTTTTTCACAGCCCCAAAAGTGCTGTTTTTCAATTCGGTGTCATGCGATCAATATTAGTCCCTTGAAACAATGCTTCTTGAATTGTGATCTTCAGACCGCATGATGGGAATCATCTGGACCCAGCCCCCAAATTCACTAAATCAGAATTTTTGTGGGTGAGCTTCATGAATTTACACATTTGGCACTTCACCAAGGTGATTCTTCTGCCACCAGTTAGAAATCCCTCCCCCCAGAAAGGACTCTCAGGATAGTAAAAATGATGATCTAATGTCATCAGTGCTATGTCATTAACATCCAAAAGAGAAAAGCATCCATCAAAGACTGAGGAAAAGAAATGACCTAAAATATTTCATTTCCAACATATAATAATGTATGTTAGAGCCAAAGACACCGTCAATATTATACAGTCCCAACCTTCCAATCTATTAATGAGGAAACTGATAGCAGAAACTTTCATTTATTGAGTGATTGTTATGTGCTAGGCATGTGCTAAGCAGTCTGTAGGGAATATTTGGTTTAATTGTGTTGCACAGAGAGTTGAAGAGAATTTAACATTATCGAGTATGTTATTGGCAAATATGGATTTTGACTCCAGATTCAACTTGAAGCCACATTCTCATTTTACCTCCTAGCTCCTCATCTTCTTCCTGAAGGAAAGGTGAACACCACTCAAGTAATTATATGTGCCCCTTACAATGAATTTCAAGTACCTACTGCACAAGTCACATTGAAGAAAATATTTGCCATCTGCCCACTTTTGTGTTTTCCCTACGAAGGATGAAAAAGAATTCTCCAAAATGTCATACTTTGACCTTATTCAAAGTGCAAGCACCAAGTATACTGTGTTAAAATGAAGTGACTAGAAAACACTAGATGTAAAGTTCTATGTGAAATACGCCAAGAATATTGGAATTAGTTTCCTTCTCAATGATGTACTCTTAATTTTATAATAAAGAATTATACAATGTGATCTTTAAGCAGTAATTTAATTGTACATTCAGTACTGTGTAGGATTCTGGAACAAGCAATTTGCTTGTTCATTATCTCCAGAGATCTGTTTGCATGTGGGCTGTGTACGTATGTTTCATCCAGTCATTTGTCAAGCGACCTTTATTTTCTATTTCCTATAAACCATGTTGTCATTTATTTAAGTTTGCATAGCTCTGTAAGATCAAAAAGCTGCATCTTCCCTTATATTCTCATGTGACAGACTTCAGACATGGGGACTAAGCAGGTCTTCCTTTGCTCCCCACCCCTTTCAGCCAAATGGCCAAACACTTTAGTGTGGCTGAACGCCCATGCTCCAGCCCTGGCTTACTCTTCAAGCTGCATTTCTTACCCCTTTCCCTGTTCTTCATTCATGTGACAATGATACTCAAAATTCCAGCAGCATATAATATTGTCTCATTCTCCCATGCATGTGCACATCTTATTTTATCTGCCTAAAACTCTTCAGCTGTCTGCCTGAAGATTCCCAACATGATCCAACTCAAATATTAACTTCTCTGCAACATATACTTTAACTCAGCTTCCACCTTCAATCAGAATTAATTACTTTTTTCTTCGCATCATCTCTGGCCCTTGTTCTTACCTCTCTCCCTCATTGCATTTGCCACCCTACATTATAGTTGTTTGTTTGTATACCTGGCTTCCTATTTAATCCTAAATTGCTTGAAGAAGTTACTTTGTCTGATTATCCTTTATTTCTCTAAAACTAAGAATAATACCTAATAAAGCAAATGCTTATTAATGATTTATATTCTTAAAGACTCGCCCATTTTCAATGCAATTTTCTTTATAAAGATGAAAGTCTGTTACCTGAGAAAACACTATTTGGTGGGAATCAGCACATTGACTTGTAGACTGAGCATTAGTGACTAAACCACTTGTCAATTCAATGAAAACTAAGATTTCCATACAGTTACACAGTTTCTGAAGCTTCTCCTTATACATGAAGTTATTTAGATACTATCAAGGTGAAGAGCCTATAACCATAAGTGGTTTGCCCAATGTGGCTGGTTTGTTTGTGTGCATTTAACCTCGGATTCCAGCCTCACTCAATTTGCAAAGAGAGCAGTTTTGAATGAGTAGCTTCAAGTGTCGACTTCAGGAACAATGAATAACTTATTACTTTTCTAGAACTCTTCAAATTAAAAATTGATTTTGTTTTCTTAAATATTATTTATCACAAATGTCTCTCTTTTCTTCACATTGAATGAGAGCTCACAAGCATTTCTTTTAAAAAATGCATGCCACGACTCAGATGTTGAGATATATGTTAGGAAATAAATATTCCCCTTATGCTGTTACAAAGCTTCAAACAGACTTATGGGAAAGGAGAATTTGCAATCATTAAAAAAAACCCCAAATAATACTTTTCACCTTTTTTTAGTGAATGAAGAATAAAGCAATATGGGGATACATCTGATTTTTTCAATAGCTCTCTAATACATAGATGCATAGATGAATATTTGCAATTGATAAAAAGTTACAAAATAGTCATGGAGAGGCAAAGTACAGCATAGGGATATATTCAATAATATTGTAATAACTATGGATGGTGCCAGGTAGGTTCTAGAAATAGCAGGTAAAACGTGTAAAGTTTATGATTGTCTAACCACTATGCAATACACCTGAAACTAATGCAAAATAACACTGAATGCAAAGTAATTAAAAAATAAATTAAGAAAATTATTATAGAAGTAGAAATAAAATCTGGTTTCAATGTTGAAATTTCATTAATAGATGACTAGTCATTTTAGAAACGGTTACATTATTGCAGTTCAACATTGTCTGGTGACTATTTCAAAGTCAAAAATAAGTCTTGTTAATTACAGCTCTGCAGCCCAGTGCTGCTGGTTTTGTCTACCCATTTCCTTGTTTCTTATAAATATGCCCTAAATTTAAAGTGTCTATCTGCATTTAAGAAGGTCAAACCCCTTGTTCGCACTGTAGACCTACATACCACTGTCAAAAACTCTGACCAGAGCTTGATTTTCTAACAGTCATGGAAGTAGATGATTAATGACTCATGTACCACTACCCCATTTTTCAATGTTATTCATTTTTATTCTATTGTCAACCGCCATTTCTCCAAAAGGCAGCCACTTGGCAGGCCATCTTCCATTACTTCCTAATGCTACTCATGACCTTGGCTCTGCATGAGAGAATAGTACTGCTCTCTCCCATTTCTGCCAACCCTCTCCCCGCTTCATTTCCAAAGAATAGACACAAATGGCTGAGACCAAATAATGTGTTTTTAAAGGTGCTTCACTAAAGGTTAGAGAATAATAAAAGGGGAATGTAAGTCAAGGAATAATAGAGCTACTCTATTGTCTCCTACTAAACTGGGTCCTTGCACGGATCCTCAGCTGTGTCCCTCCATCCCTCTCTGTAGTCTCCAACATTAGAAACACTCACCCCCTCTCCAAAAACTCAGAATGGGACCCTCAACAGCTGCTGGCCACAGAGAAAAAGGATATTCTACCCCCACCCCACATCTAAATCTCTACTTCCCGAGTCCTCATTGTCTTTCCTTGGTTTAATCTCTTCCAGGAATGATTGAGACTGGGAACATCCATCATATTTCATGGAGAACCCAACTCCACCAGAGAGGTTTAATATAATTTTATGGCCTGGAAGGGACAGTCACGAAGTATTATACCACTGTTAAATTTGCAGAAAAGATTGAATAATTCAATTTTATTCATGTTCACCTTCAGACACTTATCTATGATTAGAGCTATATATTTAATTACACAGACATTCATCTCAATCGCCTCAAACATACAAGACATATTTCTAATAGAGGAGTCATGCATCTTTATGCAAACCATTAATATGTCTCAGTTACTCGATATATTCAAACTGCTTAGTTTGACATTCAAAACCCCCTTACATTTCATTTTGGTCCCAACCTACAATGCATGCTCATTTTTCTTGCTCCTGGGCACTATGTTTCATTCAACCTTGTTGGTTGAATAAGCTGTCTTTGCATTTCTCTTCCCCATGGTTGTTCTAATGCAACTACTTCCCTATTGAAACAAGCTTCCATCCAAGGACAGAAGTGTTTTAAATCCTCTTTATAAGTCAGTTAATAATGAGGCATCATGGAACTCAAACCAGATGAAGCAGGTTTTTGTACTAGGTCAATTTCCTATGAAACTTGTGTGGTGCTTTAGTGTATTAAAAATTGTAGTTAAGCTTTACTGTTATGAAACAAATCAAGCCCTAATTAACCGTCTGCATAAATGAGGTTTTTTTAGGTTAGATGTGCTTCCAAGAGAGAAATTTGGTAATGATCTGATCGTGCCACATGATCTACATAATTTACCAAGGTGGGCATTGGGGGACAGTCAGTCAGTTCAAGCCAGGAGTATTCTTCTCAATTAACCAAAGGGAGAAAAACTAGAATTTCTTTTGTCCATTCAGAAGACAACAGATTCTATCTGTATGATCAAACCCATGAGCCACAAAGGTAATAATACACTGAAGAAGTTTCAAAACACAATTTAGGAAAGTCCTGAAAGTGCTCTCTAAACTAAAAGAATGCCAACTCACCCAAGACATCAAAATTGAAAAGCAGCTATTCTTTTATCTTAGTGGTAAATGAATCTTGTTTCAGTGTTTTTTGCTTTCAATGTTGTTGTTTATTTTTTAAAAAGTTGATATGTTTCTATGCAAAGGACTAAGAGGCTTGGTGAGTGGAGGCTCCAGGGATAAGAAAAAAGAACGCACCGAAGACAATACGTTACATATAAAAGGGGAGGCTGTGATTTTGCGTAGCTTTGGGTCCTTCCCCTGCCCCTCAAATAGACATAATAGAATTACCTACAACGCAGTCTCTATGTGATGACTGTATCCAATTACCTCTGAAAAGCCTCTCATGTTGGTGGAAGACTAATCATTTCCTGAGTTTGGAGAGTCACTGAGCAAAAGTAAATTCAGTCAAATCATGCTCTTTTAGAAAAAGTGAAGCCAATTTAGCAGAATAATGCAAGGGACAAAGGGAGCCATAAGAAAAGGACAAAGAGTGAGCATAAAGCTGATTAACACTGCTGCTTCCTTTAAAAAAATGTTCAAAGTACAAGTAAGTCTTGCTGTGGAAAAAAATTGCATAATGAGAACTCTCTGAAGGGCTTGAGTGGCATTATAGGCTTGGCTATGATTTATATAGTTTAAATGAATATTATGCCCTCATCTGTAAAAGGTGCTTTCATTTTAACACCTCTGTTCCCAGTGATATTGAGGCTACCTTGCACATTATTTAAATTTAACAGAGGGATATCTTTATAAATCACCTTCACAGCAATGTTGGACCCAGAGATGATTAGGCTAAGTGAAATAAGCCTTTATCTGATTTTGTCAGATAAAGAAAAAATCCACAAAATCTCACCTATATGGAGAAACTAATGAACAAGATAAACTAACAAACAAGAGAGAAAAAGAGGCATGAAATCATGGAACACACTGATACTGTCAGAGCAGAGGGAGTTTGGGGGATTGGATGAAAGAAGGTGAAGGGATTAACCAAAAGCATATACATAACACATATGATAGAGGATTAAAAACAAAAGAAAACAAAACAAAACTGGAATTACCTTCTGGAGGGCGAGGCCCTTGTAGTACAGGCTTCCTCCACTAGGTGAGTGTTCTAGAAACCCGCCTGTCAGTGTACCAGCTGCCGTTGTGAGAGGCTACATTCTGCTTCAACAAAATTTTTTTGAAGACACTTTCAGTGTGTTTGTCCATTTCACGATGGGTGATTTGGGCAATGCATAAGCACACCTGCCCACACTGCACTGAGTATTCAGCAGTTTTTGACCCAAAATGACATGACCCCCATGCCCCACCCTTGTTATTCACCTCATCTCACCCCGAGTGATTTTTTTTTGTTTCCCTGGATGAATAAAGTCCTCAAAGGGAAATGTTTTGCTGATGTGGAAGAGATGAAACAAAAAAGAAGCAGAAGCATCAAAAGGCATCAAAATTGATGAGTTCAAAAACTGTTTTGAGCAGCGGAGAAAACATCTCAATAGGTATACTGCATCAAATGGAGAATATGTTGAAAGTCACTGAAGTTTAAACATGTAAGAATAAATACACAATTTTTTATAAATAAATTTCAGGTGTTTTGGGTCATCCCCCCCTGCAGACACAGATAACAACGGGGCAGTGATAGCAATAGCTTTGGGGGGTAGGTGGGAGTTGGCAAGGGGAGGAAACTAGGAGAGAAAGAAACTTTGCTTGGGGCCAATAAGTGCAGGATGCAGTGTACAGCTGGTGTTTTATTGAGTTGTACACTTGAAACCTACATGGTTTTGTGAACCAATGTTACCCCAATAAGCTCAATTAAAAAAAACACAATATAAAGCAAAGAAACAACCCAAAGTCAATAAGTAAACAAAATATTCTATACTCATATATGTAAAAAAAAAAAGGTCATAGCCCTTGAAGGTTCAAGGAACAAAAAGTGATATTGCCATCAATATAACTATGAGGAAATAAATAAATATGGGTGGAGTCTGAATCCTGGACCAATTTCTGACTGCCAGAGTGCAGGTGCCTGGCTTTAATTGTTGATGTCAAAATAATGACATACTTTCAGACATCGGAGGACTGGTGCAGAGCTCTGCTGAGAAGAGAAAGTAGATCCAAGTGTGGCCTTCTTATCACTGGGCAAGGAGATGCACGTTAGCAGGAGAAATGCCTGTTTTGGTAGCTGAGAAAACTGGGGATTTTTGGCACTCTCTCCCAAAGGAAATTGAGGATATTGGATACTGACTGACTCCACATCTTGGAAATAACCGAGAATAATGATAATGCAATTTTAATTTCTCTGCTGCATCGAACAGAGCTTTGCTTATAAGAAATCAGTGAATATATGTGCTCATGGATTGTATGTGCTAGTATTAGTGCTACATGTAGTCACTAAGCTAGAGTAATCACTGTTCATTTATGCCCAATTCATTCGTATCTTCTGCTGTTGACTTACCATTTTTTATTGTCTTGAGTTACATCTCCTCCCCCAACCTTCATTTCTCATTTTCCCTTTCCTCCTTCTTACTTTTGATCATTTCAATTAATCATGTAGTTAATCATTTTGAACCAGTATCTGCTGTGTGAATAGGGTAAGGGGGTTAAGCAAAAACAAAACAAATAAAAAAAACTCTCATAGACAACAGCATGTTGATTACTGGAGGGAAGAGGGGATGAGGAGAGGTAGAAGAGGTATAAGGGAGATAAATGGTGATGGAAGGAGACAGCTTGAGGTGATGAACATACAATATAATATACAGGTGATGTATTATAGAACTGTACCCCTGAAATCTATATAATTTTATTAACCAACGTTACTCCAATAAATTCAATTAAAAGAACAATTTATACTAGCTAACTGGCAGGTTTTACTTTGGCAATGAGTCTCTGTGTATTGAAAAACTAAATATACAAGTGGATACTGTCCATTCCATACATGAAAATAGAACTCTGTGATCCACAACCGCTCCAGTAACCAGCCTAGGAATGAACAGAGCAATCAGCCCAGAATGGTTAGGACCTGGTCAGTAACTGGCAGTTTTCCTAATTTTTGCTCCCATCCCCTTCTTCCAGCTTGGGGTCGAACAGAAGAAGCCAACATACTTGAAGCCTTCGCCTTTTTTCACCACGGATTTCTCCCACTACTCTTCCTTCCTTCGAGGCTCTGCTCAGTGCAAGTGGTGGTGCCTGTCTCCCTTGCTATCAGGAGTTCTAAATAAATAGCCTCTGTCCTCATTGAGGTGGTCTTCCTTCATTCCCACAATATTACCTTTACCAGTATTTATATTTTAAACTCCTAATTTCTAATTTCCAAACAGTGTTTTGTTTCTCCTTAAAAAATGAGTCAAGCATAGCGAAACAGAGAGGAGAAAATTATTTGGATCTTTGAGAGATGTTTGAGCCAGATCATGGTCCAGCTCTCATTTCTACAATTTACCAAGATTTCTGATAGAAAAAGATCTTGTGCATCATCTCAAATGTGTAATGGTGTTTTGGAACTACCCCAAGTCTGGTTTACTGAAATGCCTCTGCGCTACATGGCTACTCTTCATCTCTTGCCTATCTATCACAAAAGGAAGACAGTTCCTTTGCCCTACTCTGCTCCAAATGTACACCAACTTCCTTCTGGAAATATTATCTCATATATTTAAGCATATATGTGAACTTTTTCTTCTCTTACATAACATTTTAGGATGTTGCCACAGACAAAGAAACTGAGACTGAGGAATTTTAATGATTTAATCAAGAGCTAGAGTTGGTAGGTACCAGATTCCTGGTGTGGATCCAAATTGCTCTGACTTTAAGGACCATCTGCTTTCCTTTCTATCACACTAGCTCATAGAACTTCCCCTTCTTTTTGTCTGTCATCTATGAGTAATCATCACTGCTTTGTGGCTACCCTTTGAAGGATTCGAAATGAAGATAACTAAAAAAATATTTTTGTTTTACTTTATTTTTAGACTTAAAAATCTTCTTTTAAAGATTTTATTTATTTATTTTTAGAGAAAGAGAAAAGGAGGGAGAAAGAGAAGGAGAGAAATATTGATGTACAAGAGATACATTGATTGGTTGTCTCTTGCATGCCTCCAACTGGGGACTTGGCCTGCAACCCAGGCTTGTGTCCTGACTGGGAATCAAACTGGTGACCTTTTGGTTTGCAGACCAGCACTCAATCCACTGAGCCACACCAACCAGGGGCTATACCTAAAAATCTTAAAGGACAGGAACAAAATTCTTCATTTGTGAGACCCTACAACAATTCATACTGTAATTGCCTTTCTAATGGTAATTACCACCCTGGCATTTTATTATAGTTAAAACTAAGATGCAGTAAGTACTGCCATTTGGAACAAATTACCAAAAACTACATATCCAAGGTGCATGTCTCAATAAAATATACCTCGCTGATTGTGAGGGTATAGGCTGATTTCTACATGTGTATTCCATTCATTCTTATTTTAGAATGATTTAGAAGAATCTTGTTAACTTTATACTATTCTTTATTCTCATGAATCACTACTCAAAAGCCTGGGTGAGGAAGAATAGTCTCAACATAAGCCTGAAATATGAGAGCACACTTTTCCCATTAAACTGAGAAAAGGGAAAAACGACAATCAGAATGTTATCCCACCCTGAGATACACGAGAAGCAACCATACATTGATGTTTCTCTCCCTCTCTCCTTCCCCTCTAAAGATAAATAAATAAATATTTTTTTAAAAAAAAGAATGTTATTTAGAGTACGTAATGACAGCAGCCATGAGTTTATATAAAACTCTATCCCATTACACATTTTTAAACATACTACTTTATTTTTATCCTCCAAAGATTTCATGTAAAATAAGCAAAATTATTACTATTTCCCCACCCCCCTCATAGACCATGAAAATTAGTGGCAGGTTCAAGGTTACACAGTCCACGACGGTTAGGTTAGGGTTTTTTCTTCTCCAAGGGCTTTGCCTCTGTAGCCCACTGAGTTCAATGTGACCACTCTGAAATGTTCAGTATGACATTAATTTATATTCCATGTTTCTATATACAAGAGCAGTGAAATTAATTTTTGCATAATTGTCAGTACTTATAATTAATATAATAGTATTTATAATAATATACTATGCAAATGTTTTCTAAACTTCTTTGAGGAAAAGAATCATGACTGCTTATTTCAAAATGAAAAAAGAAATGCTATCAATCCCCAGAACCAACTCAGACCTACTGAATAAAAACAGCTGACATTGAAGTTTAGTGAGCTGCATGTGAAAAAGTTCCCAAAGGGATTCTTAGCTCCAGGAAAACTGGGAATCGATCATTTAAATCAATTACGAAATAATGTAGTAGCTCCAGTAAGTACAGTTGTAAGTATGGAATTCTTAAACATGTTTCAGGGTAGTACTGTATATAGCAAAGTAGCATTTACATAACAGAAAGCAAAAACTTTCACCCAATTACAATCAAGCCTTGTAAGAGATTTTTTTAAAGTGTAAAAGGGAGAGATTAGGATAGTGAAGACACAAAAACTGTATGGAATGATAAATAGTAAATGGAATTGTGATGCCTAAGAGTGAAAGCAGAAGTTCCACAGCTGTCTTAAAGTATTTGAAGAATTGTCCTGAGAAAGAGAGAGAGAATTGTACTCGCTAGCTAAAGATGAGCACATATCAGGTGACTAATAGATATTACAGGAATGAATAAAAGAATAAGTGAATGAGTGAGCAACTGAATGAACAGAATGAGTGGGTAGAAGGAAAAGCAAAAGATGAAAGTTATAGAGAAATTAATATTACTTTAATGTAGAGACATGTCTTGTCAACAGCTATCCACAGAGGTTCAGATCAGCAAATTATCTTGGTTGTATTAAAAAAAAATCAAATGATAGTTGTTTTCTTTCAATATAATTCAATAGACCGGCTATGGTTCTTACTAACTTATTTACCTTGCAGAAATCTAGCCTTTTTTGTAGCTACATCTAGTTACAAAAGCTAGCCTTCAAAGTTGTATTTATTTTAATTCTCATAAAATGTTGAAACCAATTTTTGACACAGGAAAGCAATTTCAGAATGCAAGCTGTCTGGGAAAGAAAATGTCAAATATTTTTCAATCGAATATGTATTTCCAACTGTTTCTAGCGTGAGCAAACCAATACAATAATAATGGCCTCGCTGTAGTCTGCCTACTCTCATTTAGGACCTGTGTCGACAATTTCATGTATCTCTCACACCAATACCAGAGCAGGTCTAAGACAACCAAGGCACTTGGTATAGGTGTACAGATTTTCTTGAGTTCAGGGAGGTTAGGGAGTTACTCTGTGCCACACATATGTTAATTTGTGAAGCAGGGATTTAGCTCTGGGTCTGTTGTATTTTTTTTTACATGGTCTAAGTTGTGTAATTATTTCTCATGCAGAAAGTCTTCTTTCTACTGCTGCTTTTCTGAACTGAATTAATGTTATCATTCTGTATTATCTCATCAGCATCCTTCAGTAGGCAAATAACATAAAGTTTATAGCAAAATAAATCTCAATACTTTCATCTAAGTTTCATCTAAGATATCATTAAATGATATCTGAAGGTACATAAAAATTGAACAAGTGCTTTTGTTAGGAAAATGCTATACTGAAATACCATTGTTATTTTTGGAAAATGCATACTGACAAGAAATTTTAAAATTTGATAGTGGGCTTTCTTTGAAGATTGCTTTTCTTTTCTTTCTTTTTAACAGTCAGAATACAAAGTGCTAATGGGACTCATGCAAGAAAGAATCAGTGAATCACTGACCCTGGGATGATGGACAGGGAGATTTGTGGGTAGGTAGCTGGATTTGCAATAGTAATACTTCATCCAATACTTTTGAAAAGGTATTAAAATGGAAGGGTAGAAATTATACAAGTTATAGAATATAGAAAATCCTATAGAAGACAGGGATCACATAGTACTTGCTTTTGTGATGGAGGCAGGATTTACTCACTCATGAGCATTCTGCCCTCCTTCTGCAAGTAGACAGTTTTAACTTTGCACAACAAACTACCCTGAGTGTGAAAAGTTTGAATCCTCTGAGTCCCTCTACATTGTACTATCTCCCTCCCAAATACAGCTATCCTAAATTTTATCATGTTCTGGCTTGTCATTTTAGTTTCGCCTCACATAAATGGAATTCTAATAATTTTGCTTATTTTGAAATTCATATGAAATGGATGAAATGTAGATATTCTTTAGTAACTTGTTTTTTTTCTTAGAAAATACTTGAGCCCTGACTTGTGCTAAAATTGAATGCTCTAATAAAGATATCCATGTAATGTTTGCACAAACACAAAATAATGGGAGAGTGGGAAATGTGGAACTGAATAACTTCAGACTCTCTTGATAGGCACTGGGAAGAAAGCACCTGGGAACTTCACTAAGAAAACTCAGGCCAAACTTAACTTTCATATAAAATACAAATTGACCTTTGAGATGTTTTAGATGACCAGCTCTTCTTTGTCATTCACAGTCAAACTGCTACCAATGTTGATGCTACAACAGAGAGGGCTGAGCTCCAATTTAAGCAGCACTCCTTAATACCTTATTTTTTCCTTTTGTCATCTTTAAAACTTATTAGATGGTAAGAAAACAAAGTAGTTGACAGACCCCCAAAATGGGAGACTGGCATTATCTCAGAATTCAACTCTACAACTGTGCATACAAAGCTAAAGGGTATTATTATTCTCACCTTTTTCTGGAAAAAAAATAAATCTGAGCCCTGACTATGTGGCTAAGTGGGTTGAGCATCTTCCCATAAACCAAAAGGTCAAGAAGTACTCAAAGCGATGAAATGCAAGGATCTACAACCAAGATTACTCTACCCAGCAAAGCTATCATTTAGAATGAAAGGACAGATACAGTGTTTCCCAGAGAAGGTAAAGCTTAAGGAGTTCATCATCACCAAGCCTTTATTATATGAAATGTTAAAGGGTCTTCTTTAAAAAGATCAAAAACATAAACAATTAAATGGCAATAAATGAATATAAACAATTGAATCTAAAAATCAAAATAAATGAACCAGCAGAACAGAAACAGAGTTGCCGACACAGAGAATGTTTTGATGATTGCCAGATAGGAAGGGAATTGGGGCAGGATGGGCAAAAAAAGGTGAAGAGATTAAGAAGTACAAATTGCCCTGGTGTGTTCCTTCTTGGGTCCAACTTCTTTGGGACTCTCTGAGCTTCCTGGATTTCCTGGAAGTCTATTTCCTTTGCCAGACTGGGGAAGTTCTCCTTTATTATTTGTTCAAATAAGTGTTCCACTTGTGGCTGTTCCTCTTCCCTTTCTGGTACCCCTATAATTCGGATGTTGGAACATTTAAAGATGTCCTGAAAGTTCCTAAGCCTGTCCTCATTTTTTTTGAATTCTTGTTTCTTCATCCTTTTCTGTTTGGTCATTTTTTTCCCTCTTTCTGTCCACTCCTTTGATTTGAGTCCCAGTTTCCTTTCTATTACTATTGGTTTCCTGTGCATGTCCATTCATTTACATTAGTTTAGCCTTCATATGTTCCTCTAATTTGTGACTATAACCAACCAGTTCTGTGAGCATCCTGATCACCAGTGTTTTGAACTGTGCATCTGAAAGTTTGGCTATTTCTTCATCACTTAGATTAATCGGCTCTGAGGCTCTGAGCCAAGATTAAAAAGAAAGAGAGAATTCTAGAAGCAGCAAGAGATAAGGGGGCAGTCACCTACAAAGGAGTTCCCATCAGACTGTCAGTGGATTTCTCAAAAGAGACCTTACAGGCAAGAAGGGGCTGGAAAGAAGTATTCCAAGTCATGAAATCCAAAGACCTACATCCAAGATTGCTCTATCCAGCAAAGCTTTCATTTAGAATGGAAGGACAGATAAAATGCTTCTCAGATAAGATCAAATTCAAGGAGTTCATCATCACCAAGCCCTTATTATATGAAATGTTAAAGGGACTTACCTAGGAAAATGAAGATAAAAAAGATGAACAGTGAAAGGACAGCAAACTCACAGTTACTAAGAACCACACCTAAAACAAAAACAAACTAAGAGGACAGCTAGATCAGGGGCAGAACCATAGAAATGAAGATCACATGGAGGGTTAGCAACAGGGGAGTGGGAGAAGGAGAAGGGAGGGAAGAAGGAGAAGGGGGAGAAGGAGAAGGGGGGAAGAAAATAAGTAGCATAGACAGTAGGTAGAAAATACATGGGGGGAGGGCAAGAATAGTATGGGAAATATAGAATCTAAAGAACTTGAGACACATGGTCATAAACTAAGGGGGGAATGGTGGGGGAGGGATGTGCAGGGTAGAGGGGAATGAAGGGGGGAATAGAACTGTAATGGCATAATCAATAAAATTTTTTTTAAAAAGAAGTACAAATTGGATGTTATAGAACAGTCATGGGGATGTAAAGACAGCATAGGGAATATAGTGACCAAAAAATACATATGCATGACCCATGTACATGGACAACAGTGTGGGTATTGTCTGAGGGACTGGGAAGGGTCTGGGAAGAGTGGGAGAAAGGGAGGAAAACTGTGACGACTGTAATAGCATAGACAATAAAATAGAATAAAAGCCAAAAGGTCACTGGTTTGATGCCTGGTCGGGGCACATGTGTGGGTTGTGGGCCAGGTCCCTGGTTGGCAGTGTGGGAGAGGCGAATGATTGATGTTCTTCTCGCACATTGATTTTCTCTCCCTCTCTTTCTCCCTTCCCCTCTAAAAATCAATAAATAGAATCTTTTCAAAAATGCTTATTGAAGGTGTTGAAATATCTGACTATGGGAGTATAGACAGAACATTCTCTTCCCCTATGGGGAAGAGAATTTTCTTCATGCTTTTTTTCAATCTTTTTTCTTGTGAAAAGAGAACGTATGTAAATATAAAGGAAGGTGTTATATTTTTCACACTTGCTGAAAAATACATGGAAAGGCACTCAGCAAGAAAAGTAGATAATTCTGCCTGCTTTTAAACTCAGTTGCCACTAATCTTGTCTCACCTTCTTTAATTTAAAAACTGAGGAGCTTCTCTGAATAAATACCCAGAAGGAATTGCTGGGTCGTACGGCAGATCAATTTCTAGTTTTTATAGGAACCTCCATATTGTTTTCCACAGTGGCTACACCAATTTCAAATCTCACCAATAGTGTATGAGGGATATATAGAAGCAACCTAGGTGTTGATCAATAAGTGAATAAACAGAACAGACTAACAGCTGTCAGAGCAGAGAGGCAAGGGGAGACTGGATGAGAGAAGGTGAAGGGATCAGCCAAAGAATTCGTCAGTGAAGATTACTCCCCAGCACCTCCAGCGTTCCTTCATCTATGGAGACAGCCCTTCGCATGTTCCTTTTGGATATCATTATGACTTCTAGTACAGCAATTTATCTCCACTGTCCACGAAATACTACCAGGCACGAGCATCTATCAGCTAATCATTAGGTTTGCAAGGAAGCTTTTCATCCAGATTGTAAATACAATCTGAGTGGTATTTGAGGTAGTTCAGGGAATGGAGTAGGACTTGATATAGTTTTTATGGAATATATATATATATATATTTATATATACACACATATATACACATATATACTCCATTAAAAACTTTTATGGAATATGAAAATATATATGCTATAATATATTATAAATCTTGCTCCAATAACTAGTTTTATGTATGTGTGTGTGCATATATATACATATATATATAATAAATCTTGCTCTAGTAACTAAACTAGTTTTCATCTTTATTTCTTTTACAAAACCAGAACCGTTGCTGAAATATGTGCATGAGAAATGGCTAGAATGCTCCACTATTTAAGGGAATGTGTTGCTTGGAGTCTGAATATGATTTTTAAGATAGGCGATCATAGCATTTTTTATTCAGCCAGTAGAATCCCTCGGTTCTTAGTTGCTGACTTCGCACTGATTCTTAGGAACTAAGTTATCATGGGATTTTTGGGGTCGTACGACAGTACCGGCAGAAGCCTCAGTTTCACATTTCATTGACACTAATAACTGGACTAATGCTATTCGGCAGGCACTGTGCTCGGTGCTTTTACAGGTTACCCAATTCAGCCCAAACAAACCCGTATGATTTAGTTTAGTCCTGTATTCAAAAAGAGAAAGCGGAGATTTGAGAGAGATAAAATAACTTCCTTGCAGCGTCCCAGGCTCTGTTTAGATTCGTTTGTTTTCTCAGCCCAGTATTCTCTGTCACACCACACAGACTCCATATTCTGCAAAGAGGATTTATGTCCTAACTTTTAGTCTTAAACTACTGTGACAGCTGTCATCAGAGACAACCTCCTACTCCTATTGTTTTCTGAGTTATTGTTTCTGGAACACCTCTGGGGTCTGAGGATTATGGAGAAGTAGGGAGGACAGAAAGAAGCACAACTAATGATTTGAAATCTTCAACATTCTGACATACAGATCTTCACTTTTAAATGGTAGATTTCTGTTTCAATTTCTCAGGAGTTTGAACAAAAGCCAAGACTGAAGCTCGCTCTTCTCAAATTGAGCTAGATTAAATTATCCCTTGTCTTCATTCTGTCACGCAATGGCCTGGAATTATAAATAGTACTAATACGATTGTCCCTGTTAACTTTGATATACACATGACTACTAAAACCAACCTAAATTAATTAAACAAGTTTTAATTTGATTTTTAACCTTTTATGCAGCCTAAAATAAGAGAGAAGATCTAATTTGGAAAACAGAGATGCCTGGGAGGCCAAATCAAATTTACTCCATAGAAGAAGTCAGATATTAACTTGACTGGAGACACATTTCTATGGACCAATTTGTGCTCTAAAGAGAAATAAAAATATTAACCTTGCACCTTGGAGATTCAGAATTAGAAAATGCTTATTGAGAGACCAAGGAACCTGGGTTTAGGCTCCAGGACATGAGCTTTTCATTTTCTATGAAAAGCCATCCGCTTTCTTTTGTTTACTTGTACTTATATTTATTTGTATGTCTTTCTGTACATCACTTGTTAGCAAGATTTTACTGGAGGCAGTGCTGGGGGCTCACTGGGCATCCGGGCATCCTGCTGTGGTGATGGAAATGTCCTTAACTATGGTTATAGTAGTGTTTACATCATATGGTTTGACTAAATACATCTAAATATAACATTTATTGTTGATAAATCATGCCTCACTAAGTTTTATCTGTGCTATTGTTAATAAAGCTTACTGGATAAATGAAGGTAGATGAAATCAATCACCATAACCAAAATAAGGATTCAAAATTAGATTATTATTATTACCATAGTGATAAATTTTGTGTTGGAAGTGGAAAACTCACAATGCTTGCAGATTACTGAAGCCCAATCCTAGAATTGCTAGGTAGAGAGCTGACTGTAAGACGATAGTCTAGGTATCTGGAAAATCTTCCTATATTTATAACTTGCATTTACACTTTAATCGTCTGAGTCAATAGAAAGAAAGGGGCCTTTCCACAAACCAGAAAAATAAAAACAGAAATCCTAAAACACAAAACAATCTGAGTTTGAAGTATGTTGTAGAGGCACCTGCCAATCTCTGCTGGCCTTGAAATTTGTTTTAACTTTCTGAACTCATGAAAGGGAAAGAAAGATAACCTGGGGACTGAAAAGGTTGATAAGAAAACTCCATGTAAAGCCAGGGGAGGAGGAAGGAATTCTAGATAAGTAATATCCACAGTAAATTAACTAGTAAAACAAATAAAACTGGATCTCAGATACACTAAGGGTATGTTTCACTCTCAACATTGGTTCTGGGAGAGGGAAAACAAAAAAATACATCCCAGAATCTACCACAACCTCAAATCCACTTTCACATGGAGAGTTGAAACCAGAAATCCAATTTATTAGCCTTGAAAACCCTTAGCAAACTTTCAGTTCAAAATGGTTCTGGAATGGTACATTTCTGTTATTTTACTTTTTAAACTAGTTTTATAGACAGTAGAATTAGGTTATTGAGTATTTTAGAGAGTTGGAAATAGTGTAAAAACTTAATGTGAGACTTCATTTATTGAATCCCCTTAAATAGGAGCTTAAAGAGGTAAGTGTGCTGATACATACATACTGCAGTATTTAGCCCCAAGTAACGGTAGTGCTAAGCTTTTGCTTTTGTAACCTCCGTGTAAATCCTGAGATAATTAACAAGACTTTTACTTCTCATAAGATTGTCTAAAATCTGCCTCCTCTTTCCATTTGCCTTTTCAAGATATCTCACGTTTTACATTGTCATATTAGTGAAGATTCTCCAGAAAAACAAAACCAACAGGATGTGTGTGGTGTGTATCTGATTCAAGTGTTGATTATGATGGAAGTGGAAAACTTATACACAATTAATGGGAGTATGTAATTATACGCTACTTGGGAAATCATGTTAGAAAATAATTTAGAATTGTCTCATAAAGCTGAGATAAATATCCCTAATGGCCCAGAAATTGCACTCTCAGGCACATATCCTGGAGAAATGCTTACATAAGTGAACTGTGACAAGTGTTTTCTTCCTTTTTCCCAAGAAACAAAGAGAAGTAAAATGATTAGATCAAGTTCAGAGATCTAATAAGTCCTTGAGGTAAGATTCAACCCTGGCAGCCTGAGTCCTGAAAGCAGATTGTTAACCATTTATACTATACCATGTTTTCTGATTTTAAAAGAATTTTAAAAATTGTATTTAAAATTTTCAATTAGAGTTGACATGCAATATTACATTAGTTTCAGGTATACAGTATAGTGATTAGACAATTACATATATTCCAAAGTGGTCACCCCAATAAGCCCAGTACCCACCAGACACCAGGAATAGTTATTATAGTATTATTGACGATATTGCCTGTGCTGTTGAAGTGGGAGTTTAATAAAAGCCTTATTTTCTCTGTATATAGGGTTTTTTAATATATTTATAATTTAAATAATCAGATAACATATTTGGATAAAGTCCATTGTTTGAAATGGGACCTAGAAAATGAACAGTCTGCTTTAAAGTTTCCTATTTACTTGAGAATTACATATTTATTTTCACAGTTAATGAGGGCAAGCTGCTATCATATTGATTAGATCATTCTTACCTTTTTTTCAAGTCTTCTGTTTTCTTACAATTTTCTGTCATTAAATGAATATTTAAGAATTATGTAGTGATTTTTTCTCACTATAAATTTTACAGTTCTTTAATTATGCTAACATGTGCTACACATATTATAAAGCTACTTTATTTTGGGCACTTAAGACTTTAAATCTAACTGTCGAATATATATTTTATCATTATGTACTAAACCACCTTCATATTGCCAATGTCTTTGGCCTTCAAATATGCTGTCCATGATATTGTAATCATTTTTCTTTTAGATTTTTTTCTAATATATCTACTTCCAACCTCTTATTTTTAAGTTGGCCACTATTTGTTTACTTATTTTTGTGCTATCTATGATTCTTATTTCTAAAAGAGCCATTAGGCTCTGCAAGGGTCAGTTTTATGTATCAACTTGGCTAGGCCATGTTACCATGTTTTTGGTCAAATAGAGTAGAGTCTAAGTGATACTGTGAAGAAACTGTTGCCCTGGCTGGTACAGTTTAGTGGATTGAGTGTGGGCCTGCCAACCAGAGGATTGCAGTTTGATTCCCAGTCAGGGCACATGCCTGGGTTGCAGGCCAGTTCCCAGCAGGGGGTGCATGAGAGGCAACCATACATTGATATTTCTCTCCCTCTCTCATTCCCTTCCCCTCTAAAGATAAATAAATATTTTAAAAAATTGTTGATTTAAATTACTACTAACCTCCATAATGTGGGTGGGTCTTGTTCAATCCGTAGCAGGCTTTAAGAGGAAACAAACTGAGATTCTCCAAGGAAGAAGGAATTCTGTCTCCAGGGCACCTTTGGACTCAGACTGCCATAGATCCAGACCCCCATCCCCATCCCCATCCCCATCCCGAGGGCCTGCCCCACAAAATTCAGACTTGTCGAGTTCTACCAATGCATAAGCCAATTCTTTAAATTAGAGTTGATTAATTTAGAGTTCTTTAAATTAATATATGATTTAAAATAAATCATATATATATGATTTATACACACGTGTGTATATACACAAACACGTACACACACAAATCCCTTCCATTACTAAAACTAAGAATTGAGTAGGTGGTCTTGTAAGAAAGAGAGCTTCTGGTCACTAAAAGTATTCAAACAGAAGTTGGGTAGCACTTTTTAAACCATACATACAAAATGACAGAGACTGGACAGTCCGCAGATTGGACTAATATATCTTTTATTCTTTTAATCTTTTATTCTTATACTATTATTTAATTTTTGTGCCATATCACTTGGAAATTTCATAGCTTTATGAAAATTAATTCATGGAAATATTCTGAGGAACTTTCTAATGGAAACAAAAATTTCATTAGAAATGTAATGAACAGTGTAAAGCGAAGGATTAGAAAAAATAAGAGTAGTGTTTTATAATTTCTGCTGGTTGTCATAAACGTACTTCCTAACATAGGCAAGTGAGGGTAGGAGAGGAGGTGCAAAATCCAGGAGGCTAATGGTGGTAAGGAAAAGGGGAAGGAAGGGACACATCCCTGGAGCCTAAACTACTCTATGAACTCACAACTCCCTTAATTTCTCTTTGCTGGTGACCTGTATGTTGGAGTCCCAGCATATTCTAAGACATCTGTGCCACTCATTTCTATATGTGTTTTAGTCACTTTGAGCCTTGCAAGCATTTTTAAATTTCCCTCAATACAAGTGTAGACACTTTAAACAAAGCATTAATAATTAAGACCTGCTTTGGCTGCATCATATCAATTGTCTTTCTAGCTTATGTGCAAACAGAACATAGTTTTCTATTTTTCTTCTAAGAGGTTTGGACAAATATGGGACCTGGAATTTCAATCTGACAGTGAAAATAGAAGCTCTTAGAAAGTGTACTAATTCACCTGAGATAATGCACCTCATACTAATTTACTTCAGGACCCTGATGAATGAATTTTCAGGACACATCATTATAAGAATGAACACAGTGCATGCGGGGTTAACTGTACAGCACTTCACTTATTTGCATTATGACATGGGAAAGTGGGAGCAGAACCAGGTACTGGGCTGATAGGGTGGAGGCAAAGAAGAATAAAGCCAAGACCCTCCTACAGAGAGTTCAGTCAGAGCAGTTGCACAGGTGTAAGTGGAGGCAGAGAGTAACACAGCTACCGCCACAAATCCTCATGGCTAATATTATCAATGAAATCTTATGAAGAAAAAAAACCAGGAAGGTTATTCACTTCACAGAGACAGAAACCACTCTCTTAATTTCCTTTATTATCTCTTCTCATGTAATGCAGTCTTTCCAACATAGGACAGAGAGAAACAGAAATAACACAGAAGGAAAACTGTGAAGACTTCATTAAGCATCCCTAAAGGTCATGTAATGACGGGGAGAGTTTTGACATTTTTGCAAATGATTATATGGAAGCCACTCAAAGAAAAAGCCACTCAGCCTTGGTTAAAAGGGACAGTGATGAAACATCAACCACATGTACTTTCTAAATGTCATCTACTTAAAGTATTTCCTCCTGTTTCCGTCCTTGCTTCCTTCCTTCCATTCCTCCCTCTTCTTCTTCCATCCTTTTCACTCTATACAGCCCCTTTTATTTATTTTCACAACTTCCTTTCTGATGACTTAGTTTACTATTTAATATATTTAAAATTAAAAAGACATAAAAACACTAAAACATAAATCCTGGACTCTACTTCAAAGTAAACTCTGGGTGGGTCCCTTTTCCAGAAGAAAAACTTGTGTCCCCCTGACACCTCCACACTGTAGTTACTAGAACATTAGTTTGGTTGAAGGACAATGCGCTAAATGGTAAAATAATATTAGAACATATCGTTTAACTAAATACTCAGCATGGTACTCCTAGTACTGAATGTTTTAATTGGCTATTTTCTCCCTCCTCCAGAGCCCAGAATAAAAACGGTAATCTTATTTTCCAGACACTATTAGCACTGTTTGGCATTTTCTTAATAAAGCCACAATGCTCCTGGCCTTTCATCACAGCTTTCCAGTAGTTTCTCCAAACCATTTCACCCTAATTACTTCAGCCTGGACACAGCACCTCCCATCCCCTGCAAGGTTTACTGAACAACTGGCCATTTGCTGAGAAGAATGATGACCATCTTATATTTCTCAGACTTTCATATAGTCAGGCTTATTTTAAACCAATTCAGCTTTAAATTTGGTCTTTGAAGGATGGTTGTAGGGCTGCTATTTCCATTTCTCAGAGAGCAATTGGTAGGAATGGAAATAGCTCCAATGAAGAGCTAATTATCATGGCTGCTAACCTACGGATCAGCACTGGATAAGGCTTGGTGAGAAAACACCACGCACGTTGAGATGTCATCTTGCCCTAAGGGAGACCATTGCAATACGATTTCATGATTATGGTTTTTCCTTATTTCCATTTCAGCATTAGTTGAAATGAAAAAATGCCTCAAGAAATTGAAGTATCTGGTCACCAACAGCATTGTGTACCAGTCCAGTCAGTGATTTGTTTTTCTTTTCATGTTATAACCATCTTTTCCTAAACAGATGCGTACAAAGGCATTTCATTGTCTTGAGATTCCTTTTTGAAGCCCAAATGGCAGTAGTCAGTCTAAGTAAATCACGGTGAAATAGGCTTTTATTTTTTGAGGAGAGACGTATTATCAATACCATCTTCAATAAACAGGGGGAGAATATGTGGAAATTTGAGTTGGACAGGTACAAGATGATGATTTAGAGAAGTCTACATTGCATAATCAGAAGAGAAGGAAGAAAAAGCTCTATCCACAAGAAGGATAAGGTACAAGGAATGAGCTTACTTCAACGCTGACAACAAAATGCTAGCAATTCATACCTGCAGGGAAATATCACAACAAAAGTAGCATCAGTAAGGTCAATATTCCCCTGAAGAGCCTCGGCCTGAGGGTGAAGAGATGAGACTTGTTGGGCTCTGAACCCTTTGCTCTGTCTATAGTACATTGTCTCAGGCTAAGAACCACTTAGGTGTAGAGACAAAAATATATTTAAATATTACTATGGTATTTAAGCAGAGGCATATCATCTTTGATAAATTATCTAATAATTGACTTAATGTATATTTATTGGGAATAGTGTGTGCCTGGGGAAGTAACAATAAAATGTGGACAAATGTATCTTTAAGAAACTCACATTTTAGGAAAAGACAGACCACGAAGCATTATTACTGTGGTAAATTTTCTGAGAAAATATTCCTCCATGCTCTCTAGAGGTGCCTAATGCCCCATATAATTTATAGGCTTCTACAACATAGGAACAAAAGGGTGAGATTACAGGAGCTGTTTACTCTCAGAAGACTGTGTTTTTTAATTTTACTGAAAATATTTGTTAATAAATTAGACAAATTGGAAAATGAAAAGATTAAACTGTCACTGTTGCACTTAAAAAATTACTCTAAGACTGAAACCCACCACAGAACCCACTGAAAAGCCATACAAACAATATGAAATTGCAATGCAGTAACAGGCTCTAAAAGCAATATACAGAAACCAATAGCATTTATATGTATAAAACAGAAACCATTTAATGGCAAAGAGTAAAAGAAAAATGCCCCCCACCTGCAAGAGCAAAAGAATGATCAAGTAACTAGTAATGTGCTTAACGAGGAAAGCACAAGACCCACTCGGAAAAAGTGTTCACTAGGCCTCCCCGCCCCAAACCAAAGCTGACACAAATGTAAGTGCAGATTATGTTCTGTCCGACAGAAAATCTTAAAAAGTAGACACAGCAGCTTTCTCTGAGTTAATTCATAGTTTTCATATGATCCAAGTAAGAGACTGACATATTTCTTGCCTTTTTTCCCAAAATGATCAAGGTACTGCTAAAGATCAAATGAGAAAATAACAGGAATAACCAGAGAAATGAAGATCAGAGAAAGGGGCTTATTCCTATAACTAATTAAAATAATTACAAAGTTTAAGTAAATAAAACCTACAGCCATGTCTCATGAATGGACATGAAGACCAAAGGAAGAGAATAGAAATGCCAAAAATTAGACCCAACGGCATCTAGGAACCTAAGTTATGAAAAGCAGCATATGTAACAAGATTAAAAAATATGATAGTTCAGTAAATGGCCTTAGGTCAACTGGATAGTCATCTAGAAAGAGCCATTCATACCTTTCATCCCTCACCAGAATAAATTTTTAATTAACCAAAGGTGAAAATGTAAAACATAAAACCACAGAACAAGACCATTAAAGAATAAATTCCTAACTTTGAAGCAAAAATTTTTCTATTTTTGACTAAAAATTCAGGAGTTGTTAAAATGGATACATTCAAGTAATTTTAAAAAGAACATCAGCACGCCTTAAAATGAACAGGACAAAAATAACAGGGGCAAGGAAAAATATAATTTGGCATAATATATTTTTTAATTCATGCTACCTATAAAGGGATAATTTCCCAGAGATGGAGTAGATAATCCAGAAAGCCTTAAGAAAAATATCAAAATTATAACAAAAGAAAAGCAAAAATGATGGGATAGCAAGTTCAGGGGAAAAAAAAAGAAAATACAAATAAGTCTTAAAAATAATCCAGGTAATGGCAATTTCACCCCTCCAGTTGCTTAGGCTAGAAAACATAAATAATAATTTCTTTCTTATTTTCCTTAAATCACACATCCAAACCTTCAGGAACTCCTGTATGCTATATCTTTGAAACATATCCAGAATGGGGAAATCTTGTTTGAGGATTGTTTCATTTGGTCACTTTAGTTCTGTAATTTTTAAACTTAATAACAACCAGAGGAATCATTTAAAAATAGAGGTCAGATCACGGCCCTCTTTTGCTCAGATTCCTCACTGGCTTTCCATTTCATCCGGGATAAGTCCTGTATGTAAATTGTGTACAATGTCCAATCATTCTGCCTTCTCGTTATCTTTCTGACAACTTGAACCACTCTCTCTCCCTCCAAATCCACATCCACTGTACTCTTGGTTTTCCTCCAAAATGCCAGATACTCTCTCCTTTTGAGGGATTTGCACTGGTTGTTCCTTCTGCCTGGAACTCACTTCCCCCAAATATCTGCTTGACACACTCCCTCATCTTCAACCTGTGTCCAAATGTCACTGTAGCAATAAAGCAGACTATCATTCTTCCTTCACTTTTTTCTTTTTTATATTTCTTCATATAAGTTACCATCTAACATGTTACATAATTTACTATATATGTATGTATATATATGTATATATTTATGTGTGTGTAATCACATACACATACACAAATTTTTATGTTCAGTTTACCTTTATATTCCCATTACCTAGAAAGTGATTGGCACATAGTAGGTACTCAACAAATATTTGTGCAATGGTTAAATTTAATTCTACTCCTAATCTTACAGAGAAAAATAAATTAAATTCCAAGGAGATGCCATTTTCAATGAACTAATTAGCAAATAACAAGTTGGTAACACACTCTGGCAAAACTCATGTTCATAAATTACTGGTGGGAGTATAAAATGGTACAAACTATGAAGAGAGAAACTTGGCAAAGTTTGCTAAAATGCACTGGGATTTTTTTCTTTCTTTTTTTCTTTTTTGGTGTAGCCAGTCCATTAGTATCTGCACATGGATGAAAGGGCATATGTTCAGGCCATTTCTGTCATGCTGTTGTTACAGTAAAAAAATAGAAAAATACTAAACATCAGTTAATAAAATACTGGTTGAACAAGTTGTGGTGTACTAATACACTGGAATACCATACGGCTAAAAAACATGAGTAGATTTCTCTGTTCTGATTTGGAAAGCTTGCCAAAATATCTTGTTAAATTTAAAAGAGGGTAGAGAGCAGTGTGTGCAGCAATCTAGCATTCGTGTAATAAGAAAAAAACTAGGAAAATATTTGTTCACGTGTACTTACACACATTGGAAGGATACAGAAGAAATCAACTATTTGAGTGTTAGTCGGGCACAAGTAGTAGACAGAGAAAGTGTGGGAGGACAGAGATGAGAGGGAGATATTTCTCTTCACACTTTGTTACATGTATATTTTTTAGATTTTTAAAAAAATATTTTATTTATTTATTGAGAGAGGGGAAGGGAAGGAGAAAGAGTGGGAGAGAAACATCAATGTATGGTTGCCTCTCATGCATATCCCCTACTGAGAATTGGCCTGTAACCCAGGCATATGCCCTGACTGGGAATCGAACCTCGATAATCTGGTTCATAGGCCCATGCTCAATCCACTGAGCTATGCCAGCCAGGGCAGATTTTTAAATCATATTAAGTATTACCTATTTAAAATGTTCGATATATAGACTGAATTTAAAATTACTTCAAAATAGTATTTTCAATAAGGCACAAAATAGGTATAGATAAAAAGACTAAGGTCTCAATCACATCCTGAAGAGTAATAAGGGCATAAGTTTTCTTCTGAAGTAGAAATGTGTTAAACTTTTGAAAATGGATTACAGAAAATCAATATGTAAATAAATGAGGTCAGCCATGTGGAGAAACAGCCATCTAAGTAATTACTTCTTGGAAACAGGTGGTCCAAGTGAAGAGATGAGTTCATAGTTCTATCAAAGTATGACTACATTAGCATGTTTCAGTGGTGATTAAGACAATGCTATTAATAAATTAAAAGGGAAAGGATAGCCACTGAAGTGAGATGGTTGATTAGAAACATAGAAATGCCAGAGTCAGAAACAGATGCTGGCAGTTCATTCCTCAGTGCCCTTGGCTGGGGGTCCTCTGGACAATGGTCCTCAGCTTGTGGTCTGCTCAGCGTGTGCACTCACTGTGGAGATGGGCACGACAGGCTATTCGACACTGATATCAAAATCCACTGAACACATCTCACTCCATCACTGTGCTTTAATTAAAAAAGAACTTCCTAATTATTATCAGATGTAGCTTTCTAAGAATTAACAGAAAGTTAAGGCTTATTGGAACATTCCATTCTACTAGATTATATTTTTCAAAGGAAATCATAGATACACATTTTGTTCTTTGGAGATTTGGGTTAATGGGAGATGGGAAGTCCATCTCCCAGACTTTTATCATGTTAGAAATCTCCAAGCCAATGAAACTGAAGCCTAGGTTTAGAATTGGTATCAGATTGACAAGGTATTGCCAGAAGGCATTACTGATGTCACTCCATGTTATCAGAGTCCTTCCTACTACAATGATAAAAACAGGTTATTTGCTAGAAGAAAATAGGATGGAAAGAATGAGATGACTGAGTTAATACCCAGTGTGTCCCAGTTTTTGAAATGTTATTAGGATGAAAATGTGAGAAAATTATTTGTTCCTTAGAAAAACTGGCTATCAATGTATAATTTTTAAAAAGAGAGAATACTATCTCCTATGCTACTAATGGAGAACAGCCAGGAAATGCACTGTTAATAAACTACAAAGTAGGGCACCCTTCATTAAAAAAAAATGAGTACGTTGAGTTCTCTGCTCAATTACTAAACGTACAAAAATTGGTAACAGCCTCCATGTCTTTTTCTTCTGATGACCACTCAAGCAAAGACAACATTTCATTAGAAAAACCCAACACTTCCCACACAGTGTGCATTTTTCAAAGTATGAGAATGGTGACTAATAGGTTTCTTTTTTTAAAATTTATTTATTTATTGTTCAAGTACAGTTTTCTGTTTTTTACTCCCATCCCAGCCCAACCCTCCAGTGCTCTCCACCTCCCTCCCATTTCCACCCCCCTTAGTTGTTGTCCTGTGTCCTCTATACTAGTTCCTGCAAATCCTTCCCCTTTTTCCCCTGAAATTCCCTCCCCTCTCCCCTCTGGTCACTGTCCCCCTGTTCTCTATTTCAGTGTCATTGTTTTTATTTTGCTCGCTTGTTTGTTTTGTTGTTTAGCTTCCTGTTAAAGGTTTCTTTTAAGTATGGAATTATGAAGGTAGGAAACCTACATGAACCCAGTTCTAGAAGCTCCTGGTCCCCAATTATCCAAATGATTTTCCTTAGGGATATTTATTCCATTTCCACTAAACAATTTCTATTTATACTTTTGTCCATGATGAAAGTTTTTCTTTTTTGCCTTACGTGATCAATTTTTAAGTAAAGTATTTATTAAATACTAAAGCAAAAAGTAAGACCCCCCCCCAGAAGACCTCTGTTGTGAGTTCTGCTCTGTTCCTTAAGGCTACTTGTGCATCTGAGCCAGTTGATCTTTCCCGCATCCCTTACTATGACTTAATGGCTAGTACAGCTCTTGTGTTTTCTTCTCTTTTTTCAGCATTCTAATGCTACTTAATCATTGTACACAAAAGATGCTACCTTACATAATGACGTGGAGAAATAAGTGAAGAAAGAGTTGTAAACAATTTGGAAGAATATTTCAAACATGAATACTTACAATTTAGAAACTGGTTTAAAAGGATGGAGGTTATTAGCAGTGATAGGAGGGTGTAGAGAGTTGGGTGAGTTAAAAAAGATAAAAAAGATGATTCATGTCCTGTAAATAGCTGCGAAGAATGTGACCACAAGGCATAGTAGAAGCATTGAGGCATTATTTTTCAACACATTTTTGGCTTTAATAATTAGGTCTTTTGAGTAGAAAATTACTGGGGAGGAAAGCCAGATTGTAGGGACTGCAGGACAAAGATGGTGGAGAGAAAATGGCAACAGCTGGGAGAAATCACTTAGTCTTTTAAAACTAAAAGAAAGGATAAAAGCAAAGAACAGAGAGAGAAATATGTAATATCTCTTGAAATAATATTTAGTTGAGATACCTTCAAATGTGCAGATTTCTTTGTGGATAATATGTTCACATTTTTGCCTTCCTTAAAGTAATTTAAATGACCCCCAATAAAGTTTTGTAAAGTTTTGTAAGTGCTTATACATTTTGGGGGAACAATCTAGGTATTTCTATTTCTTATGTTACTATTTTCAGAGATGTTTATTTTTATTATATTTTCTGACTGATTATTATTTGCAATGTTAAAAATCATAGTACTCTGTGGATTCACTCATTAATTGATTAAATTAACATTTTTGTGTATGGTTTGCAATGTGAGCCCAATTTTTTTTTGCATGTGGATATCCAGTTTTCCCAGAAATACTTATTGAAGAGATTATTGCTGTTTCATTGTGTATTCTTGGTGCCTTCATTGAAAATTAGTTGTTATATATGGGTGTGTTTTTTTTCCAGGGACACATTTTTGGTGCTTGTCCCCATGTGTCTGTTTTTATGCCAGTACCATCCTGTTGTGAATGCTATTGGTTTGTAATAGAATTGGAAATCAGGAAGCATGATGTCTCAGATCAGCTTTATACTTCTTTCCTAAGATTGCTTGAGCTCTTCTGGGATTTTTGTGGTTCCACACAAATTTTAGCATTCTTTTCCATTTCTGTCAAAAATACCTTTGGAATTTTCACAGGGATTGTGTTGGCTCTGTAGATAGCTTTGGATAACCTGGATATTTTAACAATATTCTTCCAATCCATAAACATAGGGTATCTTTTCATTTATTTATCTTTTTCATTTTCTTTCATCTATATTTTATAGTTTTAAGTAAATCTTTTACTAGTAATTTTAGATAAATTTATTTGTAAGTATTTTATTTTTTGATGTTATTGTCTTCATTTTCTTTTTGGGTAGTTCATTATTTGTGTATAGAAACACAATTTTTGTATGTTTTTGTATCTTATAACTTTAATTTGTTAGTTTTAACAGGTTTTTTTGGGGGGTGGAGTATTTAGTGTTTTCTATACATAAGACCATGTCATCTGCAAACTCAGACAATTTAAATTTTACCTTTCTGATTTGGATGCCTTTTTTACTTCTTTTTCTGGCCTGATAGCTCTGTCTAGGGCTTCCAGTACTATGTTGAATAGAAATGGTGAGAGTTAAGATCTTTGTCTTGTTCTAGATCTTAGAGAAAAGTTTCAGCTGTTCATCATTGAATATGATACTAGCCTTGGCATATCATCCATGGCCTTTACTATATTGAAGTACATTCCTCCTGTGCCTAACATGTTGAGTTTTCTCAAAAGATTTTTCTGCAGCTATTAAGTTGATTGTATGATTTTTATCCTTCATTCTATTGATGTGCTATGTCACTCTTATTGATTTGTGTTTGTCAAACCCACTCTGTATCTCCGGGATAAATCCTACTTGTTCTTGTTGTATAATCCTTCTAATGTGCTGTTGAATTGTTTGCTAATATTTTGCTGAGAATTTTTGCATCCTTGGTCATCAGGGATACTGGCTGTAATTTTCTTTTCTTGTTATGTCTTTGTCTGGCTTTGGTATCAGGTAACACTGGCTACATTGAATAACTGTAGAAGTATTTCCTTTTTTTGGAAGAATTTGAGAAGGATTGCTATTAATTATCCTTTACAAGTTTGGTGGAATTCACCAGTGAAAACATCTGACCCTGAGGTTTTCTTTTCAGGATATTGCTGATTCTATCTCTGTATGTGTTATTAATCATTTCAGATTTCCTATAGGAGGTTCTATGTTTCTAGGAATTAACCCATTTCTCCTAGGTTTTCCAGTTTGCATGTAATTGTTCATTGTAATCTACTATTATCTATGATATTTGTGCTGTATCAGTTGTAATGTTGCCTCTCATTTATCTTGTCTTCTTTTTTTCTCTTATTTAGTCTTGCTAAAGGCTTGCCAATTTTATTGCTTCAAAAACTAACTCTTAGTTTAATATTTTATATTGTTTTTTTCTACTTCAGTTGTTTCTGCTATACACTCTAAGATGTTTAGGTACCTATTTCAATTTTTGAAATGTTTATCTTATAATTGTATCTACTTGTCTTATATTTAACCTTCTACTGCACTTACACTTTACTTTAATGTTGAACTAATGTTGAAATTGAGTTAAAATACCCACCCATTTGATTTTTCAATGTGTTGTCCATGAAGACCAAGGAAAGGCACATGGTGGTTAATCCAGTATCTCTCTAGCATTTAGGATACCTTTGCCTCTAAGTCATAACTATCAAAAGTTAAAATTATACTGAGTAAAAAACCCTCATTAAAAACAATGGTAATGGAAGAAATATAATAAAGATTAAATTTTAAAAAGCTATGGAAAACAATGAGAAATGAACATTGCCTACTCCATTTTCACAGCTATTTTTATGTTATCTCATAGGATAGCATATTCTTTGCTATCCTTTAGCTCATATTCTTTGCTATTTCTGCTCCTCTTCGTAAAAGTTGATAAAGTGATAATTCATTGAATCCCACTCGAAATTAAAATGAAGTTATTTCTTTATCATTTCTACTAATGTTTTCACCCAGGATTTGCTACCCAGGCATTGAATTGGATCTCTACATAAAGAAAACTTATTTTATTAAATCTTTTATTTCAACAACATCATTTAACATGTAATAAAAGGGCATGAATTCCTTTCCCTTATATGGTATGCATCAGATGAGAGCTACTGACTAAATATTGTATGGGTTCAAAACAGGGCGAGTACTATGGACTGTGAAAGTTTAGTAAGTACATAATTTTGAAATGCCTTTAAAATATAGCTAGGCATTTGATTTAGCACCTCAATGAGGAGCAGAAAATGTAATCTGTCATGATGGCCTCATGCATATGCCCACAAAACTGTAGTAGATAAAGGCAGAGGTATTCGGTACAACAAAAGTTACATCAAACAAAGCTGGAGACCCTTGATTTTAACCTGAAATCAACATGGAACCATTTAAGGCACAGTTTAGTCTTTAGAGAAGAAGAAACAAAAAAGCAAATGGTAGGAAAGAATTTGTTAATTTTTTAAGCAACCCTAGTAAGAAAACTTTGTTGACCTATCAGAGAAAAAACTACATTAAATGAACAAAAATCTTACTTAAAATCAAATCTTAAAATAAAGGAAATTATAGTTATGTAATACTATTTGAAACATCATAATTTTATTTCCATGGTAATCTCTAGAAGATTACCAATAGGGAAAGTGATGAAAATTATCATAACTAGCATTTGTGTCAAAATAAAACTAGTTGCAAAATTTCTTTCAATAGGAAAGAGAAGTTGGTTGGTATTTGGGTTCCTTATACAGTTGCCCTTTGAGAACCACAGCTGAAGTGATACTTTGGGAGTCTGATCACACTTCATCATGCTATTTAAATGGAATATAGTTTAATGTAGAAATGAGATATATGATATTTTGCCATATATAATGCACACTTTTTGCCCAAATTTCTGAGGGAAAAATAAAGATGCACATTATACATGGGTAATACTAATAAATGTTTTAAATTCTTTTATTTATGCTTATGCATTAAAAGCATAACTGTAGAAAGCAATAATGATATACATATGCAACATTATATCCTGGAATACAACAATCACTTTTACAAATAAATAAATAAATTGAATAATTTAAATGAAGGATTTTTTTCCTAAAACTTTGGGCCAAAAATATGGGTGTGCATTGTACACCTATACATAATGAAAGAATACTATCATTATTTCAGTTTTGAACATCTCTTTGAAATATTAACATAAGCAAATGAGAAGTAAACCTGTTTATAATGCTTTTCTTCTTAGATAGTTCTTCTTTTGAGATGTACATATATAAAGAGATAATTTTAAGCAATTACCAGATAAGAATGTATCACAAGGAAATTTTCCCAAATTGTAAACGTTGCCTTTCAGAGTTTGGTATCTCTTAGTACTATGTATTTTTTTTACTAGGAAAGCTAAGACATCTTACATTGGTACTCTGCTTAAAATTTCTTTTGAAAAAACAGTACCTATGCCTTTAAAAAATTACTTTTTCTGCTTTACCCTCAAGATGTTTTTTTTTAACTAATGAACCAGACCCACTGACCTAGTGTGCCTTATTTAAATAACTCCTTTAATTTCATGTGGTCTCTCTGGATACTCAGGAAGAACCTGAACAGAATATTTCTTTTATTATTTTTCTTTTCCACAATATTACCAAATTTATCTTCTCCAGAACTATCACCCCTACTTACAGACACTAATACTCTTTTCAAAGAGAACAGAGAGACGGGATAAAAACATGTCTTTGGGCTGATGAGAAATTCACTGTGACTGGCTGGAACTTCAGTTTAATAACACTGTTTTTGCTGTTCCCATTAAGGAAATACCCTGTACATCCACAGCCCTTCTCCTAGTAATAGCAATGGCAATATGTCCAAGAAGTAAAGATGATTTGCAAGTGACATTAGGTAGAGGATGTGTGGGTGGCACAAAGAAAAAGAAAAAAAAAACAGATTCAGAAACAAACAGATATTTGAAGACCAAAATGTGACCTCAAGAAGAGAGTCCATGAGAAGATGAAGTTTTTTATGAGCATTTAGCAAAAGAGGAAGTTGACGGCTTGGTAAAAGACGGCTCTAATAAAGGAGGGTCCAGCCATGTGGGGGTGGGGAGGCAGTATCTGAGACTTCTTATTAAAGTGCTGGAGTTCCAATAAAATTTGGTTTATATGTTTGGCAAGATACCCAGGACTCTCAAAATTTAAAGAGAAGAACATTGAATGCCATCCAAAAGTTCAATTCAAATATTTTTTAAATAAAATTTGCTTGATCTATAAAGAAAAATGAGATATTCAGAAGTTAATTTTTTATATTTGGCATCTGTTCTTCTCTCAAGTAATAACTTTGAAGAAAACATCATTCTGTGATAAGCATAATGTGCCAGAGCAAGGCAAAGATAGTCCTTGGAAATTGAGTTTAGAGATTCAGAGAGGATTTGCAGCTTTATAAGACTATAAACCATGCAAAACAGACTTGTACTTTCCAGAATAGACCCAGTTTTATCTGCCCATTTGGTACGTTTCAGGGCTCTCTTAACAGAGAACCCTGATCCCTGCATGTCTTGACTGGTTTGTATGAATTACGGACATACATAAATGCATCATGTTATAAAATAATGGCCTGGATTCTTTCAAAAAAAACAATTGAAACATATACGCATTGCTGAAGTTACTGTTGTGGACTACATAGATATCTCCGGGGACAGTCAGAATGAGGTTTTATTCTTCTCCAAAATTATCCTAGGCAGCCTCCACAAGATAATCTCTCCTAGAAAATCTTTCTCGTGTTCCAGCTATCGTCTCCATTCTACCCATTAGAATTTCCTGAGATTTCTGTATTCTGTGGAACTATATACACACACAACCACACATTTTCCTTGAGTTCCCATAGAGAAAACCGTGGTGCTCTGCCTATGCTTGGCATGTCGTCAAGGTCTTTGACTGACAGGCTGGCGCTGGGAGCTCGCTGTTTCCCAGGCAGCGCGGCACCCAGCGGAAGCAGGGCTGTGAGGCCGATGCTGTAAGATCGGCGTTCTAAGAACGCCTCTTGTGCTGTAGGATGATACGAACTGCACTTGAACTGGCTAAAGCCTGCCTTTTAAAGTGGCTTTTCTGTAATATTTTTGTTTGTTTGTTTTTTGTTATTGCTGGGAGTGGAGAGGGAACAAGGAAGGAGAGCTAGGTTTTATAATAATGTTCTGGGAATCTGTCATTTCTCTATGGGTACAGTCCTTAAGCACATAATTCTCCACTAAGGATAGTTCAAAATGTAATACTTTTACTTTGTCTTTTTGCATCCAAAAAGCCCTCTGAGCTCAGGAACAGAAAATCACATCAAATGATGCATAAAGCACATCTGATTCGTCAAATTATTTCATGACCCACCTTGGGGTGGGGAAATCATAATTAAAGGCTTAGTACTGGACAAAGTAGATTTGTGTCAATAGAAAATAGGTTTTAATGATAGCTTTTTTGGTGGTGGTCTTTCACAGCATATAATATTTTCAATCATCTGAGAAACAAGTGTGTCAGGAAAGTCCTTGGTTTTTCATGGAAATCATTTTGCTAGTATCTGCAGAGCCAGCAAGAGCTGACTTGAAAGCACAAATGGTTGTTTTAATAAATCAGTGTTTAGGGAGCAGTATTATTTTCCTAAATGTAATTTATGGTCTTTCTTTTTAAGGCTAAGCCATTATTTCTTTAAGCTTTTGTAGGTCAAAGCTCTTTGTGAACTATATTATGTAGTATGTAAGTAACATTTATATTCCTCATTTGCATAGAACTTGTTTTAAAAAATGAAGTCATTTGCCTGAGTTATTTCACACAGGTTCATGTCATCCATGGTCCTTAATGGCTTCACAGAATGTTGGTTATACCTTTCTCTATGCTGTCTCATACAGAGAAATATCACATTGCCTATACCTGTGTTAACTCTACCGGTGTTCTTTCCCCAAATTAGTCGTGATCTGGCAGCCAAGTAAGGGAGATTGCCTTTTCTAAAGTATCACTCAGACAATACAGGAAAGGTAGAGTAATAAAATGAGTTGTCAAGATGAAGAAGAGGGTCCTGCCTGATCACGTTATCTTATTTATTGTAAGCTCTACATTAATAGCACCTGTCTTGTCAGTAATTGATCACCAGTGCCTTCCCATCTGCTGGAGTTGAATCACACCGGCTAAATCCACAAGAATAAAATCTATTGAGACCTGTGAGCAGTTTAAAGGACATAAACACCATGATTCTTAAATTCAGCCATCAGTTGGTACAAAGACAAGAACACGGTGGGTAAAAGATTAGCATTTCTTCTTTTGGCATCAGAAATAAACACTTTTACATTTAAGGGGAGAAATCTGAGTATGTATAGTCTTACTACCATAAATACATATTTTTTGTATTTTCAATAGTTCATTCCATTTGTCTAAGTAAAACCCTTAGAATGATCCATGATTCCTCTTTTTCTGTCCATCTGCTTCTGATACAGAAACAGATTCTATTGTCTCCAATTTCAAAATATATCCAGGATCTTAACACAAGATATTCTGCTAGCACCCTAATCCGAGCAATCATTTTTTCTTTCTCTCCAAGATTATTTTAAGAACCTTCTGGTTTATTCCCCTGCTATGATCCTTGCTGTACTCCGGTCTATTCTCCACTAGCAAGTAGAGTGATACACTGGAAAGGTGAGCCAAACCATGTCACGCCAGTGACTTCCTGTTTGACTTGGTGTCAATACCCAAATCCTCCCACATGGCCTACAAGGCCCTTCCTGCTCTGACCCTTTGCTCTCTCCCTCACCTCCTCTCTGCTTGCCCCCATTCACACTGATCCAGCCATGCTGGCCACCATGACGGTCTTCAAACACTGAGGCATGATCCCACTTTACAGACTTTATATTCTTTGTTTCTCCCCTTGGACAGCTCTCCATGGAGGTGCCTGATTGGCTCCCTCCCTCCTCTCCTACTTTCATTCATTGCTCAAATCTCATTTTCAGTCTGGGGGCTATACTATCTGCTCAATTTAATGTTGCAAATGGCCTCCTCCACTTCTCTCATCCTCCACAACTGATACTCTTTACCCTGACTGCTCTTTCGTTTTTATAGTATTTACCACTCTCAAATTTTATGTTTATTGTTTATTTTGTGACTCCTCCTCCAGAAGATGATCTGTTTCAGGGCAAAGATCTTAGTCTATTTTGCTCGCTGGGTGTCCTAATGACCTAGAATGGTACTTGGCACATAGTACACATTCAAAGAATAGTTGTCTGTCTCTGCTCCCCTCTACTACAGAAGAAAACAAAACACATAACAGGCAAGGGACTTTGTGCAGAATGAACATGATCAGTACTCCACATTTTAGGCATCAAAATCACCTTCAAATACACAGAAGCAAGTTAATCGGCATACAGTTGTTGAGAATTCAATGTATGTTTTATGCATTTATCAAGATTTTGGGGTGGATACAGAAGAAGCATTAGATATGGTTCTTACCTCCAAATGACCTCTTGGTTATAACTGATTAGTGAACAAGTCTTATTTGTATGAATTAATGAATAGGAAAATGACTACACTTTATATAGCTTTATGACATTCACAAAGTGAGTGTGCATTAGGATCACCTGAAAAGCATGCTTAAATGTTGACTGCTGGGCTCCACTCCTGCATTTCTCACTCAGGAGGTCAGGATCAAACCAGATAATTTGCATTTGTGATGATTCCCAGGTGATGCCAATGTTGCTAACACACTTGAGAGCCATTGCTCTTTGATGATGGTTTTCAATCCTGGCTGTACAGTAAAATCTTCTGAATTTTTATTGATGAAAACATATGCATTGATGATTAGGCCCCAAACCCAACTAAACCCATAGATTTATATTTAGTGTGGGGTGGGACACAGTTCAATAATAATGTCTATTTGCTGAAGAATGACTGTTCTATTAGTAACTAGAGTTAAGAGTTCCCATAGTAAACCAATTGAACACAGAAATTCTATTCAAGATGGGCGAGTTATTTGCAATAACCAATGCATTATATCAGTCAATAGGTTTTGTTTCCTTCCAGCATAATATTTAGACTTGGATTTGGAAAAATAAACTAGAGCATTATCTTCTACTCAGTTCCAATCAATATTCTTGTAACAGACAAGACTAGAAAGAAAAATTGCAAACGTACAAATTCAGATATAATCCATCTGGGATTCAATGATCTTTTGAGCAAATGTTGTTTTTCTTTATTTTTTAAATTAATAATTTCAACACACTAGGAAGACCAGCATCTCTCTCTTGCCTTTCTACACCCCTCAATCTATTATTTTCAAAATTCCTCAGAATTTATTGACTTTAAAGGAGTATATTTCATTCACTCACCAGGAAGGACGAGGGCTGGAGAGCCTACTGCGACCACTTTCCAAATGTTATTCTTTCTGTTGCAACCCAAAGACTGTCTAACACAGCTGCAGCCAGTGGCTCACAGACAATTTAGCCAATCCAGAGACCCGCAGAGACTACAGGAGAATCTCGCGGTACTTCCAGATTAACACCAGCTTTCTCAGTTTACTTAAAGGGGAACTGCTCTGTCAATGGGGCTGGGCAATGCCTGGCTTTCAGCCTGAACGGCATGCTCTGCCAGAAACAGCTCTCACCCAAGAATATGTATAGCCTGTTGTGAGGTTTCAGGATGAACTTTTGTCTGAGGTTCCTTTCCTAGAAGGAAATACCCATATGGAACATTTCAATCTATGATGGAGGTTCTAACAAAGTGAACCCTAAAAGAAAGAAAAATAAATATTTCTTTTTCTCAAGATATTCCTTGGCCCCTATACATGCCTATTTTTGTTACTATTACCTTTTTATTTTACACATGAGGAAACTAAAATACACAGAGACTAAGTTACCTGCCTAACATCATTCAACTATTAAGTAGTTGAAAAGAGATAGAATCTCAGGTAGTACTACACTAGAGTGTTCACTCTTAACCGATATGCCTTATATTGCTTTTAATTAAAAGCCATCGATGCACTTACAGGATATATTACTGAAATACAGTTGGGTAAGAGCCAGCAGGACTGCTTAGCAGAAAAGTGGAAGGGGACCTCTGACCATGAGAGAAGGATGTCTTGGACAATAAGCTGGAGACTTGGGGAAGGGACTCAGCTAGGCAGTGAGTGCACAGTGCAATCATCTGGAACCACAGCCACTATCAGCCACATATTCTTGGACAGTCTTCTGGGACAAAGAGTTAGTTCAAGAAGACTTGAGTTTAGCGCCTACTGTTCTGTATGTTGAGGATACTAAAAGCAGAATAAGACAAATTTTTCAAGATACCCACAACCTAGTGAATTTGTTTGCGCTGTAAGAGAGTCCCCCAGGAGTCTAGCTCATTGACTCTACACTCAGGAGCCCGTGCCTCAGTCACCCCACCAGGCAGGCATGGGCATGTGTTTCATGATTCGTAGCACAGAGAGCAGGGCTCTGTTGACATCAGTTCTGAAATAGTTTCTCATCACTCTCCCTAGCCCTGTCCTTGGCCTAGAGAAGCACTGTATTTCCAAATGCCCCCCACTCACTTTTTCACAAACATTCCAGCTATGACCTCTGCATACCAAGGAAATTTCAGAACAAAAACTATGGGTGGCTTCAAAAGTCACCGTCACATTATTTTCACAAGGCAATGAGCCTTAGTAAAATACTATTCATTTGCATTACTAAGTGTAGACATTCCAATCATCTTTCCAAGAATGAAATCTACTCTAAGTTGTCAAAATATCTATGTCATATAGTCATAAGAGTTGCCATATATGTTTTTAAATTTTTTTCTTAAAGGAACTTTGCTTTTTGAGCTGGAATATTCTTCTCTAAACATACCAGGAAAATAGACTATGTTTTATTCATTTAATATTTGAATTCATCTTCCTCGTCTAGCATACCATGTGGAAAGTACTGCTTGAATATTAAATTGAATTCATTCCTCCCATTTATTCTAGTTCTGCTTACACAAAATATGTTGCTCTGGAGTTTCTATTCTTATCATTGGAGATACATGAAAGAAATGTAATAACTCTTTAACATGAAAAGTCTTCAAATATTTGATGGCAGCTATTTTGTCCCTACCTCTTGGTGTTCTTTACTCCAGACTAAACATCTACAATTCCTTTAACTGGTTTCATATGTTAGAAAATCAAGAATCTTCACCACCTTACCACTTGGTCATAGCTCAGAGATTCTGAAGCTGAATCAGAGATTCTAGGGAATTCATAGGTGGGTTTCAAGGATAAACCTTCTGGAATTGTATATAAAATTCTTTATATATGCATTAAGCACCTTTTATTAGGGAGATATGTATAGCTTCCTTTCGATACCCAGTGGGATATTATTTGTGATCTCCTAAGGATTGAGTATCACAGATAGGAATGTTATCCAGTTTGTCACTGTTGATCCAAAATGTGGCGCCTAAACTTGTACATAATGCTATGGTACAACCAGAGATGGCACAGAGGAGCTGGTATTTCTCTTGGTCAAGACACTGTTATTCTATTAATGCAACTCAGACTTTTAGCCACTTCTGATTTTCATTTGGGATTTTAGTTAAGACTAAATAAAACCACTAAGTCTCTTACCAGCATTCATATGGATACACATCACACACACAACTATCATATCCATTATCAAGCTGATTTCTGCTGCTACTTTTATTCATATTTGAGTGTGGAATCTATAGTCTACATTTTTACTTGTCAAACTTCATCTGTTGACTTGGCCCATCATAGTCATAAACATTTTTTTGCATCTTATTTCACAATTAATTAATCTTTCAGGTTTGTAGTCATTTATAAATTTGAACAGCTTGTTTTCTCTCTTGTCTTCAAAGTTGTTGATAAAATTGTTGACAGCTCTGTGAGTATATCATCCAATTAAAAACCTCCTTTCTCACTGCTATGAATCCATTATAACACACTCTTTGGGAGTTTACCAGTGGAGTAGCTGCTGTGTCGTACAATGCCCACCTCCCCAGTGTTTCAGCAGAGACACCGCGAGAGATGGCGGTCGTGCCCAAACAAAATGAAGGGTTTGGTCTATCAACAACACGCAATTTGTTGATTCTCTCACCATAGAGAATAGGGTTTGTTTGGATAAAACAGTACTTACCACAGTATACTCAGTTAGCCTCCAGTTATTGACTTTTCCTTTTCTAACTTTTAATTGGTAATTGTACAATAGAATATCACTGATTTGAAATAATCATTGAAAAGAGATCGTTCATGCATAACAATACATTCATCCATAATAATTGCATACTTAAAAATGTTAGAATAGTTTACAGTTTAAGAATTTTTATCTTTTAAAGTGGATTTTCTACAGCTATTGGTTTTTAAAGCAGTAAGTTTGCTCTACAATATAGAAACAAGAAGTTTTAAGAAGAATAAGAGTAATTGACTCTGCTACAATGAGAGCTTGCCATCTCTCTTTCAAGGGAAGGGTGAAGATTCTTTATAACATAACACTGCAATACATAATACTTATATGAAAATGTGGATATTAATTATTCATATAAAATTAAACACCATGGTTTTATGGTGTTTTCTCAAAAATTAATATTTTCCTTGTGTAAATGGGTAAATAGAATAAAAAGTGATGTAAAGAAGAAAACTACTTATTGATTATTGACCTAATGAAGTATTTGATTGTATTTTAATTTCACAGATGATAAAAATAATATTTATAAACTTTTAAGAATTATTATAGGTATACACTATAAATTTTGAATTTTATCAAAGGCTATTTGAATTCAATAGCCTTATGAATTTTAATAATATATAATTTATGATACGGATTTTTACTCTGTGAACAACTGACTTATCTATACATGTCAAAAAATTTTTAGAATTTAAAATAGTAAGTGAAGAGAGTGTAGTTTAAATTTTGGGATGTGGTACAAGTGAATAAGAGTAGATCAATAATTCAACAAACAAGAGAAAGTGAAGCAAAATGGAACACTAATTGGAAAATGCCTGTTATTTATTTTCAAATCAACATGTTGCACTGAGAAAATTTCTCCCAATTTTAGAGATATAAAAGCACACAAAAACAAAATTGAAGGAATAAAATAAAATCATTTAAAATACATTTTCTATCAAAGTATATGAGGTTTGTAAAATGTTTACAATAAAAATTCATTTCATTATTGCAATAAACATGAACTACTGCAGAAATGACCTTGGTCTTGCATGATATAGAATTGTACTTGCTGAAATGCAAACCATACTTACAAATGAAAGGGCTACCATCTGCTCCCTAGGAAAGGAGACAGATAGATGTGCATAGATAACAGGAAATAAGCTCTAATACATTAATTACTACAGTGTGCTTCACATGTTTTAGTTTGGGAAGTTGCACGAACTGTTGCAAAAAGCTAAAGACATGTTTTAGATCTAATGATATACAAAGATCTATTGAGAAAAAACCTGAGTAACAGTTCTCAGAGGCATCAACTCTGACAATACTCTTTGTCACATCTGTCTCATATCACATCTGTCAATAGGTGGCTGCCTGCTTGCATGTTCTCAAATACACATGTCCTGTTCAGCTGAAGAATGGCTAAACTATCTGTGTTCACACCAAACTTCCTTCCTCTTCCTATTCTTTTTCCTACAGCTGTCATACGTGATTCCTGTTTATTAGTCATCGAGTCCTGCCCTTCCAGTAAGCATGAGAGTGGCTTTTGAATTGTGAGCTCAGTGGTTTATTTCTCTATGATTATTAAAAATGCAGAGGACAACAAAAATAACATATCATCTTACACTCCAAAATGTGGAATCTTTCACTTTTGGTTGTATCATCGTTCTTCTCCTTTGGAGGTGACAGTGACAGAAGAGACTGTGCTGAGAATGCTTGAATAACCTGTATGGAGAGAAGAAGAGGCTTAGACTGCCCATTACCAACATGTTCACATAAGTAATTAGTGGTGTAAATCCTGGGCCTAATACTTAGTGATAAAATATTAACTAATGTTATACTCAACAGTATAGATAAACATCACAGACACAAAGATGAAAAAAGATGGTCACATAATATGTGAGTATAATATGTGATTTTTTTCTATACGAAGTACAAAAACTTTTTTTCTGTGTGAAGTCCAAGAACTGGCAAAACTAACCTATTATAATCAATGAGAGAGAACGGTGATTATTTGTCTGTGTCGGACATTTAGTGAAAACTCTTGAACTGCCCTGTATTTTTATCTGACTGGTAGTTACATGGGTGCATCCATACATGTAAAAGCTCCTTGAACTGCACTTTATTATACTTCAATAAACATTTTTATAAAGCAGTATTATTAAAATGGGTACAGTTAGATAGAGGTCTGCATATATTATTGCATGGGGTATATATCACTTAAAGTTTTTTGTTTTCTTGTTTTCTTTTAGCTATTCTAGCTACTTAGCTGACTACCTACTTAAGACATTTTAAATCTTATTTCTGTTTTCTTCCATATATCCCAAATACTGTATTTTTTCACCCTACTTTGAATTAAGTCACTTTTTAATATTTTGTAATCCAACTAAATGTCATTTCTGAAATGGGTATGTCTTAATTTGAATTTAATTAGAATCTATATTAGTGCATATATACTAAATTTTGTGAATATTCTGGGTTAAGACTTCAGAAACAGAGTTAAACAGAATCTGAAAAGCCTTTTATTTACCAACTAGATTAATTTTGATATAATACAAGGAAGCTTAAAGTTTCTAGAAGCCATTGTCTCTTTAAATGATTTGGAAAACTCATGATTTAGAATGTATGGTATGTCATATATAACATTTGGCAAGGAATTAATAGTAACATTTTTGTTACATAATTATAATTTTTAGAATATTATAATAAAATTGTTATTTATAGTAAATCCATCTTTTGGTTAGGTATGTAATTATCCATACATGTGAGATACAGATACCAAACCAAGGCAGCGAGAAGACTCGAAGTGATGGTGAAGAGCCCTGTAATTTATGGGCATCTCTCCTTGCCATCCAGTCACTTTCAGCTTTCATAGAGGGCAAAAGAAAGACAGAAGGAAGACCACATCCAACAATATGCTGATATCGTTGGAAGACTATTCAGATAATTTGTAAAAAAAAAAAAAAGTCATACTTGGCTCCTTTGTTCTGCTTTCCCAGAAAGAATCATTTTTTCTTCTAAAATTTAGTGTTTCCTGGAATTAAACAAAAATTTAATCAAGCCGTAACTTTCCTATCCTGCATGATGTATGAGTGTATTTTAGTGATGCCTGTCTTCCATGAATTATATGGAATTACTAATATACACAATGTATCAATCTTGCTCGTATCAAAATAAAACCTCTGCCTAGAAAAGTACATACTAGCTTTCTAAAAACAATCACCTAGAAAGCACATTCCTTCCAATGTTTAAAATCTTGTGAGAATACACTCAAACTTCAAATTTCTTGTTCAATTAAATGTGTGTTGTCATAAGGGAAATGAGAAATGGGAAAGTTTTTTTGTTTTGTTTTAGGTGCAAACACACTAAGGCATTGCCATCCTAAAAGTGGGAGAAAGAACTTTGTGTATTTGTGATTCATTTAAAAAAGAGGTTCTATGGTAGTGCTTAAAAGTGAAGATGTGGAGCATTCTTATTTTAATAATGAAACAATACAGGTTAACTATTTACAGTAGTTACAGAATAACGGCTAACATTTCCCTTCAAAACTGCAAGGTTTCAGGATACAGGCAGAGTATCCAACATGTGTTAGCCTTTAGGTCAGAGTGCTCATGTAACTCTCTCCATGAAAAGTAGAATCTTGGGATATAATACCATGAAATTTTCAGTTCCCACAGTAAGGCTCATGGAAACTAAAATCTTTGCGGGATGCCCAATTGCTCTACTGTTGGAAGGTCAAGAATGACAAATCACAGAAGCATCTAAGAACTGAGGTTGGGGGGACATAGAAATTATTATCATCTCTTTTGAAGTTTGTCCCATTTATTCAGAATGTTGAACAATGTATTAATAAGCCATGGATTCTGAACCAGCTTCTCCTATGACAACATTTAGTTGAAAAATATTCCAGCATAAATGAAATAGACTTTTCTATAGGGTATCTGAAACATTTTCAAATATGGTATGTTTACTTAAGTGGAATTAAGGACATTCAAAATGACTAGATATTTGCATCTTATTAAGTCATCTAGATACTCAGACTTAATTTTTTTCTGACTCTCCATATACTGATATTTTTAAACACACTTTTAATCTAAGGATAGATTTTAAAAACATATGAGCGTTCCCCCAGTCTTAATAGAGCTACTCTCTGAATTATCAGCATCTTTTGATTAGAAATGTATATAGTTGAACAAGGGTAGAAAAGTTTAACTAGTGGAAGAGTAACTATTTTTTACTCCACTTTTAACACAAATTTTTAAAATTTGCCTTATTTTTGAGAGAGATATCAGGATATAAATGGGGTTAGGCAAATCTCTCATTCTGAATAAAGTTAAATGACCTTTGTCTCTTTTTAATTTTTTTAAGTTTTACACTCACCATGCCAATGCCAGTAAAGAGCTCTCTCTAATCATGTCTCTGGATAACTTTCAAAGCAAAGGAAGATAGTGAAATAGATTAAATATCTCCAAAGTCCTTTGTCTTCAAATATTAAAAATTAAAATAAAAAAGTTTCATCTATTATGCTGCAGTTTTTGTGAGAGTATTTCACTCCTTCTTCTTTAGTGAAAATGGATTATTCCTATTTTGGCAGTTCAACTAGTGTTCTTCTTTTTTTTTTTCCCAGCCAGCCCAAACACCTCACCTTAAAAAGTGTTTCTATGGGGAAAAAAAACAAAAACAAAAAACTGCTCTCCATCTCCCAATAGCTAACTATAAAAAATTTGTGCCTGGTTTTAAGTAGAGAACTTATTATATTAAAAAGCCTGTCTTTTGGTGACACACTGGCATCATTATTAATAGTAATAACCTGTTCTGCATGTCACTTTTCCCTTGCTCATAGGTTTAAGTACAGATCCTAGAAGGCAGTACCACAGCAGTACTTTAAAAACTATTTCTACATCAATTTTCTAAAAAAACCTCCCACAACAAACCACTAAACCCAGTATATAAATACAAAATAGTGTACAATATCTCTGGTGAATGGTTGGAAGTGAGGGACCAGTTGATGGCCATAGAAATGGGCCATCTATCACTCTCGTTCTGATCCCTAGGGGGCTCTGAGGTATACGCATTTATGCTTTGATGTAATATGTCAGATCTAGTCTCTCCACTTCATTTGAAGATATGAAACAAGTTCAGAAAAGGGAAATAACTCGCAGAAGTCAACACACGGGTCAGTGAAAATAAAGATGTGAGTCTGATCTCCTGAATCATGAAGTTATCTTGCCAAAAAGCTATCTTGCAAGCTATCATGGCCTTGGCTTGCACACTATTTAAGCAGTTAAGGGACAAAATGAAGCTCAAGTGTGGCTTTTTTACATGTGTGTCTAATACAGGATGAACCTTCTTTTTGTTCTCTTTCTGAAAATGTGGTAAAAATTGATATTAGGGAGACTTCAGTGTGTAGAAATAACTGGCCACACTAAAGGTATCATGGAACATTTTCATTTTAAGTGCTAAATGGCTTTGATTAGCTTTCTCGTAGGAATAACCTGCTCTTCACTATGATGATTCACTTTGGAAAACCTCCACAAAAATCAAAGGAATGCCATTTTTGGGTTCCCTGTAAAAAAGAAGTATCCCAAAATTCCAAGGCCTGCTGTTAACAAAGACCATTAACTGCAGTGTTAACAGAGAGAGGTCCATAGACACCCCTCATTTTAATCTTTCTAAGTCATCAGATGGCATGGGGGATTTTTTCTACATCAATTTTTTGTCCTTGAGAAAGCACTTCCCTATTGTTATTATAAATGCCTTTATTACTCCCAATTTAGATTAAGATCAGAATCAAAAGTGGTTTTTTTCTTTTTTTACATTTGAGGAAAAAAAAATAAACTGTCAACAGAAATATTTTTCTCTTTATTATTGATCAATTAATGTCCTCACTAGTGAGATCTCTCAGATGAAAATGCATACATCTATTCCAAATTGGAGATGAAAAATCTCATTGTACATGGGGGGAATCCCCCAAAATGGAATTATCTTCTGGCAGGCAGACCCCTTGTAGTAGAGGCTTCCCCCACTAACTGAGTGTTCTAGAAACCCATCTGTATGAGTGCACCAGCTGGCATTGTTATGAGAGGCTGTGTTTGGCTTCACCGAATTTTTTTGAAGGCTCTATCAACACATTTGTCCATCTTATGATGGGTGATTTATGAGCACACCTGTTTACACCACTCCGAGTATTCAGCAGTTATTGACCCCCCAAATGGCGTAACCCTCCTGCCCCACCCTCCCTAGTCACCCAGTCTCACCCCGAGTGACTTTTTTTTGTTTCCCCAGATGAAAAAGTCCTCAACATTTTGCTGATGTAGAAGAGGTGAAAGAAACAAACAACAACAACAACAAAAAACAGGAGAAGCCCTAAAAGCCATTAAAATTAATGAGTTCAAAAATTGTTGTGAGCAGTGGGAAAATGTCTCAGTAGATGTATTGCATCGAGTGGCGAGTACTTTGAAGGTGACTGAAGTTTAAACATGTAAGAATAAATACACAGTTTTCATATTAAATAAACTATTTTAGGGGTCCCCCCTCTATATGCAGTCCTCACTTTCTACAGTAGTGCACTACTGTATAAATGACTGTAAAACCCGAATCTATACAAAGTCATCATAATAATTGGTTAGAAAAATTATAATTTTTCCAGAATCTTTAAAATTTTATCAAAATATGCAAAGGTCTTACTGTCAGTTACAAATGTACAAGAAAAAGAAAAGGCAGTAAGTTACTATTCATTTAGTACACTGCAGTTTATAATGTTAGAACCGTGGAGATTTAGGAAATTTTTTTCTTGGTAATAAACTTATCAAGGTAGCTTAAACAGCACATGCCTCACTATTCTCATTGTGTGACTTCAAATATGAAGCGAGCACCATTTCTAAGCCTTAGCAAATGATCATATTTCTTTCTAAGTTTGGATTAGCTTCCAACGTTTTAGTCTCTGTGCTTTCATTGTGGTGAAATATCTTTGAGTTTCTTTAATGTGGAGTATTTTACTAGCATTACATGCTCTGGGACATGTTGTTAGTTCGTGAACTGAGTAACAGATGAGCAATGACCACTCATGGATAGACCTGAAGGAAGTGACATGATTGGTCATCGATCATGTGCCACTCCTGTTATTTATGCATGATTAGTGGGCCAGAGAACTAGAGGTAAGTTTGTATTTTATGCATTTACCCACAGTTAATATATTGGAATCAAAACCTTAAGTGTGTTCCTGGGGAGTGGTATAATTTAACTAAATCACAGTAACTAAAATGCACACACATTGGAGCTGCCCCAAACAAGGACTGCCTCTATGTATGGAAATGTGTGCATTACATTTTTTCTATAGTTATGTAATAACCAAAATTAAGACTTGGATCCTCTTTGCATTTGGTAAACAATTCCATATTTGACATTGCTTCATTTAAATATATATATATATATACACACACACACACACACTCTATTAAGGTAAATGTTTATTATGTTGAGTTAGTTTGCATTTTCTACTTCAAGATCAAATATTTCCCCATGGAGATTTAAGTAAAAACTACTCAAGTTTTTTTTTCTTCTGTTTTATTTTTATTTTTTTATTTTTAAATATATGTTATGATTATGCTATTACAGTTGTCCCATTTAACCCCCCTTTCCCCCTCCACCCTGCACATCCTGTCCAACCCACATCCCTCCCTTTTAGTTCATGTCTGTGGGTTATACATATAAGTCCTTTAACTTCTACATTTCCTATACTATTCTTAACCTCCCCCTGTCTATTTTCTACCTACCATTTATGCTACTTATTCTCTATAACTTTTCCCCCTCTCTCTCCCTTCCTCTCTCCACTGATAACCCCTCTGTTGTCTCCATTTGATCCACACTGTTAACCCATGTGATCTCCATTTTTGTGATTCTGTTCCTATTCTAGTTGTTTATGTTTTTTTCAGGTTCAGCTGTTCATAGCTGTGAGTTTTTTGTCTTTTTACTGTTCACATTTTTTATCTTCTTTTTCTTGGATAAGTCCTTTAACATTTCATATAATAAGGGCTGTGTGATGACAAACTCCTCTAATTTGATGTTATCTGGGAAGCACTTTATCTGCCCTTCCATTCTAAATGATAGCTTTGCCGGAAAAAGTATTCTTGGATGTAGATCCTTGCCTTTCATGATTTTGAATACTTCTTTCCAACCCCTTCTTCCTGCAAGGTTTCTTTTGAGAAATCAGCTGGTAGCCTAATAGGAACTCCTTTGTAGGTAACTCTCTCATTTTTTCTTGCTGCTTTAAAGATTTTCTCCTTATCTATAATGTTGGCTAATATAATTATGATGTGTCTTCGGGACTCTCTGAGATTCCTGGACTTCCAGAAAGTCTATTTCCTTCACCAGATTGGGGAAGTTTGCCTTCATTATTTGTTTGAATAAGTTTTCAATTTGTTGCTCTTCCTCTTCTCCTTCTGGCAACCCTATGATTCAGATGTTGGAATGTTTAAAGATGTCCTGGAGGTTCCTAAGCCTCTCCTCATTTTTTTGAATTCTTATTTTTTCATTCTGTTCTGGTTGAATGTTTTTTTCTTCCTTCTGCTCCAAACCACTGAATTGAGTTCTGGTTTCTTTCCTGACACTGTTGGTTCCCTGCAGATTTTTCTTTGCTGCCTGGGTTTTTGTATGCTGTTGAATTCCCCAGTGAGTTCTTGGAGCATCCTGATAACCAGTGTTTTGAACTGTGCATCCAATAGGTTGGCTATTTCTTTGTAGGTTAGTTGTATTTTTTTCTGGAGCTTTGAACTGTTCTTTCATTTGGGCCATTTTTCTTTTGTCTGGGTGCACCTGTTACGTAGTAAGGGGTGGAGCCTTAGGTGTTCACCAGGGTGGGGAAAGTTGCTGGTTGTGACACTGTGTGTCAGGGAGGGGTCCAAGAGGGAACAGTGCCGTTTGCTTCGCTCTCAACCATCTTTCAGTCACTTCCTCGGCTACCCACAATCAAATAAGGCCCTTCTGGTGCTGATTCCCAGGTGGGTGGGTTTTTGTATGTTCTAGAGCCCTGTGGGTGTCTCCAGTGAACTCTCCTGTGAGGCTTGGAAACACTACTCAAGTTTAATAAAACAAACAAGATATTAAAATGCTGAACAAAACAGTTACTTTGCAATTAATTTAATTCACAGCCAGGCTTAGAGATAGTGCTTTTGCAGCCAATTGCAGTGTCCCTTTACCTGGGAATAGTAACAGAAAAGTTGTGTTGCCTTAGAGTCCATGAAGAGAGCAAGTAGGTGAGTGCTGGTGTGCAGGGTATAATCAACAAGTCACTACATTTGCTTTTTAAACAATATTGCTTGAGTTCTAATTCTCAGCTCAGCCCTTACTTTTGGTAAAAGGTAAATGTAAAAAACCTACACATTTTATTATTTACCAGTGTGGAACTATACTGTGAAATAGTCTAGTAAGCAATTTCCACTAAATTTTTTAAAATGAATTTAAAAATATTTTCTAGGTAAAAAGAACTTTGCATAATATTTCTTCCTTTGGTTTCTTATCATATTAGATTTTAAAAAGGGAAGTCATACTAATTTAATCCCAGAATTCTGAATTCAACAAGAAAAGCAAACAAATTACTAAATAGTCAAAGCCTTCATCTCCAATGGCAGTCATCTATAAATTTCCCAGCAATATAAATCTCTTTTTTGGTGTACAATATTAAGGAAGCATCGCTTTTTTTTCTTTGTTTTTTCTTTTTTATATAACACAGAACTCTGCGAAACTTGAGGATGATGAATGGATAAAGCAGAAAGCACTGGGGGAAAACCAGAAAGTACATTTCTGACTGGGTTTTCATATGAAACTTCCTACCTTTAATTCAATGATTTAGTCTCCCAGGGGGACACCCCTTCACGGCAGGTTTCTATTCCTTTATTATGAGAGTTTGCACCTCTTGGTGCTCGAGAACAAGGAAGTTTGACAGAAACCAGAACAGATCTTTCCTTAAGAAATTTAGGAATTATGTACATATTCAAACCTCTCCCTCTAGTTAATAATAATGCAAGATAAAATGTTTGAATGAAAATTTCTACTCCTGTGATTAGAAGGCAATAAACATTAAGCCCTACCTTTTAAAATCAGAATCAGTCATAACTTCACTGTATATTGGATGCAAATTCCTTATGAAATTGACTTTCATTTCTTCACATGTATTAACTTCTTAACTGCTATTTAAATTCTAATACTCAGATTTTAACTTATTTTTAAAATAATAGATGGTACATATTGATATCTGCCTATGAGTAAGTTTCCCTCACTTAACTCTGCTCAAAATAGAAACTAACAAAGACACAGATCTTTAATATTATTGAGATGATTATGTAATCATTCAATTTAAATATATTTAAAACCAGATTTCAACCACTTATTTTTAATGCATGCACTCTGCTGCACAAGGAATCACAGTGAAGAGTGAATAGTTACATTTTTAAATCATAGCAATCCATAACTTAAGGTGGAACGCAATTTGACCAGAGGAAAATAGGACTTAATTAGTTGGGTCCCAGTTCTTATGATTGCTTTTGCTTTATATTCTATTTTTTTGCTTTTGTCTTCTATTCTTTATGTTTTTATTATTGTTCAAGTACAGTTGTCTCCATTTTCACCCCACCATGCCCATCCACCCCACCTATTCCTACCTCCCACAGTTGAACCTGCCCGCTTTGGCTTTAAGTGCTGCAGACACACTTTGGTTCCTATTCTTAAACTTTAACTACTTTTAACCTTTAAAGAGGTGCCTTGACTTCAGGCTGGTATTTGTAATTCTAAAGTCTTTATAGAAACTCAAGTTTCCTTTTCTTGCTCTCAAGGAACCCTCTGTATTTCCACAGTAACAAAGCTTAAAAATCTCTTGAGGGAGAGAACTCTAAATCACAAAATTATCTAAAACTTTTTGTGTTTCAATGAAGGATGAGCTAATAGAGTATCATCACTAAGGGTATAAACTCTGCAACTCATGCAAAGTACATGGATCTAAATTCCAGTTCCACCATTTGGTATCTGTGAGATCTTAAGTTCTTACCCTGTAAATGCCTGGAGCCTTTCAACTATAAAAAGTAGGTGACAAAAGTACCTGACACATGGGGTTTAAAGGAAGAAAAATGTGAAACTGTTCTTCACACGTTATGCTCAATATATTTTTCTCCCCTTCCTCCTCCTCCTCCTCCTCCTCCTCCTCCTCCTCCTTCTTCTTCTTCTTCTTCTTCTTCTTCTTCTTCTTCTTCTTATTATTATTATTATTATTATTATTTGCATCTGTGTTTAATTTTACATCATCTTTCAGAGAATCCATGATTTCAGATTTCATTGCCTCTTACTCACTTCATTAAAAGAGTGGCTATCTCAAAAGAGGGGGCATCCCAACAGTTGAGACAGTGAGACAAAGTTCACTTTGCTATTGCAGAGAAACTGCAAGATACTGCATATCTGTATTATTATTTTTCCATTATTCTTACATCTTTTACTTTAATAGTATTTTTGTATTCCTTTTATTTCTGTTTAGTCTTCTTTGCTTGGCTGGTTATATTGTGTATCATTTGACAGGTTTCCCCTGTTCTCTCTTTCACAGTGTATTGCTAATTTACTGTCCTTCATGTCACTTGTGTTCCTTTAGCACACTGCTCAAAGTCCTATACCCCCATTCTTGTTATCCAGATCACCTAGATTCTATCATATGATTGTTGCTCTAATATTATTGTAAATAATAGCTGCTCATACTATTGTAAATACTTCACAACACCCCTCCTGATCTTAGCCCACTTCACAGTTTCCTGAACTCTATTACTGTGGTGGTTAACTCTATTCTCTCACACACTACACCTACTTACTATCCTTTACTCTCACCTTACCTCAGAATCTGACCTCCCACAACCTCACTGCTTTCTAGATCCAACTCACAACCCTTCCCTCCCCAACAAGAGTCTTATCTTCTTTCCATCCTTTCTTAAAAGTGGCTAGTTGGGTGGAAGATCACGGTTAACACTATACATAGCCAAAGGATCTCCTATCTTTTCTCTACTGGCTGCTACTGTACATATCATAGAATACTCTCTTGCTGTCTTAAGCCATTTTGCCTTCCCCTCCAACTGATCACAGAAAATAGTAGGTGGAAGTGGAGAACATCAGGATGCCCACTGGAAGAGGAAACCCAACAACAAAGGAACCACCAACAGATGACAACAGAAGAAGGTGAAGGAAGGAGTGGAAACCACACAAATCTCAATCTAGGACCTATCTGGAAACACAACTAAATAGTGGAGAAACTACCCAGAACAAACAATTGAACGAGAGCAAAAGAGAATCCTCAAAACCTTGTACACACAGAACTAGCTTCAACACAACCTTCCCTCACCAGCACAACAAAATACAAGAGGTGGTGGACAGAGTGACCCTCAGTTAACCAGCTGGTGGGAAGGACCCACCAAAGAAAGACCCAAAGACAATCAAAACCCAAAGACAAACACAGAGCCAACTTAAACAACAGCCCAAGACCAGTCTTGGGCTCAGGAGATCAAGGAGACTACACCACTGAAAAAGCGTGGCTATCCCAGACTTCTAGACCTTTTCTATAAAATTGGAATTGGTTGGAAACAACTGAAGGAATATTAGAAAGCTTATTCAAATACTTGAAGAGAGTTTAATTTTCCATAAGGCACCACATGCTACACATTTTTGTGACCTGAATGTGACAATTCTGTTAGAAATTGTAGATGTTTAAATTATCTTCTTATTTTTCTGTGAGATAGAATCAGGAAAAATTGCTCTCAGTTCAAATAATTACATCATGTTGGACATTCTCAAGTCCCTATAAGAATATAACATGAACACCTTTTTTAAAAAATTTACTCACTGCATACTGAAAGAAAACATTTTTTTCATAAAAAACTAAGTTCACCATCATCCAAATTATTTTTCATCATTATGTAGAAAGTGATGTCCTCAAGTAGGACTCTAAATAATAATGCATTGCATCATTTACAAAAAAAAATCAAATAAAAAAAGGTAAGATCACTTCAAGTAACAGTGAGTCCATCCTTTTCATAAACTACAGTCAACAAAATCCTGTAGTTTTCCATTTTGTTATGTTGAGCACATAAAAATTGGTCCTTCTTTTCAAATTTGTAATAGTAGAGATATATCATAAGATCAATGATAAAACAGCATTTTAAAGGAACAGAGTCTCTTATACTTTGGCTGAATTCTGTTTTGACATGAATTAAAATTTTAAATCATCCAACATTTGATATTTAGAGAGACAGAAGTTAGTATAAAACCATGAAAATAGTCACTGTGTACATATTTGTCTATGTGAATTTTCAAAAGAATGTTAAATTTAACTTTCGTCTGAATATTTAAAATCATGTTGGTTGATTTCCCTGTTAGTTGTAAATTATTTCATAATGAACTCAGGTAGTTTCTGATAAACCAGTCACTCATTGTATCACAAATATTTAGTCAACATTTGACAGATAATAAACAACTTATCAGACTTTAAAAAATTAAAACAAGTGAAATGTGACTCCCTCTCAAAGAGCTCAATATTTTGAATGCGTAGTTTTATTTAAAAAAGAAGACACTTATAAGTGGAACCTAATCAATAAAACTAACCAGCAAGCAAAATACAACTAGAGACATTGAAATGAAGAACAAACTGACAGTTACCAGAGAGGAGGGTAAAGAGGGACAATAGGGGAATGGCCATCAAGGAACATGTATAAAGGACACATGAACAGAGCCCAAAGGAGGTAGGTTCAAGAGTGAGAGATGGGGATGGGTGGGGCAGGGGGCATGGTGAGGTGAAAGTGAAGACAATTGTAAAAATTTTTTAAAGAAATAAAAATAAAAAGAAGAAACTTGAAAATTTACTGTTGAGATTAATTTTAAATTTGTGATTTAGTTTCCTAATTGTATCACCTACTTTCATTGTTCCACTAGGCTGACTCCTGTAGAGGCATGGTAAAGTCGTTTGGGGAGTAGACTGTTCTTCATTTTGGTCTGTCCAGACATGCTCAGATTTTGATCAATGCAGTGCTTTATATTCTTCTTGGTGACCTCAATATTTTTACATCTACCTGATTATATTTACCATAAAACCTTTCATTTTCCTTACTTGCCAGAGTATTTTATATAAATAAGTTAGTTGACAAGATATATATTATTAAAATGTCACATATTAAAGTTACATTTGTTTCAGAATAAAATAATAAAACCAGCAATCAAGGTCATGCTAATGGTTGGACTAGTGACATTGGGCATGTGGAATGATCAGACAAGATGTTTTCCAAATAGTTATTAGACTATTTCTATATTGTAGTTTATATTATATTTGTACTACAATAAATTACATATAATATACAATATAGTATATATTATATTATATATTACAATATATAATATAATGTATATATATGATACATGTGATAAACAATTTTAGGAATTGTTTGCTTTTTTTTGGTAGAATCACAGGTTATTCAAATTCACAAAAGCTTTAGTTCAGATGATTTTTTTTTTAAAGAAGAAGATAATTCATTCTACAGAATTGAAAAATGGTCAGGCAGCCTCCTGTTTTTATTTCCAAAAATCCTGATTCGTTTGCTAATGCCTAATAGTTCCATAACAAAGTTATTACTCATCAACTAGTCTGTGGTAAATATGCTCAAAAGGCTAAAATTGAATGCAGTTTCAGTAGAAAACCATGAAAATTTATTTGTATGTTTCTACACTGTGTTCTCTGACTTTGGTCTTTTCCTTTCTCCTAATTTTCAATATTCATCCTATAGGAGTACTGCAAAGGGACCTATAAAAGTAGGATCATTTTTGTATAAAGATTGTATAAGATCATTCTAAAATTATGTTAAATTGAGCAATTAAAATAAATACAATAAAAAATTAGGCTTTGACTCACTTCTTTTCACATGGGTATTAGAAGAGAGAAGAAAACATCCCTATTTCTAATACTCTATGGTTGTGAAGTCAAAATAGAGAGGAAGGCCTTTAGTAAATGTTCTTATTCTTAAGACAGTGGTCTTTCTTCCATATCTGTTTTCAAATTCTGCTCTAAAGGAAATTTACTAGTTTCTCCCAGAAGTCAGTCATCCCATGTTCTCCCCCTAAAGCTGTGTTCTCTTTTATTTTCAACAATTTTAATTATTTCTCCTCTTTCTTACAGAAAAAAAAAGTACATGGAAAGATTGATCCCTATGTCACATTTTCTTGATAAGTAGATGCAAATAAAGCCAAGATTCTGACTATATAAAATATTTTCCTGGCCTTTTTTCTTGCTTGGTATTATTTCATTATGCATTACTTTGGCTCTATAATGAAGAAGAGATGAAAAATTCTCAATATGTTAAAAGTGAAATCCATTTTTCTGGGGTAAGTTTATTTAAATAGTTCAACTTTATTTTTCCAGTGATTTAAAAAGATAATGAAAGTTATTCCCCCCCCAAAAAAATAATAATATACTCTGACTCCTCAGAACAAGGGATACTTTTCTGTTGCATTTCTATTGTTCTTTAATTATGGAAGAAGTGATAAATCTCAAAATAAAATAGCAATGATAATAATTTTAGTAATCTTCTTAGTAGACTATGAACTCTACAGAATGATTTATAAGTAGACTTTTACAGGAATTCACTATTGACTTTTCTATTGATTGGTCTATAATTGTAGAAGACATACACCTAGAATCTAAAATTTAGAAGGTCAAAATATAAAATGTTGAGTGTAGATGAATTTATCAATATTGTTATCAGCCATGGAAACTTTTCCTTTTTATTTCCATGGATGTTTAATTGACAAATACAGAAATATCCAAAGTGCTCTTAAATTACATTTTTTTGCAAATGGAAAACATATCTATATCTATATCTACAATTATATCTTCCAGGAATCATTTCAGAGAAATTAAAGCAAAGCTTCACTTATAAGTGTTAATATAGAGAACAAAAATGCTTTCAGTGTAACACACACAAATTTCCTATGATCTAGAAAAGGTTAGAACTACAACCATATAAAATATGCTAACTCTCATTGTAATCTTTATCATGTTTTCCTTATGTTCTCTTCCACATGCCCTTCAACAGCAGCTGTAATATGAAGAAATACATGTGTGTAGTTTTTCTCTGCTCTGAAATTTTTTTAGTTATTTGTTTGAAAAGTTGTTTAAGATATTTGTGAAATCACATTTTCTTGCTCTCTAATACATTATAGAAATGTAAATAATAATGCTTGCTCATCTAAACATTGATATTTATATATTAAAGTTCCTGACATTTTTTACAGTTTTGGTTGTCTTTCCTACCTTCAGTAATTCTGAATACATTTCGTTTTAGAGGGTGGCAATGTCTCAGTTTCTTCAGATAACAGTGGATCTCCAGAAGGTAAGGAAATTACCAAATATCCCAACACCCAGTGGTTCAAAAAAATTGCTGAAGTATAACTTCTCCTTCAAAAATTTAATAACATATATAAAAACAAAATGAACTAGAAATATGTGGTGATATAATCCTCTTTGATTTTGGTCTTCACACCTCCCTGAGGAGAAAGTTTTGTCCTATTATTTAAATAGCATCTTAAAATTTGAGACTATGTCAAAGGATAAAGTTGTAACTGAACACCAGGTCTTGTCTGACTATTTAAAGCATTTTATTTTTCCTCTGGCCAGGCAGCTCAGTTGGCTGGAGTGCCATCCCATATACCAAAAGATTGTGGGTCCCAGGCCATGGCAACATACCTAGGTTGCAGGTTTGATACCTAGTCAAGGCACATACAAGGGGCAACTGATTTCTCTCTCTCTCTCCCTCTCTAAGTCAATAACTACCAAAGGTGAGGATTAAAAAAATAATAAAGTATTTTATCTCGTGCTCTCAATTTTTCCACTATAATGCAAAGGTCAGGTGTTCTGTTAGTCATTTCCCACCCAAAACTAGTAGATTTATGAACATTGGGGTGCATAGGCTCTTCTGAATTGGTGTTTCAGGGTTCTTGGGGTATAATCCCAGCAGTGGAATTGTGGGGTCAAAAGATGCTTTCATTTTTAGTTTTCTGAGGAAATTCCATACTGTTGTCCATAGTGGCTGCACCAGTCTGCACTCCCACCAACAGTGCACTGGGGTTCCCTTTTCTCTACATCCTGTCCAATGCTTGTTGTTTGTTGATTTGTTTATGATGGCCATTCTGACAGTTGTGAGCTGGTCTCTCATTCTGGTTTTATTTTGCATCTTTCTGTTCACAGCAGCACAATTAATGGCAAAGTGCTGTTCATAGCGAAGTGCTGGAAGCAACCTAAGTGCCCATCAGTACATGAATGGATAAAAAAATATGGTACATTTACACAATGAAATTCTATGCAGCAGAAAGAAAGGAGGAGCTCCTACCCTTTGCAACAGCATGGATGGATCTGGAATGAGTTATACTAAGTGAAATAAGCCAGGCAGTGAAAAACAAATACCATATGATCTCACCTATGAGTGGAACCTAATCAACAAAACAAACAAAGAAGCAAAATATAACCAGAGGCATTGAAATAAAGATCAAACTGACAGTAATCAGAGGAGTGGGGGGAGGAGGATATCAGGGAAAAGGGGGAAGGGTTGTCAATGAACACCTATAAAAGACCCACAGACAAAGCCAAAGGGGGATAGGATTGAGAGTGAGAGGTGGAGGTGGGTGGGGAGAAAATGGAGATAACTGTACCTGAACAACAATAAAAAAAATTAAAAAGAAACTAGTAGATTTAGCTGGATAATAACCACACCCTTTACAGTGTATCAAATCATGATTTGAGTTTACATACTTAGCAGGAAATAAACCAAATCTTTAAGATAGTGCTGGCTTATTTAGGTGAACTTCCTTAAAAATTAAAGTTCTTCAGTAATGAGCATATATTTGTGAATATCTTGCTGAGTATATGTTTTTAGGAGACTACTATTCTGGAATGAACTTGGCTCTTCTCATTTTTCATGTGCAGTAAAATGCTTTTCCTACTGTTGAACAAAATTTTGAAGAGGTGATTTGTATAGAAACAAAGGATGTCTGGAGTTTCAGGTAAGTGTCATAAAGTGATGTCAACCAAGAAATTACATTCCCATTTTATTTTCCTAAAAATAGCTAAATTCATAAAGAAGTTAGCATGCTCTAATTAGAAAATAGAAAGAGAACATAAGAAAATTACTGATATTGTTCACAAAAATTGAAAGCAAATCAGAAAAGAGAAATTCATTTAAATAATGTTATATTTATCAAGCCTATGAAATTTGTATATTAATTATTTAAAGTAACTTTTTAAAAAAGCACTTACTTAAGAGTAAAAGTACCTGAAAACTTTTCATTACTCTAAAAACCATTGTTTTTCACACACAAAAAAAACCCCAAATAATTAAATCTGCAGATAGCAATATTATTTTTTAAATATTTTATTTATTTATTTTTTGAGAGAGGGGAAGGGAAGGAGAAAGAGTGGGAGAGAAATATCAATGTATGGTTGCCTCTTATGCATCCCCTGCTGGGAACTGGCCTGCAACCCAGGCATGTGCCCTGACTGGGAATCGAACCGCGATACTCTAGTTCACAGGCCCGCGCTCAATCCGCTGAGCTGCAACATTATTTTAAAGACAATAGGTAAACCTCAAGTTTAAAGATAAACCTTAATAGAAGTGTTAAAAGAAAACTTTCACACATTCCTAAGATCACATCTACCAACCTATCCATATGTCTGTTATTACAGACAAAATATTCATATTTCTATATACTACATTTAATACTCTCTCACATACTCAATTTCCCCTCCCTCTGCTACATTATCAATTTTTCATCTCCGCTGGATCATTTCAATTAGAATAAAAACCTGATATAATACATGCCATTATAAGATATGCATTTGTGCTCACATTCCGTTCCAATTAATTTCTTTTCACTCTTATGTGATAAAACATCTTGGAATACAGCCTCCATTTGTTATCCTTCAAATATTCTTAGACCTTGTTCCACACCACTCCAGGGAACAGTTACTGTCAAGGTCAACAGGGACTGACACATTGCCAAATGCACTGGTTTTAGTGATCAAGACAGTTGATCACTTATTCCTTCAAACTTTTTCTTCACCTGGCTTTTAATACATCAATTTCCCTTGATTTCCCTTCTACCTCTATGGCTGCTACTTCCTTTGCCAGTTTTTCCTTTTCACTCTCACTTGTAATAGCTGGAAGGTCCCATGACTTAGGTCTCATAGTTTTCTTTACCTACACTTTACCTCCATAAAGAGGCCTCATTCAACTTACAGTAGTAAAAATTATTTATTTTCTTAGTGTCACCCATATTAGATCTAAATCTGACTATTTCTCTGAATTCTGGGTTCCATATACAACTATTTCAATAATAAATCAACAACTACATGTAGATATCTAATCCTCATCTCAAATTTAACATAAATAAAATGAAACTCTTGATTCCTTAGCTCTCCCAATATTTTCCCCTCTCCATCCACCTTAACTCTTTTGGAGTATTCTATATTTCCCCTATTTTTTACATGTATCACACCCAGTGAAACACCCAGTGAATGCTCAGTGAATTATGTTGACTGCAGAGTCAAAATAGATTAGGGATTTTACTAGTCTCAGAATTCTTACTTTTACGAGCAAACTCCAAGCCACCACTTTCTTTCATCTGGATTATGGCAGTAGTTTATAACTGCTATCTCTGTCTTTGCTCTTGCTCCCTACTCACATAAAAATAATTTCATAAATTCACTTCTAAATTAAATACCAAGATCCAAATAATATCCTGCAATGTTCTGGCCTCCCCAGCTATCTTCTCAGTACTCATCTGCTGTCACTCTCTCTTCTCTTTCTCAAACTCCGCTCGGTCACACACCTCAAGCACACTTGGAGGGCTGACGCTGCAGGCACATTTTTGGCTAAATCATTGCACTGTTTCTTCCTTTTGCCTGAAATACTTGCCTGCAGATCGGCTTGTAGTTCACTGCCTCGCATCTTTCAGATCTCCACTCAAGAGTTGTTCTATTTGCAGGGTATGCCCCCTGCCCCCAAACTCCCTATTCCCTTGACCCATTTTATTGTATTTATCTGAGTCGTATTACTTCCTTATTTGTTTGTTTATTGAATGTCTCCCTCTTGCTAAGACAAAAGGTCACTGAAGGCCAGGACTGCCTTCACTGCTGCATGTAACCCTGGAACCTGTAATAGTTTCTGCCTTGCAGCATGCGTTCTGTAAATTTGTTGTATGGCTGGGAAGAACTCCCTTGTTTCCTTTCCACCTCAAAACTTTTATCTCATGCCATATTTCCTAATACATTTTACTGTGGGACTGATAACTGTTCATTGTAGAGAAGATTTTACAAATCATCATTAAAAAGAAATGTTAGAATTGAATCTGAAAGAAAATTAAGATACTAGAATTTGACGGATATACTGCATGTGTTACAAAAGCTCTCTTATACTTTAATTCTAAATTAAATAACATTTTAATTTTAAATTAAGTTGAACTTATGTTTAAATTAAAATGACTGCAGCATAATGCATTTCAGCTGAATAATTTGCGGAAATGATGCTATGTTAGAGAATGTGTTTGTCCTAGAACAAGTTGAGGAAATGCAAAAACTAGACCATGAGTTTGATTTTGTTGCCATCTGGTCAGAATCTTTGATGGCTCTCTCTTAAATGCAGTGCTATAAAGTCCCAGTTCCTTACATTGGTATTTAGGATTTTCTTTAACTGGAAAGTTAAATTACAAGCTGCCTTTTAGCTTACAAGCTCCATTACTACCTCATAAGCCAAGCTCCAGCCACATCCCTATTGCCCACATGCATTATGATACTTCACGCCTCATTATTGCTTTGCTCATATGATACTATATCAAGTATAGTAAATCTTAGAGTCCCACATGTTAGTTTGTATAATAAGTTTTTTGGGATTTTTCTAGTAATCTTCATGGAAGTAGTTTAGCCAGGATACTATAAGTATTGGACCTAAAACTTATAAGCAGTGTGACCTGAGCTAAGGAACATCACTTGTCCACAGTTTGCTGAGCCGTAAAATGAATATAATATCTACTGTATCACTATTATTATTATAAAAAGTTAGAAGATGCCTAAGAAAATGTCTGAACAAGTCATGTAGACACAAAGAGGCATTTGCTTTTTCTATATCCTTCTCCCACCCAATGTCAATCAATCCCATTACCACTTCTTACTTACCTCTCATATAATTTCTAATTTATTTGCTTTGATTAGTTTAATACTTTTTCTTGAAATTATTATTTTCTACATTAATTGCTATATTATTATACCCTTAACCAATGCATAGAGTCTTCCTAGAAACCATTCTGCAACTGTTTTTAAATTTTAAATATGATTTTCAGTTAAAAAATTTACATTGATAAATTATTGTAAAGGATAAGACAGCTTCCTATGAGCTTGGTCTATCAAAAGATGCATTTAATGAAATCTTTTCAATATATCAGTTTGATATAATCTTCGATCATTATTTAATTTTCTGATTAACATCACAAAAAATGATTTGGGGGTATCATGATGGGAGGTGAAGAATTTTAGTTCAATTAGTTTCAGGTGTTATTTACAAAAACATTAAATAGCTTGCATAAGATTATTTTCTTTAAAGATTATGTTTTATAATACCACAATCCAACTTCAGAATTATTGTATATTTTCTTCAAATCAAAGATGTTTAAACATTTTCATTAGCTGATTCAGGTAAATAATTTATAAGTCAACATAAAGTGAGAGCTCACTGTTGAAAACAGAAAGTTTTCTCTGAAGAAGTAAAAATTAACAATTTAGAAATGGTTAACTTTCATTAAGTAAAAAGAATCCCTTCCAAGTGATCTTATTTCTGTGACATTCTCCAAAACTTCATATTTTCTTCTAAATAACCTATTAGCTTTATAGGTTATTTGAGTCCTTTCAGGGCATTTTGTCCATTAAACACTGTCCTTTAAGTACTGAGTACTTGTTTCTTTTATGTACAACATGGCAAATTATTGGTCATCAAATGTTTTGGTTATTTCCTATTTCTGTTTTCTTAACACTAAATTCATTTTATGCCAATTGAATTTGCAATCACAATCATTCAGAAGAAAAAAAAGAGCCTTCAGATTGAAAAAAAAAGACAAATTTAAATAAAGCTCATTTTGACATTTAAACCTCCAGCAATTTTTAAACTTTGGCAATAGTACTGAACTAGGAACAAGATTTAAAAAAAAATAATGTTGATAGGCTATAATAATTGTAAAACAAAATTTGCATCCTTTTTCATTTTTTATTTTAAATAACAATATTTTAAATGAATATTCTTATGACTTTGTTTGAATATTACATTGCCAAAAAAAACTAAACTGTGTCTCAAGTTTGAAATATTATTCAATACCCTAAATATTCTGAAGACTTTATCACCATTCTATTTTTCTTTGCAACTGTTGTTCTAACAAAATCCTTTTCTAAAAGTTTCAATTGCTTGAGAACTTCTGTATATTAGAAAATACTGTGAAATCTATTGTTATAATAAAGAATCTTTCAGGAAATCTTAGGAAAATGACAAAATAATTAATAAAATTAATTTTATCAACATAAGTCTTAGGTCTATAAATATATTTCTAAGGCTAAAATACCTTTAGATAAAGATAGATTTGAGACTTAATTTTCCCATCTTCTGGAGCTAGGCCTTCTTGATCAATAAACCTTCTCTTACTCAAAAAAAAAAAAAAGAAAGAAAGAAAGAAAAAAATACCTTTAGATAGATGACAGAGAGTTAGATATGTATGTGTGTGTGTATATATATATATATAATATGATCTATCTATCTACTTAGCTGTTATCTGTCTATCCCCTATAATGACTCCATACTACCCACAGTAAACATGTGAGGTGAGCAGAGTTTGCCACCCCAAAACACACCTCTGTGGGGTGTTATTTTAAGCTGGTTATTTTCAAGAAATGACTCAGAAAAAGCTTTGACCTTCTCCCTAACTGCCTAAAAGAATTGAGAGAGAGGATCTGCTCCACGATGGAAACTATCATCACAGACAGCTATAGTTTAATGTGAACCAGAGGGCAACAGATAGGGAGGAACCTCCCACAGGGCCATTCAACCAAAGTCCTCTCTGTGCCCTGTTGTTAAAAATGGTCCAGCAAACGTTTCTTCTCCAGCACCATGCGAATTGCCTTCCTGGGCTTTTAAGTCCCAAACCATAATTCCCTATGCTCCTCAGCTCAAATTGGCATCTAAACAAGGCTTAACTGCTCAGTCTGTTCGGGATCTCGTGTTTTATGGAGCCTGCATATGCACATACATAATGGATGTTGCCATTTTCTCTTGTTAATCTACCGCATGGTAATTTGATTAGTCCAGCCAGAAGAATGTAGGAACGTAGGAGGAAAACTATTTTTGCCTCCCTCTTATGTCTTTACAAGAAAGAATGGCATTTTAAAAATCTAATTAAATAAATTAAGTAGGACAGGAAATGTCGAACCGACTCTATTTAACCAAATCAGTTTAGTATTAGAAAGACAGGTTAATATGAGGTACATAAACACTTTTCTCAATTGAGAAGTATTTTACAATGGGAAACTTGCTTGAAACTATATCCAACTTTCATCAATACCATTACATATTACTTTAGAAGAATAATGTTACTCTTCTTTTTTGAAAAATATTGAGGAAGTCTTTTCTGAGGGACAGAACTGAGAAAAATATACTTCATTCTAACAATTCTGCCCCTGAACTTCCTTGTACCTCTTACTTCTTTATCACCAGGAGACACTTAGCGAAACACTTTTGCGTCTAACAACAGAGAACACCTCCTGTGGGCATATTAACACTGAGAAACAGGAGAGTGCCCGACCAGCCCCAGCCCCAGGTTCCTTAGGGGGCTCTTTGCCCCATTGCCTTTGCCAGGGGTCTCCATTTTCTGAGAGCAGTTCATAGTAACTAAAGTCTATATATAGGCTGTGGTTTTAAATTAAGAAACAAATCCTCTAAAAAAGGAAATGTAATCATTCTACAATATATATAAATAGATCATATTTTTCTGGAATTTCCCACCTAATATTCCAATGCGGCTGGTTAATTTTCAACATGCCACAAATTGACCTTTTTAGAAATACACCCACGGCTGCCGGATAGTTTCCGCCACGTTAGAAACTACCCGCAGCAGGATGTCCTGCTGAGGGGAGATCGGAGATTCGATCAAGCGGCACACCTTCGACTGCCTAAAACCGTCTAGAAATTGTGTATTCCAACACAAATACAGTCATGTCTTCTCTAGGAGGCTTTTTGTCTTATGGAAAAAAATTGCACAGCATGACTCAGAACTTATTCAATATTCTGTTTCACGTAGGTTAATCTCTCAGTTCTTTATTTACTAAGGGCCTTGTTATTATTGAATGAAAATTTTAGTTGAATATTTTTAACAAAGGGATGTCAATATGATTTAAATTGTTTGCTCGTTATTGATTCTTTTCTGTAATTAAAAAAGTTTATGCAAATATCTATGCTAATCTATTTCACAAAATATATTATCTTACTGACTTAGAGTGTTTCTGAAGAAAATATAGCTTGCTGAAAAAATAAAAGCTAGCCTGAAATCTCCAATCTCATATATTTAAAAATTACATTATTGAAACATAAATGGGAAATAAAACAGTACCTAAAAGTATGGTGGTAGCTCTTTTCTCTAAACTCATGGTTTGTATATAGTCATTGACAAAACAGAGTCAAATTTGAAAAAAACTAGATATCGATAGAAGATTTAAGAGAAAGGCAATCTGGTTGTATATTATTTATTGCTGAGTACCAAATATAAAAAACTGAAGGACTTAAAGCAATGAACATTTATTATCTCAGTCTTGGTGGATCATAAATTGGAACATTTATCTAGGTGACTCTGGTTCAGTGTTTTTTTATTTTTAAATCCTCACCTAAGGATATGTTTTTATTTATTTATTTATATTTTTTTAAAGAGAGGGAGGGAGAGGGAGGGACATCAATGTGAGAGAAACATCAATGGCTTGTACCCAACGTGGGATCAAACCCTCAACATTTTGGTGTATGGAACAACAGTCCAACCAACTGAGCCATTCGTCTGGGCCAGAGAGTCTTAATAATCCTTCACTGAAGGTATTTGGCCAGAGCTGTAGTCACCACAAGGCTTAAGCGTGAGCTCATCCGTTGACACACCTGCCCTGGATCTCACTCATCTGTCTGCTGACAGGTCCCAGGTCTTCTCTGGCTCTGGGCTACTAACCTCAGTTTCTTGCCATGTGGGTCTGTCCAACTCACAACCTGCCAGCTGTATTCTCACAGAGCAAGTGAGCCAGGGAATAAGGGATGGAAGCCCAAAAAGAAAAACATACCCAGTAAAGTGACTTCACATTACTAGTGTCCATTATTTACTAGAAGCCAGCCATTAGGAAAAGCCCACAGTCAACAAAAGACATCAATACCAAGAGGCAGTAATCACTGGAGACTATTCTTCTAAATGAAAATAAAGGTGGATAGTGACCCCAAAATAAGTGACTTAAAGTCTTAATTATCTCACATTTAAAGTTACTATAAACATTGCTGATCGAATTAGGTAAATAAGCACATCAACAATAATATATTTAGCTACTTCCTTCCCATTATCCAAGATAGAAAATCCAATGTCTGGATTAGGAAGAAAAGTATTGTCTGCTGTTGATTGATAAAATTACCCAGAATAAAAGATGAAAACGAAAGAATGAGTAAATTGAGTTTCTCAAAATCAGGTTCAATCTAAACTTTTTAGAGAGAAGATAGAAAGGAGTCCTGATTTCTTTGATCCCAATCCCCTCTATTGTTTTCTTGCATTTTTATCTGTTGTTTTGAAAGGAAAGAAACTGTGTATTTTGTTCTTTTTGTATTTGAAATCCAGTTGAAGGTACTGAATCTCCTTGCAAAATATTTTTTAGTAATGCCTTGTGATTAATAACCTACCTAGTTACACAAAATGTGGGTAGGATTACTTTTAAACATGGGCTATAATTTTTAAATCCCATGAAGATGTACACACACACACGCACACACACACACACTGAGAGTGAATGATACTGATAGCCAAGATGATCTCCAAAGCAACCCACTTCCCCAGGCAAATAATAAAAGGTAATAAAGGAAACAATAAAGGATCTGGCCCCGTGTTTTTATCAGCATCAAACTAAAGGACTGAAGGACAGTACCATTCCTGATATCCTTTGTTCAGATGGGGAAGGAGGATATAGATATTTGATGAATGGAAAAGAAATTTTAATAAAAACGTCCTCTGAATGATGATAGAAATACTGCATTGAAGAAATTAGTACCAGAAACCTGAGGTTTAAAAATTAATTCTGCATTATAAACTTTCTCTTTGTTTATTTGAAATGTAGTTATTAAGATGAGGGACACTGTCAAGTTTCTGGACTTCAGGATCTTGAGACATCATGTTAGACGGGAGCTCAGTTTTTAATGCTCCTCTAGACTCTTGGTCAAATTAATGAACTTGCTTTTTAGTGCTATGAAATTGCTACTTCTCTTTAATCAGAAAGTAGGTAATTTCTTAGGGAGTGGTGATTGGCCATGGTTAGAATAATCAGGGCACTGGAAAAGAAAATGAGGGCACAAGGCACATCTTTTGTCCACAGGACACACTGATAGCATTTTGAACGTTAAGATAGGTCCACAAAGGAACCCAAGTGCTTGGGTGGAGATAGAAAATTAGGAAGCCACTGTGGAAGATGTGAGAGAGATTGTATAGAGGGCAGAGAAGTCACTGTTTTTTTAAAGAGGGATAAAATGTTCTTAGACGCTGCTTAAGGAAATGATAGGTCTTTGAATTCACACTGTCTCTAAATCCACTTCCCTTCAGCCAAACCCTTTTCATTTCAAATGTAATTGCTCAAAGTTAAAAATGCACTTGTAAAACATGACTTGGAATAAAGTTAAATTTAATTTTTTGTGTAATCAGTCACAGCATGCCATCAGAGTAGGCTATGGATTAAAACTCTGAAGAGTAATCATTTCAGAGTAACACCAGTAACTATATAAAATAATCAACAGTAAGTATATTGTAGAGGAGAAAATATTTTCCTCTTAACCTTGTAGGTGCTTTGGCTGGTCTAATAATCAAATGAACATAAGACAGATTAACAGGAGAAGAACAGATTTAATTTTATACGTACTGGAGCCCCATAAAAATAGGAAACCCTGGGGCAAGATGGGCATTTGAGGCTTATATACCTACTATCCTGGCCTAGGAATGAGGTGATGAGGAAGTTTCAAAGGGAAAGAGGGGAATTACTAGGATGATAAGGAAAGCCGATGTCTGGTAATTAGATGTTTGCTCTGCCAGACCAATAGGTCATTCATATAAAAGTTATCTCACCTCTAACTGGAACATAATCAACAAAAGAAAAAAGCAAGCAAAATATAACCGGAGACACTGAAAGTAAGAACAATCTGACAGTCACCAGAGGGGAGGTGGGAGAGGATAATGGGGGGAGGGTCTTCAGGAACGACTATAAAGGCCACATGGACAAAGCCGAAAGGGAGCGTGGAGGCAAGGGAGGGAGGGGGTTTGGCTGGGGTGGGGGGAGTGGTAGGGGAAAATGCAGGCAACTGTAATTGAAGAACAATAAAATAATTTTTTAAAAAATTCACATGCCAAAACAGCACGCTCCCCTTCAATACATTGTATTTTCCACATAATTTGAAGTTAACTTAGTTTTTACGTTTTATAATGTGCATATTTTTAAGTTTGTCAGGTACATCACCTAATTAAATATTCTTGCAAATATAGCCTTTTCCCATAGAAAATTATTTTGATTCAATGGCATATGACTTTTGATAGGGAGGAAATCCTCAGACTAGATGGCATCTAAGCCACATTCTAACCACATAAGCATATAAAAAATCCTTTCTGGATTCTGGAAACTTCACACCTATAATAAAGGAAATGGAAGGTCTTTGAATTCACACTGCCTATAAATGTACTGTAGAGGAGGAAAAGTAATTTTCCCTCCACCCTTCTGAGTCCTTAATGGAGACCTCCATACTAAAACACATGTTAATAGAAAAAAAGAAATAAAAGTGTATTAATATGTTGATGTCACATGATGTCACATGCTATTAACATGGGAGATACCCAAAGAAACATGAGTCACTCCCTGATGTGGTTTGGAATTCAGGTTTAAATACCATGATAATAGGACAGAGGGAGAGGGGAGGTAGGTTTCTTAGGGGAGAGTAAATGATTTGGGGAAAAGATGAATGGGCCCATAGAAGAACAGATAGGAAGTACAATAGTTTGTAAACTATTGCACTGGTGTTGCCTTCTAGTCTCCTCTTCTATGATGAATCAGTCTTCCCTGGTTGAAGAAACTCCCGGGGAGATTGATAGTAATTGAGCTCCATTTTTCGAGATTTGTCTTTAGGCAGATAAGGGGAGTTAGAGAAAACTTCTCCTTGTATTTGCTGTTTCTCAAGTGTTTACAGCTCAAAATAATCAATATAGTAGTAAAAGTGGCCTCTTTGGATGTGCCTCCAGTCATATTTTGGGGTCGCATATTATGGTACTGTTCAGTATCATTAATTACACTCATTTGTCACCACAAATCAATTGTCCAGTCCCTGCTTTTTATTTTTTGTTAGAGGATGATCTTTGGGTCTGTTTATGCAAGATTCTGAGTACAAGAAACCCAAAGAAACAAACAAAAATGAACAAACAAAAAAACAACCAAAAACCCTCCTATGATTTTACAGATACTAACTAACTACTTAAAACATGAAGAGATTAAGGAAAAAACACTTATTTGGGTTGCTATATCAGATTGTTAGTAATTCAGACTCTCAATATTAAGGCTCCAGGCTTTCAATCACATTTTTCTCACTAAATCTTATAGTCAGCACCAAGTGAAAAAGCAAAGAAGCACATTTACCCTGGAAATGGCAAAAGCAAGTGAATAAAATTAAGTGTCAAAGACAATACAAAGAAAAATTTCTTAAAATCTTATAAGAACATGGGTTATGTACTGTTTAATAGTGTTGACCTTTGAACAATGCAGGGGTTATACCACCCCATTCAGTTAAAACTCCACATGTATCTTTTGACTCCCCCAAAACTTAGCTGTCCATTGGGGGATTGGTTCTTGGACAACCCCCGACCATGTATACCAAAATCTGAGGTGCTCAAGTGCCTCACATGAAATGGCTTAGATGCAGAGGGCACAGAGTCTGCCCTCCATATCCATGGATTCCCGACCACAGAGCAAGAACGGTGCAGGTATTTATTGAAAAAAATCTTCATATAAGTGTATCTGAGTTGTTTAAGGTTCTACTGTATATTATATAACCTTTTTCTTATTAATTTTTTTGTATGGATCACTTATGGATAGAAAACCATTTAAAAGTTATGGAGAGTTAAAAACCTACTTAAAAACACTTTGCATAGAAATCTGTCCCTCAAAAGAGTCTGAATATAGTTGGTCATATACTCTTCCTTAAAAGGGAAGAGAAACCTTTCCTTCAGAAAGTTGCTTTCCAGACCTGGCTGGCGTAGCTCCGTGGATTGAGCGAGGGCCTATGAAGCAAAGGATCGCGGTTTGATTCCCAGTCAGGGCACGTGCCTGGGTTGCAGGCCAGTTCCCAGCAGGGGACGCACAAGAGGCAACCATACATTGACATTTCTCTCCTTCCCTTTCCCTCTAAAGATAAATGAATAAAACCTTTTAAAAAAGTAATTAAAAAAAAAAAGAAAGTTGCTTTCCTAGTTAATGTGTAAGTTTAGCAAATTAACATCCTCTATAGTGCTCCCAACTTCTGAACTCCCTGACTCCCTGTTTCTCTCCCACTCCCAACTCCCAAGCACCCACATACCTGGGCCAAAAATACTTGTTTGCTTGCTGACGTCTCTAGTTTGATAGTCTTCAAAAGACATGTAACTCCTTTGCTAATTAAGACATGTAACTCCTTTGCTAATTAATATCAAAGCACAGTGTGAATAAATTACAGATTTTCTCCATAGAAGAGGCATTGATCAAAAATAATCACAAGCACTAAGCCACCACACACACACAAGACTGAGAAGGAAAATTGGATGACGGCAAACATAAACCACTCACTTCTCAATTTTGAGTAAAATCGAGGGTCACTTCAAGTCATTTCTTCTAAAAATTCCAATTTGTTTTGGAATGTGTTCTTTGAAGACTGATCCATATTTGAATACCTCCTATGTCTCAGCCTTGTTCTTTTACATGTTTTGACCTGATTTAAATGTCTTTAATATATAGGTGGTATACTTACACAAATGAGCAAAATGAAAGCTCCAAAAGTTTTAATAATTTATGTTCAGTTGTTCTTTTATAAAGTTGCAATATTAAGAATCAGAAACTAGGTCTGTCTGTCTCAAAAAAGTCTACTCTTTATATGCTATCCTATAATTCTTCAAACAGCTGGCATAAATATGAATTATATTGAAGATTAAAATGTGAATTTCACTATCACTGATTCATTATAGCAATATGCTTAAAGAGCAAATTATGGAATCCATTTACAAGGCCTCAGCAGGGTTGTGCTGACTTTGTTTGGATTTTCTATGGTCTAAATAGACGTGAAGTCATATTAATGCCATTCCTTCGGTTAAGACATTTATTCCTCCTCCCAGGCAGTGGTACCATATAGATGTGGTCTCCTAGTCACTGGGCGTGAAGCCAGGACATTGTAGATCACTCCTCGTCCATGCTGAGGCAACCATTCACACCATAGAATTTATGACTATAATATCCTTTACCCTGAAAATAAACCACATGATTAATGAATTATGCATAAATAGGGTGGGGTGTAGTAATGATGAATAATTAATTACCAAAGATTCATAGAATTATTCATATACATATGACTTCCCAAATGCAAGCAGTATTAATTACATCATAAATAAATTGAATTGTGTGTTAAAAGCTTTAAAAAGTACTTTCATATACATATTATCTATAAATGTCATTTGCTGGAATTGACTTAGTAGCTTTTATTCCATTTTATAAATTTCTAACTTACAAAAATCAGATTTTTAAGAGACGTGATAGGTTGGTATTCCCATTACTGCCACAAGTGCTTCTTATTAAAGATCTGTTAGAAACTCAACTTGGCCTTTACAAAATCCAAGCATTACTAAAAAAAAAAAAAAAAAAAAAAAAAGTGTGGTAAACCACAGGTGAGCAGAACGCAATTTAACAGTGTGTGTTCAGCTTTTATGTTCTTTGTAAGCCAGAATTGATTTCAGTAATTATCCCAATTTTCTAAGAACCCTTCCCTGTGGGCTATTTCTGCTTCCATAACTGCCTTTTCTTTCAGTGTTCTCAGAGCCCCAGCTGTAAAATGTCAATAATCTGCCCCTTCTTCCAACCAATATTGCCTGGACACAGGAGTTTATGTCCATAAACATAAGCATCATAAGTTCTTTAAAATACTCCCTTTTAAAAATCAAAATAAAAGCCTAGATTCTATTCTGCCTCAGACAAAAATATGTCAGAAAGATGCTTGCTTTTAAGGATGAGCATCATCCAGTCTCATTTTTAATTCATTACTTGATCAAATGTATTTTTAAATAAACTTAAAACCTGAACATGAAAATGCTACACCTCAGCCAATTAATTTTGCAGGGGAATCGCCTACTTCCAAATTCACTGCTTTCTTCATAACCTTCTCCAAAAAGATCCTGAGCCTTTTTTCATCCAACAAGCACACCACATCTCTCCAACCATTGCTCTCTTTAATCTCCCATAGAGCTTTTTTGTGTTTGCTGCTATGCAAATCCCTGAGCAGTTGGTTTGCACAGATTTGCACTACTTAGATATCATGTTTGATCATTCCCTTTTTGTTCTCTTCTGTGAATTATCCAGTCTCCAATGTTACAATCTAAATTCCTTCATGGAAAAGGCTGTTTTAAAATATAGCTTTTATTATTACTTAGGCACAGCAAGGCCAACAGATCAGAAGAAGACTACCATTAAAAAGGTAGTTTGTTATGCCACAGGTTCCGAGAGGAGAGAGAAGGGCACACCCTGCCATGGGGACCACCCAGGGATGCACAGGGCTCAGCATGGGGCAGAGAGAGAGAGCAGAGGAAAATACAGGCAAGAGCCTTTACTATAGTTTCCACAGGAAAGATGGGCAAGTCTGAGTAGGCAGGCCTGGGAGTAAATAGTCTGAATAATTTTAGCAGGTTTTGAGACATAAAGCCTATCTCTATTTATCTGGTGCTTGACCTTGGGGTGCTTAGAGCAGAGGACTAGTGACCTGAAAAATGAGAGTGTGGAGAAGATAGTTAGCTCTATGGGCTCTGGATTGGTTGATTTTCACATGGAAGCTATGGGTGAGTTGTTTGCTAGGTATTAGCTAATCCCAGGAGAAACAGTCCCTCCAGAGTCAGCAAGGCCGCAAGATGTCAAAGCATCATAAAACAAAACCCATGGATAATATGCTAAGGTTTCTATATTTTAACTCTTTATACTACCATGCAAAACAATAAATAAATTGAAACACACTTGCAACAACAAAATTAACTGTATATGAAGGCATTATACTCTGCATATTTTTTTAGCCCATCTGGGATAATTAATATGGGTCAGCTTGACAATGTATCTATTGAAAAATAAAACACTACTACTTGCTAGTTATGTCTATTGCAATGTCCTCCATTCGCAGACCCCCCCCCCCGGGAACACACATGTGGTTGAACAATCAGGGTTTATTTCTCATTGCAGTGAGGAAGAATGCATGGTGTAGGGAGCTGTGTGGTGTCTTGGTTAAAGGTTGCTAGAAAGGATTGGGATTTGGGTTGGTTGGGTAATGTGGGAGAGGGTTTTAAGCAGTGGGAGTTTGGTCTGGGTTGAGTGCTGTCAGAAAACAGGGGGAATTCTATAATTGGGCATCTCATTTATAGGGCAGAGTAGAGGGGGCGTAATAGGCAAATAGGTATAGAAGTAGTGGTCCTCACATTAACTATGAGAGATGAGACTCATCATGGTCCCAGAGTCACCTTGTCTGATATGGATGTTCTATGACATTATTTATGCTCAGCAGAAGGATACCAACACCCCGGTAAGTGCCAAGACAGCTCCTGGATGTCAGACGGGGCAGGGCAGGGGACATTTTTCTTTTTCTCACTATAATGTATCAATCACTAAACCTGTCTTGTAAATATATATATATACACACACACATATATACAGAGCCAATTTCATTATTAGTGTGTATTCACAAAGTCAATGCAATTGCTGAATTAAATGTACTTAAGCATCACTCCTATGGGAAATATTGGGTTAGGGTTCTGTTAGTCACTAGTCACATTTTTGTCAGTGTGTATTTCTGCTTATTTAATATTTATTGATGATCCATGGACATTGAACTCACAGCCAACAGCCCTGTAACTCATGCCTGAACAAAACTCATGTTTACGCATATATCATTATAAGGAACATCATAGCCTTCTCGCATTAAAGAACACTCGACAGCATTTCCATGTCATTTGGGGGTCATTTCAAAGACCAAAGTCACTGACATAAAGCATAAACATGCCAAACGTGAAACAAAATAGACCATACTCTTTTCGGTATGAGAGCTGAAATGAGAAGGCAAAACGGAGCCTTGTTCAGACTCAGCTGGGTACACACTGGGGGGCTCACACGTACTGCTGATCTGTACATATCCATGCATGGCCAAGAAAGTGCCACAGTATTAATTTGAGGTTGCAAATGAATTTTAGGGAGTAGGCAAATTTACAGTGAAGAATCCACATATAATGAGGATCAACTGTATTATATTATCTCCAATCCTCCGAAGAATTCTTCAAGATAGCACTTGCTGAAAAAATCTCAGGCAAAATGGGGAATGTCATTTGCTCATGATCACAGATCTAGTTTCTGGCAGGAATAATTTGCATGCTGGTCCGTTTCATTTAAAATCTCATTTTACAAGTATAAAGGACACATGGACAATAACAAGGGGGAGGTAGAAATGAGAGGGACGTGGGGGGGCCTGGGGGGTGGGCTGGGATGGAGGTAAAAGGCAGAAAACTATAGTTGAACAACAAGTAAAATTTTTAAAAATTAAAAAAATAAAATCTCATTCTTTCTATCGCATTATAATGCTCTTATTGGGAAAAAGGATATATTCACTTTAAGGTGTTTTCTAAAACTTTAGAATATTTTAGTTAATATTTACAACATATCAGCATATTAGTACAATCAAGTAATTTGGTATGAGTATAATGTTCCTATCTTAATAATAATTATGCACATATAAATAAATGCAATTCAATCAGGATATCATGACTGCATCTATTGGACAATGTTATGTAATTAAAGGGCACACTAATTAAGGGAGTGGCAAAGATATTTCCTTTCAGAAACTGCAGGAGGCCACTATTAATTTATCTAAGAATTTATTGTTTAAATATGGTAGCAAGGCTAGAGCTGTGAAAATTGCGTGTTAGCTTTCCATTTGAAATGGGGTAAATTCTGATACAAGTATGAGTCAGAAACTGTTAGCTCTCTGTTATTATTTGCCTACCTAATGTTGAGAGAAGTTCAGACATTTTGGCTACATAACAACAATGTTCAGTTTTAACCCATGATCCTGACAAGCAGAGATGGTTAAAGAAATCCCCCACTCTTGTGTTCTAGGAAACAGCTTATTGCAAAGACTGCCTTTCCCCACCAAACCTGAGCAAGACTTTGGAAGTCCCTTTGTTTACTTATCACAAGACCAGACGTTAAATTCCCCCCTCCTTTTTTTTTTTTTTTTTTGCCTAGGATTAGCTGAACTTTTTGTCTCTACAGCAATCTAAACAAAATGGCTGTGAAACTGACTTGACCAAACTTTAGTTAAGCTTTTCTCCTGCACACAGGACCCTGAACTTGGAAATCCACATAGCCTTGGCAGCACTGGAATGAGAAACAGCCTCTCCTTAACCACCCTTTCCGAAGATCAGTGACCAGAAAGAAAGACATTTCCTGATTAACTGCCAGATACCTGTTCTTTGGGCCCCGGTTTACTCCTTCCTATGTCAGAGAAACCCTTTCCTGCCTGACCTTAGCGATGCTTCAACTTGTCACGGTGAACTTGTCATGGATGAGCATTCTCATACTGTAACCGTCCCTCTCTCTGTTGCATAATCATTTTGAGCAAAGTCTCTCCTTAGGTTTAGTTTAAATTTTTCTTGTATTTGATACTTTTATGTCATAAAACATGACAATAATCTAAGATTAAAAATAAAAACCCTGACTTCAGCCAGGCTTTAAAACATGTTCTTTTCCAGGTATAGCCATGTGTAATCACAAGACAAATGACATTTCTTGAAGTTCCTTTTACTCACCCTAGTAAATGTGAAGTAGAGAACTAAATACACTCTCTTAAGAAGCCGTATTTCAGAGGAAAAATATATCTTCTTTCATCAGTTTACTGAAATAACTTGTTACTTTACATAAATCCAAATGTGTTTTAGCCTTGGATTATGTAGTTGAATTTATCTCTTATTATAAGTAATCTCAGAGAATTATGAATATTGTTTCAGTTTTTAAACCTCTTGAGAGAAAAATACATACAGAATCAAACAAATTGCTGAAAATCTTTGGATGGAAAACTTACAGTGAAAGTTTTTAGTATGAATGTTAATGTCAACTACATTTGACATAAAATGAGTATATATAAACTCATTCTGAATTATTAAATTGACTTGCCTATTGGGATTGGTCTTGTAAGTAGCCCATGCATGGTACAAATTAAGCCTTTATTTGCTCATTAAAAAGTAATAACATTAAAATAAACATGATAGGCTTTCATCTTTATTGAAAAGAAGAATGATAGTGTTTACGGAGAGTCTGCAAAGTTTCAGACCCTGTGCTGACTACTTTCTCATACGGAACTTTGTTTACTTCTTTTGCTCTTATGAAGTAGTAGCATTATGACCCAAATTACTCAAACACTGAGATCATGACCTTGAAACTGGACTTTCCAACTTGAAACTGGCAGAGACATAATACGAACATAAGACTTTAGCTGTTATGTCTAGAGTTTCTGCCATAGCTGATCTCTTCACTAATTAAACCAATTTAATATGTTTCATAATACCTTATGACTAGAAAAATTAATAGTTTTCTCACTCAAAAATGGATTTTAAGCTCTGGCTGGTGTAGCTCAGTGGATTGAGTGCAGGCCTGTGAACCACATGATAGCAGTTCAATTCCCAGTCAGGGCACACGCCTGGGTTGCAGGCCAGTTCCCTGCGGGCCAGTTCCCAGCAGGGGACGCACGAAAGGCAACCATACATTGATGTTTCTCTCCCTCTCTTCTTCCCTTCCCCTCTAAAGAAACAAATAAAATCTTTAAAAAAATTTTTAAATGGATTTTAAGGCAGAATTTCTGCAAATAAGAGGGGGCAATGGTTAACAATCTGAATTGCTTTTTTGTTTACTTAAAGAAATGAGTGTAGTGAGCACAGATACTCTGTAAATGAAAATTCCCTCAAATATTAATGAAAAGAAGGATGGTTATCCAAACCAAAAAGTAATTATAACTAAGAACTTGTATGTCACTAATTTGGTTCAAGACTCTAAGTCAGCTCCATGATGTTCATTCTGGCTCAGGAGAGGAATGCCACCTTTCTGGGTTATAAAGCAAATTATATCTGGTTGATTACCATGAAAGCTGTTATTTCATTTTGAGTAATTTCTTACCTATGGCAAAGCTAATGATATAAAAATTATAAAAATAGCCTTTTATAAAATAGCGGTCATGAAGTAAGGATACTAATGTAAATCTTAAGGGAGTAAAAAATTCTTAGATGAATTTTACAAAGGTCTGAAGACAGCTGATACTCAAACATATACAGAGTGGAGCAAAACTAAGTTTACAATGCTTTGAATGGAAAAGAATACAACAATTCATCAATAATAACACAAGAATAAACTCTGTGTTTTGCACACTCACAACTGTAAACCTATTTTTGCCTCACCCTGTGCTTGTGTAATCAACAAACAAGTAAATCAATGAATAAATGAATAATTATGACTGACTTTTATGTATTAATTAGAATTATGTGCATCCTAAAACTTGAGAAGATACAAGAAAATCCTTAACATGCAATGTTTAGTAGCCAAAACAGATTAAAACACTGTTTTAAAAAATAAGCCCCATTTTTCATAATATATAATCGTATATAAACACACACAGGGGTGGGCAAAAGCAGGTGTACAGTTGTGAGTACATAAAACAGTTTATTCTTGCATTATTATTTATTAATTATTATATTATTTGTTCATGTTACAATTGGTAAAGCTACTTTTGCCCACCCCTGTATTCATTGAGACTCCAGGTACCACACACTACTTTAGGTATGCAAAACACAACCCTGCTTTCTTTCTTTTTAGTTGTAAGACAGTTTTAATAATGCACTCCAACTTTTGACTCTGCAAAATATAGGAATGGAAAAAGAAACCACAATATTTAGATATAAAAGATAGGACGAAACACAGTATAAATTTTAATATCTTAATGTTTTAAGAAGTTATAAAATTCAAAGATTTTTGTTTTTATTTAGGAAGTCAAAAGTGCTTTAATTAATTTGCTCTCCCATACATTCTAAGAAAATCTTTTGGATTTCTTTCTTTAAAATTTATTTTCTTCCTAGTTGATTGGAGTGACATTGCTTAATACAATTACATAGGTAGGTTTCAGGTGTACAATTCTATAACACACCATCTGCATATTGCGTTGTGTGTTCACCTCACAGCAGTATGGGGACTGCCAGGGAGAAAGCAGGGTGGGAGGAAGTAGAAGAGACTAAAGGAGGAATCCTGCTACCTGAAAGTTTATATTTTACTGAACGTGCACAGACAACAGACAAATAGTCCTACACATCACGTGTGAGGTGGCAGTTCCATGATTCCATGACGAAGGGTATGCAGAGCAAGAGGAGGACAGGAGCTGTTGCACATGCTCAGTCAGCACCTTGCACAAAGTGTTGGTGGGAATGGGGGCAGCAGGTAGGGTTGGAGCAGAGGAAGCCAGAACAAAAGAGTGACAGGTGACACGAGGCTACAGAGGCCATGAAAGATTTTGGCTTTTCTTTAGGTAAAGGGCTGAATTTGGAGGGTTTGAGCAGAAAAGTGATGTGACCTGACTCACACTGTGAAATGTAACTCTGGCTTCTTGTAAAGGGAAGAGCACAGGGAGGGCAGAGTGAACGCGGAACATCCAGAAGAGGACTAGGTTAAGAAACGAGGTGGCTTGAACCCATGTTGTCAAATTTTGTATGTCATCTCTCGGTAGACCTAACAGGATTTGATGGTTGGGCAGTGTAGGATGTGAATAAAAGAGAATTACATAGCGTGACATTGAAGGTTCTGGCGTAAACAAATGAAACTAGGGAGTTGCCTAAGACGGAGAAGGAGCAGGATTAAGGGAGCTCACGAGTTCAGTTTTGAACTTGTTAAATTTTAACTGAGTGTTTGAGATTCAAATGGAAATATAGAGAGTCTGTGAATTTAGGTCTTGGTGAAGTAATCTGGACCAAAGATAAAACTTTGCGAGTTCCCAGTGAACTGGCGGTGTGTTGAAGAATTGATACTGGAGCTGATCCAAAGGACGGTCGGTGTGAGGAGAGAGAGGAGTTCCAAAGTCAAGTGTCGAGCAACTCCAACATAGAGTTCAGAAACTTGAGAAGGATCCAGAGCAGAGAACAAAAATAAGACAATGGAAAATTTGGAGGACCACTGAAGCGAAAGTGATGTCCCAAAGGAAGGAAATTAAAGAGATTGTTAAAGAAGGATGACGTGATCCTGAGCAGGAGGGCTGAGGAATAGCCATTGTATTAGCAAACAGAGGGAACTAGAGATTGTGAGAAGGGTGTTGGTAGAGTGATGGGGTGGAAGATTAATTGAAATGTGTTTAAAATGGTGTGAGAGTAAAGAAACTGGAAAATGAAAATATAAATTAATTAACGAGGAAATTTTCTGGAAAGGTAATTGGCAGATGGTGTATTATTCGGAGGGAAAGGGGGTTGATGAGAGGGGCTTGTTTGAAGATAGGAGGCATGAAAGCTATATGTGCAGGTCCCCCTTTTCTAAGAAGGCAGGAGCTTTTGAAGTAAAATGTTATAAACCTAACACGTTTGTCTTATTGGGCAGACTGTGCTTCTTGGCCAATCCTACCAGCAGGAGAGCCTGAGAAAATGACTTTCTCCAGGAACACTGTGTCTCTGAATTCAATCAAGATTCTATTTACAAAGAAGAAATGAAGAATATAGATTGAGAAGCAACTAATCGTGTCTGTTAGAAAGCCCTAGGAAGGGCCACATAGGCTGCTTGATCATGAGCAGGTTTATACTAAACAGGAGAGCACTTTCTGTTTACCTTCTCTCTGTATTTGGCTCACTACACCCACTTTTTTAATTATGGCAATTACATCATAGTGTTCAAGATCTAACTTGAAGGGGAATTTAGTTTGGATGGGCAGATAGTAAAGCCATGTGAAAGCAATTATGGACATCAATGGCTTCTGATGGCCACTGCACTTAAAGAAGTGAGGTCCCTTCCAATCGATTTGCTTCATGTCCATTGGTCCATGAGGAATTGCTAGAGCTCGGGTTGCCCATGATTTCTCCAAGTGATAAGCATGTCATTTAAAATTCATTGTAATTTTATTAAAACATGTGCAAAATTGTATAGCTCTAAAGTGTGTCTCAAGGGCAGAAAAATGCCCCAAAGCTCTAGCTCACAGGATGTAGGACAGATGGCAACTCGATAAAACCAGCTCCCTAATGACTTATAAAGTTTCATCCAGGACAGATGACTCTATCCCTAAAGTTATAAAAACCATGTGCAGAGGTGGTTTTTTTCACAGGGCCAAGAGGGGTGGGGGTATTTTCATAGGGTGATTCTATGGTACACAAAAAGGAAGTAGCTTTACCGAACATTTGCCTATGTACAATTCTCAAATTGGTTCCCTTATTCCAAGCAAACAGCAAACAAGGTTAAAGAGAAACCTTCCAAAGGTAAGACTCCTTGCTATTCATGTTTCCCAGTCTCACTTTATGTGCATCACTTCTCAGAATGTGCAGCACGTTTGCTGAGCAAGAGGGATGGCTTGGGTTTGAGTGCTCTTAAAAAGACAGCAATATTTTCCTGAGAGGGCCCTCTGCTTCGGCAACTGCCTCTGCACTCAGCCTCGGAAGATTTCTGCATGCAGGTTCTCCTTGTGAGGAGTAAAGGGAGACTTCAGCTTTACCCACAGCTTGCCCTGGGCTTTCATTTTCATTGTTTCAACCCAATTTTACAGGCTGCATACATTATATTATGATTATAACAAACTGGGAATGTAAAAGTGAAAAAGATAGCTGCTCTGTCCTAAAGCAGTTTGAATGTTGAGGGCTGGGACAAGAGAAGGAGATGTCTGCTGAGGGGAAAGGATTGCGGAGAGGCCCGCAGGTAACAGTGCAGGTAATCAGCAGACAGGTGAAACGGCGGAATATTCTCCCCTCATTGCCCTGGACTATGGAAACAGCTATACATAGTTTTTACTACTTCCTTGTGTCACTTAGTGGCCCATTTCCATATCTACTAGGATTTTCCCCCCTGGAATTGCAAAAGGTAGAGTGTGTGGACACAGACACTCCGCAATACCTACAGACTTTGACCGAGACTCACCCTGCTGGAATCCAGAGGCCCTGCACCTGGACACTTGAGGCTGGATAATGTTTTGGGGGGTGTGTACGTGCCGAGGGTCTTCCTGAGCTTTGGAAGGATGCATACCTGGCTGTTCCCAACTATATGTCAGTAGCACCACACCCTCAATCTGTGACAAAAGTGTCTCCAGACATTTGTCCCTAGGAGGCAAAATCACCCTGGTTCTATTTACTGCCAGGAATGATCAGACTTGTGCTTTGGTCAATACTGTAAACTATAACATGACTCTGGACAGGTCACTGAACCTCTTGTTTATGTTCTTACCTTTAAAAATGAATATATCCTTACCACCAACATCTTTGTGTGGAAGCAAGAATTTAAAATGTCTTATTAGAATGGATATAGCTATAAAAACAATTGCTTGTGGTTTTTTTTTCTTTCACACGTTCAATCCTATTGAAAACCTAATTTAACCCAAAAGGTTAATGTTCCCTGACTTACACGTGACTGTAGTGTTTTTCACTGGAGTCTTCTGGCCCCCTGATACTGTGACACAGTGGCATTGCTGCCACCCTGCTCTTGTGGCTCATATACCCACAGCACTGCCCTCACTTCACAGGAGGGACCATGACCCGAGGTCACGCAGGCCACACCTGGAAAGCCACACCACGCATACATGCCCTTTAACCTCCTAGTCTTAGTGTGCTTAGCAGGCGCCAAATGACGTTAACAAATCAATTTCAAGCTACAACTACTCTTGGTAAATGGAACAAACTGCTGCCCGTTGCCTGGCTCTAGGACATGCCACAACCTGACAGGCATGGAAATCTGACCGTTGGTGAGCCTGGAGAGTCCGTCCAATGGAAACGCTGGCTAGACTGACCTCAGCTGGGGGGGAGATTTCTCCACGAAGCATCAGCATAGCTGTGCTGGCCATCATGCACCTGTCTGAAAAGCAAACACACAGAAAAACCCTCTTCAAGTCTTCTTACAAAACTCTTAAAGTTTCCAAAGCCCTCTTTAGAAGAAAATAATTAAATATTCCAGTTTGCACTAATAATTGCCTTCATTTAATAAAGTCCCACTGTCCTCTGAGTTTTTATGATATCATCATCATACTGGTTGGCTGAGTAAGACACCCAGGCACTTTTCTGAACCTCTTACAACTCCTCATACCTGCCAGCCTTGAAAACCTTCTCATTAAAATATTTAAATACTTACCAGACTCACCCATTTCCCTGCATCCCACTGCCACTGCCCTCCCCCAAACTCCTTATTTTCTCCTGGATTATTTACACTACTATCCTAATAGGTCACTCAGCTTTACACCAAGCACTGCTCTGCTCCCTAAACAGCAGACAGGATTCACATTCTGTAATGCAAACCTGATAATATCACTGCCTGCTCAAGCCCCTTGTCAAGCAAGGCAGCTAAAAGAACCTGGGTGTTCTTTCTCCCCGTGCCTAATACAATGTCAGTTTAGAAGGTGCTAGTTCAAAAGACAGCTGCTGAATGCAAGTCCTTTCCAAACATTCTCCATATACAATTGCATTCCAGTAGAGGGCAGCTTCTCACTCAGAAACTTCTTCCAAGTGAGCACAGGCTGTTTGGGTTTGAATGCTGTCTCTGCTTACTTGGTCCATTATTCAAATGGAGCATGACAGGTCCGTTATTCAAACGAAACATAAGACAGGAAGCGAATGATGACAAAGAACATTAAAACCCATACATAAATAATTTGTAACTAACCGAGGCTGTCTCTGCATCTTTGAAATTATAAGAAAGATAGATTCAAGTGAAATTCTAGTTCTGAGGTATCATAGCAGAAAGAGCAGAGAGTTAAAATCAAGAAAATGGGGTCCTGAGACCCAGAGTCCTGTTCAAATAATTTGTTATTTTCTCTTAGCTTCTTCTTTAATAAAGTAAGAGTGAGAAAATTTGTTTATGTTACTAAAACAACAGTTATTATTGTAAAAAGCACTCAGATATGAGGCTTTGCAAATGCACATCCACAAACAAATTTTTCATACAACTATGGTTATTCTCAATTTCCTAACATTTACCCACAGGCCCAGATGGCTTCGATAGAAACAATTTGACCCTGCACCCCAGGTTAAGAGCATTTTCTTTACAATTTAGACCATAATTTCCCATTCAGCATATCATTTAATTCTCTGAAAAACCCTGGAGCGTTATATACTTTTATCCTCTCTAACTGCATAAGAGTAAACATGAAAAAAAGGATTTAAACTTAATTGCTATATTTATTCGATTTATCTTTTATTCTTTAAAAAGGAAAGATGGTTAAACACAAACTATATTGAGAAAACATTTGTATCCCCACAAACACATCTGAAACGTATTAAGATTGAAAAATGGTTCACCATGAATGGAAAAATATGAATGATTTTCCTGTTTCCAACTGACAAATTGCCTCAAATTACCATTGCGTTGCATCAGGTCTTTGTGGAGGCCAGGGGCACATTGAAGCAGAACAGAGGAGCCTTAGTCCGGAGTGAAATGCAGGGTGCGCAGCGCTTTCAATGCGGCCGCACAAATCACACCAGCACAACTGTTTCATCCAAGGAGCGGAGAAACCTTTTAAATCAGCTCTCTGGAGATCAATGCAGTTTTATGCTCCCACTGGTGGTTCTGACATTAGTTCCTATGTCCTAAGTAGCAAGACTTGTACTGAGGGGCTTTCAGAATAACCATCACTGTTCCTGAAAATGTGGGGAGTATTCTGAGATCACGCTTCATGTTCATAATCTTGGACCTAATGGACTGGGGTCTGAAATCCCATGACTGGACTTACTAACAGAGCAGGGCAACACCTACTCAATGGAACTATGTTAAACCTCGTTCAATGTATGGAACATACACTCCAGCTTCTTCCTGGATAGCTGTCTTAACTCTACAGTTGCATACGTTGAGTCTGCACGTGATTATAAATTGGGGATTGGTATTAAAAAATTGAAAGTCAGGTAGCTGAGATCTAGAATCATTCTGGATTTAGGAAGAAAACTGTTTCTTTGATGTCTTTTACTTTTATTCTTTCTTTTTATTTCTATTATAAGAGATGGAAGTGACATTAATCTACCTCCCAGAGCTACTCCAAGTATCAAATAGGAGGAAAGGGTTCAAAGTGTTTCATAAATTGTAAAACACCATATATATCCAAGAGAGTGTTTTTTATCATTGTTTTGTTAAAAAGAAAGGAGAGTTAAGATATAACTACAAAATAGTTTCTTAGATGAGCAGACAGAAGGCCCTAAAGGAATGAATAAGCTACTTGCTTATTAGATAAAGATACCTCTGTGTGATGCAGTTACTATAACAGGAGATGCCAGGGAGGCCTTAACCTAAACTGGACATAGCTTGGTGTTACATCGTAACACCATATTCTGTCACTGCACACTTCTGCATATTGTTTATCCTCATTTTTTTGACATTTGAAACACTTCATCTGCAATTGTTTGGCTCTTAGTGGTTTTTGGCTCGGGGAAAGCCCAGAAACAAAAAAGAAAAGGGGACAACTGCCCTCCGAAAGCTCTCCCTACAGAATGGAAAATTCCTAAGGTCACAGTCCAGGAATGTCAGAAATGTGGTATGCAGTCTACCATTCTCCCACCCTCAGAACATTTAACGACACTGTCATGAATCCCAAACAAAGATTATGAATACTTCTCATTATTGTAGTCCAGGTAGCCTGACACCACTGAGCATTCTGGAGCTGGCATGCAGGCAGAGACCCATTTGTCATCCCCACCCCAGGCTGAAGGCAAATGCTGCAGCCTGAGCCTGGAAGGTCTTCACAGGCAATTATACCTTTTCAAATGGACCTATCATGTCTGTGGTTTGAAGTATACATCATATAAAGCATGTAAGTTCAACCTCCGATCACTAAATTTGGGGTGAAAACTTCTTTTATGCCATTGTGTAGTTTCATAACATTCTTATTGTCTTGATGGTCTGGTCCTCTTTGAAACAGGCTGACAGGAATCACTGGGAGATGAGCAAGGCAAACTGGAGATGATTCTGTTATAGAAACACAACCTCATGTAACTCAGATGAATCAATTCAGGCTGTAGTCTATGCAGCATAATGTGCAAGCCACATTGTGGAGCTTTTAGTTAGAGATTATGTAGTCAAGTTCATCTCCGTTAGTTACTAACTTTTGGGTCTTGGAGAGATGCCTCAAATTCTTTCCACTTTTCATTTCTTAGCACATGTTGATACCTCATGGGGATATTAAGGATTAAATAAGAAAATAAATGTAGGTGCCTTGTAAAATTCAAAACATGATGATATCGTGTAAGTCTCTGTTCCATCATCCAGAAAAATGTGGATGACATATCAGACATCCAAGGGTATAAAACAGACTGTGTCAAAATTAGCAAGGGACTGGCCTTTAGCCAGGGCAACCTATCTAGTCATTGCCTGAGTAAGTCACATATTTGTGGTAAATCAGAACATTTGGCATTTTATATGAATTTTGTCTTTGTTGGCTTTTTCTCTTTGTATATTAAAAAAAGAGATACATAATTTACATGCCATGAAATCTGATTTTAGTTTCAGTTCTGTGTGTTAACTGTATACAACTCTGCATGACCAGCCAAAACAAGAGTTAGAATGCTCACACTACCCTAGATTGTTCCTTTCTGTATTTTAGTCATCACTTTAGCCAAGACAATCATTTCTGATTTCTCTCACCTTAGATATATTCTTTTCCTTTATTTTGGATTTTATAATACTCCTTTGTCTCTGGCCTCTGTTGCTCAACAAAATGTTTTAGAGAATCACCTATGTTGAGGATATCGGTAATTTATATGTTTCTTTAAATTGCTGAGTGACATTAAATTATATGAATAAGTTAGAAATTTTATCTATTTTTTTTCTATTGAAGACTTGACCCCTGGCTTGTTTCCAGTTTTTGGCTGTTATAAATGAGTTTGCTTTAAACGATTTTGCACAAGTCTTTTCATGAACATATATTTTCATTTCTCTTGAGGGGAAGAGAAATGTATACACCTAACTTAGGAGTATACAAGGTCGGTCCAGAAAAAGTCCAGTCATTGTTCATATAACAAGAACGGTTTGTGAGACATCGATGTGACCTGGTGGCCAATGAGAGTGGACCGGAATGTGCATGTGTGAACAATGATGACCTCACCGTACTAGTCAGTGGGGGCATAGACGCTGTTGAGTGAGCATGTGTACTGTGTGACTGTTGCATTCAAAATGACTGAGCCAGTAGAACAATGAATCTGCATCCAATTTTGTGTTAAGCTTGAACATTCCTCCACAGAAACTATTCAGATGATCCAGAAGGCCACAGCTGTGGGCAACTGGTGACTGGCAGCTTCATCACAACAATGGGACCGCTCATGCATCACATCTCATGCAGAGTTTTTTGGCAAAGCATCAAAATTATCCAGGTGACTTAGCCCCTTTTCAGTCACAATTTCATGTCTTATGACTTGCCTTTTCCCGAAACTAAAATCACCTATGAAAGGGAAGAGATTTCAGACCACAGTGAGATTCAGGAAGCTACAACAGGGCAGCTGACGGTGACTGGGAGAACTGTGTGAGGCCCCAAGGTGCCTGCTTTGAAGGGGACTGAGGCATCATTGTCCTGTGTACAGCGTTTCTTGTATCTTGTATCTTGCATCTTCCTCAATAAATGTCTCCATTTTTCATATTACATGGCTGGATACCTTCTGGACAAACCTTGTATGTTTCTGAGCATATTATTTCTAAGTGGAACTGCTGAGTTTTACAGTAGGTGCTGGTATGAGTGTAAAATGGTACCTCTACACTGGAAAATTATTAGTATTTTATGAAAGTATATACATATCTAATTCATCTAACATCTAATCTATACATGCTAGATTTTAAAGAAAATTTCCTAACCTTCTGTACAAATTACACACTCTCCTCACCCACCAGCAATGCATGAGGGTTCTACTCACTCCACACCCTGACCTATTGTACTTGTGTTGACAGATCATTCATCCTCACACGGCAGTGTCAATTGTAGTTTTGTTTATTTGTTTTATTTTTATTTTTGCTTTTACTTTCTCTCATGTTAGTTGCAGGTATTAGTATTTCATTTTTTAAAACTGTTGAGTTGTATTTCATTAATACCAATAACTGAATTTGTTCGCTCATCCCTCTTATTGATAGACATGTGGGTTTCCAGATTTTTTCTATTACGGGTAAAGTTATAATAGACATGAGCTTTTGAGTCTTTTAATAGACCAATATTTTTGTTTCTCTATAAGAGTGGCATTTCCATGAATAGTTTAGATCAGAAATCAGCACTCTGCTATCTGTGGGCCAAATGTAGCCCATCACCTGTATTTGAAAAGAAAATTTTGGAAGTGATTTTTACAATACTTGTTACTTTTGTTTTTAATACATCTTCTTAAGTGTAACTTTAAATTTTAATAATTTCTGTGTTTTACAGCCTGCATACAATATTTCTGAAAATTTAAAAAGCTATTCAAGGTTGGTTCATAAGGTTTAAGGAAAGAAACCATCTACATAACATAGAAGTTCAAGGTGAAGCAGCAAGTGCTGAGGTAGAAGCTGCAGAAGGTTATCTAGAAGATCAAGCTAAGGTAATTAATGAAGCTGGCTGTGCTCAACAACAGACTTTCAATGAAGATGAAACAACCTTGTATTGGAAGCAGATGCCATGTAGGACTTTCAGAGCTAGAGAAGAGAAGTCAACACCTGGCTTCAAAACTTCAAAGGACAGACTGACTCTAGTTAGATGCTAATGCAGCTGGTGGTTTTGAGTTGAAGCTAATGCTCATTGACCATTCCAAACTTCCTAGGGCCCGTCAGAAGAATTTTGCTAAATCTACTTTAAATCTACATGTGCTCTGTAAATGAAAAATAAATAAATAAAGCCTGGATGACAGCATATCTGTTTACAACATGGTCTCCTGAATATTTTAAGCCCACTGTTGAGACCTACTGCTCAGAATAAAAGAATTCTTTCAAAATATTACTGCTCATTGACAGTGCACTTAGTCACCCAAGAGTCCTGCTAGAGACGTACAAGATATTAATGTTGTTTTTATACCTGCCAACACAGCATCCATTCGGCAGCCCATAGATCATGGAGTAATTTCAACCTTCAAGTTTTATTTATTTGAAGGAAATAGTGATTCCACTGATGGATCTGGGCAGGAATCACCATTCAGGATGCCATTTGTGATTCACGGAAAGAGGTCAACATATGAACATTAACAGAACTTTGGAAGAAGTTGCTTCCAACCCCTTTAGATGACTTTGAGGGGTTCAAAACTTTAGTGGAGAAAGTAAACTGCGATGTTGTGGAAATAGCAAGAGAACTAGAATTAAGATTGGTGTCTGAAAATGTGACTGCATTATGACAATCTCATGATAAAACTGATGGATGAATGTTGCTTCTTACTGATGAGCAAAAAAAGTAGTTTTTTGAGATAGAATCTGCTCCTGGTGATGATGCTGTGAAGATTGTGGAAATGACAACAAGGGATTTAGAATATCACATAAACTGCGCTGATGAGGCAGTAGCAGGTTTGGAGAAGAATGACTCCATTTTTGAGAGAAGTTCTACTGTGAGTAAAATGCAACCAAACAGCATTGCATGCTACAGACATGTTGTTCAGGAAAGGAAGAGTGAATCAGTGCAGCGAACTTCATTATTGTCTTATTGTAAGAACTGCCACAACCACCTGAACCTTCAACAACCAGCACACTGATCAATCAGCAACCATCATCGAGTCAAGAACCTCCACCAGCAAAAAGATTACAATGTACTAAAGGCTCCGATGATGGTTAGAATTTTTTATCAATAAAGTATGTTTTAAAGATTTTTTATGCATTTATTTTTAGACAGAGGGGAAAAGACAGAGAGGAAAACATCAGTGTATGGTTGCCTCTCACATGTCCCTTACTGGGGACCTCACCTGCAGTTCAGGTATGTGTCCTGACTAGAAACTGAACCAGCAACCCCTTGGTTTGGAGGCCAGTGCTCAATCCACTGAGCCACACCAGCTAGGGTGCAATAAAGTGTTTTTAATAAAGGTATATAAATCTTTTTTTTCCATTGTATTATTTTTATCTTTTTTTTTATTTATTTTTATTTACCTCTTGTTTTATATACATTTTTAATTGAAAATGCTATTGCATATGTAAGAGATTACTGTATAGTGTAAATATAACTTTTGTATTTACTGGGAAACCAAAAAATGATGTAACTAGATTTATGATGATATTTATTTATTATGCTGCTCTAGAACCCAACTAGCAATATCTCTAAGGTATGCCCGAACTAACCTACACTACAGACACGTACAAATAAAAGATAGGCGGTACTACACAGTCGGGGTTCTTTCTTCCTTTTTCTTCCTGTGCCTTCCTTCTTCCCTTCCCCCCTTCTCTCCCTCCCTCCCTTCTTGTCTTCCTCCCTCCCTCCCTCCCTCCCTGCCTCCCTCCTCCCCTTCTTTCCTTCCCCCTTTTCTTCCTTCCTTCTTTCATTTTTCCTTCATTTCTTGTGCTACTCTTGGTTGCCAAATGGATTTAAAACAGAAAAGAAATGACTAGGAAATCTATCTGTGGAGTTTTCCAGCAGAATATATGAAATGATTATGCAGCAGCAAGGGCTGCTAATAAGACTTCTCAATTTGTCATCAAATATAATTAATTTCTAGCCCGACCTCAGAAGTGTCTGTAACTTCTCATAGAGGTTGAGACTAAGGTTGTTAGAGGTCACCCCACTTGAACCAAGGGAAAAGTGACCAGACTGTGCCTTACACCAGTCACACTTTCACTGTAAAATCCATAAGGATAAGCAGCAATGACACAAGGGCCAGTGCCCACTGACTCAGCAGAGGATACCTGCGCAAGCACCTGAATCCCCGCTCCCTACTTTGCAGACAGATGAACCACACCTTGACCTCTGCCCTCTATACACTCTGACCTCATCTTAGGAAAAGAAGAGGGAGAGAAAGGTTCCTGAGACACTGGAAATGGTACCAAATAAGAATGTAATTCAACTGAGGTTAGAACATTTATAGATATGTAAAATATGTTTTATATGCAATATATAAATATTCAGTATGTCTTTCATGTTGAAAAACATATATAATACTGTAAATATATAACATAATGTAAATATATAACATAAACATGTACACATCATATATATCATGTTGTTTATGAGCTAGTACTTTAATGATGCTTAATATATGCTATGTATAGCATAAGAAAAAAGTACAAAGGGGAGACCCAGAAAACCCAGAACTTATTTACAAAAAATTGTGTACTTATTCTTACATGTTTAAACTTCAGTCACCTTCAAAATGCTCACCATTTGATGCAATACACCTATTGAGACTTTTTTTTTTCCACTGCTCATCAGTGGGGGAAAAATGGCTTTAGAACTCATCAATTTAGATGCCTTTTAGTGCTTCTGCCATTTTTGTTTCACCTCTTCCACATAGTAAAAACATCTCTCTTTGAGGACTCCTTTTATCTGATGACACAGAAAAGTGGTTCAGGGCGAGATTGGATGAATAGGGAGGTTGGGGCAGGGGGGTCATGCTGTTTGGGGCCAAAAACTGCTGAAAAAACCTCACTCAGCGGGTGAGTGCAGGTGCACTTATAAATCACCCATTATGAAATGGGAAAACAAGTTGAGAGAGGCTTCAAAAAATTTTCACTGAAGTGGAACAGCCTCTCACAACAACACCAGCTGGTACACAGCTACAGCTGGGTGCCTAGAACACTCACCTAGTGGGGGAAGCCTATACAAGTGGCCACCCTCCGGAAGATAATTCCATTGTGGGGACTTTCCCCCTCATATAATATAAAATAAGTATATGACACAACACACAAAGTGCTTTATGCATACTATCCCACTGAATAACCTTTGAATTCTTATCGTGACCTTTTAGAGATTAAAAAATAAAAGAAATCTGAGGAAGTGATTGGACAGAGTGGTATCTGGCAAAGTCTTTGATACATAATCTTACCTACTCACAGAGTGTAATAATTACAGCTTCAAAGGAAATCAGCTATGGAACAGTAAAGTTGACTACATATAAAAACTGTGATTTTCTTTTTAAAAGAAGGGGCTTATTTTCAATTCTGGCTCAGGTACCCAGTTGCTTAACGATTTTCTCTATTCGCAGCAGCTGGTCCTGCCCAATACATTGCTGCAGACATTCAGCCCATGTCAACACGCCAGTGATGTAAGAACTGACCACGAGCATACTTGTTCTGTGCCGAACTGTCCTTGATACTGTGTCTTGTCAAAAACATCCGGACTTAGCAATGGTTTCAGATAGCACATTTTTAAAAGTACTTTTGGTTTACAGGACTGATACACAAAACATGATCACATTTTGTTGGTCTAATAATGGTGCTGTGGCTGTGTTGTCAATAATAACTTTTCAAGCCTCAGCAGCCTCACTGGTAATGGCACATGAGGTGAGGTAGGTAGGTCAGCATGGACCAAATGTCTCCATGGATGTTTTAGACGGAACCAAATATCCAACTAGGATTATTGTCAATTCAACTAACCTTTCTGATATTTAATAAAACGAACTGCCCAAGGTCATACTAATTATTAAAAGAGATCACAGTGCCCATTATTATATATATTTGTGTATATCTTATGATGAACTTTTTGAGATCAGGTGTCTTTATCTTTGTATTTCCCCGGGTGCTTAGTCGTCCTAGTGACTAAGCAGTGCCCTGCATCTGGTGGGTCTCGTGCTCATCTGAATATATCCTGCGATGTGGAGAACAAGAAAGCAGATCAAATACCCACAGTTTGAAAATCTATTCAGTAAGATAAAATTAAATGTGCTTTTCATAAATCCAATAAACAAAAAGCACTGGAAAAGATACAATGTATGTAAAAGTACATGGTAGACAATAATTTTTTTCCTCAGGAAATTAGCCAATAAATTTGAGTAGGCTATTAATAATGGAACAGAAAATATACTGTTCAAGTCCAATTTGAACCATACATTTGTTTTAAAGTATCTAGTTGGTTAAACATTCTTCGCACTACCCTGATACAAATTCTGAAGCAGTAACTACATACAGATAGATCATCATGGAAATTTCAAATGCATTTATTGGCTAAGACTAATATATCCATTTCTTTTTCATACCTACTCTCTCTTCTGTGAATATTGTTTTTGTCTTAAAATGAAATATTTTGAACATCACTAAGAGAATGGCAAGCCCCATTTGCTTACACAACACATTATGACAGGAGCTGAAATGTGTAACATTGCTTATTCACACACTTTTGATACACTGTAACTGATTTGTAAAATGGAAATAATTTTGCTTCCCTCTCAGAATAGAGTCATACATAATAACTCTTACATGAATACAAAACCCTGACTTTGGTAAAGAATTGGCACAAGTCTCTGGAAAACTCATTACCTCAACTCCTTGGGAGGTTTCTGTTTCCAATCTGCATTTTGCTGAAATTACTGAACAGGGCAAGATTTCTAACTTCTAGTAGGAGCATTGTTTTCTGCTGTTCAACATTTCTGAAGCAATCATAACTCAATTTCTCCTGGCTCTGTTGGTCTGCTAGTCAGCCTAGATGTAAAGATCTTAGCTGTACCTGTTAAAAAAGTGATTTCTAAAAGCTCTTTTTAAAGTAGATTAGATGCCAGGGAAAGAATCAATGTACCAAAAAGAAAGAGAGGAAGAAAAAAGAAAGAAAGAGAGACAAAGAAAGAGAAAGGAAGGAAGGAAGGAAGGAAGGAAGGAAGGAAGGAAGGAAGGAAGGAAGGAAGGAAGGAAGGAAGGAAGGAAGGAAGGAAAAAAGGAGAAACATTTTAAATTTTAAAAGAGAGAGATAGTTGATCTGTCCCTAACTAACTTCTCCATAGGGCCCACCCCTATCATTTCACTTGGAAAATATTTTCATTTTCCATATATGTTCAGAACTCCCTTACTTAGTAGGTTTTTAAGGAAACCACCACTTATCTGGTGAATCCTGGGTGCAAAGAAGCAGCACAATTAACAACAGTTACATCAAGTTATCTTCTATGAAGGTTGAAAAATGTTTAATAGATTTATGTAAAAAATAATTTTTCATTTTCAAAAATTGTAGTAGAGCTGATCTCTTCCTGAGAGTTCAGTTGTAAAAGCCTTTTAATCAAACTCTCTTCACCCAGGATTAGAAGATCAAAATGGTCTTGATTTAAAAATATATTAAACTGATTATAATGGTAATGTCTGCTCGCTCTTCTCCCCAGTTTGGGATCACCTAATGCACTCCCACACTGACCTTAAGAGATGGAGATGCAGGAATTCCCCTCTCCTCCCCTACCGGGCCAAAGGTAATCTCAATGCGGGCAGGGCTTTCAGCAAGGTGTCCTCACTGAGTAGCCAGGTAATATGGTACCCAAAGACTGAGCCATGCCTAGTGTTCTTCACTTGCATGAAGACTACAGTTCACAGAACAAGTTTTTTATAGCCCCATTTTTTGGAAATTTCCATGGATCTAGCAGTCTTCCTATACATCCATTCACCCACTATCTGGGAAGTGGACCCACCATAAAATACTTCTCAAGATGTGGCCCAGGAATATGAACCCCTGGTACCTGGGCTCCATCACTTTCTCCTTGTTTCTGGTCCCTTCTAAGTGTTTAGCTCTTAGTTCCCACAACTAAAAAACAAAACAAAACAAAACAAAACCCCACCCATTCTCCTTTCCCTTCAGCTTCAAGGCCTTCATGAGCACTGAAACAAAATATTTAAGGTAAGACTTGAGGTCAACCCAACACTGATTGCCAATGGTTCCCTTCTTACCCAGAAACACAAGAATGGTGGTAATTCACTCCCTTGACAAAAGATAAATTCATTCCTTATGAATAAGACCTGATTACCATTCTTGGGGGTGGGACTGAGAGTGCCTATTATCTCAGAGGGCTCTACGGTGATAAAAAACAAGATGCAATTTCACTTATCAATAAGTTATGTAGCTACATGCAGTTAGTAGGTTACCCTGATTTCTAACCAGATCTAAAATGTACTGAGCATAAATGTCTTTATTAAATTATAAATTGGTATTATGAAATTCAATATTAAAAAACACAACCATGATTATCATACTTTATTGTATATGTATCCCAGGTCACACAAGAAAAAATGCGGCCAGAATTCTAACTTCAGTTTGCCTGATTGGAGACCATCTGCTTAACCACAATACTCCTCCTCTATTTCTCAAGTTATCCAGATTTCTGAAAATGACTACTTCAGAATTTACCAGTCCTAGGAATCACAGCATCATTGTTGCCTTAACAGGTTGACATAAGCCTATATACTAACGTAAAGAATCTTCCACCTATGAGCAGGCCTACCATTGCTCAATTAAAAGGAAAAAAGGCATGTTTGCGATTCTTAATACGATTGATTAATTTTATTCTTTAAATGTGTGTTTCTGAGCAGGATAGGTATACTATCTCAGAAAGTCTCCTCTGAGAGTTTGAATTTTTTATTATCAACCTCCATTTAACTTTCAGGCTATTCTTAAGAGAGGTTTGGAGTACTCAATTTCTGATTCATTTCAAAAAACAGCTGACTCAACAACTTGGGGTTATTATTTTTTCTTCCAGGATTACTTCTGTAATTAGTGCTGTATACTGTGGGCTGTGAAATATGTTTTTTTTACTCAGAATTATAGGAGAATATGCACAAGGTCACCACAAACCTAATTTAAGGATAATTACTAACTTCATTTTCTTCTTTTGTCTGTTCTAAGATGAACAGACAAAGGAAATGTGTTCCAATGAAATAACATGAGCAGTTTTAACAGAATCAGTCCTGTTTTTCAGCCAAATTTTATGTTCAGAATTTATATCCTAGGAATTCTTTTCAACTTCACATTTGGGCAATGCTTAGAAGAAAAAAGAAATATGAAGTATTTAATTGATGAGGCCTAGCTCACCATTCCAATACTCAAAAATAAGATGTTTTAACTAAGAAAAAAATCCTTTCTCTAGTAAGGCCACACATTCCAATTTGAAAATAATGGTATGATATAAAAAAAAAGTTAACTATCTTGTTGCCACTATAAATCTCTCGCTGAGTAGAACTAAACATTATTAAAGTGTGCCCCTTGAATTTACTACTGTATTTGGAGTGCAAACAACCCCTCCCAGCCTCAGTGCTTCTCTCCCATGTAATCAAAGCAAGCACAGCTCCAAAAAACTGACCATCTCTGCTCCGGTGCTATCTATGCATTTCTGAAGAAGCTTCAGTTCAGAAAAAGCAAAGCATTTATGGAGAACACCATTCAAAACCTGTGGAACCCTGTAACCAGAACACTAACAAAAACTATAATAACCTTTTTTTTTAATTGACTTCTTTTTTTACTTTTTTTAATTGACAACATCAGCTTGTTGTTCCACTTATCTATGAAATCATTGGTTGATTCTTGTATGTGCCCTGACCAGGGATCAAACCCACAACTTTAGTGTATCAGAACAATGTTCTAACCAACTGAGCTACCCAGAGCCGGAGCTATAATAATCTTGAGAAGAGTACTAACATGATGATCCACTGATTATTTTTTAATATCTGAATTTAAACTTTAAGAGAACACAGTGTCAAAGAACCACCTGTAGTTCCCCTGAGGAAGCAGGTAAGATATTATTTTCCTCTATTCTTTGCCATAACAGGCTCGAGTGACAGAGATACACAGGTTGTATCAGGACCTTTTTTAAAGTAATATTTAAAAAAGACAGAGATTGGAGTGCAACTACTACCAGATATACTAATTTCTGTAGACACTCGAGAGGTTATTGTTGTTGCTGTTTATGATTTTTGAGTCAAGACATGTTCTTTCAGAGACAGTGATGATGAATTATTTGGGGGGGGAGAAGCATAAAGTAGGAATTAAGTAGGTATTCTGAACAACCACTTATAAATAAGGGTATCTTCTCTGTATTCAAACACTTTAGTAGTCAGTAAAAAAAACCACACATGTTATCAGCAATTTACTTCACTTATTTGGGGAGGATCAAGGCTGGGAATTAGATATTTTTGAGGTTTGGATTGAGAGTTCCTGCTCACAGGAATTCATTTACTCACTGAATTGTACAGAATCCTCAGTTTTCACATTTTAAATGAATGCTTAGTAAAATAATCACAGTACTTTATTTTTCTCATTCAGTTTGCTTAGTGTGTAAAAAGAAGGTTAAGCTGTTTTAATTTGTGCCACTTTCATCACTCTCCCTAAGGCTGCATACAGGCAGAAACACCCTGAGCGGCAGGGGGCACTTCCTCACTGACCAGTGAGTGGCTCAGTGGAAGAAATCGGTAGGTCAGGACAAGAGCACTGCCCTGTGGGAACTGTGAAACAGGAGAGAGCAATGATCGCTCTGAGAACAAGAAAAGAGGTGGTATGTGGGGTTGTTGGAGGTCACCACAGGAAGGGCAAAGCAGAACAGTCTGAGGAACTCCTATAGTCTAATAAGTTCATACAAATGATGGGGAATACAATTCTAAACATACACCAATTCCGCCCATGTAATTTAAAATGTGTCTACATGTGTATATAATATTAATTCCATATTAAATACTTCCTCCTCTCTAAATCGTACAACTTAATTTCTAAAATCTCAAATAAACTTGGACTCTCAATTTAACACTAGTTTTTCAGTTATATACGAGATTAACTGATCAGGTAAGTGCATTTTTGTTTCTCCAGAGTTAGACTGAGAATGAAACTCAGAGTATGTAAGGTAATTGCATGGTTATCTTCCATTGCTGAAAAACACTAGAGAAAGCTTTCTTTTGGATGGTGTAAAATTACATATGACTTCTAGCATTTAATATACTGCTCTGTGACCTGCTGATGCACACAAAATGCTTGTTGTTCTATTGGCTGAATTTAATGACTTGTAAATAAGCTGCCAATTCATGTCCTTCAATAGCATTTCCATTTTATATACCAGGTAGGTTGTATGTATTTATGATTTTAAATTTTAACACTTGGATAACAAATTATAAAAACAATACAAAGCTATAAAATTTAAAATAACCAAAGTTTTAGCTTTTTAGATTTATATACCAATTCTTATTTTGTTCAAAGACTTTGTGGGACCTTGTGCTAATAAATTCCCATGCTTCTCTAGCCTGTTTGTTCCCCTTCATTTTAGCCATTGATGAGCCCGACAAACTTATTTTTATTCTATAAAATACATCTATGTAATCACACACAGTGGTGACTGACCACAGAAACTAGAAGAAATTCACAGTCAAAATTTTGCTCAATTTGTGTATTAGTTAGAACAGATGATGTTTTTAAGTAGTTGTTCTATTGGTAATAATCATTCATATTCATTCCCATAAGTCAAATGCATTTCTACTCTTTATGGTATTGGAAACTATAGATTTTAGAGTGCTTTCAAAAAACAAGTTTGAAACACTCCATTCTGACTTTATTTCTAGGACCAGTCACAGGATTATATTGAGCTGATAAAGTATGGCTATAAATGTACCTGGGACTTTCTAGGAATATCTGCAATGTACGAGTTAGTGATTTCACTACTACTGCTATCTATGGTCTTACAATCGCATCATGTGCAAAGAAATTGGTTATTTAACAACAAAAATTCCTCCAAGCTCCATCCATAAAAATCTTTCATCCTGAAATGGGAAAATATGAAGCAGGCATAGCTACAGCAATACATAAATATAGTATTATTAAAGAATCAGGTAACAAAACGAGATGCCCAAATAATACAGAACTTGGTAAAGCACCAAAAGTATACAACATCGATTTTAGTTTCCAGTGATGCTGAATTTGAATTTTCAAGCAAGACTTTTTAATTGCAGCATTGTTCTCCAATAAGCAACATTTTTAACTCAAAAAATAGTTTACAGGAGAGATAGATTTTATTTATTTTGTTTTTTAACGTTAAAAAATAGAAGGGTTAATTCTACTTGGACTTGTACCTTTTGTAAACCAAGAGATAATGTGTATTGTTTATTGGCCTCAAATGTCATCAATAATTTCTCCTATATAGCTTTGCAGAATGTGATGAACAAAGAGTCAATATAGCCAATAATAATCAAACAACATTTTAAAGTTGAAAACTCAAAAGTTTGATAATTCAAATTTTTTAACTTTTATATAACTATCTCAAATCTTTATTTCTGAGTATTCTATTCCCCGTAGTTGGTAATATGTTTTAAAACAGTATCTTTGTAAGGGGAGCAATGGCATTTTTCAGGGACCAACAGAGGTTGAGCAATGCTTATATTTTTAAATGTAAGGTGAACTCTGCATGAGTTTCATATTCTTAAAACTGACAAGGATTATTATTTCAGGCAATATAAAGTTAATAATCTAGGTTTGCAGAGCAGTTAAACATTTCAGGGCACATGTACAAATTTCTTGATCTAAGCATGAAAGTTATAGTATCTGCATTTAATTCAACGAGGACAATTAGAATAAAATTGAATGATTTTTCTCAACCAGTTCTGTAAATTATAAGCATTTAAATGCGATTTTAAAATTTTATTTAATTATTTTTCAAGTACAGTTTTCTATTTCTCCCATCCCAGCCCACCCTGCCCCGTGCTCCCCACCTCCCTCCCATTTCCACCCCCCTTAGTTCTTGTCCCTGTGTCCTTCACACTTGTTCCTCCAAACCCCTCCCCTTTTTTCCCCTTAAATTCCCTTCCCTCTCCCCTCTGGTCACTGTCCCCTTGTTCTCTATTCTTGATATTTATGTTTTTCCTTGTGCTTTTTGTAACCAAGAAAATTTTTGAGGTCATTCAGCCCTGAATACTACTTTTTTAAACAAATATTTTGGTGAAAAATTATATCAAAATGCTAAAAAACCTTATTGTGAGATTTTTCTCTCAGTAAATGAATAAGAGAATGCTCTCTGGAGCTGTGAATGACCGAAAAATGGTGGCTGTGTTCAACACAGCACTTTCATGTTCACTGTTAGGAAACCTAGGCTAACTGATTCCAGTTCAAAGACTATTCCATTATGCAAAGATTCGATTGTTTTAGGATTCTTAGGATATAATCCTAGCAGTGGTTTCACCTTTAACAGGAAGCTAAACAATAAAACAAACAAGCAAGCAGAAAAAAAACAAAGACACTGAAATAGAGAACAGGGGGACAGTGACTAGAGGGGAGAGGGGAGGGAATTTAAGGGGGGAAAGGGGGAGGGATTTGGAGGAACAAGTATGAAGGACACAGGGAAAAGAATTAAGGGGGATGGAAATGGGAGGGAGGTGGGGAGCAGGGGGCGGGGGAGGCTGGGATGGGAGAAATAGACAAAAAACTGTACTTGAAAAATAACTAAATAAACTTTAAAAAAAAGATTCCATTGTTTTCCAGATCTTTGTTGACAGGCTTTAAAAGGGCCTTTTGACAATATAAAATATCCACATTGCTGGAGACATCATATAAATATAGAAAAATTTACACTTGTCTAAACAACTAAATATAGATAAATAGGAAGGGGGCCTGTGAACCTAAATAATAATAGTTTGGTAGGAAGGGTAAGACGTGTTCAACTAAATGGCTAAAAACTGTTCTTTCATATGGGAGCCATTGCCAGAGATCCTTTAAGAACTTTCTCTGACTATTTTGCGTAGCATATCTAAAGCAATGTTGATAAGTGCCACATGAATAGCCTTCTAGTGAAACATTGTAAACATAGTAGGAATTCAATAATGCCGTAAGAGCTACAGCATGCCAATGGGGTCAATGGTTGTACAGAAATATTAGCAATTAATTGACCAGAAGATCAACTGATGACAGATTTTAATGTAAACCAAAAAGTAAATCTCATACAGAAATATATAAACCCTTTCGTAGCCAATATTTTTATTACATCAAACAAGGGCAATAATGTAATGATCTTTAATCTACCAATAACAGCAAATGAAAAATAATTTGCAATACATTTTAAGACAAAAATCATCCCTGTATTCAATGCCAAGACTTTCGTACTCACATGCAAATCCAACATGACTCATCTTAATCAAGAATGTTTACCACATACCCACTCAACTATTTACTAAGTTGCATGTATTCTGTTCCATCTCACAACAATTCCTAGAACACTGACAAATCTCTTTTAAGCTATAAAAGAAGGAAGCCAAAGAAAGCCATTTTTATGATCTTCAGTGTAACGCTGCCTACCTTTTATCCTTCCGATGGTCATATGACTCCATTATTTCACTAAGTGTGAGGCTACAAGACTAACTTCTCCCATTTCTCTCCTCCTCTTTACTCCCCTCTCCTATTTCTTACACACATACACACTAACACATGCACACATGTCTCAATGGGTAGAGGAAGCCCTGAGAGAAGCTAAGACAGGAAAGGACTCTCCCACTGCCCTAAAGTCACAGCACTCAAATGGCAATACTCTGATTGCCCATGAGGCTGCCCTGCAGTCACACTTATGTTTTTTTAAGTAACATTTGTGAATAGAACAAAAACCTCAGGCTGAGTTATCTAGTAATTGATAAGTGTTCTCCAACTAGATTTTTTTCACTTGACCTCTGTCTATTCACTTGCCTCCTCTTTTCCTACTCAGAGTCCTCAAATACAATGTGACAGATCCTTTAAAATTATAACCAATTTAAGAAAAAGACACTAAAATAAAAGTAAATGGTATATCTTTGATTTATGTAGAAGTATTTACATAATAAAACATTTGGGGTTTATTAAATGCACATTACTTTAGTTTATACCAGTTTCCAAAGAATGATCATTTGAGATGACAAAGACAAAAAATAACAAAATAAATGAAGGAAATGTATAACTTAATGTATAAGAGAAATTTGAAGTCATGTAGAATCAATACTTTCAATCATATTTTATATTAAAAATAATCAAATTACTGAATAAAAGTAGAAAGAAGAGTCATATTATCTCACTCAAGCACAACTTCTGTTAACATTTTGCTGATTCTTTATAGTTCTTTCCTAAGTATCTTTTAGTTATAATTATGATGTATATGTAATTGCATATTATTTTTTCACTTAGCATTATCTTATGAATTTTATAAACAATATCCTACAAAGAACTCAAAATAACACAGTTACTGCACTTAACTATTCTGCTTTGTTATGGATTTTCTAGAAGAAGAAAAAAACACACCTGACATGCTCTCTTTTTGTCTTTGTCTAATGAAAGGAAACGTACAATGTCAGCAGCAGTAGTAAAGTTCTCCTAGTACTAGTTTCAAAGGGTGTCTTACATGAAGCCAAATATGAGTTTATAATAGTTAATTTCTCCTGGGGAATCAAAAATTAACTACCTAGCTTACCCTGACCACAGTCCAAATACCGACTTGACTATAGCACCTTCCTCTGGAGATAAACTGCAATAGTGGCAGTGTCCTTTTCACACAAATGGGAACACAGTTACACAGGATCCCAGAGGACTGCAAGTTGCCTGACAGACTGTCACCGCCAAGTTCAGTCTTCACCACTGCAGATAATAGGACCACTTTCAAACACAGCAAGTTTAAGAAACTAATAAAACTAGAGACACCTAATATTGCTACTTGAGAATCATTTCTAACATTTTGTATTCTTCTTGACTTTCAAAAGTGACTAGACATATACAAAGCAATAGAGACTCGGGGGAATGAAGGCAGACTCAGCCAAGGGCAACATTTTTTCCCCTACTCTGACCTCCTTTCATGGTATCTCGGTCTCACAATACAAACTGCTTTTATGGTTTTACTTAAGAAGAGATATACAGTGTAGATCTCTTGCTGTAATGTTAGTCCTTCCATCTATTCTCTAGCTTCCATCTCTTCCCAGTCTCTTCAAAACAAACATTCTTTATTATTTCTCCATGTCTCTCTGTGTTCCTTTGTCTTCAAGCAAACCCATTCTCTTTCACTACTTAAATCCTCTAGAGCTAATGATATCTAAAAAATTTGTACATTATTCTTGTAACAACAGTGACTTGTTCCTCTTGCTTTTCCAATGGAGAACTACTGCCCAAACAAGTTAATTAAGTGGCTAAAGTTATAGCTACTGAATAGTAGAATCAAGATTCAATTTCATAATCATTGAACTCTGTGCTCATTTCTTTGTACAACATCAAATGGATGTTTTCTTCCATTTTTTCACTTGATGTGCATTCTTTTTTTCCTTCAGGGTTTTGATTTCACATCAAATTTTTTAATCTCTTTCTACATTTTCCTTCTGAGCCATCCTCATGATAATGGTCCTCTTTTGTAGGCGGGTAAGGCTAATTCAATGGCTTTCTTGTAATCCTTTGTTCTTCCCAGTCTCTTCCACAAATGCAAGGTTGAAAACCCAAATCCTTAAAACTTGTATTGCCCTTATTAACATGACATTGCTATTTCCTATTTTTACTCTTCCCCAGAACTACAATTATTCTTTAAACCCCCTTTCTTCATGTTTGCTACAGTGTATTATTGGTTAAGTAATTATTTAAGGCAGAACCCAATTAGAATCTCAACCCTACCACATATTGTCCCTGTGATCTCATTCAAGCTTTCTGTCTCTGAGCCTCAGGTGCATTATCTATGAAAGGTGGTTTAGAGATAAAGAATAAGTTGCTCAGGAAGCACACAGCAGAAAGTAAACACTCAAGACATGTTGATTTACCAACTTAAACTCAGCACAGAAAGTACTTCAAATAAACTGTTGTCTACATTTTGAGGTTATATGCTATGTCACTTGTGAGGATTCCCTCAAAGGTAGGTAGCCGACCATAGGATAGTTCCTCTTGGCACATAGTTCCTCTTGGCACCATGAGCTTGCCAAAGAGATAGTGCACTTACAACAATAATATTTTTAACAGACACATCAAATAAACAAAATATAAAGGACACATATTCTATTTATTTAATCCTTATTGGCTAGTCCAAATAAATTAAGAAATAATAATAATGTATATATTATGGTACCCCCCCCCAAACTGTACATTTGAAATAGGGAGCCACATATGAAACAGAAAATCCAATCCAAAATTCCCACTAGGTGTTAAGATAAGGAAGTCGATGGATAGAAGCATGAGAGAATTCAGATGTGAGGCTGGTCTTTGAAAGTAACAATATTAGGAATGTTTTCCTGATGGATTATTGTGGTGGGCAGAATAAAGTCTTCACTCACCCCTGGAGATGCCCAGATCCTAATCCCTGGAACTCTTACATGTGTTATATTGCGCATCAAGTGAGACTTACAGTTATAGATGGAATTAAAGTTGCTAGTCAGATGACTTGAACCCAGGCAAACTTTACTGGGTTATCTGGGTGGGCCACTCTAATTACAAGGGTCCTTAGTAAGTAAAAGAGGGGAGCAGAAGAGTGTCAGACTTAGAGATATTAGAAGATGTGGGCTTTGAAGATGAAGAAAGGGACTACGAGCCAAGGCATGCATGCAATTGTGGAGTCTGGAAAAGGCAAGGAAAGACACGCTTCCCTGGGACTTCTAGAGAGGAGCACAGCTCGGCACGTACCTATTAGCCCACAAGACCTATTTCAGACTTCTGAACTTCAGAACTATAAAAGGATACATTTATATTGTTTAATCACTAAGTGTGTCATAACTTTTTATAGCAGCCATAATAATACAACTATTATATTATATAAAACTTTTCTTTTTGGTTTCCTTGTGGTAACTCTGGGTAAAATAAACAAAAAAGAATTGTAGTTAAATTTTCACACAATGATGGTCCTTTGAGAGTGCCACCTCCTTAAAACAAAACTAAACAAAACAAAAATGCTGTTTAAAAACATAGAATTTTCTAGCAGAATCAAGTTGGATTGGATATGTGCCTGAGAAAATAATTTTCTTTGAGACAACAGCAACACAAAACATACACATGTTATAAATAGGTCTTGATCCTCCGGGGATATTTCAGACACTGACAGTTTCTGAAGGCCGAAAACAGTAAAAAATTCACGCCTTTTTAACTTTGTTCCTTACGGTCAACCTACAGCCCAGTGAAGAGAAAATCCTAGAGGAAAAAAATAGTATCTTCATAAAAAGTAATACATCCCATTAAACTTACAATTTTTGACAATGTCTGTGCTTTTATGATGTCAAGTGTATAACTGATAAAAAAAGGTAGTGAACTGACTATACACAATGATAGCAGTCAGAATATTCGTAAAAGAAATTTATAGTTTACCACACTTGACAACTTAAACTTGGCTCCTCTTCAACTCAGATCATTTGGAAATAAAGACTAGCACAGAATTGCATGAAGTTGACTCTGGTGACATCTCTACCAGAAAGAGGTGACATGAGATGAAGTCATTTGATTTAAATATATCTAATGAAATAAATTAGTCTTAATTAGATCTTCATTAGACCACCCCTTAGCTAAAGGTTGTGATAAGCAACTATTCAAGTGGTGCTTCCTGAGCCTGACAGCAAGTTGCTATGATTTAAGAATTAGTTTCATTTTGTGGCTTGAGGAAGCGACGCCACTTCACTCCCGTGAGATTGAAAGTTTAGGTGAGAAAAGTGTGATTTACACATCCAAATATGCATCTTTGGAAATGGTCTCCAAAATAAAATGGTATCCTCTTTGTATTCTGAGCTGCTATACACAATCAATCAACTAGGAGGCCACATGAGAGCATCAGAGAAGAGAATGTGCGTGCCATCTGAACATCTGGGGCTGTGCGTTCCCCTGGCTCGAGGAAAGCTCCATGTTAAAACCACAGGCAATATTTTACTATCATTCTTCATCCAGCCTCAATTAAGGAGGACGTGGTTTTATACCTTTGGTGGTTTTGAGGTTTTGGCACATGTACATTTGGGGTTGGATTCTCTTCTAATGTTACAGCTGTTTTCAATATAGACATTGAAAACTACAGGGAACATACTAACTTTACTGCTTTATTGAGTGCTGTTGATTTTGTACTTTTTCTAGCACTTGTTTTAGATTAAGCCAAAATCATTCTTTTGATACATCGAGGTTCCTGTCAAAATAGATATATTATGAGTTGCCTGTGCATCTAGTAGCCCCTTTACTCATGGAAAATTACCTTTGAATCTCCTGCTACAGATGAGTAACTTTGGCCATGACAAGTTTTAGAGAATTAGAATGACAAATTTCAGTAGATCTTTCAAAAATAATATTATTAGCCACATCTACAATGTATACAATGTCAAAGTAGCTGGTTCTGATCTCTCATAACACCTTCCCTAATCTCTAATAGGACTTCTCTTTTTTTGGAAAAATTAGTAGTTATATAGTTGCAACTAGTCATAAGTTACAAGTTTAATGAAACCTAGATAATTAGGATTTAAATAAAGTCCAAAGAATAGTGATAACAATAACTATAGTACCTTAATATTTTATAAAGATTTTAAAGCACTTTTATGCATAGTGCATATTTTATCATCTGTGAAGCATGCTATGTAGGATTATTCAACATTTTGGAAAATAAGAAAAATGAAATTCAAGAGAATTAAATATCTCCTGTGAGATGACACTTTCACGAAGTGGAAAATCCAGGTTTCTTGGACGTAGCCCTGCAGTCTTCACTGTCAACGGTTCTCTTCACTAGTTTCTCCTGTGACCTGATCTGGACAGCTTTCCACCCAACCTTTCTGGAAAACACATCAGTGAATGTGTACGGTGTTTCTGAACACAGTGTTATTCAAGGACTCGATTAGAATGTGATATTTTGGAGCTCCTGACATCTTAAGAGCAAAATTATATTTGGCAACAGATGTAATATGCACTGATCATTATACAAATTCATCTTGAATAGACCATAGCACCTGAAAAAACTTTGTTCACAGAATTTCTAGCCAGCACTAAGATTAATCTACTAAATTTGCTCAGTGATTATCTCTCAAATGCAACTAGCTGAATAATGGTAATATTAATATAGCACAATGTACAATAAAAGTTGTAGCTGAAGTACCATGGTAGTCTGTACTACATTCCAAATAGAAGTGCAGGTCATGGTTCCAGAAGCATCAACCAGGTATGAGATTTAAACCCTTCATCCCCATTGAGAAAATAAGTGGGTTTGAGGTAGTAATATAATTTGGACAGAGAGAATGTTGTTTTTCACGATGTTTATAGAGAAATTTTATGGGAGGGCCTGTCCCTCACCTGCAGCATGTGAAACTCTGAGTTTCCTGTATGGTTCCATTCTGGTCTGTGGGAAACCATGGACTGGTCTCTAATATAGAATAAAGAACGCTAAAGGTTTACTAAAGGATTAACCAGTTGCTTTGATGGTGGGGAAAAAGAATGATTATTACTATCTAAGAACTAGCTTGCATTCACCAATTTCTCAGGGTTTTCAGGGTACTGAATGCATGAGAATTTCTTTTGGTGCATACGCATGAAAACAAGAAAGCCACACTGGGTGCTTTTGAACATATCCGTGTTCTCAGCAAAAAGAAGCTAGACAATAAGAAATGCTTAGATCTATTAAAGGAATCACAAGGGAAAATTTAAAGTTCACCAATGCCTGTGGAACCTCAGCTGAGTGGTCAAAGCCATGGGGATTTTATTAGAAAGAGTCAGCTTACCCATCTGTCAAGTTCAGAAGGTGGTAGATCTCCACAGGGACACCAGTCATTAGAAACTTTCCTGCTTCCATTTTCTCTCCTCTTTCCCACGGCTCCAAACAAAAGGGGCCTAGAGCTAAAATGATCAAGACAGAAAAGGAAAAATAAAGGTATCTGGTGGAGATGGGATAAGGAACTATATCTCTCTTTCTCCATCTTCCAGAGTCTCATTTATATTAAGCAAGAAGTTTGAAAGCAAGATTGAAGCTATCACTATTACTCAGGCCTAAGCCATTGGTTCTTAAACTGAGAGTGTGCTACGTGAGTTGAATAGACTGGAGGACAATTTTTACTATTTTCTATTAACCACAAAAGCCATTAGGATCTGCCTTATTTTTCATTCGAGGCAGGGAGGGGAAAGCCTCGGCCCACAGAGTAAATTTAAAGGAACTGTGGGAGGCGTGCTGTTCTCTGATGACCTTACTGAGTCCTGCAGTAGATTGTTTTAAAAACAGTAATGATAATCACGAACAATCTGACAAAGTTATTCAAATGCCTTAATTCATGTTTTTTTAACTTTTCTTTGAACTCTAAACTTCCCATATATTTTTCCAGACTCAGAACATCTCTTATTTTGCTATTTTTTATCACTTCTGTTCTCCAGTTTCCATTCTGCTTCTAAAAATATTCTCCTATAGAGCAGGAGATTCTGTTTTTCCTACAGATTGAGAACATTTTGAACCATGTTACAGAAAAACACTAATCTAAACAGATTTTAAGATGCAGCATTAAATGTCTGCATTTCCCTCTCTCTTGTGAAAGAGCAGTAGCAGTAGAACAACTTGTGGGAAATTAGTAATAGAACGGGGGCTGAACTAGTTTAGACATGTTCAGCTTTGGCTGTGCTTTCAAGTTAATGATGAAAGAGAAGAGATATTATGCAGTAATGGCCTCTGTCCCTGCCTCCATGGTCTTTCACAACTACACTCGTTAAACCACAGCTTTCCTATGGTCATTTAATAATCAACTATGTAGTTTGGAGCCAAAGTAAAAGCACTTCCATATTTTATAGTAACTAAGAATCACTGCGCTCTATAATTACTGTCAATACTGGGACAAAAGGGGAAAACTTAATTTCCTTAATGTTTTCATGTATGGAAAAACAATCCAGTTTTCTTCTTTTTGGTAATTGCATTGGCCCCAACTTGGTTAACTTTTCCAAATTATAAGCAAGCCAGGCTAAGTTAGAGTTAAAATAGTCTTTAAACATCTAGCCGCTATTTTATTTTCTACAGTTCTACTGGCAGTGATAAGAACCTTCCAAAGTCACATTTATTTTTGCTTTCGCTCCCTCAAGGGCTAAACTGACTCTGTGTTCATTGACCTTACATCTTGATTAAGTTTTGGCTGAAAACTAATAAAGCTGAAAACTAGAAAATGGAATAGTCCATTATTGATGTAATCTTGCCTTAAGAAGCAGTGGGGGGAGCAATAATAAGTGTTCTTTTATCAAAGGTTGTGCTAAGCTAATGGGCATGGCTTTGTCAAGCTACTCATGGAATGCAGGGCAGTGGAGCACGGTGTTCACAAGGTAAACAAGAGTGTGGGAAACCTGGGGAGGGTGGGAGAGGATGAGGTCCCAAACAGTGGTGCTTTTTAGGCCTCATCAGCTAATCTTATTGAATGGTACACAGCCACTCCACGTCTGACACTGGTGTCTAGTTTGTGTCATGTCTAACGTGTGACAACAATGAATCTTGACTATTTTATCCTATAACCTCAAACATAAGCAATATTCTTGTGTAAGTGCTAAAATAACTTCTTTTTCATAAACATTAGTTATTGTATGAGGAGTTTTTGAGGGAACTCTAGCCACTAGTAATGTTTATTTTCTCCTGTTTTGTGCTCATCTTATGCTGACTTTTTCATCTTGTTCTATAAAATGTTGAGTCTAGTTTAATGCTCCCACTGTAATTGTACAACGAGTTAACTATTTCTGGCCCTAGGTCTATTATTTTTTGCTTTCTACATTTTGTAACTATCTTATTGGACATAAACAAATTTTACATGGTTATACCTCCCTGGTGAATCTTTATCATTTGGAATTCCTCTTCTTACCCATAGTATTCTGCATTAAAGCTTAGCACATTTGATGGTAACATGGAAGAACGATTTTCTTTTTGGATATAGTTTATAAAGTGTTTATTTTTTCTTCAACTTTCTTCTATTAGTTTTATATCAGTATGTTTATATGTGCTGTTTGTAAACAACTCACAGTTAGATTTTTAAACTTTAAGTGCAATCTCTAAATATTTATATTTTAAGTGGAGCATTTAGCACAGTATAGTCTATATAATTACCATAATATTTGGGTTTCTATCTACCATCCTTTTTAATACTATGTAGCCTCCTTTTGTTTCTTTACTCTCCTTTCTTAATTTGTCTCAGATGTGTGAATATTTTTACCACTGCATCTTTCCCTTCAGTGGTTGACTTTTATTAGCACAATTTCATGTATGAGGAAACTGAATCACGGGAACGGTCATCCATCGGAAGAATCGCTCGGGATTTGAAAACCTGTTCATTGCCTTCAGGGATTTGTGCTTTTATCCACTACGTTGCTGATCAAGAAATCAAACTAGGATTTTCAGTATTCTCTCCATTACTGCTCAGTGTTATATCCACAGTGCTAGTATCTTTAACTGCATTCCTTTACATAAATTCTCTTTTTGTTTCTATACTGTGATTTGAAACACCAGGCTCCCAATTTTACATGAAGAGGCAGGGAAATGCTAGTCAAAGGGTAGATAGTATATATAGTCATCTCTGTGATTTCCAAATGATCCTCAAAGATCCACATGTTAAAGACACACATTTGGAAAACCACCATGAATTAAACTATCTCTCAACAGTTTAAAAAAAAAGGTTAAGTATCATTACTTCCCAACAAATCTGTATTTAGTTCTGTGAATACAATCAAGAAGATGAGGAATCAGGAAGTTGATTGCAGTTTCCATATATTTCTGAAATAAGATATTTGAAAAGAAAATTTCAAGGAGTCTCTCAATTCCCAGTTTTATTAAACCTTCTCGGTTAAGTTCCTTGGATTTAATATATTTGTATATAGTGCTAAGAGAGGGATTAGTAGTTAGCAAAGCAATACCGAAGAAGATGGTCCTGTAGGCTCCAACTGGGTTGCCAAGGAATTGATATAAAAATGCCTTTATTTATGTGTATGTATTATATATTACTTCTTTTCAATTCCAAACGCATCATCTCATTATAATGCAATGTCAAAATAAATTTGGCTGAGTTGCCTTTCTAACATTTATAGTTCATTTTTCATTGGCTTTTCTCTTTGGTGTGGCTAATTTTCCTTAACATTTTAAATTATTATTTATAAAGAGTAATAAAGCTTGCCTCAGATGATTTTGTTTTCCAAAAACAACTGTAAATGGAGCACTGAGAAAACTCTCTGAAATCAAAGAATAACATGCATTCACAATAATATGCACACAAAATCAAACACAGTTCAGACAATTGAAAAAGCATGTGTTTTTTTAAAACACATGCAGAAAAATGCATGTGTGTACATATGTGTCTGTAGATGTTATTTTCCTCAATAGAGAAACTTTAAATAGAAGCAAATTCCATCTTGAGGTGATTTTGATGGCTTTTTATTTGTTTGTATTTGTTTTCTGTTAAATATTTAAATGAAGTAGACTTAATGTAGGCCAAATACAAGCATTTAGAAGAGAGCTTTCCACAGCAAACTGCCATTTGAATATTTCTTTTGTGCAGAATATTGGCAATATGGCAAAATTCTTTAGCATCTTTGGATTCCTTCCTGGTAGTTATGTGTATTATAAATTGATATTGGTTTGGAGTACCAACATTATTCCATTGATTTAACTACATGAGAAGATATTTTTTCTAGTAGAGCTTGCTTTGTGGTTCTTATTTTAAAATCAGGGAGTAATTCCAATGCCATTAAAAGATGCGTAGGAAGATGAAATAGAAGAAAGGGACATGTCAGGGTCTACAAATACATAACAAAAATCTCCAACTTCAAATCTTATATAGCAAAGCAAGAAATAATGTATTAATTAAGGTATTTCTACTTTTTAAAATATTTTTCAAAGTACTGCTTTTGATCTTTCAAAAATTCATTACAATGCATGAAAAAACATTACCTTTAAAACTTTATAATCACATATCATTGTTGACCAAATGTAGTATTATGCATATTGATCACCCATTTTTTGTCCAAGTTCTTACTGCCATTTGTTTATTTTTTATAGGAAGTCCTCCTTTAAATTAGACAGATGATACACTACAGAGAATATTAAAAATACAGAAAGTAGAGGTTTGTCTTTGTAGTCTTCTAGTGCCTAGGAGACTCCTTATAACCTAGTAGTCAATATATGATATGATTTAAAAAGCTAGTAAATAAGATATTCCAACTGCCTTAAACTTTAGTTGATGCAAAAGAAGTATGTCTTTCTTTGAAAGTGTTTATAATTTTATGAGCTTACTTAGAACCAACAAACAAGAACTAAATATTAAGTGCTGAATATAAACATTACATGTATTCCCAAAGGGAGGGTAGAATGTGGTTTGGAGGATTCCGAATAGAATCCATGAAGGAAATAGAGTTTGATTTCAGTATAAAAGTAAAGGATATAATTCAGATATTCCTAAGTTACATGGAATTCCTTTTTGGGGAGGAGAGTTAAGATCAGACGGGGGCCTGGAAATAGGTATGTCACACGTTAAAGACAGAAGTGGATATGTAACATTTCAAATGACACTGTGTACTGGGAGGGCACAAGGCTAGGGGGTGTTACAACGTTTAGAAAGGATACAGAATGACAGGGTTATTCTAAGATCTTGAAGAACTGGGTAACCTAAGGAAACTACTGTGTCTTAGGATGGTTGTCCTGGAAATGCTCAGCAGGATACAGGTGAAGACAAGAAAACTATGTCAGAGATAAGACTCCCATGGCCACTTCATGCTTCCACGAGGGACAGGATGAAAGGAGGAATAAGAATCAAATTGAGCTAAAGCTTTACTGGTATAAATAAAAACACTTACTATGAATATCCATGAGACAAAGGGATGAGAAAGGTGACTTCAAAGTTGTAAACCTGAAAGGCTGATGAAATGGCAAAACAAAAAGCATTTGCTGCAAAGACAGAAGTGTCTGAGAGGCAAACTGTTCTTTCAACTTAGCCTCCTTTTATTTCAGTGTAAATCAAGTGGATTGTTTTTATTATATGCATACTTTGTTTCCAAATACTGTGTCACAATCAGAAAAATGAAGAGCAGAGGGGGGCCCAGGTCAGGAGCCTGTATTCATTTTTTAAGTATTTTAGTATGTTCCATATTCATCATTTTTAGTATATAATTTCCAGTCCCCCCAAAAAAATTATTTAAGCAACAACAGAACTAGCACATTTAAGGAACCACTTGTATGCATAGCATAATCAAATTAATTGTATATATTTTCAACATATGATCTCTACACCAAATGATAATGGCCAGATGAGAAAAATTTAATAAACCCCTCAGAAGACCTAATAAACAAAAACAAATAAAAATTTATGACTATTGAGCTATTAACACAGAAACAAAGATAAAGTAAGAATGACCAATGCTCTTTTCTAGTTCCAAACTGCCCAGAGCTTAAAAACAATTCCATTGAGGGCTGGGCTTGTAGGAAGAAAAAGAAAAACACCCCAAAAAATGAAAGAGGTAAATTTGACTCCTGTTTTAAAGAAAAAATGCGCAAATGTTCATTTTAACATTGATACTATGGAAAAATACCAATGTTTGCAGGATAAAAGAGGTGGTAAATAATATGAATCCTGGAATCAGATGGCCTGAGTTTGGATTTTGAACCGAAAACCCCTCGTTTTAGGACCCTACAGGGCTTACACAGCCTCCCCAACTTCTGCTTTCCCGAGTGTGAAATGAGCCTGGTCAATTTCCGTGTAATAGACATGAAAGAACCTCCTCTATACAATGCTCTTGATACTAAGAGCCTGACACATAGTGCATGCTCAAGTTTGAAACATTGTTAAAAGAGGGGACTAGCTTTTTCAAATTTCTTAAATGGAAAATGATTAATGTCCTGTGATAATTTAAACCTCTTGTTTTTTATTTTACTTTGTATTAAAAACTTAATCAGAATATAATTGATATGCAATAAATAATAGGTGTTCAAAGTCTATGACTTTATCATATTTGAAATGTATATAAACCTATAAAACCATTTCTGTAATTAACACATTAAATATATCCGACAGCCTAGTGATTGCAGTGGTGTTGGGTGGAGGGAGAAGAGGGTGTCAGGGGATAAATCACGGAGTGTAACCAGTTCGACCACTTTGCCCTTTGCATTTGCAAATATCCTTCTTCTGTGATGTGATTAGTGGCATCATCTCCTTTGTTTTCTGTAAAAGGTAACCACCTAAAGCCAACTGGTGCATAGTAAATGAGCTTAGAAAAGCAATAAAGGCTTGTCGAGGCAAGGGATGAGGCTTTTTCTCCTCTTGAGAGAAAAGTCATGACCTCCCTTTTCCTCCACAGGACTGGTAGTCCATGTGAATTTCTCCTGCCTCATTCACAATGTGGTGGATGCCACGAGCTGGGGTCCCCATCAATAAATGGTGATGCAAATAAATAAATAAATAAATGTATTTATTAATTAAATTTACCAACTCCAAGAATTTTCCTCTGCCCCTTTGTAATAGATTCCTCTTTTTCTATGTCCTTCCATCCCCTACGCAATAGCTGATCTGTTGGAGATTTTTTTGGCATTATATAGAATATTTTAAATAAATGGAATCATGTAATATGTATAGTTATCAATATTACACTTAAAAATATTGTAACTCTTTGCTCAGACTGTTACAGAAAACAACTCAGCCACTTTTGGGTGTAGGGAGTAGAAGTTTATTTTCACGTGCACGGACTCAGGGAAGTAGTCTCCAAATTCTGGGCCCCAATCAGTGGGGAGTAATGGCTTATATAGGGTGAGGGGGGCGGTCTGTCACTGGGACCCTTACTTCTGGCTCGAAAGCAAGAAGCAGCTTACAGAAGCAAGAAAGCGGAACTGCTGATAGGAGTTAATAGGAATTTCTTTGTTCTTACTCCTCAGTTACTTAGTTACTTGCTCTCCCTGATCCTGTTGACTCACCGGCTAGCTCCCCTCCTGGGCAGGCCACTACAGTTCTACAGTATGCATGCCGGGTATACTACTATTTCTCCCCTCTCAACCTTTGTGCCATTAGAGTCAAATATTTTATTTCTACCTATATTCTAAACTGCATAATATAACTTTTTACCATATAATAGTCAATTATATCTTAAAGGGATTTTAAAGGATAAAAATGACCTTTTACAAGTACCCATTTCCACTTTTCTTCATTTCTTTGTATAAATCCATATTTCTATTTGGCATAATTTTTCTTTTTGCTGAAAGACTTCCTTTAAAATTTCCTGTACAAATAGTCTGCTAGTGACAAATTCTGTTACCTTTTGCATATCTAAAAAACAATTTTATATTGTCTTTATTTTTAACAGACATTAATTTTTGTCCAGACAACAAAAAACTAAAGGAGTCTCTCACCAAGCCAATATTATAAGACATGTTAAAGGGATTATTATTTTTTATACTTGCTTTGTAGCATATTTTAGATTTATTCATACTGCTGTCTGCCTATCAACCCATCTGGAGTCTACTTACCTGTTATTAATCTAGTTGCTCCTACTTTCCTTTGATTAAATTTAATGTAGTATTTCCCCATATTTTGTTTTTACTGTTTCTTACTCCCTGATGTTTCAAAGGTTTTTTTCCCCATGTCCTTTAGGTGTAGACAGCTTCTCTTAGCCATTATTTTAGGAAAGACTGGAGAGTATAAATTATTTTTTCTTCATTAGAGAATATCTTGATTTCTTCTTTATTCCTCAAGGGTGTTTTCCCTGGATGCAGAAGTCTGATTTGACAGTTCTCTTTCAACACTTGGTGCCACTGTCTTCCGGCCTCCGCACTTTATTATAAAAACCTTCACTGCCACTCAGATTGTTTTACCCACAGTAAGACGTAATTTCCAACTCAGTGCTTTCTTTCTCACCAGTGTGCATAAGTTTGACTGTGATATGTGTTTGCATATATTGGTATTTATTTATATATTTTACTTTATCCTGCTGGGAGTTTGCTCAGCTTCTCAAATTTGTGGGTATGAGTATTTTTGCCAAGTTGGAGAAATTTTTCAGCTATTATTTTTGTGAACACTTTTATCCCAACAGTCTGTTATAATTCTCGCAAAAAAAATTCTTGAGTTTTTGTTATGGTCTCATAGGTCCCTGAGGTTTTTTTATTGTTATGTTCTATTTTTATTTATTGTTTCCCTGTTCACTTGTTTTCTCTTCTTTGTCACTTTTCTCTTTGTTGTTCAGACTGAGTAATGTCTATTGTTTTATATTCAACTTCACTGATTGTCTCCTTCATTCCCTCCATTCTGATGGTGAGCATAGCCACTGAGGGTTGCTTTTTTGTAGTTATTGTACTTTTATTTCTAAAACTTCAATTTTCTCCTTTTTTTGTATTCTACTTCTTTTCAGGGTATTTCTATTTCTTTGTAAATATTGTATATTCATTTGTTTCAAGTGTATTCATATTGTTCATTCAATTCATTTTATAATGGTTGTTTTAAAATCCCTTTCCAATAATTATCACATCTGCATGATTTCTTTGAGTGCCTTTTCTCATTCAAGTTTTGAGTTTTCGAATGAAGCCTGAACATTTTGGGTATTATTTTATGGGACTCCAGATCTTAGTTAAATGTTCTGTTTTGACATCTTTCCTCTGATACCACTCTAGTAAGGAAAATTAAATGCCCTCTCTCATCTCTACCAGATGGAAAAAGGAGTGAAAATGCAGGTTACCTGTGTGAACTCCACTGACACTTGGCCTATGCTAACAGGGTGAGGAGATAGCTTCATCACAGCTGGGTGGTCAGGAAAGTTCTGGATGTCTACTAGACCTCCTCTTCAACCACTTCAGCAGGAAAAGGGCAGGATTCCTCACGACAACCATGTGGAGTCGAAGTCTGGGCTCTCCACATGGTTTTTAATGGTGCTGTGGAGGAAAGGCTTCCTTTACTACCTGGTGGAGGATGAGTTTCCCAGTCCCTGCTCAACCTCCTTTGGCACCACCAGGCAGAGTGTTGGAGCCCCTCAGTGCAGCCTGACCAGGGCGGAAGTCTAGGCTCTCCACTCAGCCTCTGCTGGTGGTACCAGAGGTTCTCTGTGGCACTTGCATGAAATGGAGCAGTTATTGATATTATTAGACTGCCCCTTTCCTGCCCCTTTCCAGGATTTTGTTGGGGCTTTGAGTATTTTGTCTGCACCTTTTGATATTCTTGATATTTGCCTTCTCTAACACTCATCCCAAGATCAGTGGCAAAGGGAAAACACAGAGAACCTACCAAATGTCGTTCCTTAGATCCCGAGGTCTCTGGCCAGTATGCCTCTTCTCTCTACCATTCAGTCTTCTTCTGTCTGTTTAATGTATAATGCACAAGCACTTAATCTGTACTTACCAGAAAGAATGGGGAAAAGCACCAGCAACATTTGTTTACTACATCTGGACCACATGTGTTACGAGGCTTTACATGCTGACTGGGAAGAACAGAAACTTTACTTGTCCCTACGTCAGCTCTAGGGGTTGTTCTACCTGCCACTATTAAGCATTCTTGTCTCAGTCTCAAAAGCATCCGCTACTCAGAGCTCAGCTGGAGACTGAAGGGAGTCCTCTGCAGACCTCTAGACGCTCTCGTGGTGCACAGCAGTCTCACCTGCACACAGCTCCCGCTCTGTAGTGCCCTTTCCTGTTCACTGTGGCTGCTTTGCCTCCCCGTTCTTTTCAGCTCTGTCTCCCTGTTCTGTGGCCCAGAAACTGGAGACAAAAAAATGGAAAATCAAAGGGCTCACCTTGTCTCTTTCCCTTAGCCCAGGAATCACTATCCTGCACTGACTCTTGTCCAGTGTCTGAACATAACACTTTCATGTATTTTTCCCAGTGGTTGATTTAAGTAAGGTAGGGGCAAATAGGTCCCAGTTGTTGCACAATGACCAGAGTTTATTTTAAGTGCTTTCCCTTTTAACTTCCCCTTTTCATTTTTATCTTGTGTATTGCCTAAAACATGACACACTTACTACACAATCTTACCATTTAAACTTCCTCCAAATGTACCTTTTCAATGGAAAACATTAATTCTGAAATGATATGATATATATTACATTTACTAGAGTCAATTGATATCCTTATATTATCTCATAATATTCCAACTAAACAAAAAAAATATCAAGGACAACAGATCATCAATATAGAAAGCAGGAAAGATAATTCAGGTGATCTAATGTCATCTAGAAATGAACTGGTATCTTTCTACTCTGGAGCCCTTCAAAGACATTCTAAATGCAACCTGGATCTTATGATATCGCTAACGTAACAGGCTTCATGTTATCTTATTACTAAATTTATTTTACTTTATTACTACATTATTTATTTAGTGGAAAGATGTACCTTAAACTGTGTGGCTGTATTATAAAAGATATCAAAATTTTGAAACTTATTGAAGGTTATAAAAGTTTTCCCCCGAGTTAAGAAAAAGTACAAGGGCCTGCTGCTCTTATATTATTACACGCTACATAGTCCCTTAGTATTCAAAATCTTAAATAGGCTACAGAATGCAAGATGTGGTTATACGCACTCATTTGTGGAGTTTATGGAGTACCGAGCTTACATCAATGTATACTTGCATTTAGATAGCAGTATAGATGCCATCTGCTCTAATAAAGTTACTCCCTTACTGAACTCAAATTGATGTCACTTCACCTCACAGGTACTTCATGTTCTTTCATGTCACAGGTATTTAATGTGTACAAATGGAAATAATGGCTGTGATACTGCTGTGAAAATTGGCATAAGAAAATGTCCTGTTTTAACGAATTGCAATCCTTTTAAAATTTACTATGGATATGCACGTTTTAGAAGAGTCTGTAGGGAATGTTACTGAGAAATAGATGTCTCTTTCCTATATAAATAGAATGTTTTAAAAATTGAGAATAATAAGTTGGTACCACTAAATGTTCTACATGCTGCCTCAAAGCTGGTTCAAGAATTTTTTAATAGCGGGGTCTTTTAACTCATTGAATACTTGACAATCACCTTATTCAAATATCTAGAATAAGTGATGAAATGAAACTAGGGGGAGGCTGTCTCCATTCTAGCAGGAAACAGAGCAGAAAAGGTATACTTCTATAACTTATAGTTATGCCTATAATTATTGGCACCTGATATTTTCTTAATTATTAACCAGGATGATACTAATTGTGCCTGCTAAACTCTTTATCCAGTGTTGAAAGAATTTCCCATTCATCTATCTTCAGCAATTTTCAAGCCAGAACTCTTTATTTTGTCAAAATACATTAAGGGTAAGGGCTGCCAGTACAAGCCCCACGCCTCAGAAGCTGAGGAGCAGAAAGTCCAAAAATTCCCTGCCTGGAGCTTTCTGCTGAGAGCCTTTATCATGCCAAGAATCATAATCTCTGAGTGGAATACAATATGTAGTTTTTCTCTACCTCAGGGTGGAAAAGAACAGTTTTTGTGCTTTTTCTGGGAATATCTCAGAAGGAAAATGCACTCCCCACCTGTGAAGCAATGCTGTTCTCAGCCGTCATGAAAAGTTGGCAAACGTAACCCATGATGGTATTCTTTTGTCTACATTTCAACATAAGCATAGTTGGTAATGGATATGCCATAAAGTTTGTATTCATAGATTCTTTAATTACTTCATCCCATCCAGGTAGTCTTGTCCCTCTCTATTCACACTGCCACTTCTCTCATCCAAAGGCTGGAGTCTATTTCTCCACCTTCCATGTCCTGGCGGCCTATGTCACTCATTTTGACCAACAGAATAGTATAAGTCATAGTCCCGAGCGTAAGTCTTAAGGAGCCCTCCTACCTCCTCTGCTTGAAACAGGGCCCGAAAATTAACATACAAGGGGCCAATACAGCCTAATAAAGTGCAAGAGATTTATTGGAGAAATAATGAGCCCCAAATATGAAAGTGAGGCCATTTTGGACGTCCCAAACTAGCTGACCTTCTAGCTGAATCCAGCAAGGGACCACCTTTCTAACTGATAGAGTCATAAGAAATACTAACTCATCATTTTAAGCTCATAAGTTTTGAGGACATCTGCTGCGGAGAAAACTGGTACAGTGGCTGTGATAGAACAACACTCATAAACTTTGTGGTCCCTGACATTCAGTGGCATGTTCAGTTTTGGAGGTAGAATAAAAGTTGTGGATCTGTCAAGTTCATATGGATATTCTTTATGTTTTAACTGAAATGAGAGAAAGTTGAGAAGCATCATATGTTTAACTGTATATATTTTACTTTTAGGTAAAAGTTCATTGCAGTGCATTTCTTTTCTTCTTTATTGTTTTTTCTTGAAACAGACCCTTGAAAACAGACCCTCTCTCAGAAGCTGAAGGATCCCTACTGTTGTAAACTCTCAAAACCTTCTCTTTCTCATTTGCATAAATATACATAATACCTATGATAAATTTTCATTTATAAATTAGGCACTAAAAGAGATTAACAATAACTAATACTAAATAGAACAGCAATACAATGTCTTACGGTGCTGTACTCCCCTGTTTGGTTATGACGTGAGCTGATAGGCTGCCTTCAGGATGTGATGAATGACGTGGGTATTGTGATGCACTGTTAGGCTACTCTAAAGGTGACTTGAACACAAGCACTGCACCACCATGACGAGCTAATAGAGAGGACTGCAGAGTGACTAACAGGCAGTCACTTAATACAGCAAGGATATGCTGAAGAAAGGGATGATTTGTGTCCCAGGCAAGATAGAGAGGGACTGCATGAGATTTCGAGATGCTACTCAGGACGGGGAGCAACTTAAAACTAGTACATTGTTTATTTCTGGAATTTTCCACAATATTTTCAGACTGCTGTTGACCACAAGTAACTGAAACTGTGGAAAGTGAAACCTCAGATAAGGGAGGACTACTGTACTACAGTAATAAAAACCAATGTGCCACTTGGTATATGGTATATTTTTTAAATGTCACACATTTTAAGTTAGGGCAAATTTTCATTGCAGTGTCTGTTTCTTATTTTTACAAGAGTCTCAGCTGGGGCTGAGACTTAGAATGGTCTGGCTCATACATTTGTTGGCAAACTGGTTAATCTAGGGAGTCTCAGCCATAATGGTTCATTTCTGCTCCATTTGAGCCCTTATCCTCCAGAAGGCTGTCCCAGGCTTCTTCACAGGGTGGTCTCTGGGTCCAAAGGAGCAGCCAGAAAGGATGAAACCCAATTCATTTGAAGCCTCTGCTGACATCACTTTTGCCAATGTACAATGATTAGAGCAAATCACAGCCAAGGGTGGATTCACAGGGTGGAGAAATAGATTATACCTCTTGGTTGTGGGGAGATGCCAAATATTGTGAAAATTATTGCAATCAACCATAGCTGTAGACTTTGAAAGCCTATTAATTCATTTACAGATCAGTAATGCTCTGTAATGTTTTATTACTTGTAAGGACAGATATATCACCAAAAAAACATGTTTTTTGTTTCTACTTCAGAAAGGGGTTACCCTTTATTCATCTTTGTTGTCTTGGTGCAAGGTCAGTATTTGGCATTTGATTATTACTAATGGGTATTTGTTGAAATATGTAAACAAATGAAAATATGTAGGAACAGAAATTAGCTGTTTTACTTAAATATAATTAAATAATGAGTATAAAAAAGCAGCATATTTCAGATATGTGATGTAAATTTTTATAATATGTACTTTATTTTCAAAAGTATTAATGATAGTCTATTTTCAAAAGTACTTATGATAGTCTATCTCAGGAGTTAACAAACATGTGGCCGGCTGCTTGATTTTGTAAAGGAAGTTTTATTGGAACACAGCAGCCACGCCATTCATTTGTGTTTTCTCTATGACTACTTTTGTGCTACAATGACAGATTTGGGTAGTTGGTGACTATATGGCCAGCAAAGTAAAATATGTTTAATATCTGACCTTTTAAGGCAATACTTGCTGACTATTGTAGTATTTGAATATTTGAAACCATGAGTTAGTATAGCATTTTCATTGTTATATTTAGTAGTATATCAGAGTGAATATGTGTGAGGTCTGTCCAGAGGTATCCAGCCATGTGACATGAAAAATAGAAACATTTATTGAAGAAGACACAAGATGCAAGAAACACTGTACATGGGACAATGATACCTCAGTCCCCTTCAAAGTAGCCACCTTGGGACATCACACAGTTCTCCCAATCTCCATCAGTTGCTCCATCTTATTTTCCTGAATTTCACTGATGGTCTGAAATCTGGTTCCTTTCTAAGGTGATTTGAGTTTTGGGAAAAGCCAGAAGTCAACGAGGTGCCCAATCTAGGCTGTAAGCGTTCTGAGTCACCTGGGCAATTTGATGTTTTGCCAAAATAAACTGCATGAGACGTGATGCATGAGCAGGCACACTGTTGTGATGAAGCTGCCAATCACCAGTTGCCCAGGTGATGGCCTTCTGAATCATCCAAATAGTTTCCATGGAACTTAATGCAAAATTTTATGCAGATTAATTGCTCTACTTGCTCAGTAATTTTGCATGTGATGGCCACACAGTACACATGTTCACTCAATGGTGTCTACTGCTCCTTCTGACTAGTAAAGTGAAGTCATCATTGTTCATTCAATGCACATTCTAGTCCACTCTCTCTGGCTGCCAGGTTACATCAATGTCATGTAAACCATCCTTTTTATATTAACAGTGGCTGGAATATTTCCGGACAGACCTCATTGTATACATACACAAAAACATAAATACATATATATGTGCATCAATATACGCACACACAGGAATAGAAACTAGGAAACCAGAGTGTCAAAATGGCATTAAATGACCCATGCAAACTTGTAATCTTGTGTCAATTTTATTGCTACTTAGAAATAAATGTAGGATAGTTGAAAACATATGGAAGTGAGATGTTTATAAAGGTGTAAGTTTCCCTTGAGCGCAAGGATTTAACTAAAATAAGATAAAACAGAAAAATTACTTGACTTAATTATGGCTTTGGGTAATAAATTATCACATAACATATATCAATCATGGCATACTGAGTTGTTCATCGAAAACCATGGTTTTTATAAGAATCTATGGCAGGCACCTTTACTTTTCTCTGCCTTTGCTTGGTGTGACTTTCTTAGCATAGGTATCCATTGGATCAAACAAGGTAAAAGAATGAAAGGATTCAATACTTTATGAATATAAGATGGGCATATTACTTGTTTTTTTGTCATTCTATTTTTTCCACATTTTTTAATGTTGTTCAAGTACAGTCGTTTTCATTTTTCCCCCATCACTCCCCCCACCCCAGCCATCCCCACTTCCCACCCTTGATCCTACTCCGCTTTGGTTTTGTCCATGTGTCCTATATACATGTTCCTAAAAATCCTTCCCCCTTTGCCCCCATCCCCCATCCTCCTCCCCTCTGGTTACTGTCAGTTTGTTCTTCATTTCACTGTCTCTGGTTATACTTATTTTTAATATTATAATTCCACTAGTGAATTAAAAAATAGTGACATCTATTTAATATTTACTAGGTGTCAGGCATAGTGCTAAAGTTTTAAGTGCACTAACTTATCAAAATACAAAACAACTCTAAAAGAAAGGATAGGATTCTTGTTTTATAGATAAGAAATAAAAGCTTAGAGAGATAAATGACCTACCTTAGCTCACACAGCTGTTGGAGGTATGGAAACTAGCTTAGCTCTTTTTGAGCCCAAGTTCACTTCAGAGATACATTTAACAGTTTTGGTTAAAAAGAATAGTGTTTAATTTCATCCTAAAATCACTCCCTAGATATAGAAAAGCTAGTTCCATAACACTAGGCATGAGCAAGTATTATCCTACTTAGTTCTCAGGGTTCTTTGTGTGTTTGGTGTGTGTTCCCCAACCATTTGACAAACAGTATTTTTTGATTCCTTATTTCCTTTGTTCTCTTGAGTCCCCAACAAACTGGCCTAACCCCCAGAACTTAACATATAGCTCTGGACATGTAATTAGTGTTCATTAATATTTTAATCAATTAAGAAGAGCAGATATGGTTCCGTTATATTCAAAGGTAATAAATTGGCTTGTTTCTATCCACATTTCATTTTCCAAAGTAGTATTAAACTCTTTATTCTAATCCCTATTCTCTTTCAGTTGGGCAAAGTTATTTCCAAGTTGGAAAATAACTACGGTATTCCATAACAGTATATCCCTCTACGATTTTGCTTAGCAGAACATTTAGTTTAAATGTGGTTACACTCCCTTCTTACTGCATTTTTAACTCTACATTTTTCTTCAGTGAGAATCACATGTACTTAGTAACATAAATTTTGTATTCACACTATTTACCAGTAAATGTTAGTTATGAACTTCCATGCTGCTCTAAAGTCAGCCATCATTTTCATCCCTCTCTCCTGCATGCATCTTTGCTGGGTTGATCTTGCCCATCACTCCTTACAGCCTGTACCACTGACCCAACCGTCTCCACCCAACTTCGCTTCTCTCGATCTTAGTCATTTTCCCACTGCTCCAGTTAGTATATGCATGAGATTTACTTACTTTCTCCCTCAATCCTAAAATTTTTTAAAATCTCAAGTTTAGAAAATCAGTTACTTCCAAGTCTCATTAGATTTGCTGTCATATTTTAAATATGATTTTTCTGGGTTTTCCCATCTATTTCCTTTGTCAAAACCAGGATATATTGAAGCCTGGTCCTGTCATTTTTGTGGCTATTGTCTCTGTATTCATTTTTGGGAATTTCTACCTTCCCTGTAGTTGGCCAGTGACCATTCAGAGTGTGTCGCACTTAAAGAATAGCCTGCCACACTTTGCAAACTCTTTTGGGATTGGGACTTCTTATACCACCACTTTCTCTTTTGGTAAAGAATGATGTTGTTTATTATGCTCTAATACCAAAAATCCCCCCATATTCTGTTGCTAACGGCTCTTCTATGAATGGGGCAGAGTGAGTAGGAGGAAAAGGCAAATCTTAAAAAATCAAGCCCTTTTCCTAATCCAAGAACAAATTGCATTCGGTTTGACAGGTCTCATGAGAGGCAGAAGAAAACTGGAGAACTGCCGTGGGTTGCTTGAGCTGTGGAACTGAACTGAACTTTAAGCAGATAGCATGCCTCAGAATGACACACACTCTATGACACGAGCCATGTAACTGACATAACAACTGTCAATACGGGAACTGCGTTTCAGTTTTGGCATGTGAAGATTGGCATGTGAAGCTAGGATCCACTACCAAGGTCCACAGCTGAATCTGAATTTTCTCTGAAGCTCCTCAAATTAGTTAAACTTAAGGGGAAGTGATGGATGTCTCAGAGTCTGGACAGTGAAAGGAGGTCGATAGAACAGTGGTAAAGCATTCTGTTCTGAAGAACAGTCTTCCTTAATATGTGTTAAACTAAATAGTGCAGGTAATTATATAAAAGCTGTACTCATCAAAGCTCCAGGTGATGCAAAATTTGAGGATATGTTGTATTTGGTAGATCTCTGCAGCTTGGAAGGTTTAATTATGTGTCACACCTCTAAGTACGCCCACCAGGTTGACAGCCGGGTCCGTGTCCTCTGCCAGTTTAGCAATGTCATGTTGTCACTGACCGAATGCTTCTATACTTAGGCTGTACCCATTAGTGTCTTGTGTCAATGCACAATTGACAGGTCACCTTCGAGTTATTGTTATAACAGTGTAGGGGCCATAATTGGTCTTCATACACTTTAACACATTACAGTATCAAGCATAAAGTTTAGATACCATTTCAGGGAAATTGATAAAACATAAAATAAAAGGTTAGAATTAACATTTATCTAATATTATAAGGTAATTCCAATCATTTATAAATAGTGGCTTATTTTTGAGAATTTAGGTATTGTGTTTTACCCCTATGTTATTTAATAGAGGGGAGCTAATAACCTCAGGATTAATGACACTACCTATGGCTGTGTTAGTTCATACCCTTGAAATATTTCTAAGGGTTCAAGGAATTAAATTTTTCTAATACTCTGGCATGTATTAGTATTTTTCTCTTGCACAAATACAGTTAGCCAAATTGTAAAGAAATTACTCTTGCTCAAACCTCTCCAGTCTAACTACAATTAAAAATTCTTCCAGTAGGCTAATAACATTTATTAAATTGAATTATATAGGAGTTAATTCAACAACAACCTCAATAATATTCATTAAAAAATAAAACAACTAGCATTTAAGATAATATACTATAATAAAGCTACTATATGCCAGATAATATAGCAGGTGTTTTGTAAAAATTATTTCTAATCCTCACAACCTTTTTCTCCACTCCTAGTTTGGAATTATTCTCCTTCTGTAGCTATGTAGGGCCTGAAATGTAAAGAAGTGGATTGACTTGACCAAAGTTAGGTAGCTAACTTACACAGCAGCTGTATTCAAACCCAGTGTTTCTGGTTCTAGTTCCCAGCTCCTTACCCCTATAGACATTCATTGAGTACCTGCCATACATGAGAGAATTGAAGGTACTACCAGGAATCAAACATGCTCTCGAATATTCACACAGTAGGAAAAAATAATAGGAATAAATCAGAGATCTCTATTTCAGGAGAGAATATGATACTTTTACAAAGTGAAATATAATCAAGTGACTCTGAGACTGAATTAAAGCAAGTGCAGTCCCTATCATTGGAAGAACTCTCGGGAGAGTGTGGCTCCGGACTGCTTTCCACAGGCCACGAATGTGGCGGGTGCAGACTGATAGTGCACTGTTGCACAAAGGGTGTTCAACATGCACTACTTCAGAGGCTGCTTTCCTGGGTCTCCCCACACTTGTGATTGTTCACTGGGCATCTGTTAATTACCAATAAAATCTCACAAAGAAAAGCCATAGGTGATATTCAACTAGCTCAGTCTGACAGACACACACAAAGAAACAATGCATACATGGAAGTGATCCGGAAGTATAGCCTCCAGAAAGTTATTTGTATATTTGTTTTTTACCTGCCTATACTGGATCTCAAAGAAGAGCCCACAAAGTGGATACTAGGAGCTGAAAACTTGCAGTGCAGGACCTCCTTTTCCCACTGCAAAAACTGATGTGTTCGGTAATTTTCTAAATTTGGGATTTTGTGTGAATTTGGGTTGACAAAAATGTGAACTACTTCTAAAAAATAAATATTTAAAGTTGACTTTTCCAGGGCTTCAGTGTTCGGAGACTTTTCCATTTGGGGGTTTTCAAAGTTCTCCTCAACTAATAATACCTGGAAATGGATGACGACAGCAGCTCCCTGTGATTGCTTTCCAAGGGCTTCCACTGGCATCGGTCTGGGCCACCTGCTGGGTGTCGTCTGTCCTCCCTATGCATTGCTGTTTGTTAGACCCATTTCCAGAAGTCTGTTTTTCATAAATCCCCTTGGAGACAGTAACTCTTTCAAAGTGAAGCATATCAGATTCGGGGATTTTTCCAAAAGTCTCAAGCAACTATGGCAGGGTTCAGTCTGACACCAAAGCACAGGCATTATTCATTGAATTCCTGTTCCAACAAACCAGGCTTCTTGTTGGTATAAATCAGAATCACGAGAATTGAAAGCCTGTGACAACCCCCCAATTAATTTTTCTCTAAAAATTATGCTTTTGATAGAAGCATATTCTGTAAGAAAGGAAAAAATCATTCCATTTTCCCCTTCAATATCTTCATATAATGCATTTCAAATATAATATAATGCACTATGTAGAAATAGAAAGAAAAAGATAGTTTGATGAACAGCCATATTTTGTTTGCACATGCATTAGCAAAATAATATAGGGAAATTATTTTTCTCTCTACTCTCAAGAAAAAAATACTTGAAGAATTTCTTCAAAACCCTGGGTTTGTGAAAAATACACTGTCCAAAGGGGTATAAGCATTGGTCTATCAGACCAAAATCTTTTTCCAGGTTTCAATAGTATTCTATGGTTATAAAAGCTGTTAATATTGGAAAATATTGGAAGAAAGGTACAAGGAACCTGCCCATAACTTTTGGGAACTTCTGGTAAACCTATAATTACTGTAAAATAAAAATAAAGGAAAAAAACAGGAGGAAAAAATGTTAAGAAAGTGGGAAATGAAGCCACAGACTGGAAAAATATGTATGATACATATTTCTTCTAAAGGACTTGCATCTAGAATACATAAAGAACTCAAAAATAAAATGGTAGCTCTCTTTGCTACAAAAAAAAGAACGGAAGAAAAGTGAAGAGTGTTTAAAGTCCTGAAGGGGAACCTTACAAAAGATATTTGTGAGAAAAATTACCATATAAAAAGGTGATCGAAATCATCAGTCATGGCATAATTTTAAAAAACCATAATGAGATAATAATATACACCCACCAAAATAAAAGACTGGTAATATCAAGTGTTGACAAGAGTATGGAGCCACTTGAACTTGAGTACTCACTGATGAGAATGTGAAGTAATCAACCCCTTTGGGAAATTGAATTTCTAATACAATAGCCTGATTGATTCTCAAAGTATTGTGTTGAGTTAAGAAGACAAAAATAACAACCCAGTGCCCATTGTATTATTCCATTTATAAAGTTTGAGAATAGACAAAATTATTATAGGATAATAGAAAATTGAAGAAAACATTTTGTCTGGTTGATTGGGGTTCAAGCGTAACTGAAAAGAGTCACAAAGGAACTTTCTGGGAGTATGCAAATGTTCTTTAAAACTTCAGCATTTAACAATATAATTAAAAGGTGAAAACTGAACAAGCTATCACTAAGAACATTAAAGAAATCATTTAAAAGATTGAAATTGTTCTGGTATTTTTGCACAGAAAATGACCAATTCTAAAGCAAAAACAAAGAAGACTTAAATAAATGGAATTATAAACCATTTCATAAGGAAAACTCACTAGGGTAGTAATATTAATTCCCCTCCATATTTGACATAGAAATATATCTATATTTGATATAGATTAATATCAAGTTAATCTATAGATGCAATTAAAGCCCCATCACAATATTAAGAGTTTGTCTTCGGTGGAAGTTAACTATTTAATTCTAAGGATATACACCTATAAACTTTCAAAGGTAGACAAGTAAAACACAATGGAAGCTGGAAACAGACCTACACATAAATGATCACCTAATCAATGGCAATAGTATTATTTTACAAAACAGAGAAATCAGGCTCATTTTAATAAAAAGATGCTGACTCAATTGAATATTCATACTGAGGGAAATCTTGATCTCTACCACATGCTATCTAAGAAATTTTCCAGCGGACTAAAGAATTGGATAGGTTAAAACAACTGTCTTTGCCTTTCCTTATACTCTCTCTCTCACTTCCATCACATTTCAGTTTGTTTCTGAATGGGTAGATATCTCTGCTCCAAACCTCTTCCTGTCTGTAACACTTGACATTCTCCTTTTGTTTCTCTTTCAGCTGATTGGCTCTATCTAAGGACTTAAATGTTTTGTTACTAGCATTCCTTACTCTGTATTTGACTTAGAACTCCAATTACTGCCTTTCACAAGCAGCCTTTAGTAACAATAAATAAATTTTAAAAAAATATGTGCAAGCCATATCCTTTGGCTAGAGCAAACTAATTTGGCAGATTGGAATTTAAAACCTGAACTAAACAGTCATTACATACACTTTGTAATAAACAAAACAGCATGATTGTAATGATACTCAGTAAATTTACTGAAGAGCTATACAGAAATAAAAGAAGGGTATGCAAACATCCAACAATGTGGAGAAAGCAGTTAATTTCTATTGTAATAAGATTCTAAGATATAAAGAAAGTGACAGTACATAATAAAATAATATAAAAAAAACTAAAATTTGGGTTTTTTGACTTGTGAATGTTAACAACTTTTAAAAGCTTAAAACCATTTGGAAGGTTTTCTTGTAATGGAGAGACAAACTAACCTTCTAAGATTGAGTAGGATTTGGAGATGTGAAATTCAGGATCAACAGAAATAAGAAAACAACATGAGTAAAATTTTTTGGAACTCAGTTTACTTGTTATTCTTTCATGTCTGTTGTAAATACATCTAACATTTCTAATATTTTTACCAGTATCACTTTATATGTTACCTTGACATAGTTTTATATCACATTTAAAAAATTATGAATTATTCATGATTTCTTCTAATGCTAATGCCAGTAGTAAAGAATATTGCTGAAAAAGCAAAACATATTTCAGTGAAGGTTCTATTACAAACTTCATCCCCTTATTATTTTTTATTTCTGCAATTTGAATTCTATTCAACACTTTCTATCTTTTGTCTTAAGTGTTCCTTGGTTTAGTAGATAGAAAAAAAAGAGATTTAATTAGAAAATAAGGAGAAATCAAGTTCCTTCCATAAGGAGTAATAGGAACTAGAATTACCATCCCACTTGAAACAACCAGACAAAAGAACAAAATACATGGAAATGGGTTTACAGGTGCCACACTTCAGGCAACAAAAGCTAGTGATCCAGAGGAACTGGAAACAAACAAGGTGAACACTATGATTGCCACAGGCTGATGTAACTTAATGCCTTGGAAATGACATTCTGAGGGGTCGAAGGTGGCTTAAGTTCTGAGGCCTTTGCAGAAAAGGTCTTCACCCAAAAATCTTCAGGTCATTCTCTATAAACTTCTCTCCTTTCTGGTGCTCTGTTCTGAGAACTTTAGTCATTATCTCAATCACAAAACACCATAAAGAAATTGATAGATCTACAAAACAGGCAACAAAAATAAAAAAGGTAATTTTTTAAAAAGAGATCAGTTAATGATCTTTTTATTGATTTGATGCACAGGGTTTGATTAAAATCATTAAGATGCATCTTTCTTTTTGATATATATTTTCTACATGTATATTATTTTTTAAAATAGATACTATTTATAGTAATAAAAAGCAAAAACAACATTTCCGAGCATAAGAATTTGCTCAGAAATTCCTATGAATTTCTTAGCAAAATTCATATCCTCCTATGAATTTTGCTAAGAAATTTAGCAAAATATCTTGCTAAAATTTTATAAAGAAGACAAATAAGTGAAAAGAGATCCTATGTTCATCAATGATTATAATTGTAGAAACAGCAATACTCCCTATGAGTCAATGAGTCAATGATACTGTAATAAAAATGTATTACCATATTTTTCATGAAATATGACATAGAGCTTTTATTTCAATCTATATGGAAGGGTAAATGGGAAGAAAGTTTCTAGATATTTCTCAAAGAAAAAGGAAGAAGATTGTCATACCAGTATTAACACTCAAAAAAATTCTAGAACTAAAGGCTGGTATATTTGGAATTAAGAGGGAACAGAATTTTAGGTTCAGAGAGAAGCACATATTTATTATTCATTTTCTAGTTCTAGAGTTCAGAATGTGGTCACAGTATTCACTTATTACATTAGAGTTTTAAAAGCAAAGGATTCATGCCTTGAGTGATTATGGCAAATATCATGAACTAGGGATTATGATCAAAGCAATTATTTGCATCTAAAAGTCCATAGAAGGAGGAGAAGGAAAAGGGAGGGGATAAATAGTGAGGGCTTGCAGAGGCTGTTGAAATGAAAATGATAAGAAGGAAATATTATAAGTAATATTTTGTACATAAAACCTATATACATTTTTGAGAGATTCACTATATGGTGTGAAGTAGAAATCAGAATTAAAGATACTTTCCACTGTAATTGGGAGGGTGTGAAAAATACAATGCAGATGTGAGAAGCATAAGAACATTTAGATATAATTACAGTCATGTTGATTTAGAGGGGTTTAATCTGTATAGTTGATACAAAAGATACTTTGAATTCAAGCATGAAATTTCTAGGGAGAACAAGACTGCTGATTTAGATACAGGAATTGCCTGCATACTAATTAACAGGTGAGATGGCCTAAGAAAGAATAAATTAATTTTGTTCCATACGAGAACTACATTTCTAATAATCACAACTGTCGGATTCTGACATGCAAAGGTACTGAGCTTCCGGGTAGTTGATACTAAAAGTCATCTGACATATATTTTAAGAAATCCCTAGACTGACTCTAATGTTAACCAATTTGTGAATTTTAGAGTTAATGGTAAGATTTCGTGGCTTATGAGTTTTGCTATTTACACTATTTACATTTATAACTCTAAGTCCTATACCATTACATTTATAGATATTGGACAAATTTAATTATTTTGCATAACAAAGTTTTGCTATGTTATATGGTTTGCCAAGGGATTAAATATCATTTGTGTTTAAAAAGATAACTCTCCTCATTGGTCAGAAGTTAGTTTTATAGTGTTGATATATTTGTATTGTATATACCACATATTAAAATTAAAGGGCCAAAGTGAAGTCAAAATATGACTGATTCATACACATAGTAAAACTGACCTGATATTTACCGAGCAGTATACTGCAAAGGTAAGAGACGATCTGATACACAATGAGTAGGTTTTTTATAAAAGAACATACATTTAAAAGTGAATGTTTTACTACTTTCCTATTTCTCCAAGGGTGGTAATTTTGCCTTGTTGCTTCTTTTTGCTCTTTTTTCTTTTCCTTCTGGCACCCGTATGATACAAATGTGATTTACTTGAAGTTGTCTTTAATAGTATATATTTGTAGTGAAATATATATCTTATATGCATACATTTTTTTAAAGACATTTGAACATTAATCCATTTTTATTTTACAAGAGCTAAACAAATTACATAAGAAAATAAGCCCATGGGAAGTAGAAAGGAAATATGATAATATCAATAAGAGAAGAATTCAGTAAAATAAAATATACACTTGCAGTAGAGAATCTACAAATACAAAATGACTTCTTCCAAACAAGTGTCAGAAATTTGAGGAGGTGTCTCTGTAATTTGGCACTGTGCAATACACCCTCCCATGATGATGAATTATATTCAATATATGTGATATTCTGTATGGATGCCACTAGTCACATACAACTGTTGAACACTTTATGATTAGTGGGACTGAAAAACCAATATTCTGTATTTTCACTTTATTTCATATTTATTAGTAAATAGATTATAAAATTCTTTCAGTGTATTTTTCAATAGTTTTAGATTTATGGAAAAGTTACAAAAATAGAACAGAGTTCGCATAAATTCCACATCCAGTTTTCCTATTCTTATACTGTCATCTTAATGTTAGCATGTTACATTTGTCAAAACTAGTCAAATGATATTGATACATTATTCTCGTTAAGTGTATGCCCATCCAGATGCCTTAGTTATGACCCTAACGTGCTATTTGTGCTCCAGGACTGCAGTCCGGATACCACATTGCTTGTACTCATGATGTCTCCTTAAGACTTTCCTTGGTTGTAATAGTTTCTCAGACTCTCCTTGTTTTTGATGACCTTAGCATTGCTGAGGGGTACTGGTCAGGCATTATATAGAATGTTCTATAATTTGTGGTCATTTAATGCTTTTTTAATAGTTAAACAAAGGTTATGCTTCTGGAGGAAGACCCAGAGGTAAAAAAGAATTCTCATTGCATCATATCAAGGGTACATTCTATCAATATGACTTATCATGGTTGATGTTAACCTTGATCACCTGGTTGAGACAGTATTAGCCTAGGTAATATTATAGAGATCTATTCTTAATGCATAGGAAATTACATTGCCAGTGTAGATCCACAGACAATTATTTCATCAATAAGAATTGAGGTATTCTCATCTACATTGGTGTGAACTGTTATTTGTAGCTGAATTCTACTAAATCCATTTTAACTGATTTTCTTACTCATATGAAAAATTCTCAGGGGAAATGTGACCGCTGAGGTTCATCATTAGGTCTAAAAACTATACCTGTTCTTTAAGACAATCTTATGATTTAGTCCTGAACTGTATGACTGCCAGTTTTCCCATTTTATCCTGGCACAAATATACAGAGTGGGAGAAAGTATGTTCTCAGTTGTAATACAAATAAATAATACAATAATTAAGTCATAGTATAGTAATATATTCTGTTACACATGCTCACGACTATAAGTGTAAAATGTAAACAGTGAAATGTAAAAGCAATGTGAGAGTCTTAGGAAAAACCTCCTGGTTAGAAAATTACCTCAGCCACAGTAAAAGTTGGTTATAGTAAGTACAGTTGGCTCATGAAAATATTAAAGATACTTTAAGTAATCAGATGAAACAGGAAAGCTTAATACTGCTTCTCTCAAAGCATTCTCATTAGAGAATGTGTAATCCCTACTTTGTGTTAGCTTATTATTTTCTAGAGTGAAAGAGAACTTAGAAAACTTCTTACCATGTGGGTTTTCAAACTGTGTGTGTTTTCAAACTCTTGACTGCTTTATATTCACAAATTTGCTATTCAGATGTTTACTGATAGAATAGGGCAAATAAAATGATATTTGTATTGAGTAGAAAAACCCCATAAAGGAGAAAACAGGTGCAACGCCATACCACATTAAAGAGGATCTTACAAAAGCACTAGACTCTATTCTGGTGTCTCATGAAAATACCCAAGATACACTTTTTATTTTTCCCAAATTGAATCCTATATTTAAGAAGCTCAAAACCCATTTTCTCTTTGTTCATGATGACAATAAAAAAATTATGGTTAATCAGTATACTTAGAGTATAAGGGATAAAAGAAATAGACCTAAAAATAAGAAAAGAATCTACTAATTGTTCCCTAATATTATTATCTCAGCTTATATAAGATTTTTCAAATTTCATGTTGCCCCCTCTCACTCTTTGTTCATGCTATAGATCAGTACTCATATGTGACAAATATGTTTTAAAAATATATGGAAAGTATGATGAAAAGGAGCACTGCAGTTCAACACTGGAGAAACCTTTAAGCAGCAGAAACAAGAGCTACAGTAGCAGCAGAAACATCGCTACATTAGTGCTGTTTCCGCATAAGTGCCACTACTGGGCAACAGCTTAGGGTAGGAAATCGCGAAGGTCAGTGACTTTCCTATAATTAAACCAAAGCAACCTTCAAGTCTCCTATTCTGGGGTATGTCTTTTTAAGCTATTTCTATTTTTGGCTTAAACCAGCAAGATTTTGCCTGAATTTAGTAAGTGATCGTTTTGCCAGAATTTTCTCCCACACTCCATGCTTCTTCTCAGAAAGTGGAAGTATTTTCATAGTGTTTATGTTACTTTCTAGCATAAATGTCCCTAGCCTGACTATGGTAGAACTATCTGAAGTGGAAGTAAGTATACTTAATTCTCTTATCAGCAAAGGACTGAACTTTTTTTTTCCCCAAATATGTCTTCCCTACAAAATCACTCACCGTGAAATGTGTCCTTTTTCACTAATTACTACACAAAATCCAAAGGCCTAGGATTCAAAAGCTATTGTAAAATAATATATTTAAAATTAGACATAATATTGCCAGTCCTTCCAGAGGTTTTATGAAATATAACTAACTTTAAATTTAACAAACATTTTAAGTGGCTACTTTTTGCCAGAACCTGCAGACCTGAAAAGTAAAAAACTAAACAAATGAGAGAGAGAGACTGAGGCCCTACCCTTAAGAATGTTGGCAACGTATTAAAGCTTCCAACTGGAATTCTGAAATTAGACTGAGTATCACCTAAATCTATTCTTTGAAGGAATACTTACTGAGCATCCAGACAAGTTCTACGTGCCAGGGAAACACCAAATACCCCCTTCATAATCTTAAATTCTAGTGGGGCAAGATGGACAAGAAAGATTAAAAAATTACAGAGAAAAAATAAGTAAGAGAAGAATTTTCAGCAAAATTTAGGGTTGGGAGCTTGCAATTTTAGGAAGGGTGGCCAGGGAAGGTCTTGCGGAGAAAGTTGCATCTAAGCAGCTCTTGAAGAAGGTGAAGGAGTGAAACAGGTGGAGGTACTGCAGGGAAGCATTTCAGGGAAGCAGAAGACGAAGTAGAAAGGCTCTGAGATGGGAGCACAATGTGATGTTTAAATGACAGCGAGGAAGCCAAGCTGGTTGGCGTGGAACGAACAAGGAGGCAGCAGTAGCAGGTGAAGTCAGAGGAAACACAGATTTCCTACCACCAAAATGTCATTTGGCAAATTCGTGCTTTGAAGTCCACTCTTAGAGGGATTCATCATATCCTTTCCCTTTTTCTGTGTCCTCAGATAAGTGGACTGAGCTTCCAACCAGAAAAGGCATGATGTTCACAGAGGAACTGCTGACTGGGACAGAGCAGTCATCATCAACTTGGCAAATGTTCCTATCGACCTAGAGGAGACACTGTTTACAAACTACTGTTTTCTATGATTCTCACACTCACAGGAATTTTCAAACCAGGGGGGAGAACTGACTAGTTCTCTTGTTTTCTCTCACTGTGGGGAAAAAGAACATGATTAAATTCGGCAGGAGAGTGGGGGATACTCTAAAAAAGTAATTAGAAGTCACAATTATTAAAGTGAAGATGAATTTTATCTATTATCTATGTATACTCTTGGTAATTTATACACTACTGATAAATATTAAATGTATACATATAATTTAACCATTGCATTTTAATGGTATTTCTCACATAATAAAAAAGCACATTTATCCATTATCTTCACTGTGTAAAATACTAATAATAATACTACTAAAAATGTCTGTTTGGATTTCCCATAATCACTACATTAGCTTTTCTTCTAAACCAAGTTTTCCTCTGGGTTCTTATCTGCCATTAAAATCAGGGTAATTTTCCAAGAAATGCCTCAAAAGAAACATGCTATCACCCTGAAATTGTCTTTTACAAACCTCCTATTTAAATCAGTCACTATATTTTCTTTACTGTTACTTAATAATGACTTATTAATTGTGATGTTGTCTTTCTAGCCATATTTGTCTTCTTAACTCTTCAATCACCCATGTAACTGGTCCCCATTATTGAATTCTCTCTGTTAGAAGTGTTCTTCTGTCACTCTCAGGAAAAAACAGATTGTGGTGGAACAGAATACTGAAGCAGCATCTTTCTCATTAACTTCATCATTGATCTTTTGCTATAACTCGGTGTTTTAGAAAAGTTTACCCACCAACACCTCGTTTTCATAAAATGGAAATGTATTTTCAATTTCTCACTATAAAATTTCCAAACAATACATAAGTAAAGAGTGAAAGTAAAGAAGCCTTTGAACTAAAAATCAAACACCCTATGGGAAAGGCACTAACTCAACAGCGGTGACTAGATTTGGAAAGGCTGAGTCTGAGAGAGACAGACAGAGGCAGGATTGAAGGAAGAGCCGCAATGAAGGATGAGGACCACAAGGCGGGAGAGTGGGCATGAGCAACAGATGTGGGAGGACTTCCAAGCAAGGTTTCTCGGTTCACAACTGTCTTCAGACTGTGTGCCCTTTTTAGGCTACTGAAAACAATGTCCCTAGTCACATGCTTGGTCACTCCCCTCTTTTTTCTTTAGTCTTTTTTCTTTACTTGGAAAAAGAAGTGTCATCGCAGATATGACTGAGTCTTTGTGATTTCATACCACAAAGGAAATAGATTTAAATAATCAATATCTAAATATCTCTCACTGTGAAAAAACTTTTTCCCATATCACATGTGAAAAATGTGAGACCTTTGAACATTTTCTCAAGTAATGTCCTTAATGTCCTGCAGAGAATGAACAACCATTACAAAAAGTTTTATCACTATCAGGAAAAATAAAAGAAAACCAACTTCATCTACTAGAAAGTGAAATGTGTGCCTCGCACTCCAACATGCAGAATTTGATTGAACTGTGATCCCACCACCTGCCTTTTTAATGCATGACCATACCTGATAATTCAGTTGTGGTCATGTAAACCCTTGGTCATCACTTCCATTAAACACACAACAAAAATAAAACATCATTCATTTTCTGTTTGAACACATGCATGAAATAAACCTACTCATTGATTTTTCTGTATTAGTGCAAAGGCCGAAAACTTGAAAATTCAAAAACTAAACCTTCACAAATCACAACATTCTCCTTTTTCCCCCTTTTTCTTTGGCAATTTAAAAAAATCCTTGTTTCCATGAAACCTTCAGCTCTAAGAGGAAATAGACATACACAGAATGCCTCAGGTTCCAAAAACTAATTATTTTAAACAAAGTTTTAAGTACTTCATCCAGCCCTCTCTCTGCTTTGTGAAGACCGGAAGCCCTCAAAGGGATGAGGGCGGACCCCTGGTGGCACACTGAGCTTCAGAGTCAGCTTTGGGCACAACGTAGAACCTGTTCTGGGTCTGTTCATTCACAAAAGTCATTTATAGGCATTTGGCCTCGCTTCCCTGTCCTTTTCTATGACAAAAGAGCCTATCTGACCAACTTCATAGGAAGTGTCACTCAAATCAACAAGGACTAGTGCTAACAGCTAAGGGCAAAAGTGTGGCCTGGGCCCAGGAAGAGTAAAGATCTTTGTAAATGTCGAAGGACTGTGTCTCTGTGAATTGTTAGGAGGACACAGCAATATCTGGGCAGCACATTTGCCAGAGATGGTTCTGTTGATAAGCCACAGACAGAGCATACGGCTACTTAGGCCCCCAAAGTGCTACTGCTTTTCAAGGCACCTGCTTTGTCGCTGACCAAAATGTGAATATACATACCTTCTAGTGAACTGTAATGTTACTTGTTTCCTTAAAGCTATGTAACTACTGAAAGAGGAGGCATCTGTTGCTACCTGACTCAGAGATGAAGTGGGAGACAATGATCTTATTCTCTCAATTATAAATAGCATATTTGTTTGTTTGTTTTTAATGTTGTTTTTCAATTATAGTATATATTCAATACTATTGTGTATTAGTTTCAGGTGTACAGCATAGTGATTAGACAATCATATACTTTACAAAGTTAACATGAGGCCTTTTGATTTGTCCCTTCTTTTCCTTTCTAGTCTCTGTCTTCTCTCTCATTCCCTTCCCCCATCCAGCCACACTTACTTCATTCACTTCCTCCAATATCCCAGATGCCTTTCTTTCTGGGCCTCATACGTGGTCTTTCTCTGCCTGTAGCACACTCTCTACTTTCTCCTTTCCCCTGCTCACTGTGACTCAAATTTCACATCCCACTTTGGGCCCTGCTTCCGCCAGGAAGCCACACATTGGATGCTGAGCTAGATGATTCTGCTATGTGTTAGTGATTACCTTCTGCATTTACTATCACAGAACCTACCGCATTTATTATAATTACTGCATTAAGTTCTCATACCTCCTCAGACAGAACTGAAATTCTTTTAAGGCAAGCCTTACATGTTAGGCCAGGGTGCCACAGGATTTCCAGCCCTAGCACAGTTCTCAGTAACAGTGTTTGACACACACTTGCTGAATGTGTGATTGAATGGAGGAGTAAGTGGCCAACTGCTTCTGCATTTCTGTTTCTGTGGCTTTCATGGTTCAGCACCACTCCGCAGGCTGCAGAGACCCACTCCACGGCTGACGTGGCCAAGTGCTACGATCGCCTCTCTGCTTGCAACCGTATGTGAAGTGGGTCAGGAAGCTGTGCTTTGGCTTTAACCTAGTTCTGTATGATAAATGGCAGGGGGGAGGGGGAGGATAGCAATAGCTAAACCAATAGTGTCATAAGCTAAGTAGGGTGAAGAAATAAGTGGATATTTCTATATAAAAGCATGGAACAAATTCAGGAAACTGGTTAGGAGCTGATAAAAAGATGAATATACAATATAAACAGAAGGGCATCATTTTATTAGTGGTTCAAAGCAAAACAATTTCTCAGTGGAAATCAAAAAATTTCTTCTCCTAAATAATAATGTCACCTACAATCAAGAGCCTGATTTGAAAACTCTTGTGCAATGGTTTAGTGAGGGAGTGCACTCAGGTGAAACATGGAAGGGAGCATGGGAAGCAAGGTGGCAGCAGCCTGGGCAAAGATGAGGCTCCGCAGAAGCCCACAGTGAGTCTGATTCCAGGTGAGCCCTGAAGCATGAATAATGATGCAATCAATGCCCCTTGTCAACAAGGAGTTCACTAAGAAGTCAGTCATGAGCTGTATCTCCTTGGTGGAGATAGTGTCATTTCCCAGATAAACTCTTTTTTTAGACCAAGTGGCAATTCACAGGAGACAAGTGAGTCTGAGCTGTGAGCAAACACTCAAAAGAGGCTGGGATATGAGTGCACCAGCCTGCGGAGGGGAACCGAGCAGCGCACCAAGCTTATCCGCACGCCTCAACCCCGAAACAAAGGTGTCCCAGGGCGAAGCCAGCCATTACAGAAAATTATTTCAACCTTCCTATATCAATATAATACCTGAACATAGTCTATTCCTTTGACAGTGTCATTGCTTATACACTTGAAAGTGCAGTCAAACTAATTTAATGTTACCTGAAAAAATTGTGCACACTTTGTCACCTCCAGCTTCTCACTCGGATTAAGTTCCATGAATGTCAGCTCTATGGAATTTGTCTTGAACTACTCCATGAACAATATGAGAGAAAGGTGCAAGCTACAGCAAATGAGATTGAATTTAGACATTTGGAAGATAAAGTATATTATTAAACTCTAGGGTTCACTCACTCTGATAAGAACTACTGTGGAATTACTTTCCTTTGAATTTTCTGAAAGGAGGAAATATCTGTATTTTAAGATTATAAGCTTGATTACCTTCTAATTCCATTTTCTGCATGTTTCTGTGGATGAGAATGTAAAGGAATTAAATGGGAGCTTCACAGTGGGCCCTATGCATATTTAACTATGTCTTAGAGGAATGGAGTAAAAAGGGATGAGGACTCAAGGACATGGACAACAGTGTGGGGACGCTCAGGGGGAGGGGGTATAAAGGGACTAAATGATAATGGAAAAAATACAATCAAGATTAAATTAAAAAAGCAAAGAAATTCTAGTGATCAATAAGGAAAATAAAGCCAGCAACTACAAAAGAAAAAGACAAAAGAAAGTATAATATGGAATGAGCACTGAATTGGTTGTTCAGGTTATAGTTCTCTAAATTCATTGGCCTTTTGACAGAAACTTAACCTCTCTAAAACCAATTTTCTTCCAACATAAGGTGATAAAGATGAACAATACAATATTTCTGGTGTTTTCCATATTCTATAATTTTACATATTTCATAAAAATAAAATAGTTATAAAATGTTCTGATACACAACATAGACTTAAATTTTTCCAGGTAATTAATGTATTATCCCATCAATATTTAGCGAATTGGTCATATTTTCCTTACTCACTTGAAATGCCATTTAATTATATAAATAATTTTTATAGTTTTATCAGTTATTACTTATCAATTCATTCATTCACTGGAGAACTATTTTCCAAACAATTACTATGCCTCAGTCACTGTACTAAGTGCTCCGTTTTCTGCCAACTATTACAGCAACACCACAGTGTTCCAATTAATTTCAGTACATTTTAAAGGATGAACAAATTTTCCTTAATTACATTTCATGTTTAATATTTTACTAGCTAGTATCATCTATTTATTATTCTAAATGAAAAGTTATTTTGTTAATTTTCAAAATCCCATTTGGGATTTATTTGGACTTCAACTAGAGTTCTTAGTTTCCTGGACTACTGGAACAAGTTCCTAGTTCTCATGCCTTCAAGGTACAGTTGTTTGTGAATGTTTAGAGTATATTTTCAATGTTTGCTTACACCAGGAAGGTGTATATGATATCCTAGAATCTTTTGTTAACATTTAAAAAATTGTATGGTATCTAGCTACACAACCAACACTGGTATGAGGTTGTATCAATTCTTGAATTTCAATTTAAAATCAATGTTATTCTTTATGGTCAGTTTATTTTTTCCTTCACTATGACTGAGTAAGTTGAGGTAAATATATATTTACTTGAACGTCTTTCACAGGAGTTCATTTGCATTCTAAGAATGGCTTGCACAGCAAAGGCTCTGGTAGTTCATCAAAAATCCATTTCTCCTTCTTCCTGGGCCACGCCTAGACTACCTGTCCCAGCCTCCCTTGCAGGTAAGTAACTGAGTCAGGCCAGTGGAATGGGAACTAAAATGATTAATGCAATTTTTAGGCTATACCTTTAAAGAAGCTAGTATCACCCATCTTCCACTCTCTTTTAAATTCTTATGTACCTCAGGATATATTATAGTAATGAACTCGGAGATGAGGATGAGGAAGGCATACTGTGAAAAAAATATTGAATGAACACAAGAAGACCCACTCTTCTTTCATGCAAAGAAAATACCCTCCTATATTGTGTGAGTCATTATGTATCAGGCTATTTCTTTTTTAATCACAGACCAGCTTCCCTTAATAATACCACTTTTTAATTCTCTTACCATAAACAAGACACTATGGTTTCTATTACAAATAAAATCAATTCACAAATTTATAAATGAATTACTATTCAAAACTCCAGGAACAACTCTTTTCATGGTGAGAATTAGAATAAGATATGGTGTCTTAGATTGGGTGCCTGCAGTCAGACTGTGGGATGGGGAGTTGTGTGCAGATTTATTGGGAGATAACACCAGTAAGAAAGTGAGAAAGGCAAGGCTGAGCATAGAGAGAGGCTGATCCACAATGTGGAAGCAACTAAAGACTTTGTCTGGGTCCTATAAGGACCACGGAAGCTGAGATGGCCCTTGGATGTTGTCTCAAGCTGAGGCATTGGTCAGGCCTTTGTATTTCCACGTGAGCCATTGGCCATGAGCAGCCATCTGGGAAGGGTTATAATCTTGGGCAAAACAGTGTTATGTGGCCTAGGCCATGTTCCAGTGATTTAAAAGAGGACGAATGCTGAAAGCTTTCGGTATTGGATATTCCCAGCAGTTAGTGCATTAACACTAGAAGACAGAATGTGGGGGGAGGGGAGAACATCACAGCATTCAGTACATGTAAGCATGTGGATTCCTATGAAAAATCCAAATCTAGTAAGTTAGTAAAAAGTAATAAATTACTGCCTAACAAACCTTTCCTGTGAAAGGGGAGTTGATTATGTTGAGGTTCTCCAGTGTACGTTTAATGCACTGCAGGACGTCCACTGGTCACTCAGAAGGAAAATATGAGTGTGTGTACATAAAATACTTTTATATAGATATTACATAAATAATTAATGGTATTTAAAAAGTTAATATAAAACAGGCAAGTGTTATGTGTATATCTTTATAAATATTTGATTTACTATTCCTCACATTTCATAGTCTATATGACATATAGACTCCAAAATAAAACTAGTCATAACATTATCATTTTACATAAAATTAGGTAAGGAAAAAATTCGCTGTTAGAAAATAAAATCCCAAGGCACATGTTTTTTAAAGAGTCCAGAATGACAGACACATAATTGGTCACTGTGAAAACTGTTGCTTTTAACTTTTTTTAAAGATTTTGTATTTATTTATCTTTAGAGGGGAAGGGAAGGAGAGAGGGAGAGAAATATCAATGTGTGGTTGCTTCTCATGCGTCCCCTGCTGGGACCTGGCCCGCAACCCGGGCATGTGTCCTGACTGAGAATCAAACTGCAATCCTTTGGTTCACAAGCCCGTGCTCAGTCCACTGGGCTACACCAGCCAGGGCGCTGTAGAGTTTCTTTACTCTGAGGCAGCAATTTTTTTTTAGCTGTCATCAGTTGCATTACTTGGTGTTTGATAGGAATTTTTTAAAAAACTAATAAAACAGCCTTATTTATTTAGGGATATCTTCCTTCTTTAGGATACATAATATGTTTTGTTGCTTTACAAGAAAATATGGAATTGAAGCCATTCTTCCAAAACAAATGTTGGCTTCACTTACACTGGATTTGTGCTCTGCCACCTGCTTTCCTGCTTGGCTGGTTACACGATGTCTTTTGATTTCAATGTGCAATCACACAATAACCATTTTGAAGACTTTTATATGGCAATTAAACTCACTGTGCACAGAACCATCAAGGCACATAACTTGAAATCATTAAACTGAGTAGCTGTCTGACTGTAACTGTGAAATGCATGCTAACTTTGGAAATTTTAAAAAATAGAAAAAAGTGTGTTTTAGAATTAAGAAAATATAGCACAGAGGTAGGCAAAAGTAGGCTAATAATAATAATACATAATTCAATGACAAATAAATAATAATACAGGAAGAAAATCTGTGTTTTGTGTACTCACAACTCTAAACCTATTTTCTTGCCCCCCTCATTGTGTGTTAATTTTTTTTATTAACTGACAGATATGTACAATAAAAAAAATCTGGAGAATTCTGGCTTATGTTGCCAGGGGATTACTTTATGAAAAGCTTTAACAAATGCTTTTGTTAAATAGCATATTTCTCCAGTTCATTTAAAGAATGTTTTAAATAAGAACCCAGATATGATGTGAAATAAAGCAGATCTAACAAGGATCCAGGAGTTATTAAGTGTCATTTTCCAGATAATTCTATATAGTTTCCTGAGTTTCAATAGTTCTAACAGGCCATCTCATTACTGTTGGCCTCATAAGCTTCTCTACCCATTTTTTTAAACAAAATTTTCAGTTCATTAAGTATGTAGCACCTCCGCTCCTACTTTTGTTTTTTGTTTGTTCTGCCCCTTATTGGTTAATGATATCAAATCATATGTAAATAACAAATGTTATTTCCAGTTTTAAAATAGCACTATTATATATGACTTAAAAGTCTAATTGCCAAACCTCATTTGTATCAATTGGTATATCACTTTACTTGAGTTATTTTCCTTTTGTCACTGGCTTAATTTTAAAAGAAAAAGCTTTTAATTAAAGAAAGAATTTAAAGAAATTATATAAATAAAAGGAAATTATTCTGTTTTAATATTTATAAACTCATGAAACAAACAAAATAACATTTTTGCTTAAAAAATACTGGTCTGCAAAACAACTTCCCCGCTTTACTTATTATTAAATATGAGATAAAATATAAAGAACTGTTAATAACAAATTTCTTAGAGAAGATCTAAATTATTCTTAAAGTCGAAATTCACTTACAGAAAACATATCGCACAAATATTAGGCAACGCTGTTTTTCCCTCAGCATGTAAATTGGTTCCAGAGCATGGCAGAAACTGTCTTTTCCATCATACACTCAACCTGAACAAACGGCATTATTTTTCAGCTTGACTGGCACTGTCAAGCACCATGCTCAGAAGCTGTAATTAAAAACTATTTAAAAGACACAGTTTACTTGTGGAAAGAAGCACATCTTGCTCCAATTCCATTTCTAACTAAGTCTCCCACACTGTCACTGTGAAATTTTCTTTTTTTATAACTTTGTTTCATTAAATTTATTTACTTATTTTTCTTGTTGTTTAAGTACAATTGTTTTCTTTTTCCCCACTCCAAGCCCCCTTGCCCCAGCCCTCCCCACCACCTACCCTCAATCTTATCTCCTTTGGCTTTGTCCATGTGTCCCTTATACATGTTCCTTAACAACCCTTCCCCTCACTGAGAAATTTTCAAAGGTCATGATTGAAGTAAGCACATACCTAGTTTTGCATGTGGCTCATGCTACCAAGTCATTGCCATACCCCTAAGTTACATCACCCACTTGTTTTCCAGAGACAGGCTCATGTCAACCTCTGAACCCCAGCAAACATTCTAGACTCTGTCTTTTTGAGGCATTCTTCCAAAATTATATATTAATAAATACATACTCTTGATTTAAGGATATGGCTTGGCAATCTAATCTTCCAGCTGTATGGTTAATAATCCCAATTAAATGTAAGACACTGTCTTGACATATATCAATAATAATATAATGATTTCAAACATGGGGTACAGTAAAAGCATATTCAGAGTTAGATAGATTAATTGCATTTGACACCAAAAGTGAAATCAACAAAAGCAAAAGTCAACGAATGGGGCTACTTCAAACTAAAAAGCTTCTGCACAGCAGAGGATGTCTCACCCAATGGGAGAACACATTTGCAAACCACATCTGAGAAGGGGTGAATATCCAAAACATACAAGGAACTCACACAACTCAATAGTAAAAAAGCAATAATCCAATTAAAATATTGCAAAATACCTAAATAGATATTTTCCAAAGAAATACAAATTGTTAGCAGGTACATGAGAAGGTGCTCAACATCACTAGTAATCAGAGAAATGCCAATCAAAACTACCACGAGGTATCACCACTACCATGAAGTATCAACTCCTACCCTCAGAATCAAGGACAAGAGGCGTTGGCAAGGATATAGAGAAAAGGGTGTACATATACGTGTTGATTTTTAAAGCCTGGTAGTCTTTTGATATTTTTGCTCTGTTTCTAGACATGTTAGGAAACAATAATGAGATAACTCCACTCATCTTAAATTCAGGGAGTACATATAGCTTCATGGCTGAATTAATCAGATAATAGAATTAAAAGACAAATAGGTGCTTAAATTTAAAAAAAAAGGAAAACTGTATTCTTCCATATGAGATTTTGTTGAAGGTATTATAAATGTTTTCAGAGTAGGTTGATTTAACATGAAGTGTTCTAAGGTAAAGAAGAGATAGCTAACAAGAAATGAAACTCAATTAAATATATAATACTTTCCAAATGAAGAATCATCATATATTTAATCCCATTTTATCTCCTAAATCACGATGTAGATATGGGAAAATCATTTCACCTTATTTCTCCTCTATGAGAGAATAGAAGTGCTTGAGATAAATGAGGGAAGGTATGATTCATAAAAACCATCACCCACCAAAAATTTTAAAGTTGGATAGCTAATTTCTAATATTAAAAAAAAAAACAATAAACCCACATTTAGGTAGACCAAGAAACTTTTAAATAATTTGATTCAGGTTAGAAGAGTAAGTAGATTCAAATCAATACAGAGAAAAATAGTCTTGGCACTAATGTTCCCATTACAAAAGCCTCTATTCCCTAGTGATATAAGGCAAAATAAAGATGAATATGTTTGTGGAACTCCGGCTGGAGCCATACCAAACAACATTCATTTCTCCAATTAGAAGTCTCCCTTTCCCTTGAGGATACTCTCTTTTGTTTTCTGTCTTGCTATTTATTGCTTATTCTTTAGACCAGCAATTTTCAAACTTTTTCATCTCATGGCACGCATAAACTAATTACTAAAAGTCCTCAGCACACTAAAAAATTTATTGTATCTTTTTGCAGATCTGACAAAATAGGTATAACTTTCATTGATTTACAAAAAGTTAATAGTAATTACCTACTGTTTTTGCTCCAAAGTGACTTTTTAAAAAAATCAGGTGCCTAAACTTTTATATAAGGATTTCAAGAATTAACCAATCGAATGCAACCTTATTATCCAACATAACCCACCAATAAGATGCAACTCTATTATATAATCCATATATTTATGGTTAAAGCAGGGCATTCACACCAGATGGCTATTGTGTTGGATGTTGTCATTTTTAAAAATTTGACAGCCTATGGGAAAAGAGGCCAGTGCCCATGACTAAATAAATAGTCAGGTATTGAGTGTTTTAAGAATTCTTGTGGCACACCAGGTGAAAATCGCTGCTTTAGATGACAACTCAGTTATCACCTTCTCAGCCAAGCACCAGCTGAGACCCTATGCAGAGTTAGGGTGCTCTCCTTGGTATTTCCAGAACTCATTATGTACCAGTTTTGTGTAATTTATCTTACACTAAACTATTAATTTTTGCTTCTCTGTCTCCTTCACCAGACTGAAAATTCTTTAGGGTTCAACATGTTGTTTTGATTATTTTTATTTTTAGTACCTAGAATTATCCCTAATATGTGATAGGTGGCAAGGGAAAAAAGAGATGAAAAAAACAAGGGGTGTGGAGGGAGAAGAGCAGCCACTGAAATGGAAGGAAAAACCACCTTAAAAGATCTCTAAAGAGAAAGATTAACCCCAATCTCAGATTACTTTTAACAGCTACAGTCCCTCTGAAATAAATGGAGAGAATTGTCAAAAGGGAAACTCCTTTCTTAGGCTCTGCCCAGAACAGTATTTGCAAAGGATACACAAAAGAAATATAATAATTTTATTGTAAAATTATCTAGTCCTACATGAAAAATTCCTAGCCTTCCAGCAAGCATTCAGTAAGCCTATTTATCCTTTGAGTATCCTACAGAAGATGCACTGATAGACTATGTAATAATTTTGTAGTACTTTTAATTTAATATTTTATTATTTACGCCATTTCAGTTGTCCCAACTTTTCCCCCTTAGCCCCCCTCCACCCAGCCTGCCCACCACTCCCATAGTCAGTCCCCCCCATACTGTTGTCCATGCCCATGGCTCATTCATATGTTTTCTGACTAAGCCCTTCACCTTCTTTCATCCAGCCCCCCACTTCCCTCTCCCTTATTATGGCTGTGAGTCTGTTCCATGTTTCTATGCCTCTGGTTCTATTTTGCTCAGTTTATTTCATTCATTATATTCCACTTATAAATTATATGGTATTTGTCTTTCACCAACTGGCTTATTTCACTTAGCATAAATAGTCTCCAGTTCCACCTATGATGTTGCAAAAGGTAAGAATCTCTTTTTTACTGCTGTGTGGTACTCTGTTATGTGGATGTACCACAGTTTTTTATCCACTTATCTACTGATGGGCACTTAGACTGTTTCCGAATCTTGGCTATTGTAAACAGCGCTGCTGTGAACATTTTCTTTTGAATTTGTGTTTCAGGACTCTTAGGATATATTTCCAGCAATGGAATCTCTGGGTCACAGTAAGTTTCATTTTAACATCTAAAAACCAAAGCTAAGAAATAAAAATATAATGGAAAAATAATATGTACAAAAATAAAAATATTTATCCATACATCTGGACATATGAATATATTTCCATACATACATGGAAATATTTATATATATCTGGGTATATTTATATATATTAATTAATTAATATAGTATATATTTGAATGTCAGGCTTTGGTATTAATATGAAGAAATATAACTTATTAAGCATGATAATATGACAGTATATTATATTTGGAGGAAAACATGCATTTTTGTTAAAGTGTTAGCTGTAAAATAGCAGCACTATAATACAATCCTAGCTGTACATTTGGAGAACTTTAGACAACAGTTATTTATCCACCAGAGTAGAGACAGTGCCATGCCTAAATAACTTTTCTCTTTTTTTCATAACTCAGAAATAGAGAAATAATTAAAATCAGTTTTTATCTAACTGGAAATAAAATCAATCTCAAGCTTACTTTTGGAAAGAAAAAAAAAGAATGCTGTAAATGTTCTGCTTAATTACATGTTTTGATATTTTCAGCTTAACTTCCAGTTTTCTGAGCATACCATTGAAGTTTCTGTGCCAAAAATTTTATGCTCCCTTTTGAAGGATCAACACATTTAGCTGGATTTTTTTTTGTAATTATTCCCCGAACAAACCCATTACTTTTCCATTGTACCATAGAGTAGAAAATTCTGCAACATGTATATGTGCCTACAGAAAAGGGCTGCATATCCCCTTCCTATGTGTGGTTCCAGCTCCATATCAAGATATTAACTTCCAGGACGTGGTAACTTGCATCCTCTTAATTTCTTCCTAAACTCTTCCCATTTCATCTTTAGATATGTGTTACATATTGATTGATCATAGACTAATTACGCTGTGCAGGTTACATATGAAGAGAATGTAGACTTGGGCTCCTGACAATGTTTAACACCAAAAAGTGAGCTTGTCTACAAACTAACAGCCATGTGACCATAATTCAAGCTTTGCCCCTCAAGCAAGGAGTGAGTACCTTGCCCCGGAGTATATAAGCGACTCATGTGTCATTTCAACTGACAATAAAATCACAACACAGCACAGCTCTCTGTCAGCCATGTCATGACTGCTTTAAATGTGAAGGTCATAACCCAAAATACAAGGTGACAAATAACTGAAACCGTTTTGACAAACATGATTCATAGGACTTCACCAAGAGCTGAACACACCAAAATGTTGCCATATTCCAATGAGAACCAGTAAGTGAAATTTAAATGTTTCCTAAAATAATGCCTAGCACCATTCATTATGCATTGATATAATTTAATTTGTGTTAATTAAATAGGACAGTAATTTTGGTATTGCTTTAGTATTTTCAATGATTCAGCTGTAGTTAATATCAAAGCGATGTAAAAGTTCTGTTCTCCTAAGTCAGAGAACCAGGAGGGTAAACTTAACAACTCTCTGGGATAATTATGGACATATGAGTATGTGTGTTGAACTTTTATCACTATTACTGAGTAATAAATACACATTTAATATGGAAAATTGAGAATTGTTTCAGTTTGTGTGTGTGTGTGTGTTTATATGCATGTAGTCATGTGCCAAGAAAAACTCAGTAACAAGTAATCAGGTTGGAGACTGCTACATCTAATGGAGATTCAAATATTTATAAAGAAAACAATAGCTTTTAAGCCTAGTATATATTATTTAGGATGCACTTATTAGCTTAAATATTTCTAAACAGTCTCAAAAAATGTACTTACTGAACACCCACAGAAATAATACCTCTGCCTGATTTTCTTGGATGAAGTGACAACTTCATTCATTTTAATACCTATGTTCTTTCTTCGGTCTGTGGTATTAGTAGTTAATAATAAAAGCAACACCTCCACCATAATGTCCTCCTATATTAATTTGGCAACACTAATTGCTTCCTAGATCCTAAGATAGTTTAAAGAGAAAATCACAGGTGTTTGTTTTCCTTCAGTTATTTTCTATTCATTCTGAAAGAACGTCTAAAGCCACAATTCTCAGTAAGAGGTGACTAAAGTCAAAATAGCTACTCAATTATCTAAAAGTCTGAAGTTCTGAAGTGTTCTTTCAGCACTGTTAGGAGGAAAACATCACTTCCTCTGAGGTGATCCATCACATTATCCAACCCGGCCATAGTAAGCCTGTGGTATGTGAGGTGAAAGTCAACCATCTTAATAATGAGTTTAAGTTTTGTGGTGCCAACTGGTCTTCTTATTTTCATTCCAGATATTTAGAGTTTAGGAACAAAGAAAGCTGGGGTGAGGTAAATAGGAGAAAGAAACTGGGTGATGGATTAGACTGGCCAGCTTGGCCCGTGTTGGTCTTTCTTGCCAGTAGTGGTGACCATACCATCAAGACATGGATAATGAAATATCAAAGAGAATTTGTGAGCAGGTCTTCTGGGAGAGCTTTATGAAAGCAATGAATGCAGCTGACATGGAACTGTGGGCTTTTCTCCTTTAACTTTGCCTGCACATCTCAGGGAAGGAGACAGAACGCCTGTGGAAGCAGCAGCCATCTGCCATCATGCGAACAGAGGCCACATAACAAAAAATAACCAGAACAGAAAAAAGACACTGGGTGCCAGGGCATTTATAGTCATCCTGGATTCCAACCTCAAACATCTTGTTACTCAAAAAATTGAGCTACTCTCAAGTTCAGCAACAAAAGTAGAGTTCTGTGTTTCTAGATTTAAATAAAATTTGAATTTTTTTCAAGAGATGGGGTACTGGTCCCCAACGTAGCTAAATAATTGATTACAAAGCTTTTTAGAGTAACTCTTACTATCACCTGTGTTCTGGTCTGGAGGTCAAAAATTGCTTTATCTGTTGGTCTTGCCCCGTTGAGACATGAGGAAGTCTTACAGCTATGAAGAGGAAACAGAGATCCTGAGCATTGAGGACCACGAAGGCAAGTGCCTGCTGCTGTGGTAAAGCCCTTCAAGGCCAGCATATAATGTTCTAATAGCCATGGGCGTGTTTACATTGAGGTGTGTGTATGTGTGTAATGTGGTTATAAAATATGGAAATAGACCTCAAATAATTTCTTTTCTTATAACCATATGAGCAACATAAATCTTTAATCAAGGAAAATAGTATAAATGATAAGTACCTCCTTTGCACGGAAGTCTAGGAATTCTTTTTTATCGCTTCCATATTAGACTGTTTCTCTAGATTTGGGGAGAAAGTATTGTTCTACTTCTGTGGGATTCATATTAGTTTGACAGAAAAATGCGGAAAAGGGGGGATTTAAAATTTCAAGTTATTTTTTTACATCTGTCTTTCTCCAACTCATTCTCTACCTTCCATTTCAGTTCCTCAGTTTTTAGGGCCCTCATATTTTCTCTCCTTTTTTCTTCCTCCATAACCTCTAAAATCAGATCACAGATCAGTGTAAGATTTGGACCTGGCTTGCCTGCTACTGCCGGGGGTCTTTAGCAAGAGCTTCTAAGATACCGGGGGGAACAGAACCACACTCATTTGTCTCAAACCAGCATGTGGGTAAGCTACCAAGTTACATGATTTCTTGCAGCAGTACAGTAATACTATAGCTCCCAGTATCAGTCATCCATTTGTAGCCTCCTGTCTGATTTTCAACCAGCAATGATTTTAATCAACATTACAATTGCCTAGGGTACTCCTTTTTAAAAATGATGTCTGGAAAAGAAGGGGAAGGGGCTGGTCAAAGAATATGTACGAATGACCCATGGACATGGACATTAACTGTGGGAGCCAGGAGTGGGCTGGGTGGAGAAGGGAAAAGGGGAAAAACTGGGACAACTGTAATAGAATAACAATAAAAAATTTTTAATTTTTTTAAACTGAAAAAATGATGTCTAAGTCCCTACTCTATATCAATAAATCAGAATAAATACTGAAGTCCAGACTTTACTTATTTTATATACTTTAAATGTAATTTTCATAAGCAGGTAAGGTTGAGAACCACTTAGAAGCTAGAAAGGCAGTTTTAGGAATTATAGGTATAGACCTGAACTAGAGTTATGGGTATAGATAATTATGGTTTTAGGGCATTAGACTGCTTATGTTTTCATAAATGTTTCCTGTTATTGTGTGCTTAAAAATTATCCAAGATATACCATTACTTCTAAGATAATCCAGTTACTATGTGCGTGATTTCCCACCTCTCTGTTCTCCCACAGGCAACTTATGATTTAACCATCCCGCGTTGTTTCTGGTTTTATCCACCTGCGTCCCTAACTGTTAGCGCCTGGAGAGTGTGGACAATGGCTTCTCATTTCTGTAGATCTGAGTACAGACCCAGATACACACAAATAATGAACTCAAAAATAAGTCCAGAATTGTGTGGGTTTGTGTGATCATCTCAGTTGGTCAGTAAGCCAATCTGAAGTGATGCTTTTATAATATGTGGTTTCATGGACCATTGTCAATGTAACTGCATGGATAGACTCACTCATTCAAACTTTATTGTAAAACTCTCATAAAGCAGATGCTGTCCTAAGACCAGAGGACGTACTGTGAAAAGGATGTTAGTTAGCATGCGCATTTTAGTACATGATTTTTATAAATACTGGGAAGCATGCAAACAGGTGAGAAAAACATGCTTTGGTTGCAACTAAGAAATATTAAATATAGACATTATACTGTTCCTTACTTCTGCATAATTAATATCATGCAACACAATAGTAAAGACACATATTACAACACCCATCTCTGCTAATATGTTTTTAGTGTTTTTGTCCCCATAAAGCATCCCTGTTTGCCTACAGTTTGACTTGACTACTTATTCCTGGGGAGTATTTCATAATTCATACAGAGAGTTTTAACACTTATTTTTTTTAAAAAGGTATTTCAGATGTGTTAATAAATAAGAAAGATAAGTTAAATGAAATATTCCAGGAACAAAGATACAGAATTTGATGATAAACAATGCAGATTTATAGAATATGGATTTAGTAAGATAAGAAATAGAGGGAAAGAATTATATAATTTTATATAACAAACTTCAATTTTATTTAAAGGCATACCATGCACTATTTTTAAAAAGGAATGTTAAAGGAAGAATATTTTCCTCTTTCTGGCCAATATGCTATAAACAGAGCTTACGGCAATGATGCCTCTGAGTTATGGGGAAAATATTAAAACAGATTTAGAGATGCAACTAAATATCAGAGTGTCTTTGGCAACAGAATAGCTACCCAGAACCATACTGTACTTAATAGTTTGAGAAATGGGAACAGAATCATCTGATCCAAAAATAAATAAATAAATATATAATGCCTTCTAATAACCCATGACTAGAAATGTGTCTCTTTGAATACAGAGTATGTTTTCCTTCTCCAAATCATCTCAAATTACATAACTGGTTAGGACTTGCATCTCACTCATCAAATTCTGGATTCATGGGGAAAGTGCAGGGCAGAAGGGGCCCAGGGCACTAGGAGCAGCTGAGGACAATCCAAAGACAAATGTGCTTCTCCGGCAAGGGCCAGACCTCTCCCTGGAGGGAGTTGACCTCGTGCGGCAGGGTGGAGGCCACATCTGCTGCTGTCTGAGCTTCCACAGGACCAAATCATGAACCCAACATCCTGCCATGAACCACCTCAAGCTGCCACTCTGGGCCCTCCAGGGACTGCTTTTGATTGAAATGAATTTCTTTAAAAAAAAAAGAAGAAGAAGAAAAGCAATACACAATGTGAACACTTTTGTCACTGATGTTGACGTGCAGCTCTAAAATTTAGGCTTGCTCCAGGTCTGGCTTCCTTTGAAACATACAAAAAAGTAACAGAGTGAACATACAGGGTCCACTGCACTTTGGGCAAAATGATTTAGTCTTTGGGAATCATGAAAGCAAAATTAGAAAGAGATGAAGGCTTTGGTTAGGCTTTGAGGCCTGTTTATCCTTCTGTTTGATTGGGTTGCTTTTCATTTTCTGAAACATAACCCAGGGACTTATAACCAACTTGCTGCTTCAGCTGAAATATGCTCTTGTCACTGGGAAATGTATTTCCAGCTCCCAAACAGAGCTTGCTAGACAGTAGTGCAATTACATTTTGAAGCAACATACACTTTGACATGCTGCAACTTAAAGGAGATATGCTTTTACTACTTGTGTAAAATAGAATTGAAGAAAATTGACCAAAGGCTTATATAAAGAGATAGGAAGTACATGGCAAAATGCTTTTTCTTCCTACAAATTTTTTTACCATGTTTAAAGTTTGAGATTCTTACAAAGATTTGGAAACATGTTTTGGCAAGTTAACAACTTGGTAACTAACTCACTTCCTTCAAGTTTTTGCTGCAACTTCATCTTCCCCAACAAGTCTTCTCTGACCATTATATTTGATATGGAACAGAATTCCTGATCCCTTCTAACCTGTTCTACTTTTTTTCCCCATAACCCTTTTCACCTTCTAACATACTATATAATTTACTCGTTTATTATCATGCCTGTTACTTATTGTAACAGGCCCAGTTCATTCCTCTGAGTCTTCCTCTTGAACTAACATTGCTAAAATTACACAAGAAAGAACAATAAATAAGTTTTGTGAGGGTATGAGGAAGAGGGAACTCTTGAGCACTTTTGCCAAAAACATAAATTGATACAGTTATCTAAATTTTTAAAATGGAACTACTAGGAATCCCATTTCTGGGTATAGAGCCCAAGGAAATGAAATCACGATCCTAAGAGATATCTGCCCTCTCATATTTGTTGCAGCATTATTCACAATAGCCAAAATACAGGAAAAACTTAAATGCCTGTCTCTGTAGGAATGGATAAGGAAGATGTGGTATGTTTATATGATGGAATACATTTCAATTTTGAAAAGAAAGGAAAGCCTGCCATTTTGCAACAACATGAATGAACTTGGAGGATATTCTTTTGAGTGAAATAAGCCAACAGAGAAAAATAAATACTATATGATCTCACTTATGTGTGGAATCTAAAAAAGTAGAACTCAGAGAAAGCAGAAAATAGACTAGTCACTGTCAGGTTGTGGAAAATGGGGCAAGAGGGGAGATATTGGTCAAAGAGTAAAAATTTTCAGCTACAAAATTAATAGATGCTGGGATCTACTCTACACAATCATGATTATAGTTAATAATATTGAATGGTGCACTTGAAATAGGCTAAGAGAGTAGATCAAGTAGATCTTAAGTGTTCTTACAACACCCACACATACACTCATACTCACGCACACACATGGTAACTATATGAGATGATGAATGTGTTAATTAGCTTGACCGTGATCATCACTGATGTGATATACATATATCAAGTAATCACATTGTACATTTTAGGTATGTACAATTTTAATTTGTTTATTATACCTAAATAAAGCTGGAAAATAAAAATAAAATAATACAACAGTGTTAGTAATCATTGGTGCTCAATGATATCAGCTTAATATATATTATTCTCAAATAAATCACTACAATGTCAAACATTCTAATTTTTAATACAGCCTATAGAATTAAAAACTCAGACGCCATTTCCTCTATATACAATATTTCCTAAATATATGCATGCAGGAATTGATTATCACAGAATTGCTGATGATTCCTAAAATGTTTTCCTGTTTTTCTTCTTTCACTCATATTGCTTTGCCTTTCTTCTGCTGTTGAAATTGCCCGTCAGTAAATGAATGGATCAAAAAATTGTGGTACATATACACAATGGAATTCTATGCAGCAGAGAGAAAGAAGGAGCTACTACCCTTTGCAACAACATGGATGGAACTGGAAAGCATTATGCTGAGTGAAATAGGCCAGGTGTTGAAAGACAAATACCATATGATCTCACCTTTAACAGGAAGCTAAACAACAAAACAAACAAGCAAGCAGAATAAAAACAAAGACACTGAAGTAGAGGACAAGGGGACAGTGATCAGAGGGAAGGGGATTTAAGGGGAAAAAAGGGAGAGGGATTTGGAGGAGCAAATATGAAGGACACAGGGACGAGAACTAAGGGGGTGGAAATGGGAGGGAGGTGGGAGCACAGGGTGGGGGGGGCTGGGATGGAAGAAATAGACAAAAAACTGTACTTGAAAAATAACTAAATAAAATTATTTTAAAAAAAAGAAATTGAAAACACTTGTCAGCCACATGTCAGCCATTGTTCTGCCTCTTTTTCCATGATTCAGACATATAAGAAAATCATAAATAAATATAGTCAAATATATTGTAAAAACTATATGTCTAAAGGGATTAACCAATATTTATGCCATACATTATCTATCATGTTCATTATTTCTGCAATTGAAAAGGAACAACTGGGTTTGGAGGTAGAAAGAGACACTGCCACTTCACTTAACAAAGGAAATTTTATGAAAGCTGTTATGCATATATACAATAAAAATATTACAAAAACTAAATTTGCATCTGAGAGTGTCTCCTGTAACTCCCCTCCAATATAGTCAGCTCAGCGTATGTCTGCAAACTGTTCAGTAGCTAAAAAGAGACTATTCTGAGAACAGGACAAGGCTAAAATTTTAAGATCCCCAGACTGATCATTTGCCATCAATACTAAAAATGGAACCTAGTGATCTATGAGATAGTTTCCCATTGTAATACTCATTTTTCATGTATTTATCAAATAGTTAGTGAGAAATTATTATATAAAATACTGTGAGAAGCACTGAGGGAGATATGCCCACAAGACAAGAACATTCCAAATCTCCACCAATAAAGCAAGGTAGAGAAGGACATCATGCAATGTGGGGTATGTCAGCAGAGAGAGGAGGAAGTAAGGGACACGCAGTGGAAGAGTTTGAGTAAGACCCTGAAAGACAACATGGAGTCAGGCAGATTGATATAGAAAAGCAGTGTAGATATGTGTATTTTCATCAGAGAGATACTTGTAGGCAGGAACACTTGTGTGAAAATGAAGTCATAAAAATATACACTTAATATAGCTAGGAAGCATTTGTAGACAAAGAGGAAAATGGGTAATTAAGAGGTAATTAAGAGCTCAGAAGAAATATCAGTATTTACGGGAATGATGAAGGGGTCTGTCTAGTGAGCAGTGAGATGAACTATTGGAGTCATAATTTTGTTCATTGATGATCTTAACAAGTTTCATTTTAACATAACAAAAATTTTAAACTGAAATAAGTTGAAGAGTAGAAAGAGCTAAAGCAGTGGAAAGTCATTAGAGGCTTAGCTTACGTGCCACATCAGTGAAGAAAAAGGGTACCAGAAGGTGGTGGCTTGAGTACAAGGTAAGGTTGTAGTGAGCTTTTTAAGGATGGAGGCAGTTTACACGACCTAGACAGAAAGAATGGAATTACAGAAAAGCAAAGTATGAAAAAAAAAAAAAAGCAAGACTAAAGGGAATTTTTGAATAATGGACCTGGGGAAATTGAGAGGAATGATTGAGTATATAGGTAGAGTTAACACTTTGCAGAGAAGACACATGGCTTGCTCTGAAATAAGAATGTAATTCATGCAATTTTAGGAGTAGAGAGGCAGGAGAGTAACAGGGTCTTATGCAAATTACACTTACTTGCTCTGAGAAGGAAATGATAGGAGAGGATAAGGCCCCCTTTTTAAATGAGGGATTAAAGGCAAAAAGAGGGCTATAGAAACATGATAACGCTTTGCCACAACTTTGGGGGAAAGACAAGGAACACAGCCTCCCACAAGTCAACCTCTGTAATCGTCTGGAACCAACAGAAGTGACACACCTGAAACTGTTCCTTTGGAAGAGTCTCTCTCAGCACAGTGTACTACGGTTGAGTTGAGTTAAACCAAGGAGTAGAAGACAAGTTAAGAAACTGATGACATACTTTATATACAAATGCAATAAGTGTATTTAGAATTATTACTGGTAATAATAATAGGAGTAAAAGAAAAACATACAGCATCTCACAATTATTTTCTCACACAAATTTTATACCTAGTCATTTCCCTTATTTTCATTATCAACTTAAAAGTTGATAGAATAGATTTTATATAACCCACTGTGCAAATTTCTTTAAAAAGACAACTTAAATAACTTTCTAAGAAAATATAAAATTGATTGTAAACCAGACCTAAGACAAAATTATCCTTCCATTTTGTCCATAAATTTTATCATTAAACAACATTAAAGTCACTATCTGTCTCATAGAAATCATTCCCTCGTGGCTAGAACAGAAGGTTTGGATTCCATATGGCACACATTTTGCAGCAACTAGAGACCAAGGGTTCAAAATGAACCTTAACCTGTTTTCCAATTTTAGTTATTATGCCATTGCCTAGATTTTTTAGAATATAAATTTGACCTTGGCATATATTCCTATTTATTAGAATACAAACAATTTTCTTTAAGCACAAGCAAAAATGGTAGAATGACTATTATTTCAGCCATTTTAGGAAACATCAAAATCATCCTAGTTCAGAAGACAAGCTATGATCAGCTATAACAAACCACCACACATCATGGACCAACTGAATTTAACAAGAGCTAGTTCACATTTGGTCTTTTCCGCTGGCTGATTCATTTTTTAAAAGTTCATAATCTACAGTGTCTTGTAAGATACAAGGATACAAAACAAATTAGGGCTGCAAAAAACTGGCCAAATTACCGTGCTTATCAACCTGCTAGGAATCACCAACAGACCATGCATCTACTTAATCTCCACATTAGGAACATGTTCCTGTTCTAAGCATATTACATGGAGGTCCGTCAGCTTTGGAGTGAGCATATTTGCCTGTTTTGCTTGTTTACAATGTCACTAATGGTGGAATTTCATAACCACAGTGCGCATTGTCTCCTCCTTGCCTGGTACTCCTGGAAATTTTCTGGGAGCAAACCCTGGCCTGCAAAGGGTTTGGCAAAGTCCTAAGAGTCCTTCTCTAGAATTTTTTTATCCAGAGCTGGTACAGAAGCTCCCTTCAACTTTCATGTGAGAATGTAAACTCAGAATGGTAAGGACCACTCACCTAACAAAGACACCCACGAGATAAAGCCAAAATAGAGGAAAAAATGCCAAAGACACACAGAGAATCTTGCCAACATTCAATTCTTAGTTCCAGTCTCCTCCAAACCCAACTTCACCCATACTTTTCCCACAACTCAGTGCATCTGCTTTTCAGTAGATCTCTAGGACAAGAAAAGCTATTAAATAGACCTTCCCACTAGGATTCACTGATTAGGAAAAGTGGTGGTAAGTTTGCTGAAATGTGGGGAGAGGGAATTTACTACAACTCATTACCATATTGCATAGAGCTGAAGAACATGATCACATGGGCAGGCATAAAATCTAAACCTGAACTCCATCTTTCATTAATACTTAATTTCAGAAAATTTATTTAATACTTTTAATTCCAAGTTCTCCTTCTGTTAAAGAGGGGTCATAAGATTAGTACCTATCTTGTATGTTTATTAATTGCATGAATTGAGAGTGATATGGTATTCCCATTAGAGTGTTTGGTACATAATAACTATTCAATAAGATGTTCCTATTATATTCTATTATTATATATGTTGGTGGTCATTAGTGTTATTAACAGGTGAGGAGAAAACCAGTTATTCAGAAACTAACGTTGACACTGAGGCAGTAGAGATGGTGCAGACCTGTATTAGGAATTATGACAAACACCGTATTCTATCAGTTGCATTTTGCAGAAAATTATTGAACAGTTCAGTCTCTCCCTGTTTCAAGTGTTTTGAGATCTAAGTCGAAGTAAGAAAAGACAATAAATCCAGTCAGCTACACTTCTATATATCCTTTTTTAGTAACATATATATTCAAAAATTTTGCCCATTTAAAAAAAATAAGTTTTTTAAAAATTTATTTACATGAATGCTGTATTTATATTTAATCTGAGTATTTTTTCAAAGATGTGTATAGCAAATCTTCCTACTCTTGTTTGAATTTTTACTATATTAATGGTGTCTTTAATGAAAGGGAATTCTTAATTTTACTGAGCACAATTCATCAATCTTTTCCTTTAATATTATGGTTTTCATGTGCACTGTTTATAATAGGTTTTCCTAAGACAAAGATATGAAGACTCACACTTGCTATCTATAGAAGTTTTGCTTTCATTAGCTTTCACCTTTTTTCTGCCATACAACTGAAACTAATATTATTTCTGTCTGCCATACAAGGTAGGGTTCAAAATTCTTTTTTTTTTCTGTATTCATACCAAAGTAAGTCAATACCACTTGTAAAAAAATCAGTATTTTCCCAACATCTTACAATGGAACTTTAATTGTAAGTTGCAAAGTGTATGAATGTGATTCTATTATTTCTGGAGTCTGCATTCAGTTCAATTATGCTGTTTGCCTTTCTTTATGCTAATATAATTCCATATGTTTTAGTTAATATGTCTTTCAGCTCAGCTCTTTGAGACTTTGTTTTTCTTGATTCTTTGAATCTCCATATAAGTTTTAGAAAGCTTATTAATTTCCACAGAAAAAAGTTGTCTAGGGATTCTGAATAATATTGCAATGAATATATAAGCATTTGGAGGCAATTTTCATCTTACAATATTTGCCCAATCCATGAATATTATATACCTTCCATTTATTTAGATCTTCTTTAATTAACCTCACTAGGGATATACTTTTCATTTTAATATCTTAGACCACTTTTGTGCAATTTATTCCTACATATTTGATTTTACGTATGCTGCCATAAATAATACATATGCTAAATTTATTTTTGTGAATTGTTTGCTGCTAGTGTAAATTGATCTTTTATCTGGAAAACTTGTAAAATCATTTGTGAATACTAATGGCACATCTGTAAATTCTTAGTGAAAAAAGAGCATTTATAAATTCTCCAAATTACAAATGTAAGTGAAAGATGTAAGAGACTTTGGGAAAAAGTCAGACATTTCAACCTTCCTTTTCTCTTTATCTTATAATCTCCCTCCTGGTAAATAGCAGAACCTTCAACCCAGAAGCCTAGTACTCATCTGTGATACTTTTTCCTTTCATTGTTTAATATTAAGCCATCAAAATCTGTGACCCCCCCAATCACTCCTTCCACTGTTGCCCCACACTCCTGCTTTATTTGGTTTAGGTCCTCATCATGCCCTGCCAGGATGGTTAAAAGAGGCATCAAACCAATTCCTACCCTTCCAGTGTATCCTTCCCCATGAAAGCTTGCCACAACACTCTCCTATTTGTAGAAGACATATTAAAATTGGCTCTTATTTTAATTTTGTGCATTCACTTGAATGCAGGTTCCTAGATGATGACTTACTTCCTGATTTAGAATACCATTTCCCACAGGACTGTGTTCAGGGGCTATAGGCCCTTGTGCATATCCCCATTTATATGACTTTTCTCTGCCTTACATAGCAGAGTATAAAATTTAAGCAGAGACACAAGCAAAAGATTTAACGCTTTTGATTAATTTGGACATTTGGCCATAATCCAGTTTAAATAACCTAGATGATCAGTTCAGGCTAGAGTTCTTTTATAATTATGGAAATGTTCTTTAATGTTTTTCTTGTGATATAATTAATCTTCATGACCTCTGTAGTGCCCAGAGAGAACATGCATAAAATGATCAATAATAAGCTTTTAAAATATTTTATTTATTCTGTTGTAGTTAGCAATGAATTCCTGAGCCAAGTGAATAATGTAAATACTTTTATTAAGTGCACGGATCAAACTGCTTGATAGCCTTGCACTAAACTCATGCTTGTGCTAGAATGCAGGGGCCTGATGTTTTAACCGTCTAAGCGACCTCAGAATGCTAAGCCAGTAAATGTAGCTCCGCATGTTCCTTGCATTAACAATAATATATCAACAATTTGATATTTTCATGGAGGAAGGGTCCTGAGGAGAAGTATATATTTCTTTTTAAATGTAGTGTTTATCTTCAGTGAACGCATTTCTAATTTTTAGCCTTTGAAGTATCACCTGAGGCAATTTTACTTGCTGTAGATCTAAGATATGTCCATTAGCAACAGGATTGACTAATATAAATGAACTTTATGGTCGATGGCACAAGGAACTAACATGACTCAAATAAAATAACCTTGATAGTCCTTGCTGCATTTGTGGAAATTTTTATGACCTTGACTTTTATGATCTCTGCTAGTATTTGGGGATAAACATAATTAACAAAAATTAAAATAATAAATTTTCCAGTTGGTAGAGTTTCCAAGTTTATTTGGTGGATGGGGAACTAGCATATTCATGAAGCTGTACTGATTCACTTCCTTTTAATTGATGAAATTTCCTGAGATGACACAGGGAAACCTCTTTCTATTCCAGCCACAGGTATTTCCGTTAAATTAGTCTTACCTTATTCTTCTTCAAAGGACATCAACTTCATCAGATCACAGTTGAAGGCACTCAAGAAAACCAGTGCTGCAAATGGAAAATCTAATTCACCATTTGTTTGAACAGAGTCTCTAAATTGAAAGCAGAAGTCTCCTATGCTTCTGTCGAATCCACTAGAACTGGTCTGAAAGCTCGAATTGAAGTGTATATACTCAACAAATCCAAGGCTAAGTGAACCATCTGTAGGTCTATCATGGTGTGATGAGGGACAGTGTGAGTTTTTATGGAAGCCAGTCAGACTGCCCCTGCATGCCGCGGGCCAGCTGCTTCAGTGCTTTGTGTGGTGGCTACACAATGTTTTATTATCACCCTTAACAGTGGAAGAACTTACAGAAAATGTAAATCTCTGCTTCAAAAAAGTACGTAGCATATAAATATATCCCATAGTATCTTCGCATAGTTAGAAACTCTAACTATGCTTCTCTATATTAAAATATGGGGGGAGTTAAATTTTCTCAATGTGATAACCCTATGAGATATTGTTTGTATTGTTATATTTGTTTTATATATTTATAAAGTATTTCATATTGCTCTTAAGAGTCATTAAAAGATCTTATCCATCCAGTAAGCTTACATGAGTTCAAATCTTACGTAGCACCCTGGTTATTGGGTTTCAAAGATATTAATTTGTAAGAATAGGGGCTATTGTTATATGTATATTACGACCAGAAATTTGGGGAATTTTCTGGAACAGGTCATTTTTGGAATAACAATACATACATAAGCAAAGGTTTAATTGTCCTAATTACTCACACTCCCCAAGTGTCTCCCTGGTTTGTCCCTACAATTATTTAGGGACCACATACCAACTCGGCACAGTGTCTCGATGTCCCCTGGCCAAAGAGGAGCAGGATGCGAGTTATTATCCCTTTCATTTAATATTTTCCATTCAGCCTAAGATTTATGATTATATTATCTTTATTAGCAGCTGAATGGAATTCTTTACGCATATATACCAAATTCTTCTTTTAGAATTATTTTTATTTTTTAGAAATATATTGAATTCAAGCTGCCACCTTCTTTACATAGAAAAATGACTCTAAATACCTGTAGCTAAATATAGGTATTTGTATATGTCTATTTTTAATTTTCTATTCATAAATTTGAAATACTAGCTAAGCATAAGTATATCATCAGCTCTTGAGTAAGACAGACATGAGATAAATCCTGACACTACATATGCCACTTAATTTTTTATGCACTTTAAGTCAAGGACAATAATGACCATTTGGGTAGTTACAATAATCAAATGAGATGAGTGTATAAATGTGCTTAGTCAGAATATAGTAGATACTCCAAAATGTAGTAATTAAAATTATAATTATCACTGCTGCTGAATATTTTTGGAATTTTGGTTCTGTTACCTGGCATATCAGATAGCTGAAAAATTCATAACTATGTTTAATTTCAATCTCCATCCCAGTCATTGATACAGATGTTTAAAATATAGCCACGGCACAAAATTTACTGCCACAAAGATTTCATTCTAGGTTAAAATATATTTATTAATAAATAATTGGTGCATAAATTTTCAACCAGCTATGAAGCAGTAAATGTGACAATTATTTAACTTCCTACTGCCTGCAGGTATCAGGGGGAGCTCTGTCAAACACCCTGCTCACACCCGCAGAAACGTGCAAACAGGGGTCACGCCTGCCCAAACCTCAAGATAAAATACCGAACCACTCCACGAGCCTGTGACAACCACTGGTGATGGCAATTTTGCCATTATTTGCACACAAAATATCTGTTGAGCTAGTTCATTCAGCACATTTCTTCATTTCTGTCACCCACTATTATTCTCATTTTGAAAACTGAAAGGACATTTTCTCACCTGGTTTCTCCCTCATGTCTTGAGTTGCTCTGTGATCACATTGTCACTGCCTACTTTCTAGCAGGATTTCAATTCACTGAGGCCGAGAGATTTAAATTAACTTGAGGAAGCTTATTGTCTTCCATTGTTCTCTCCCCAATTATACTTATGCTACTTTCATCATTGTTATTTACTCACCTTTCAGCTTTTTGAAAAATGTCATAATAATTTTAAGACGCAGAGATTTCTTACAATTCTGAACTATTCAGGATTATCTGTTCATACCACTCCTTCAGCATTAATAATACTATCTATAACATTGTACATTAATGTTTCCCCTTTATGTCTTACATTTACTTTTTGTAGCATTGGTATACCTTGAGCACCAACTATGATAAGTTAAAATAGTTAAGCACAGTGTGTGGTGAAAGGTGCTAAATTATGAATCAGATTATTAGGCTTTGGTCCCTCTGTGACCATTGAAGAGCCACATAACGTCACTGGGCCTCCTTTCCTCACATGTAAGATATTGAAGTCAGACTTCATGCATTTTAAATATCTCTTTATTCTCTAAATGCTTTGACGGGTGTTATAGCCTATAAGCTCCACAAAGCAGAAGGTGTGTGTGTCCTGTCCATTCTTATCTCCCTGGGCACTTAAAATGAGAACATGCATTCAGTCAAAAAAGAGGCAAGGGAACTAAGAAGTGCAAATAGGTAATTACAGAATAGCCATGGGGATGTAAAGTGCAGTGTAGGACATGGGGTAGCCAAAGAACTTACACGCATGACCCATGGACATGAACAATGGTGGGGGGATTGCCTGAAGGAGTGGAGGTGCTGGGTGGACGAAGACAAAGGGGGAAAATCAGGACAACTGCAATAGCATAATCAATTAAAAAAATTTTTTATTCTGTGCAAGCTACTCTTCAAGGTCCTCGAACTAAAGAAATAAACAAACCCCTTCCCTCCTGAGTTTTCTTGTGAAGAGAGAAATATAAACTGCACAATATGTTAGAAATTTAATAGTAATGAATACAGCAGGGAAAAGGGTCTGGTTTGCAAATCTTGAAACAGTAGTCAGTATAAGCTTCACTGTGAAGGCTACAACTAAGTAAGACTGGAAAGATGTATAGGGACGATATAGACATACTGGGAAAGAGCATTCCCAGAATCAGGAAGAGCCCACAAAATTCCTGATGTTCTAAGTGTCTAGTTAACTAAGAAGGGGCCAGAGAGACTAGTACTAAAGAAGAGGTAAGAAAAGTAGTAGCAAGGTGGCAGAGAAGGGCTTTGTGGCCCAGGTCACTGTGAAGAAACTTGACTCTCCCTGTAAGATGGTGAGCCTTTAGACAGTTTTGCACCAAGAGATGCTGTGATCTGATTTGTATTTAAAAGATAACACTGGAGGCCAGGTTGAGATCAACCTGTAGGGAGAACTAGAATAAGAGCAGTAATACATTTTAAGATGATGATGCCGCTGATAGCAGTGGAGGTGGTAGGAAGTGGTAGTATTCTGGACATTTTTTTAAATCAGAGACAATGGGAGTTTTTGAAAGAAAGACAGATGAAAGATAACTTTAAGGTTTTAGCCTGACCAACTAAAGGAATGCAGTAACAGTGAGTGAGATATAGTGGAGCAAGCTTCAAGAAGAAGACCAAGAATTTAATTGTAATATATCTGGTTTGAAATTTCTATTAGGTATAAATAATTGCTCAGTAAATATGTACTGACTAATTATACCTAATATGTATCCTTTTGTATACATAATAAACTATTGAAAATAAAGTTATAAAGCTGGCTCCCACAACTTTTCTTCATTCCAAAAGACTTTTCCCAGTGTATAAATATTGTCTATCTCAGTGCAATGGAGCGGGGGTATTCTCACAATTCAGAGGTACGATTTTATACGTAGTGATCAATTAAACATCTGGGATAGCCCCAATACACAGAGGTAAGACACATTTCTAGCATATTTTAATAGTATAGATCAACACCCATCTAAGACAGCTTTCCAGAAGATTACACAGTCTTCATATATTTTTTTGTTTATAATTACAGTAGGTAAAAATGCTTCTATTAGTGAAAAATTTTGAGAACTTCTTTAGATCTTTGATAGAATTCCGTTACAAAGAGTTCAAAAGCCATTACAAATAGTACAAAACATTATTATTATTCATTACTTTGATTACCATAATTTCTAGTGCACAGATATTTTTAACAGAGAGTGAAATATGATCAGGTGGAATTAACACCTGCTGTGCATTTACATGCTGCTTCTGCACCGAGCTCCTTTAAAACTGAGAGCCTGATCAGGGTGGGTGCTGGTTAACACGGAGGTGATTTTTTTTGCAGCTGCAGATCTTGGGACGAGACTCTAAACCAAAGCTAGTCTTCCAAAAATTGGCACAGTGCAAAACTCAAGTAGCTAGATTTACTATTTTCTATAACAAAATTAGCTTCTTTTTCCTCTGCTATTTTCTCCTTCCTAAACCTCTAAGATTGTTCCCAGCAATATAATAATTTGGAAATAAGTATTTACTAAAGATCAATCACAATGGAATGTTAAAATATTATTGAGATTAAAATATAAGTCAACAAGAAAATAATTTATGCTCAGCTTTGAAGATGCACAATGTTAATTCAAGGAGGCAAAATACCCTTGTATTGCCTGCGCAGCCAACTGTTAAATGAGAAAAGTGTCTTATTTTTAATTTTGAAGAGCAACTATTTTTGAAGATTAGTGGCCCTTTTTCTAAAGCTATCTAATTAAATTCTTCACTTAAGCCATCTAGTCTAGAAAGATCATTATACCAAGAAAAATGTTTCAACATGTTTGGATCTTCAAATCAGGGGCTCTTTTAAATGTGATCTTTAATTAATTCAACCATTTTTGATTATTTTAATATCTTCTTTGAAAATTTCCTCTCAAAATGAGAGAAACATTTTAAAGATATGCCTTAACAACGTCTAATGTATAATATCTAGCATATCTCTTCCTGGCATGGTGCCTACCATACAAAATAACTGATGATTATTTTAAGTAAATAAACGGGCACTTCATCAAAAACAGAGGCCCCACTACCACAGTTTATTGAAGCAGAAAGTAGATGACCATCTTCCAGAGACACTGCTGAAAAGACCCCTCGGGAAATAGAAAGTTGGGAAAGATGACTCATACAATTGCTTTGTTGCCTAGAATTATTTGATCCTACACCTTCAATACAGTAACGCTTGCACCTTGTAATTCCCTGCTGATCTTTCACCTGTTGTGGGAGAGCAATGCAGGCTTAAGAGGGTAGCTTTCTGACCCAATTTTCTCATCTATGAAAGGTTCTTATTAATTTTTTCTTAGGGTAGGAAGAAGTGTGTGGGGACACGCAGGCTTTGAAAATTGAACTTGTGACACTTGACAGGAAGTGAAGTTGGCTTCACTGCAAAAATCCAATAAAGAAAGGGGTAACCAAACCAGAATACAGTCCCAAATAAGCCCAAGACATTGTAATTTTAGTCCCTGAAAATGATGTATCTCATTCTTTTTTTGTTTAATCAAACCTCCCTTTCCTGCCTTTGAAGTTGTATGAGTTGGAGTCACTACTGCCTACTGCCTCAAGATTAACTTCATTAGCCCTCTGTCACTAGTAAAAGGGGACCAGTCCAGATGGGACATCCCTGGAACAGAGTGCCATCACGCCGCCAGCTTGACTTACTACTTCATCCTCTGTACTGCATTTTTCACTCTTCATGATAAAAATGGTAACGCGACAACATTCCAGACAAATTTTATTAAATTTTATGACTGCATATTTGCTTTCCTGAATTAAAGTACCAGTGTTTGCTTTTTAGTTTACTTAAAAAATTTTTCCCTTTATTCAGAACTAAAGAAAATGTGTAGATTATGAATAAAATTTTTCTGCCATACTCATTTCTTCTTTTCATCTAATATTTCTACTCCTTCCCTCAGGTTCCCTTGAATCCATTATGTTCTAAGGTTACATTTTCTACTCACAATAAACATGATGCTACTTTGCCTTCAAGAGCTTGATACATAGAATTTGCTTTACATCACAAGGTTTAGATGGAAACACTTAGCTATATACTCAACATTTATTGAGTGCACACTATATATTAGGGATTAAGATAGATGTGAAAGATACAAAATTGTTTCTACACAAATTATGTGTTCAGTTACTTCAGGTAACTTAAAATCTTTGGGCAGTAAAATAGATGTTCCAATACATGGAAAGGAAAGGAAAAGAGAATAGAGAATGGATTAAGTTAATTTGGGGTATCTAAGGGAACACATCTGTTTTACTTCTCTCTACTAAGAGTTACATGAGATATCAAAATAAAGATAGAAAGGTAATGTTTGCAAGCTTGGCTATTCGCTACTGATAGTTTTGCAAAAGCACCCAGTCTAGCTGCATAATGACCCCCACCTAAAAAAATGTGTATTAACTGATAGCGGCAGCTCACTGAGTCTCTGCAAAGGCCAAAGACAGAACCAGAGCAATGCAGGCCACTCGCGGGGAAGCCTCACTGCAGCTGCCCCAGACTCAAGCCCCGGCACTGTCTCACTGCCAGCTCTGGTCATGAAATAGTCTGGCAGGCAGAGGTCTCTTCATCACGCCTGTGTATCTTTCCCAGTAAATTCTGCCCATCACCCTCTGCCTCACATCACTCGCTCCTGAATCCGACTCTCATGTGTGATTGTCTGATTCACAGGGCCCTGGTCATTGATCTGATTCTAACTGAAGGAAGTTTAGGCAAAGAAACTTGGGCTTCTAGCTTGGGCAGTCTGGACCCCTAATGCACCCAATCCCCCAACAGAGAAAGTATTCAAAAGATGCTTAGCAGCAACAAGTATAAAAATAACCACTGGGGCATGAAAACAGACTTTAGACATAAAGTTTGTAAAGCCCTTATCAAAAACTCATTATACAACACTTAGTAAGCAGTAAGTGGTCGAGAAAGGATTTCTACTCAAGGAAGAAAACAATACTATGGAAGAAAAAATAATGCTTTAGGAAGGGGAGTGGACGTCCCCAAAAAATAGGTACCAAATTTTTTTCAAAATAATATATATGTTTTTGCCGCAGAAATATTAGGCACACTTTTTAACTGGTTGTAACTTTTTAACTTCTTCTTAGTAAAAGGTATTCAACCAAGACTTTAAGTTAGAGGTTAGAAAACCTGACTGTGCTTCTGTAATGGAGTCTGTGGGAAGAAGTTATTCACTCGATAGGCGCTTGCTTTACAGCACGCGCGCTCCGGAATCTGCGGTGTGCCTGCAAACGCGGGCCATTTGCAGCACACATGCAGGTGTGCTGCACGGCTCTTTACTACCTGCCAACGGCTTTACATAAAAGAAGCTGGGCTAAGGGTTCTTTTAACCATTGCTGCAAGCTGACAAGGTATTGAATGTGCTCTATTCAACAGCAGGAACTAAAAATCTCGTCGAAGTCACGCTGTTTTGAAGACAGTCTGGGCTGACTTCCACGGAGATAACAGAAGCTGCAGCATGAGGGCAGCTGATCGACTGCTCTTGAGAAAGCGTGATCTCTCTGACCTGGTGAAAGCCATAAAGGCCCATCACCCCCTGCGAACTACTGGGTGCTTTGGTGCGGCAGGCCACACCCTCCACATCATTTATACGGTATTGCCATTCATCCAACGGAGTCCAAACAGGCCCTCCACTGGGGTAGTTCCTAAATACTTCAGGAATTACACTAGGACTCAAGACGTGCTACATGATTTTATCTTTTCTCTCCCTGCCCCCCGTCTATTATTCATTTTCATTGATGTTTCATATGTGTCAAGTTGACAATGACAATGAAAGATTTTCAAAATCACTGTACAGGATATTGCTCTAATTGTCATTTTTTAAACCAAGATTTCATCCATCTTAATACTGATATAGATTTCAGCAAACCAGAGCAGCATCAGCAGGGGCTTCGCCTGGTGGGACAGAAATAATGTTGTCCTTATTCTGCTTGGATATCTAATGCCAGGAGACCTGGGTTTGAAATCTGTCTATGTTGGTTTTTGTTCTGTGTTTTTGTGTACATTTTACCCCAGCTTCAAACAAAGTCAGGAAACAGTGCACAGGGCTATAGTCAACATTAAATAAGGAAGCAGTTGTAAAAGCATGAATAACAGTACTTAGAATGTTGCAATTATGCACAGCATCCATCAGCCAGATCTCAATGTGGTTCCTTATAAATTTTCATAGGCAGCAAACACAGTATGTATTGAAATTAGAAAACTTGGTCAAATTGCATACTGTACTGCTCATGTAAACAGAGAGTATATTTAATTTTTTTTCAATTTCATCCTGGATTTTCTATTTGTAAATCAATGAAATGCCTTGGCCATTATCTTTATACTGCATCTGCTGGGTCTTCACCATAATATGCATTAGTAGAATTGAATATAAATATATTGTAACTTCTATCACATTGAAAACGGTTTTCACAAAGGAATTATTGTGAATATATATGACAAAAACATTCTGCAAACACATATTCTTTTTTCAGATAACTGTTTTCATCATGCCTTAAGTTACTTTTGAATATGTATGATGCACAGTTTTATAATATGTTTTACTATTCTTGAGCTGGTATGATAATAAAGATCTGTATAAAGTTTTATTTATCATATATCAAAAACAATTTTGATTTTATTTATGAAAGAATGATTTTTTAGAGGTTTTAGTTTGACTTCTGATCATTTAAAGCTTCGCATAATAATAACTAGTGGTTGGTGGCTGAAATATTGAATTAGTAAGGACAATGTTTTCCAAATAAGCATCTAAGTAACTAACATGAACTGGTTTTTGATCTTGAACTCCTGTAGAGATGGAACAACCAGAGTCACTCACACCAAGGCAGAGAGGGGAGCATGCTACTGGCTGAAATCCAATTAGGTAATTACATTTTTTTCAATATAAAATACTCATGTTATTTCAGTGAAATATTTTTCATTTTTCTGCATTCTCTTTGCCTTCTCTTTCCATATTCATTTTAGGTTAGACATGAAAATTAAATAGCTGCTAATTTATTCAGGGAGACTGACAACATTATTTCAAGAGGATGAGAAATGTTTGTGACATCAGTATGAAACTTACAAATAAGTTCCACAGTTTAAATATTTAGTGATGGTTCAAACGGTAAGTAAAAATAAGAAGCAGAAACTCTGACAAAGATGATAAGAGATGGGCTTTGAATTTTTTTACAATCAAAAATGGTTTATTTGTTTTGTTGATTAGGTTCTACTTAAAGGTGAGATCATACTGTATTAGTCTTTCACTGCCTGGCTTATTTCACTTAGCATAATGCTCTCCAGTTCCATCCATGCTGGTGCAAAGTGTAAGAGCTCCTTCTTTCTTTCTGCTGTGTAGTATTCCATGGTATAAATGTACCATCGTTTTTGATCCATTCATTTACTGATGGACACTTAGGTTGCTTCTAGCACTTGGCTATTTTAAATTGTGCTGCTATGAACACTGGGGTGCATAGGTTCTTTTGGATTGGTGTTTCAGGGTTCTTAGGATAGAATCCCAACAGCAGAATTGCTGTGTCAAACGGCAGTTTCATTTTTAGTTTTCTGAGGAAATTTGATACTGTTTTCCATGCAGTGGCTCCATCAGCCTGCATTCCCATCAACAGTGCACTAACAAAATATATAACCAGAGACACTGAAATTAAGAACAAACTGACAGTAACCAGAGGGAAGGTGGGAAGGGATAATGGGGAGACAAGGGGAGAGGGTTTTACGGAATAAAACTATAAAGGACACATGGACAAAACTGTAGGATCAGGGGAGGGAGGTGAGGATGGCTGGAATTGGGGGAGTAGTAGAGGGAAAATGCAGACAACTGTACTTGAACAACAATAAATTTTTTAAAAAAACAGTTTAAGCTGAAGAAAAGCCTATAGTAGTCTAGCCCAGGGGTCAGCAAGCATTTCTGTAAGAGACCAAGTAGTAAATATTCTAGTTTTTCATGCCATATAGTCTCCTTTACAACTACTCAACTCTGTTTGCCGAAGAAAAACAACCATAGGAAATACATAAGTGAATGAACCCATGTAGCTGTACCCCATGAATATATTGACAAAACAAAGTGGTGGGCCCAACCTGGCCTGCAAGCCACAGCTTGCATACCCTTTGTCTAATTTCTTCACTTCAGAGAATAGAAAGAGCATATTCAGAGACATTAAGTGACATACTTAACCAAAGTTCCTAAAAATTCAAGTGCAGTCAAGGTCGCATGTATTCTAACCTGCTGTTCTTTCCATCACATCTTTGTTATACAAATGAGCAGAAAACAGCCTCTGTGCACTGGCTCTTAGGTTGTTTATTTCTTCCCTGCAGACTGAGACCCTTTAGCTCAAAAGCCTGCCAGCACCAGACCCAAATTTGTGCACATCTAATTATTTTAAACATAGCCCAAACAAGCAAATGTCAAGCCATTTAGAGCTGGCCTGCTTTGAATACCCCATGAAACCTCACCCCACAGCGGTTACTCATAGGTAAATATTGATAAAGCAGGAACTTGCAGTTATAATGTCCTAAGCTGCTGCGGCCTGTCAGAGCTCTCTGATCCGCAGACTCCTGCCAGGTGGCTAAGCAACGCACCTACAGGTCTAAGCCCCGCTCAGGTTCCCCTCTTCCCTGAGAGTCCTCCTAACCCCCATCCCTTCCGAATAGCAGGCCCGAGCCCCAGCCTTGAGTCATTGAGTCACCCTCAGCACCCTTTCATTTCCTTTACAATCAATATGTACACTTGCATGTGACTTATCACATTGGTGGCTACATCTGTGTGCTGGTCTTTTCCATGCAAAAATGTCTGACCTGTAAAATGTACAGGATGAGGCAAAAATAGCTTGACAGTTGTTCCTATGGAAAATATACAATCATTAATCAGTAATAATATAAAAATAAAGTCTGTGTTTTGTACACTCGTAACTGTAAATCTACTTTGCCCCACCCTGTATTTTATAGATTCTATAATTATACATTATATAAAGTAGTTTATATATCATTATAATGATAATATATATTATATAATGATATAATACTACCACAAGACAATGAAGTATAAATAATATTTTCTCCAAACCAGGTCCATCTCTTTTTACTCTTTTCTTTGTTTTTTTGAGTTGTGAATATTATCTTTAATTCAAATGAAACTGTAGCTTCAATAAAGTAGTTTTGTTGCAGAAAGACTAGTCATTAGAAATGCATGGATGTTCCTAAGTGAATTAATATAACATCTGCAAAAGAAAACCATCAAGAACTAATGCAATTATACCCTTATCTGTATGGAAATGTGAAAATCAATGAAATATGATTCCATATCCTTATATCTTAACTAATAATTTAACAGGACCATAAAATTAATGCATTTGAAACTATTACAAATAAGATGCCAGCACTACTCCTGTGGCAATGATAATAAATCTACCAACACATAATATTAGTTTGCCAACTCATCAAGTAGTTTTCTATGACTTTAGCAGTTTAAAATGAATTTCATCTTTTATGAAACAAAGATTTATCACCCACATACATTGCCATGAGATAAAATCAGCAGATCCCTCTAAAGAATATAATCACTATTATATTCATTGTGAAAAGGCACTCTGATTGCCTTGGGAATTCTATATACAATGTACATGGAATCCTTACATTTGGCAACCCAAAATCTGGGGTCTGATCCCTGCTCAAACTTGCCAGCAGGGCACTTTTAGAAGAGTCACTTTTTCCTCTGAACATATTTGCTTTCCTATAAAGAGAGCTGTACATATTTACTGCAGACAACTTTATGAGTCTGGAGATAATGTACACCAGTGAAACGATCACCACAATTAATGCTATAAACATCCATCATCAGAATATTCTTAATGGCACCTTATGGTTTGCTCTGGATTCCTAACCCAGAAAAGGATTCTGATGGCTGTCCCAGGGGACAGTTCCATCTGACAGTCCTATTTTGAGATATATCTTTTAGTAGCTGGTGTGGTAGGAAAAATTAATAATGCCAGAATGCGGGTCTCAAAATAAAATGCAATGACAATGTAATAGCTTCATCTTTAGATATTGCCCTTGAAAGTAAATGGGAAATAAGATGTTAAGTGTGAAAGAAAATATAAAAAATTATTAGTAAAATTTGAGACTTTTATGGTTTCCACCAGGATGTATATATGTAATGAAAACATTTTACAATAGGAGATTCTTTCTCTTTCAGACAAGGTAGTAATATTAGTACTGAGTTTGACCAGCCTGGAGAGATGAGCAAGTTCAACTAGGAGTCAAAAGAACTGTGTAGTAGTACCTATGCGACCATCTTGGCTGTAACACTGTACCTCGCTGTCCATCAGCTGCCTCATCTGAAAATGTGGACATAGAGTACAAAGGCTAATCTCTTTCACATTCAAAAGGTGGTGGTGGGTATGGGGTGAGGAACAAAGAAGTAAAATATGTCAAATATGTCAGGAGCTCTACATATTCTCAAGAACTTCATAAAATTACTTGGGGATTTTAGTTGACTATATGCTTTTTAAACCTTGTGTATATTGGTATCACCTGGAAGGTTTTTTAATATTTATATAAATTGCTGGATCTCACCAGTCAGAATTTCTGATTTCACAGATTTTTCTCTCTTTTTCCCTTATTGGATGGTAAACACATTAAAGACATTCACTTCTATTGCCAGTATCTAGCATAATTTAAGCTCGGACAAAGTTTACAGAATAAATAAAGAATGAATTCTAAGTTTTGTGGAAGGATAGGGTATAAAATATATGGGGAGAAAGCAAGTATATTTGGGCAAAATCAATATCTAACATACATTGACTTCAAAGGTTAGAGGTAATGGACTAAGAAAGAGACAGAGAATAGTCTATTGCCTTAACATAAAGCTGGGACTCTTTAGGTGTCTAAGCCATAAAATTTAGAAGATGACAAGCCCAATGCTAGAACAGGCAAGTATAACAGGGACGGTGTGATGAGTTAATGCTGGAAAGGGAAGCAAGTTTGTTAATGTTATTTTAGGCACAATATCCTGTGCGCTCAATCCTTTCAATTAATTTTTTAATTTTGATTAGGAAATAATTTTATCTAATAAAATATTATAAAAATTTAGTACATACCATAAATAAGATTTTTAAAAGAGTAGTAAGGCTAAAGAACGACTTAGGTCTTGAGAGCACGGCACATCTGGGGAGGTAGTCTTTTCAGAAAATACACATAGGGCTCCACAAAATGCAACCTGACACAATCAGACTTAGGTGACAGAGAACACTGATGGCAGAGATTGCTTAACAACCATGAGATCGTCAATCATAAGCCAGAAGCAACTATCACTGAACATGAGAGAGGCTTAAATCTTGCCATTTATGAAGTTAGGTTATAGTAATATGGGACCCTGATTCTGCAGAGTTGAAAATTATCCATAGTTTTGTCAATGTATAGTTATACATTTGGAATTATCACATGTACAGTACATACAATATATATAAAAACTGGATCTTATTTCAACAAATACCAATGCTTCTTAGTGATGGGGAAGCATTTTTAGTATGTAGTGAAGGCACAGGTGACTTTTGTGCCATATTTGCATGCTCCATTGTAAGACAACATAAAGTACAGAATAGTACAAAGCTTTCTCTAGCTGTTGAAGAAGAACAAAATGAAATGTGCATTTATGGTCTCGCACAGTAGACCAAACCAAGTCAAATCACCAAACATATTTTCAAGCAGATTTAAAGACTTTTATGAAATCCAGCCCACGCTAAAAGCTAATTCAAAAGCAGGTATTACCAAAAAATAACAACAATCAAATAAACAAAAAGCAGATATTACCAAACTGCTCCTGTACCAGCTAGGGATGCATTTGATCTCAGGTAAAGGGAAACCTGCACTAGGTTTCAGAATAGTCTATTTAGTGTATGCACCAAAAAGTATTATTGTAATTCCAAACCAGGTAAAGGCATTACAAACAAAAAAAATTATAGGCCAATATCCCTGATGAATATAGATGCTGAAATCTTCAACAAAACATTAGCAAACCAAATTCAGCAATGCATTTAAAAAGATCATATACCATGATCAAGTGGGGTTTATTCTGGGGATTCAAGGTTGGTACAATATCTCAAATCAATAAATGTGATTCGCCAGAGAAACAAAATGAAGGATAAAAAGCATGAGATCATATCAATAGATGCTGAAAAAGCATTTGATAAAATCCAGTACCCATTTATGATTTTAAAAAACCCTCAGCAAAGTGGGAATAGAAAGAACATACCTCAACATAATAAAAGCCATATATGACAAACCCACAGCCAACATCATACTCAATGGGAAAAAAATAAAAAGGGCTTCCCTTAAGATTGGGAACAAGACAAGGATGTCTGCTTTCATCACTTTAACTCAACATAGTACTGGAAATCCTAGCCACAGCAATCAGACAAGAAGAATAAATAAAAGGCATCTAAATTGAAAAGGAAAAAGTAAGACTGTCACAGTATCATGCAGATGGCATGATACTTTGTATATAGAACTTTAAAGATTCCACAAAAAACTACTAGAACTGATCAATGAATTCAGTAAATAGCAGGGTACAAAATAAATACTCAGAAATTGGTTGCATATTCATAAACCAATAATAAACTATCAGAAAAAAACTAAGAAAATAATCTAATTTATAATTACATCAAAAATACATAGGAATAAATTTAACCAAGGATGTAAAATACCTGTACTTGGAAAATTATACCACACTGAAGAAAGAAATTGAAGAATATACAAATAAGTGAAAGCATATACCATGTTCATGGGTAGGAAGATTTAGCATCATTCAAATGTCCATACTACCCAAAGCAATCTATAAATTCAATGCAATTCTTATCAAGATAGCAAAGGCATATTTCAGAAAACTGGAACAAATATTCCAAAAATTTATGTGGAACAAAAAATACCCCAAATACCCTCAGCAATTTTGAAAATGAACACCAAAGTTGGAGAAACCATATTACTTGATACCAAACTGTACTACAAGGCCATAGTGATCAAAATGGCATGGTACTGGCATAAAAACAAACATATAGATCAGTGTAGAAAACTAGAGAGCCCAGAAATTAACCCACACCTTTATGGTCAATTAATATTTGACAAAAGAGGCAAGAACATATAATGGGGTAAAGACAGTCTACTCAATAAATGGTGTTGGGAAAATTGAACAGATACATCCAAAAAAAATGAAACTAGACCACCTCCTTATACCATGCATACAAATAAACTTGTAGTGGATTACAGACTTAAATATAAGACTCAAAACCATAAAAATCCTAGAAGAAAACATAGGTAGTGAAATCCCAGACATTTCTCATAGCAATATTTTCTCTAATACATCTCTTTGGGCAAGGGAAACAAAAGAAAAAATAAACAAATGTGACTACATCAAACTGATGTATGAGTTTGATGGTTTTTGTACTGTTTTGATGCTGTACAAAAACCATTCAAACCACATTTGAATGTTTTTTGTACAGCAAAAGACACCATCAACAAAATGGAAAAGACAACTCAATGAGTAAGAGAACATATTTGCCAATGAAACATGTGATATGGGGTTAATATCCAAAATTTATAAAGAACTTACATAACTCAACTTCAAAAATAAACAACCCAATTTCAAAAAATGGGCAAATGATCTGAATAGATGCTTCTCCAAAAAGTACATAAAGATGGTCAATAGATATATGTCATATGTTCAATGTCACAAATGCAAATTAAAACCACAATGAAATATCACCTCACAACTGTCTGAATGACTGTCATCAATAAATCAACAAACAACAAGTGTTGGCAAGGTTGTGGAGAAAAGGGAACCCTCAGGTACTATTGGTAGAAATGCAGACTGTTGCAGCCACCGTAGAAAAAAAGTATGGAGTTTCCTCAAAAAATTAAAAATTGGCCTTTTGACCCATCAATCTCACTTCTGGGATTATATCTGAAGAATCCCAAAACACTAATCAAAAGAATATATATACCCCTATGTTCATTACAGTGTTATTTACAATAGCCAAGATTTAGAATCAGCCCAAGCACCTCCAGCAGATGAGTAGATAAATGAAAGGTCACCTTTCTATGATAAATTTATAACTTCTCAAAATATGTTTATTTTGGTATAAAAATCATACAAATTTAGCATGCTTTCTGAACCCCACTTAAAAGCTCCACGAGGGTTAAATGATGCCATTTCGACCTCAGCAGAACCAAACTGATGCCCCTGTTTTAGACACCTCTTATATCATTGACTGCATTCCATGTTTAATCATAACTGCTGTTCTTTCATAACCCATACTGCATTGTAAACTTCTGTGAAATGAGGCCTGGCACTGTGGTACTGACCCATATCACTGTACAATTTAACATTAAGTCTTTCAGAGGTCAAAGGGCAGAGCAAATAAAAGGTTAAGATTAGATCTGGGCTGACGGAAGTTCTGCTTGAATTCTTTTTTTTTTTTTTGAAACAATAGTTAAGAGAAACAGAGAGTTGTTTATGCTTTGTTTGTTGTATGGTACTATATGGATTTTAAGTGATATGACTTGGCATGTGAGCCTTTGATTATAATGGTATATAAAACTGTTGGGCAAAGGGGCTTTGGCCTTCAGTAGGTCAAGGTGATTGGCTCTCAACCATGGCAGACATGGAAGTCCTATATCCATGAGGTAGCAAAAGTTACACCTTTGGGTACCTGTCCGGCTTTCTAATGATATGAAGATGTTGTACTTGATGTATTTTCTGCTTTTTGTTCTTCTAAAAAAAGCTAATTAACTATACTATTAGATCAAAGTAAGTCTTACTGCCAATCTGAAACCATAAGCATAGCTTTGAAACTGCAGGGAGTCTATTGTACCTTATTTGACAAATGGAACAACCAATACAGCATTTGCCAAATTATCTCAGTTCATTAGAATAATAACCCTGGCACTTGTAATTGTTGAAAGATTATGGCAAAGGTAAGGAGAGGGTCATAAAGTTCAGGAGGAATTATAATTAGTATATAGTCAATATGACTAGTACTGGAAGGAAAGTAGATAATTATATGTTAGAGAGTCTGTAATATAACACAGTAAACCTTTGCACACCCCTGAAATTTTACACAATATTTTAAATAAATATGTGTTTGATTATTTCTAAGATGTTCATATTTTTAAAAGAGCATGAAAGATGATCCCATAAAATGCTGAGCTATTACTTTTACTTTAGAAGTCAGTCTGAGTACCTCTTTGACAGGAATTCAGGCAATTTATGAGGAAAATTACTTATTTGATATTTCCAGGTTACTACTTAGCAAATTACTCTTAGACTCTAACAAATCACTCTTATTTTCTAAAATTAAGGTTAATTTTTTCCCCGTGAAATGTCTTGCTCATCCCTGAGGAATTACCCAAACACCGTTTAAGGGCAAATGTCTCCAAGAGTCCAGGGCAATAAGTCAATCTACTCCACTCCTTCTAATGAAGGTTATCAGAGCTTCCTTTCTCCTTTCCCTAATGCAAACATAGCACATTGTTGGGTTTTCAGGAGAATATGCACAAATAGGAATGAAGTTAAAATGAAAACAAAGAAGTGTTAGTTTTAAATTTGACTGATGTTAGGGACAAATCATTAGGTTGAGTCAAAGCATCCCTCCCCCTTTTATTATCTCCACCTAATGACATGTCAGCTTAGGAAATACAAACACCACAACAGTGAAAGATATGGAGCAAAAGAATTTCAAAATATTCACTATTAGTGTCGGCGATTATGGTAGTATTAATTGCCAGTCAGCAGTGTTTCCTTTGATGCACAGAGATCTTCCACAATGGCTAAAAGCCTTCAGCTTCAAGTGAGACAGTAGCCAAGCAACAGCAGCTTGAAGTAGAGTTGATTTATTTTTTTCTCATCTGATTAGTGTGTGAGACATTTAGTTCTTATAGTCATTTGTTAAGCCAGTGCCAAGGATTTAGAATTGTCATCATTACAATTTTCTGTCTGCTTTTCAATGTTTCAAAATGTTTGAAGTCACTCTAGCACCACAATCTCACACAATTTCATTCAAGATAATGAAGCAAGCAAGATGTTACCCAGAACAAGTGCTTCTTTCTGTAATTACTGAAACTCTATACAGAACAGGAACACTGTCCCCTGAAACCTATCCTACCCCAAAGGACTCATTCCAAGAATTGAGTCACCTGCCTACCTCTAGAGAAAGGGCTATCTAGGACCACATTTGCTGATGTCAAGAGGTTACCATCTAATACAGAAACAAGAGGTGTTAGCAGATGTGATATAGGTACTATAAGCATCCTTGGGATAAACTGTTCTTATATTTTTATTTTTGCTTTGTTTCATTTGTTTGTTGGTTGAAACTCAACTGCAAAGGTTTTAGTTCATCATAATCCTCAGTTCTAGTTATGGTCTTATTAAAGAGTCATCGCAAGACATCTCCCTTTTTCTAAGTATTTATTTATTCAACACATTTAATCTTCATCCAGTATTATTTACCTCACATTGGACAATGGCCAGGCTCATCACTACTGCCCAATATTGTTTTTATGTCTTTTTAGTGGCAGAAATAAAATATCTGTATTTTTGAAAGATAAAATATCATGAATTGTGACTGATTATTTTATTCCAAGTCCAGTGTTATAGATTTTTTATTTAGTCTCATTAATCTTAAAACTGAATCTCATTTATCTCATGCAAAAAATATCAGTCTCAGAGATATCAACATAGCTACCCATTTGCTTTGTACCAAAAATGAAAACAACAGTCTCTGAATAACCACAGCAATACTGGAATGATGTCATCAAGATAGTGACAAGGTAGCTGCTGACTTCAGTCTGTCTCACAAGAAACCAGCAAGCCATAGACAAGACACCATTGTGAAAATACCAGAACCCAGGGGTGAGGCTATAATTCTCCCCTGGACCACAGATACCAAGAGGGAATCAATTAAAGGAATAAATGAAGTAGCTAGACTCTGACCACATCACCCAGGGTTGGCACACTGAACTCCCCCACAGTTGCCCCAGCCTGGCTTTCTGGGGTGGGGAGTCTAACAGAACCTAGTTGACAGTCCTTCCCATTTCTGTAACCTGGGAAGGACAGCCCTGCCCTGCCAGGCTGATCAGCTGGTGGCTTCTGGAGGGAAATGAGGTTCTTGTCATTCCTCATCTCCTCACTGTCCTCTCCCTCCCATTAGAAATGAAAATAAAATTCTAGATAATAACAACAAGATGAGAAAAGATGTACTAGCCCAGTTAGATATAGCTCTGGAAAATATAAAGTCAAGTCAATAAGAAATTGGATCAACTAGCTGGGTGGTGACCAGCTGAAAAGTCATACTGGTCTGGAGATGGGGAATCACTATTTGGGGGCAGAAGAAAGTCAATCTGCGAAGAGCAGCGAATGGAACACACACACAAAGACTACTGACTGAGTCAGGGGTTCCAGTTTTCTAGTTCCTGTGACATCTGATTATTCTTCAGTGCATTCTTAAAATTGAATGCAACTTTTACTGCACTGGCTTAAATGAGCCTCTTTTCCTTAATACCCAAAGAACCTTGACTGGAATATGCAGTGAGGTTGAAATTAGAAAAGTCACCCTTTCACCTTTCTTATTTCCTGAGAGTGTAAGCTAATTTACAATGGACTAAGAATGGCTTTTTCTTGGCACAACTTCATGGAACCCCACTAAAAAGGGTTTTCTCTCTGTGCATAATTTATAGAATGCATGAATATGTACATTTCCATAGTCATTGTCACTTCTCTCTCCATTTAGTCTCAGCTAACTTCTCTCTACTATGCTTGCACTTCTAGCTGGTATATTCTTCCATTCAGTTCTTTTCTTCTGTACACCATTGCTTTGATTTGATTGTTTTTAATTCCACATTCGAAGCACAGGCAACATATTATCCACCATGTTTTGATGCTTGTGATATCTTTAAAATATATATTTTGTTTATGACATATTTTAGCAAGGATACATAGACATATGTACATCATTTTTCCTGTTCATACCCTTGTTAATTTCCCCCAAATGATAAGCAAAACCCTCTAATGGCAGTTTCCCTACGTCAGACCTAGCAGTCTTCCTAGTAGCCTTTTTCTCTTTTTCCTCCTGAAATTTCAGTTAAACACTTCCAGTGTCCTCACTCAGAACATTTTTTTGTGTTCACAAGCAGCACTGTACTCCTTGCCCATGAGAATCATGTTGCAAATGATGAGTTATCAATCTTTAATTATTAGATTTCTAAATTCTGTCTTCTCTGAAAGCATGATCTTAAAAAGGAAAAAGGTTAAGAACAACCACTTCTGTCTGTATCTAATTTCTTTCCCTGGACTTCATAAAAACAAGTGAGGGTTTTTAAATATTTTCGATATATTACCATGAACTCAGCAAAAGTATGTATTATTGTTATGTAGGGTTGGTAAATTGTCACAAGCCCTATATTATATCATTATGCAGGAAAACAGCATACTTTTTTATTAGACATACTAGTATCTATATAGTCAACAGGGAGTCTCTATTAGTATGCTTCACCCCAGATAGATAATAGATAAATGATAGATGGATGGGTGGATGGATAGATAGATAGATAGATAGATAGATAAGAGACATTTATTATAAGAGTTAACTCCAACAATTGTGGAAGTCCAGAAGGCCCATGATCCACCTCTTCAACTCAGAGAATCAGGAAAGCCAATGATGTACTTCAGTCCAACTCTGAAGGCCTCAGAACCAGGAGTACAGATGTCTGAGAGTAAGAGAAGATGGATATTTCAGCTTAAGTGGAAGCAGTAAATTCTGCCTTCCTCCCCCTTTCTGTTCTATCAAAGCCTTCAGAGGATTGGATGATGCCTGGCTTCACTGGTGAAGGTGATCGTCTTTACTCAGTCTGCCAGCTGGTATGTCAACCTCTTCTGGGGATGCCCTCACAGACACACTGAAAAATTAGATTTGGTCAGCTACCTGGGCATCACTTAGCCCAAAGTTGACACATAAAAATAACCATCACAATATCAACAATTTTCCTTAAACTGTTGTTGTCTGGGTATGTTCCTCAACATTCTGTTAAAAATATTAAATTCTGTTTTCTCATTTAATACAGAGTTAATGACTTGGTACTTAATTTTATAATTCTTCCATAATCCCAGTTAGTTGCCTTACTCTATTTTTTACCTGACATTTTTCATCTCTTAATGTTATATATTACACACTTTATTATTACTAATAACATTATTATTTTCTGTCCTGCTAAAATTTAAGTTCCATAAACTATAATTTTTATCTGTTTTATCCCATTGATATATTTCAAAGATCTAAAATACACCTAGTACATAGTAGGGGCTCAGTATGCATTTAAATGAATAAATAAATAAAATCTTATTTAATATAATAGCACATAGTTTCCTGTCTGTCTTTTTCTTCTCTACACTCCATGACCCTCTTTGACAAACTCTAGTGCTGGGCTTTTTTTTGCAATTTTTATCTGAGTCCATTCTTTAAATGACAAAAGTGATGTACACTTATCTAACATACACAGACAGCTTTATTACTCTCTCCACCATTTCATTTTTCTTTTTTACAGATTCCTTATAGATTACTTTTTTCCTTCTCTCAAATAAGCTGGAATACACAGAAAGAAGCACAACTCAAACTTTTTCAGAAAGCTTTTTGATATGGGAGGGTGAACATGCATACATGAAACATTATTGACGACCATATCAGTGAGGCAGACACAAAACATACATATTATGCTGATTTCAAGAGCGGTCTTTTATCAAGAACTGTACTGTGTATTTGTGTTCCCTCTCACAACCAAAATATTTGTTATGTGGTATTAAGTCGGTTCCAACCCCTGACAATTTCAGGAACGAGTGATGTCCACAACGTCCTGTCCTCGAGAGCTCCCGTAGCCTCATGCCTGTGGCTTCTTTGATGGACCCAACCCACCTCATATTTGGCCTTCCTCTTTTCCCTCTGCCTTCTGTTTTCCCAGCACTATTATCTTTTCTAAAGAATGCCACTTCTCATGATGTGCCCAAAGTAGGGCAGCTTCAGCTTTGTCATTTTTGCTTTTAGTGATGTTTCAGGCTTAATTTGCTCTAGGACATACTTGCTCATCTTTCTGGCAGACCAGGGTATCTGTAGAGGTCTCCTCCAATGTCATATTTCAAATTAATTTTTTTTCTATTAGCCTTCTTCACTGACCATCCCATCCATACATAGTAATTGGCACTATAAGGATGTGGATAATCTTAGCCTTGGTCTCTAATGCCACGTCTTTGCTCTTGGTGACCTTTCTGATTCTCCCATTGCTGCCTTTCCAAGTCTAAACCTTCTTTTTATTCCTTGGATGCAGCCACTATTTGAATTGATGACTGAACCAAGATCAGCAAAATCCCTTACAATTTTAATGCTACCTCCAAATGCCCACTGGAAAATGCTTCTTCTGTATATTGTTCAACAGGAGCCTATAGGATTCTTTTTATTTCGACTTTCATAGCTGCCGTAGTGAAATAAATGGTCCCCTAAAGGACTGAACAAATAAATTATCTCTAGGTTCTTAACTCGCTATCAGAGAGGGACTTGTCATTACAAAAAAAAAAGTATGATATTTGTATATTCTTAAAGACTCAGAAGCCAAAATAGAATTCTAGACTCCATTGCTCCTGACTCTTTTGATTAACCCCTAAACCATGTTGCATGGGTTGATGGAAGTTGGAACTAACTTTTATCTATAGGGAAATAATATTTTCATTGCTGCTCACAACTCCCCCTGTAAAACTGTCAATTTTTTAAGTTCTATTGGCAACAGAAACCTAAGTTACACTGCCTCATACTAATCCTAAGTGTTGTGCAGTAAAAACAAATACCATGACCTTTTCTTTAAAGACACTATGATTTCCTGATTCACACTGGCATAGTGCTAGTTGCTAATATTTTTATTGGTTAATTTACATTCTTCCCCTTGTCCCCTTGCTTCATGCTTCCTACAAAAACATAAGAACATCTATCCTTGTGACCATTAGAGCAATAATGGCATTGTCAGTGTGTCCCCAAAGAGCACCCAGCAGAAGCATTTGCTTCCCTATCTCTTCTCTTATGCATTTCACTGCAATCCCCTCCCACCCCCGCACACATACTACCCCTCCGAAGAGTAAACACATGAAGTCTGGGGGTGCATACCACCAATCACTAAGTATTTTCCTTTTGGGAACAGTCTCAGTTTTCAAGGACATTCATAATATTAGCCTCAGTGAGCATATTCTTCTTGTTAATGCTATTTGTGGGGTCATTCCACCCCATTACAAAGCTGGGGATACGGCTATTAATTACCTAGGCAAATTACCTCCTAGAGTATCAAAGAAACAATATATATAAACTCTGGAGCCAAACTTCCTGGGTTCAAGTCAAGGCTCTGACATTAATAACTCTGTGACATTAGGCACATGACTTCGTTCAGGGTTCCTTCATCTGTGTAAACTAACTTATAGGAATGATTGTGATAATTAGATATGTTATTATCTATAAAAGTCTTAGTACTTCCTGGTGTCATATAAATGTCAGATTCCATACAGAGCCCCAACTGATCTGGTGTTTTAGGACAAGGTGATAAAGGTGATCGTGGCACACGGGGCCCCTCCAGATTTTCCTCTCTCTGTGCCTCATAAAACTATGCCTTCTGCTGCTCTTGTTTCTTCTCCTGGGGACTAAAAGGGATAAATGAACCGGCAAAGGCCAGTAAGAGACCACATTTGTTTAGACTGTTACCTTACAGAAATTTAAAAGTTTACATTTTTAACATGTCTAAAGCTTTAAAAAGACCATGTATAGGGACTTCTAAGAAAGTAAACATTTTTTTCCATACTGAAGAAAAAAGGGAGAAAAGTAATGTTTATTATTTTGAAAAATGATGCTAATACATTTGGATATAACATGCAAAAATAAACAATAAATAAATGAATGAGACAACAGACCTTATATCACTCACTAAAGTAATTTAAAAAATCATACACTTGGAGGTAAAATTCACAACTATAAAAATCCTGGAAGACATTATAGGGAAAAAAATCTAGATGACTTTGGATATGGCAACACATTTTTTAGATGCAATACTGAAATTATGGCTGATAAAAGATACAGCTGTGAAACTGAGCTTTATTAAAATTAGCCTTCCATTCTCTGAAAGACAACACCAAGAGAGTGAGAAGACAAGACACGGACTGGGAGTAAATATTTGCAAAAGACACATTTGATAAAAAGCCTCCTAACCAAAATATACGAAGAACTCTTAAAAGTCAGTAATTAAAAAATGAGCAACACAATTTAAAAATGGGCCAAAGACATCAACAGATATTTTACCAAAGAAGATATACGGATGAAAGTAAGCATATGAAAAGATATTTCATATCATATGTCATCAGGGAAATGCAAATTAAAACAACGAGATACCTAGCACTGCAAACTTATTTAGAATGGCCAAAATCCAGAATTTTTACACTGCCAAAAGAGTAACCAAAACTTTTTTGGTTAGGAGTGTTGCTGGTGGGATGCAGAATGGTACAGCCACTTTGGAAGACAGCACATGAAACATACTTTTACTACACGATTCAGCAATCTTACTCCTTGGTATTTACTCAAAGGACTTGATCGGTTATGTGTACAAAACACTCTGCACACAGATGATTATAGCACCTGTATTCATAATTGTCAAAACTTGGAAGCAACCACGATGACCCTCAGGAGGTGAATGAATAAGCTGTGGCACATCCAGCAATGAAATATTGTTCAGCACTAAAAAGAAATGAGCTATCAAGTCACAAAAAGACATGGAGGAAACATAAATGTGTACTACTAACTCATGGTGTCAAACTCATTTTCACCAGGGACTGCATCAGCCTCACAGTTGCCTTCAAAGGGCCGAATGTAATTTTAGGACTGGATAAATGTAACTACTCCATAACTAGGGGCAAGGAGCTCGGCACTGCTGCCAGGTAGAAACGAGGTGCCAGGCCAGATAACACAAGGTGGAGGACCGGATTTGGCCCACGGGCCTTGTGTTTGCCACCTGTGCACGAAGTGAAAGAGTCTGAAAAGGCTACATACTATATGCTTCCAACTATATGATGTTCTGGAAAATGCAAATTATGGAGGCATTTTTGGTTGCCAGGGTTTAGAGGAAGGGGAAGAGAGGGGTGCATTAGCACAGCACAGAGGATTTTGAGGACAGTGACACTATTCTCTATGATACTACAATAATAGATTCATGGCGTTAAATATTCCTCAAAACCCATGGAATGACAACACCAAAGGTGATCCCTGATGCAAGCTATAAACTTTGCTGATGATGACATGTCAGTGCAAGTTGACTATGAAAACTGCACCACTGTGCAGAATGTTGATGGTGGGAAAGGCCTAGGAGTACCTGGGAACCATTTGCTCTTTGTATCCTATTTGGCCATGGACAAAAAGTTCTCTGAAAAAATAATTTACCTGAGATGCATTTAAAGCACCAAGTATACAGAAAAGTAGAAAGTAAAAAAAAAAAAAAAAAGGAAAGGCAAAAAAAAGAAAAAATACTGGACAGGCAAATAAACTACAGCTGGATGATTTAGCATAAATGAAATCTCCAAAAGCAGACAACATAAGAACACTACCACATGATTCTATTTTATTAAGGAAAAATATGTAATACTAAAAATGATGATTTATGAGTTATTACATGTGTGGTATAACCATAAATAAAAGCATGAGAATGATAGCACAATAATCAAGATTATAGTCACCCTGGGAACTATATCCTAAGAACCCTGGAACACCAATCCAAAAGAACCTATGCACCCCAATGTTCATAGAAGCACAATTTACAACAGCCAAGTGCTGGAAGCAACCTAAGTGCCCAGCACTAAATGAGTGGATCAAAAACCTGTGGTACATTTACACAATGGAATACTATTCAGCAGAAAGAAGAAGGAGCTCCTACCCTTTATGACAGCATGGATGGAACAGGAGAGCATTATGCTAAGTGAAATAAGTCAGGCAGTGAATGACTAATACCATATGATCTCACCTTTAAGTAGATCCTAATCAACAAAACAAAGCAAGTAAAATATAACCAGAGACATTGAAATGAAGAACAATCTGACAGTAATGAGAAGGGAGGTGGGAGGAGATAAAGGGGGTAAAGGGGGAGGGGTGTCAGGAACAAGTACAAAGGACACATGGACAAAACCAAGGAGGAAGTAGAAGCAGGGGAGGGAGGTGGGGATGGCTGGGGGGGTGGGAATTGGTGGAGGGTAAATGCAGACAACTGTACTTGAACAACAATAAAATAATTTTTTAAAAGATTATACTCACCCCTGGAGAATGGGATAGGGAAGTAATTGAGAGAACACAGTGAGTTTCTGAGGTATAAATAATATTTTACTTCTTATGCTGCATGGGGAGCACTTGGTGTGAATTTTTTTATGCTCTTTAAAATTAGTATGTACATTATGAAACTGCAAGGAAAAAAGGGCAATGGAACTGATTGGGCCATGTAAATAGTCCTGGGGTGGGTGGGGCAGGCTTCAGCCAATGTTTGTTACAAAGGGTCCCTCCTCACTCAAATTCCACTGTTGTTAGAGCTCCACCCTCCTCCATGTGCCAGTTTCAGCTTGCGGTTTGTTTTCCTCATTATAGTAACAATGGCTGCTTTGGTTCTGGTTCCTATTTACAAGAATGTGAGACCACCTGAAAAGGAGGGCTTCTCTTCTCCAAACTATCAAGCAGAAATTCTTTGTTTCACACACCTCAGACCTACTGATGTCCCTGCCCAGACCAACCCCTGTGGTGAGGTACTTAGGTCCAGTCCTGTCACTTTCCACCCAGGATGTGGGGTGCAGGGTGAGGAAGCAACCAACCAGGGGGAGTAACTCTGCCCATTTTGCCTGAGACTTGACCTGTTTTAGCATGAATAGTTCTGTTCCAGGAAAGCCCTCAGTCCCAGGCGAAAAAAAGATGGTTGGCCACCACACAACCAATAGTGCAGGCATCAAAATCAGCTGCCCCAAACCAATGCTCAGGTCTTGCTACCAGGAACAAGATTTAAGTAACTGAATATATCTATTTCTGCTTTCCCACACAGGAACTACTGACTCTTTTTCAATTATAGCGTTCCAGACTCTATAAAAATATTTCTTAAATTTTTCGTTTTTCTCTAAAATGACCAATTAGTATTACTCATGCTTTCTAATGTTACTTGAGAGTGTTTTCTGGTCTGTCAGTGGCATTCCTGGGCTGTCTTTAGAATCAGGGCTCTTCAACAGGCATGTCTCAAAGCATGCAATCCTATAGAGGGCGCTGTGCCCATTTCACGGCTTAAGAGATGTTTTCTCAGCAGTCCCCACATCTCCAGTGAAGTGGGAGCCAGAAGGGTCTGTCTCCTGGGACAGATCTATTATTTCCTGAGATAAAGAAGGTTCTTAATGACCATTTTACTTATAACAAAGTAGTTCATTAATTTTTTCTTACTAAAGGAGAGCCAATAATATCCTGGCTAATTTTTTAATTCCTCTCAGTATAACCTTCTATTGTTTACAAATATTCTACTAGTTCTCCAGGTGAAATTATAAAACAGTAAGTTAAACAGTAAGTTTAATTTCTTATCTTCCATTTGGTTTCACTGTGTCTAAATGTGTAAAACTGAGACTTGAGAATCTGTCCAACTCGTGTAAAAACAACTAACACTCAATAAAAATGGTAAGCTATTTGGTCACTATGTAAAACAGGGATGATTTGGTATGTTTTACATCTTCCACTTGCTTAATTTCAAGGAGGGTCTGTAAAATCTCTATGAATCCCTGTTAAAAATAGAGATTTTAGGGCCTTGCCCTAGCCTTTTAAATTCAATAACTTAGGGTGATAACGATCATGCTGGTTGCTTTAAACAAGGAACTGCTCATTGAGATCACCTCTGGTGTATTTGCAAACGCAGATTCCAGCATGCAGCCTCCGGGACTCAGATTGGGAAGTTTGTCGAGAACCATGAACCCTATAGTGCTGAGTACAACACCAGAGTGGTGAAATTCCACCATAACTGATGCTTGAATCAAATGTGTTCATTAATGAAGTGACTGGGCACCATAAGAGGGGGCTGGCTTCCCATGAGGGTCCAATAGAAATGTCATGGAAAGCCCCATAGCCAAAAAAATGTTGCAGTTTGGAAGGTTTTCTTGGCATAAAATTACAAAATCATTACCGGTGGGTGTTAATGGGATGAGCAGCAAAGCAGCTTCTTTTGCACTGCAGTTTTGTCAGTCCATCAGCCATCTCTCCTCCAAGCCCAAAGCAGTTGGAAGTAGATCCCATTATAGCACAGAATTTGTTTTCCCCATGGCGTGTATTGACCAAGGACATTTTCTGGTCAAGAATTCAGTCAGTAGCTTTGCCATATCCACACAGGAAATGGCTGTGACCTTTCCAGCCCATAAGGTTATGCATTTTGACAGGCGGCGCAGAGCCAGTCCCTCCGACCACGCGGCACAGACGACCGCACGCTGTTCTCCTGAGGCACGCTGTTATTCATATTGTTTAATCACATTCAGCAGGCCTGGCGCTGAACGTCATTCAGAGCATCAGAAAGGCAGAAAAGCCGGGCTGCTGATTCTGCAGCAATCCTCAACAAGGAGCAGCATTCAGAGCCGCCTGGTTATTTAATAGATGTTCGTTCATTCACTTCCAGAAATGTCGTCCCCTTCTGTCTCTGTCATCTCCCAACACACTGGCTCCCACGCATTAATTTCTATTTGTCAGAAATTACAGGACCAGTTAAAAATTAAAAATAGTCGATGCCTTCTTTGTTCCTCATTATGTACAGGAAAATGAGTCACAGCCCCTGACTTAAAGCTGACAACCTAGTTGGAATACTAGCAGTAATAAACATTTCATAAAGGACTCTATTTACCAATGCTACCTTGAGTTTGACCTCCGTCGGAGACAAAATGTATCTTTCCCTCCTCTTTCCCTCTCTCTAATACACACACAAACACACACATACACACAGTGCCTACTTGCAATTGCATCACAAAATGAGTAGTTGCAGCTACAGTTCTAAAGATTCACATCACCCGGTACTCCAATTCTCACCATCCCTGTCTTCTAATTAATTCTTCTGCTGTCTGTCTTTTCTTTCTCCCCCTTTCTACCTCCTTATTTTTCAAAAACAATATGAATTCTTCTTTTCTCATTCACTTCATGTCATAGCAATGCAGCTAGACATGCATGCCATCAAATTTTAACCTCTACTCCAAGTTTCTTATCGAAATATTTTTATGAAAGGAATACATTTTTCTTCCCCACTAGAAACATACCAAAGACAATCCACTTCACCTTCAATTTCTGAAACAACATTTAAAAACATAAGAGAGTATTAATCAAGTGCTAAATCATGTATTGCATTAAAATAAAAGGTTACACAGTTGTTAAGAGATTACAAAGGTCAGCGATGGTAGAGTACTTAAGGACCTGCTGAGGTGCCCTTCCAATGTGTTCCCAGAGCATTTTGTACTCAAGCAATCGATGCTCATGTTTTGGTTAAATTCTAAGCACAGTGAGTTTAGAGTACTATGAGTGTAGAATTAAACAGTACTATGAGTTTAGAGTTAAACAGATACTATGCCTCTATCACTATTTTAAATCTCCAACACTGAGGAGAGCATTTTAGGCAAAATAGAGAGTCAATTGATTTTTTAAAAGGTGGCTTGACTGATCTTTAAAAATACATAAGATTTTGGGTGGTTGAAAGTAAAAAGATGAGTCTTTCCCAGTGGGAAATTGGATAAAGTGAGTCAATTCCTAGAGAATTTAAAGACCAAAGAAATAGACTGAACACAGAGTGAAGAAGCTGGCAAACACTGAGAAGTAAGTCTGTATAATTTAGAAAGTGGTCAGCTACAGGGGACCCTGGATGCCTGGCAGAGGTCAGCTTCAGTGCTCTAGAAAGTAGAGCAAGTGGAGATGTCTGAAGGTAGCCATGACATAAAGTGATATTTTAGATAGCATCCAAGAACCTTAAACGGTGTAGTTTAAGGGTAACTTATGACCCTTGCTTATTCATAATGTCATAAAGTTTTACGGTTACTCATCTTAAAGCAGAGTTGCTCTCTTATTTACTTTTTTCTTTCATTTTTCCCTCTGTCTATGTCTCTCACACCATTTCCAGTCTACCAAACAAGGTATTATGTATAGCTTTAGTTTTATTCTATTAAGTGGAAAATACCTGAAACAGTTAATAAGGTTGATCTGTTTTCCAGCCAAGGGAAAATTAAGCTTTAAATCTTTAACTGCATAAATCTCTGATAGCTATTATTCTTCCTGTTGTGACCATCCTGTAAAGATAGAATGGATTCCCAACAAAATTTGGATTGGATGTTACCACCGATGACACCACATACACACACCCCAAGAGGATACAGAAACTGTCATCACTTATATAATGCGACTTTCTGGGGAGAGCAGAAGGCATCTCCCCAAACGGTCTGCAAATGACTTAAAAGAGAAGCTAGGAAAGTATGTATCAGGTACAGGGAAATAGGATAGATAACTTTACTGACTTAGGCAAATCATGACTCACCACTTGGACTGAAAGTATTAGGTTTGTAGTATTGCTACAAACAGAATTTACGAGAAAACGCAGAAATGGCTAACAGGCAGGCAACTGAAGTTATTTTTTTTACAATAACTATGACTATTATATTGTTATTCATTTTCTAAAAGATTTTATTTATTTATTTTTAGAGAGGGAGAAAGAGAGGAAAAGAAATGTTGATGTGTGAGAGATACATTGACTGGTTGCATACCCCACCAAACACCTGGCCCACAGCCCAGGCATGTGCCCTGACCAGGAATCAAACCAGGGACCCTGTGGTTCACAGGCAGGCACTCAACCCACTGAGCCACACCAGGCAGAGCTATTATTCTATTGTTGTTTAAAAGTAACATAATAGCCCTGGCTGGCATAGCTCATTGGATTGAGCCTGGGCCTGTGAACCAAAGGATCGCGGTTCAATTCCTAGTTCAGGGTACATGCCTAGGTTGCAGGCCAGTTCCCAGCAAGGGACACATGAGAGGCAACCATACATTGATATTTCTCTCTCTCTCTCTCCTTCTCTTCCTCTCTAAAGATAAATAAATAAATAAAATTTAAAAAATAAAATAAAAGTAACATAATAAAATCTTAATTTATACAAAATATTTATTGTTTTTGGCTCATTTGATGGTAGTGGGTTATCAGAACTCAACTATAGTTAGTGTCAAAATATTTATTTTGCATTTAAAAGAATTATATTTATATCATGAAGTTTTTTCTAGTCTGTAATTTTTATAAGTTTGTGATTTTCATATTTATATGTTTGGGTATTTTCCCTACGTGGGCTCTACCTAAAGTTGAAGAAAAATCTAATTCACAGCCCTTTTGGATTTAATTCCTAGTCACCTTCGGATCTATCCATGGTGCTGGCTTGATCGAGCAGTTACAACAAAACAGGGTCTGCACTCAGCTTCTGCACTGAACCTGAGGATGATCTCAGGGAAACAGACACGTCAACATAAACCCAGAAGAACTCAGCATCAAAGTCAAAACCATTTTCGCATATGTATACTCCTTTGCAGTCTCTTACAGAATGTCTTACATCTCATTTTACCCACAAAACATTTCTTTGAGATCAAGTAGGATATGTGTTCCACTGCATGGGTGATGTCACTGAAACAGTGGCCTCCGATCTCTATTCCAAAAGTATACAACAAACCAGTGCCAGCAGAAGACTATATTCACTCTGGTTCAGGTGGAGAGAATTTGGTAGCACTCCAAGCCTGCAACCAATGTTTCTCAGCCTGGAAGTTGGCATTCCATGAGTTGAGAAAATAAGTATTTTCCAGAGTTCGGGAGCCATCTGTGTGACACAGAAGTATGCATTCATTATAAAGGATGTTTACCAAAATACTAAAATAGCAAGAGGTGAAGCACATATAGAGGCAAGGTTTAAAAATATTAAAAATATAGCCACATGTACTATACTAATTCAACTCTGTGAATATGTATAATATAGGTATATATATCAGAGACTAGAAATACAATTACCAAAATGTTAATAGTGATTATCCTAAATGGGACTTGGGGGAATCTTTATCTTTATCTTTTTGTGTGTGTGTTTTTTTTTTAATTTTTCTCTGATGAAAATATATTAGTGTATATAAATAACCTTTATGAAATAAAAATGAATGGTTCCATGAGGCAAAAACTAATCCAATCTCCTTGATAGTCATGTTTTTCAAATGAGTGTTTCACTATATGTCATTTTTTATTACAGCATCAAAGATGGATCCTCACTTTTCAGAAAACCACTAAAAGTAAGACAATGTGCCCTTGCCTTGAGGATGCCTTTATCATGTATAAGCTTATCCTTGGGTCTCTGTCTCCTCTGGCTTTTCTAGAACTGAGCAGGGTTTTTAGGCTGGTAATCAAAATATGTCCATTGGCAAGGCAGTTCTTTGTGTTTCTACCTCGAGGAAAACCATTGGAGATAATGTATTTTCAAACCATTCCTCAGGATATAGTAGTTTCCTTTGTCTCAAATTGCTCTTATTAAAAATAAAATGAAAGTATGCCCTATGAAAAGAAACATACCAAAGTGCCACCTGGAAAACAAGAATAAGAACATGTAATTAAAAAATTAGTAAAATCTGTCACTAATATCTTGCTCAAAACAGTCTTTATTAAGATCAATTTTACTGAAAACCTTTGGGTCTGTAAAATAATGAATGGGCTTGGAGCCAATAATTGGGGAATGTTGAGAGAGAGACAGAGAGACAGAGAGAGAGGAAGAAAGAGAAACATCAACATGAAAGAGAAACATCGATTGGCTGCCTTCTTGTACTCACCCCAACTAGGAATTGAACCTGCAACCTGGGTTCACAGAAAATTATACCTCAGCATGGGTTTAACCTGGAGCCCTTGCAGATACTGATTTACAGGATGAGATTTGGCACTTCTGAGCTGATAAGATTTGGTTGAGATTCTGGTGAGTTGGTACTGTGATGGATTAAGACATTTGGAGGAGACTTCCAGCCAAGATGGAGGTGTAGGTGGAAACACTGTGCCTCCTTGCACAACCAAGTTTAAAGACAACAAAGTTTTAGTAACAAAAATGCAGCCAAAACAGAGAAAATTGAACTCTATGGAAGTCTGACAACAACAAACCATTCAGCCAGACTGGTAAGAGAGGCGGAGTCAGCAGTGGAGCAGGGTTGGGCAGGAAAGATCGGTGGACCAACCCAGGAGTGCAGGTGGCGGTTGGCAGATCCCAGGCATGGGGCGGCAACGGGCGGACCCAGCGAGGGTGCACGGCGGCTGGCTGACCTCAGTCACACATTCAAGCCCAGATAAATCAAATGAAGGAGCGAACAGTGAGACAGACCACTCAAGCTAGGGCTCCAGAAACGGGAATTAGAGCCTGAAAGCACTAATTGGAAAGACTTTTGGGGTCGAGGTGCTGGGAGAGCTCATTGGAGAAAACCACAGGGTCCTGGAGGGTACACAAGCCCATGTACCCAGGAACCAGCACCAGAAGGGCCCAATTTGCTTGTGGGAAGTGACAGAGGGGACCAAAACCTGAGAGAGAGCAGAACAAATACCATTGCCCCTCTCTGACCCCACCCCAACATACAGCGTCACACCCTGCCCTGGTAAACACCTAAGCCTCCGCCCCTCATATGTAATAGGTGCAACCTGACCAAAACATTATGGCTCAAGAACAGCTCAAAGCCTCAGAGCCAATAATTCTAAGCAACCAAGAGATAGCCAAACTTGCAGATGCACAGTTCAAAACACTGGTAATCAGGATGCTCACAGAACTGGTTGACTTTAGTCACAAATTAGAGGAACATATGAAGGAGAAACTAATTGAAATGAAGGGAAATGCACAGGTAACCAATAGTGATGGAAAGAAAACTGGGACTCAAATCAAGGGAGTGAACCAGAAGGAAGATAAAAATGACCAAACAGAAAAGGATGAAGAAACAAGAATTCAAAAAAATGAGGAGAGGCTTAGGAACATCCAGGACATCTTTAAATGTTCCAACATCCGAATTATAGGGGTACCAGAAGGGGAAGAGGAACAACCACAAGTGGAACACTTATTTGAACAAATAATAAAGAAGAACTTCCCCATTTTGGCAAAGGAAATAGACTTCCAGGAAATCCAGGAAGCTCAGAGAGTCCCAAAGAAGGTGAACCCAAGAAGGAACACACCAAGGCACATCATCATTACATTAGCCAAGATTAAAATGAAGGAGAGAATCCTAGAAGCAGCAAGAGATAAGGGGACAGTCACCTACAAAGGAGTTCCCATCAGACTGTCAGCGGATTTCTCAAAAGAGACCTTACAGGGAAGAAGGGGCTGGAAAGAAGTATTCCAAGTCATGAAAACCAAAGACCTATATCCAAGATTGCTCTCTCCAGCAAAGCTTTCATTTAGAATTGAAGGGCAGATAAAGTGCTTCTCAGATAAGATCAAATTCAAGGAGTTCATCATCAGCAAGCCCTTATTATATGAAATGTTAAAGGGACTTACCTAAGAAAAAGAAGATTAAAAAAGATGAACAGTGAAAGGACAGCAAACTCACAGTTATTAACAACCACACCTAAAACAAAAGCAAACTAAGAGGACAGCTAGATCAGGAGCAGAACCATAAAAAATGGAGATCACAAGGAGGGTTAGCAACATGGGAGTGGGAGAAGCAGAAGGGGGGAGAAGGTACAGAGAATAAGTAGCACAGACAGTAGGTAGAAAATAGACAGGGGGGAGCACAAGTACGGGAAGTATAGAATGTAAAGAACTTGTGACACATGGACATAAATGAAAAGGGGGAATAGTGGAGGAGGGGTGTGCAGGATAGAGGGGAATGAAGGGGAGAATGGGACAACTGTAATGGCATAATCAATAAAATATATATATTTTTAAAAAAAGATCAGTTTTAACAGTCACATGCTTACCTAGTTTCTGTTGTAAAAGAATCTGCCCACAAAATATTATTTTCACTTTAAGATTTTTCAGGAAATATATGTGGTTTCTCTAGCAAGGGCAGAATGTGATATAAAGCAACAGAGAACTTAATACATATGCGAACAGAGCAGTTGGCTACTATGGAGGAGACATGAAGATTAACCTTCATCCCTATAACAGCTTAGACTGAGCTAGCACTTTTCTACACTGTGCAAGGTCTTTACACATATAATTCTTGTGAATCACTCCAATTTGGAATGAGTGGGGACCAGCTGTTCTCTTCATTTTACATGCAAGAAAAGCTCACAGAGAAGCACCAAAGGACTGCCCACCACTTCCAATTCCAAGTAAAAGTCAGTAGATATGTCAAAATAAACCCAACTCTTTTTGGCAACAGATACTATGTTATGTTCTATAAACAACAGCTTTATAGTGAATGCATTTTCTAACGTGCATATATTTTATATTTAAATGAAATAAATTATTATACTTCTGCAAGCCTACCAAAATAACATAATCGGTGATATGGGTCCCAGGGCAGAAAACGGCAGCACTTAAACAAACATTGGAAATGGGAACCTCACCGTGTGCCATACCAGCACACACCAAAACTGTCTGGGGCAGGGGGAGCAACAAATAGATTTCTGCACCAAGTACAAAGGTACCCTGTTTTTTCTCTTGTATTACAGGCCACTAACAGTATCTTAGGATGGGTGGCTAATTTTGTTTCATTTAGGACTAAAAATTAAAGATTCTGAAGAACTTAAGGAAAATGAGCCTTATATAAGGAATAAATAACTATATGATATATTTTGAATCCTTAAGGCTAATAAAAAATACATCATGTTTAAATCATCAACAAAATGAGCAAATTATGGATTTTAAATCACCACAGAAAAATTATCTTTTGTCAAAATTTTAACAATTAATTGGTATCAAAACTAGCCTTCAGCCCTCAAATACGCAGTTTTCGGAACCTCGATGACCTCCACTGTTGAAGCATGAGGGCGCTGTGGGAGCACCTTCTCCCTCTCGTGGACTCTGGTAGACTGCAGAACTCCCCTAATAAACAGTGTGATAATCTCCTTTGAAGAAACCCTGCATTTAAAATAGTTTGCCATTCTCTTAAAGTATTTTATTCATAAGTAGAAAATATCAAGTTCTGTTTCCCAGCTTTCTGGACAATCATATCCACTCTCTGGTATTAGACTCATACTAGCTTCCATCATTGCCACACAGGTCATGGCTTTCCATCTGAACAAAACCTGCCATCTCAGACTAAGCAACATCAAATGCCATCTACTCATGCTTTCTATACTTTGTTTCATGGAAAAAAATATTGTGACAAATGCTATATAATTTTTCTTTAGAGTTTGTGTAGAGACTAAAGTTTACATTTTCTGTTGATGAATACTTATGGCAGTTCAAACACCTATTTTCTACTGATGTACAAAGCATTTTGAAAACTATTCTGTCCTGAAAGGCAACACGTGAATGACGATGAATTCCACCTCCTCACCCATTCCAACAGAACACCTGCTGAAATCCACAGTAGTAAGAATTGCCCTAAAATGCTTGCTTTATTTTGTGGTACCCAACATCATAATTGTGATGCTCACTGCATGCATTTATTTCTGCGGTGCCAGAAATTCAAGTTAGTGGTGAAAAATTAACTTTCCAGAACATGCAAAAAGTCATGCATTTAAAATTTTTATTATTGAAGTTCAATTTGGCATACTTTTGTTTCTGTGTTGAACCTAAGGAAGCCTCAGTGGCAAAATGTTTGGTTCTTAGCCATGAGGAATTTTATTGTTTATCTCCTAAGACTCCAATATATTAGTGTTTCTATTAGGAACTGTCAGATAAAACACTAAATTAAATGAAGGTAAAGCTTTTTTCCCTTTCTGGAAGGCTACTTAAAGGAATCCTCCCAAATGAAAAAGAGTGAAGTAAAGAAGATGAAACATAACAGTGTCCTGTTTGACAGGTGTGCAGTGGACTCCCTGCTATGCCCCTAAATATCGCCACCTTCCTGGGAAGGTTTGCGACCCTCTTCACTAAATGACTGTAACGCAGAATGCCAGTGCTGCTGTCACTCCCATTCGGTGAAGGCCATTGAATACTATTTAAGTACATGTATTATATACTCTTAAAACATATCTGCAAAAGTCACAGGTCTCGATCATGCTGGCAACTCTTGGAGCTTTCCGCCCAGTTAGGACTTGCCAGCCTGGTTCTTGACTGGCCATGAAAGTAGTTGGCTGAGACAAAGTGTAAAAGATAAGGGAGGGTTGGAGGGAAGGGGGAACTGCAGGAAACAGAATGAGTTTCAATTCATTTCAACTCATTCCTTTAAGAAGAAAGAGAAGCATATAAAATCTTGGAAGCACTTCTTTTTCCAAAACATAAGCCTAAGGATTAATAAATGCTGCAACCAACATTTCTGTTTTGATTGGAGCTATATAGTTTTAGATCCATATGGTCCATTACTTGCTCAGCTGTGCTCAATTAGATGACCTCTGAAATTATGAAGTTAAAGATTATACCAGAATTTTTACCCTCCTCCAGTAAAACAGTGTTTTTTACTAAATACATGGCCGAAGCACGGAGAGCAAACAAATACAACTTTACGGTGGAACAAAAACCCTCCTTCAGTGTCTCTCCATAATCCTCCAGCTGTACATTATGTATTAGGAACCAGAAACAAATTCACACCTCTGAATTTGAATCGTAAGCAGACTGTGGTAAGCAACGTGTCACATTACTTCTTCAGAAAGAACTTTAAATTCTTAGAGCAAATTACAGCACTTCTGGCAATTTCAATCCTTCATACGTGCGTGTAAATTTCAAAGGGTTCCAAAGGAGGCTCTGACAATTCCACATCGCTAGTGCCCCCAGTAGGACAGTGTGCTTGCCGACTTTTCATTTACAGTGCAGAGGGGCTAGCAGGTCAGGTTTCTCTCAGTTCATGTGCTGAGTTTGGGCCGTCTGGAGTGGAGGTGTTAGATGCACTGAGTGAAGCTCAAGAAATGTTTCAAGTAGTTGAGGCTTGCCATCATTTCTCTACCAGATGCTTTGTGACTCCAAGTCATCTCTCTCTCTATCAGGCACCACAGTTTTCCCTTTCAGGACCTCAAACACCCTCAAAGTTTCCATCTTTGATGTAAATGGAGGCTTGTAAAATAAATATAATGTATTAGCAAAGGAGAAAAATCTCATTGGGGAACGCATCCTTTCCCCACTGATCTTTTACCTGTTCCAATCCTCCAGCTCTGCTCCCAGTAGTAACTTCACAGTTTAAATCATTGCCTTGCACTCTTTGGACAGTTATTTTTAAATTGACCCAAATTTTGAAATTTGGCCAACTAAACAATTAAAAGAATGTCATTAGAATAGACTTCTTTGTTAATAAGCACAAACCCCTATTCTAAAAGCTGTTAATTTTAGCCAAAAGATGATTTTGTGGGCCAAGTGTCCCAGCCAGTCTATCTGTTCCCCTTCTTAGAACCAACATTGTTTGAATAACATTGCAAAAGTCTTTTTGCAATTTTGACTTTGTTTTCATTTTCACTGAGGTATCTAGGGGTGGGGATGGAGGAAGAATAGTAACCTTCCAGGGGGAAGATGTTTATAAGTGTGACATGAAAGCTTTGTTTTTCCCTGGGGACATAAAACCACAGTAGGCCTATTTTACAGAAGAAAGCATTATCCCTGGGACAAACGAGATACTCGTTGACAGAACAATGAATTTAAAGAAAGAACAAATAGATGATAACCTATAACTACTTTTTCCCTTTCAGGAAAGTTTGCTGGAAATAAGGAATGAAACTTAAACTAAAATAATTTGCTTAATACAAGAGCTACTTTTACTTCCTTTTTATTATTTGCAGGGCTGATATTCGAACATAAGATAATCCGAGTTCAAAATTCAAACTCCTTCTGATATACCATATTGCCTCACACCTAAAATCAGTCACCTTCCAAACAAGGCTCTCATTCATTCATTCACTCAACAAACATCTATCAAGTACAATGCAGGCACTAGATAGGAGTTGGTAAAGGGAGTATAAATAATGAAAATTTTCTCTTCCTCTCTCCATCGATGTGACAATGAGCCACTGCACTGACGGTGTTACTCCATTGTTATAGATAGTAAGCTAGTAAACCTGAGAAGCACTGCTTAGTATATTTAGACCAATTATTCTGAATAGACTTGAAAAGGGAAAAAAATCTAAATGATCTTGAGAAGAGCTGCAATGCAACTTTAATGAGGACAATGCCTAAGGCTGTCACTAAAAACACACATATCCTATGCAAATCTGAGCATATATCCCTGGAAAATCCTTGTAGAAACCACACTTGTAGACCATTTCAAAATATAGGTTTTAGGCAGAGATGACACTTCTGGGACTGCAGCCTATTACCGTCTCTCTGAGTATTTCCTGCCTTATTAGGAAATTCTGTGTGGATATTAAGTTAGGTGCGTGTTCATTACCCCATTTAAACGATTTTTGTCCTTTTCTAAATTACTAGACTGAAACATAAAGCCCAAACTACAGACATTAAAAATCAAGTTTTCCTCTACTAAGTCTATAGTGCCAATGTGAAAGAAGTAATAAGTTAGAAAAAGAAATTGGCAGGCTCAAAAATAAGAAAATGCCCTTTAAAAAAACTAGTTCCAGTAAAATCAGTAGTTTCATAACACTAAATCTGGATTAAATTGCAAAGATTAGGTTCCATCTTCAGAAGTAAATCAATCATTCAGTGAAATATTTACCATGGAGAATTCAGAAGCCCAGTGTGGCCTCAGTCATTTCCACACATGCAGGCTGGTCAGTGTACTTGAAGTAGATCCTGATCTGTGGGTACCCGAGGGCAGCACTGTTTTCTGAGAAAACAAAGGCATTCTTTGGCAGTCCAAGGCTACAGAGTCTTCACAGGTCACACTAATCACAACCCACATCCCTGAGAAAATGGGAAAACAAAAGGAGGAGGGTATCCTGGGGGAGGGTAGGTAAGAGAATGAATGTGAATTAAATGACAAAAGATACAGAAGCAGGCAGGGATGGTTTTGACACTGTGAAATATAGGAGAAAATTGGTATGCCTGGCAGGAATGGCAAAGAATAAGCCAATGAGATTAAGCATGCAGTGGTTTTCTGAAGACTGAACCATACTTCCCCCCGAAAACTCTGCCACATCCGAGAGTGACTTAGCTCCATCATTCACCATAACTGGGATTCTGTTAGTCTGCCTGTGTGCCACAATTCCATAGGCCCAGCAGGTATGTGTGTGTGCCCTTGTACATGTGCCTATACATGTGTGCATGCACATGTGTGTGTTAAGTGGGTAGTATATTACGGCGGTGGGGAAGGAACTGAACAAATAATAGTGATGTAGCTATACAAGAAGGGAGCACAGAAGCCATTTTGCCAGTTTTACCATCCTGCATAAATGTTTCTAATTATGTATTTGGAATCCTGTTTGGCAAAAAGAACATCTCAATGATAATTTTTCTGTCCTAATTCTAGGGCAGAAAATCCTTTTTACAGTAGAGAATTAACTTTCATGATTGATCATGTACAAAAGTGACTATGTCACCAGAGAATAGGCTGACTTTGCAAATTTGGCCAAATGTCAGCTACTGCATAAAATTCTGTATATTGTGGTTTCATGATTATTACAATTGCATAATATGTATTTGGGGGTCTTCAGGGTACATACAGTATTCAAAACCATGGAACTTCTTAAAATCACCAAATAACAAGAATATCTAGAGAACATAGAAAGTGTGAGGACTCAGCAATATCTAAAAGTCAGCAAGATGATTAAAAAAAAATGGGACTGAAAAGGAAGCACCAGTGAGGTAAAAGAAGAACTGAAAAGACAGGTGTCTAGAAATAAATACGTGAACAGCTGTGTTAAACCCTGTTCAAAGTTAGAGCAAAACAAGGTCTAACAATTGGCCATTGAGTTTAAGTAACTGGTAAGCTCCACAAGAGCAATTCTGGTGCAGCTGAAGGCTGAGGTCTGGTTGAAACGGGCTCCAGAGCAGACAGACTGAGGACCAAAAGTACAGGCATCCAGGATCAAAGATGCGGCAGGACTTCGGAGTGGAAGATTTTAAATCAGAGAAGACTTGAGAAACAGCCACTTAGGGAGGTGGGATTCATGGATAAATCAGAAAGGCCATCACCCCAGGCCCACTTGGCTCACAGTGGGAAAAGCAAATTAAATGTATTTTATAAGTCATAGAACAGAGATCTAGGACAGTGACTGAGCAAATGGACTAGGGAAACAATGAGCAGCACCAGGGGCCTGTGGGAGGTCAGTGAGGATGAAAGTGAACTGAGTCAGCATGCTTGGGTTTTATTCTCCAGCCATGTTAAGCTGCCTATGTACACGGAGTAGGAGCAATAGTTATGAGAGATATATGAAAAGGATACAATGAGCCATACTTTACCATACATGTTTAGAGTAGTAATTCATTTTATTCTCACAACAATTCTACAAGGCAGTTGCAACTTTCAAGGTGTAACTTCCACAACTTTATAGGTTAGGAAATATCTCATGAGTATGTGGCAAGGCCAGAATTTGAATGCCTGGGGTACAGGGCCTGGATCCTTAACCACTGCTCTGCAGTGCAGTGAAGCCTCTGCTCTGCTCTGCAGTGAAGCCTCTCTGCTTCACCCTGTGCACAGGGCCTCCGTGTCTTTTCTAAGTCTGGTGAGTGAGTAAGCCCATCACAGGCCTCAGGCCTAACTCCTCCCTGGAGTTTCAGCCCCAGATATTTAACTGCCCACCTGACCTTCCTGCTGGAGACCTAATTCAGAATTAACATGAACCACAAAGCTATTTATTCCCCCTCCGTAACCCAGTTCCTTTCTTATTCTTCCCCATCTCCTCATATAATAATTCAATAGATTGAAAAATCTCAAAATTTCCATGGTTAAATTATCCGTAATGGTGAAAAAACTAATAAAAAAAAGTCACTAGAGTGGAAATTAGAAAGGCCATGGAGGCATGAAAACTGGATTAACAGAATATTTAATAATAAAAAAGCTGCAATTCATACATGTATTATAATTGACACTGATACAAATATAATTGAAACAAGTATATGAAAAAAACTAAATTAAAATATTTATCTCATTAAGCTAGACCAGTCATTTTCAACCTTTTTCATCTCATGGCACACATACTGTGGGAATCACTTTGTAAAGTGTATGACTGCTTAGCCATCATGCTGTACACCTGAAACTAATAGAAAATAATATTGAATGTAGATTGTAATTTAAAAGTATGTAAAAATAATAAAAATTATTTTGATTAAACTATCATCACAGCTCAGGGGGAGAAACCATGCATGCAACAGAGACACTATCTATTTAAGGGGCTTAAGAACAGAAATAGGGCTTCAAGTGTTGCTAAGTGACATTTCCACAGAGTCAGAAAATGTTACTAGATTCAGATCCTTCACTACAGCTTTAATTTATTTTCAAAATATTTAAAGGTTTCACCTTCTCTTCTGACAGCTCAAGAGAACGGCAAATAATGACTGAGGACTGCTCTCTGTCACAGTGATAACAGCAGTTTTGAGAGCATAAATAGCGAACGGAGGGGTTACCTTCCAGTTTTCTGACAACACCAACCTGTCATTTTCACTAACAACTTCAGCGGCTTCCCACTGGCATGATCGTTGTTTCTGAGTATGACCTTATCACATTATGAGGTGAGGGGATTAAAAAACAATTAACAAGAGCTAAAACTAGACCCTCTGTAAACCTTCAGTTAACCGCAAAAATGATTTTCACCCCAAATAAGGAATGTGGCCTCACTAAGACTGACCATATCCCTGGACAAAAACTATAACCTAACCTGGGAAGCCACGAGGGCGTCTGTGCTCGGAGCGGTCTGCCCCCTGCTAAGGGGCAGCAGAGCCCAGAGCTACGTGTGCACACGGGTGCACTCACGGGCCTATGAGAAGGAGTGAAATTATTTGACTCATAGGGGTTATTAAGAGCTAGGGGAGGAACTGTCTTCTGAACACTATTCCCAAAAATGACCTTTTCCCTGTGATCACTGTCATTTAAAGATTTAACAGACATAATACAAATATTTTCTCGCATTTGACAATGACATAACAGTATAAGTTATTTTATTATGTATTGTTTATGTGCCATATCTAAAGGCCTAGAAGTGAAAAGGGGGAGATGCGAAATACATATTGAGGGAGACTTGTCTGACTAGCATGGTCTGTGGGAGACCCTGGGGGGGCCTGGGGAGGGTCACGAAGGCCTTGGTTAGGGGGTGATGGTAGAGAAGATGAGTGGGGATCTCTGCTCAGGGTATTAAAAGGCTGAAATCCAGCTGTTGGTCAGAATGAGTCTTGGTCTAGAGGCCGTTGGAAAAAATTTGCCTCCAAGCTCATTCTTATTAAATGGTATTATTATTTTCCTCTTTCTCTTTAGTTTCCATTTACTTTCCTTTACATTCACTGTTTCCTTTCTTGGCCATGTCAAGCATACTGGTGAGCCTCTCAAAGGAAATGTTTGGGTCTGAAATCATGACTTTTATGTCTAGTTGGCTAGCATTTCCTTCTGACTGCTATTAATTTCCACCTCTCTACTGAAAGTCTCCCATTCACTCTTATACTTAACTACTAGATCCTTTAACAAACTGATCACAATTATTTCAAAATTCTTATAATTCCAACATTTGGGTCATCTCTGAGTCTAGCGCTATTGACTGCATTTTCTTGATGATAGGCTGCTTCTTCCTTCCTTTTTTGTGTTTTCTGGAACTTCTGGAATGTTAGATAACTTATGTAAAGCAGAAAGGACAGAGGTAAACTGTATTTATACCCAAAAATGGGCGTGTCTTCTTTTGCCAGGCCTTTAGTGCGTGTGACTGGGTCCACCACACCAAGAATTACCTGTGGGCTCATTGTCACTGTGGTTGACCATGGTGCCCCACAGGTCATATTCCCTTAGCAGCTGATAGCCATTGCCCTGTGGTTAGAGTTGAGGCTAGTTGTTGGACCATTTTCTCTTTATTCAGCTGTCCCTTCATTTCTGCTCCACTGAAGAACCTCTCTCCATGTACTTTTTCGTTCCACAGAGGGGGTCTTCTGTTGCTCGTACCCTGTGCTAAGCTCATACTGGGAGCATGGGTGTCTTCTCTTGTTCTATTTTCACCTAAGTCTAAGTGATACCTGTATGCCCAAGTTTTAGGGGTGAGGCTTTCTTCATCTTCCTGTTCTTATTACCCATGGCAACAAATTCTGCTTTTTATATTATGTTGGTCTTGGGTGGGAGTTTCTAGCCCACCTCCAAGTAGTACCTGAACTTTTTCTGCTGTCATGATAGGATCTTAGGCCCATGACAGTTTCTTGCCCCTCTGCCAATGGTAAAAATTTTTCTTCTATCCTCTTCAGACTTTAATAGGAAAAAGTGTCTGTGGAGTGGACAGTTTTGTGCCTCTCCTGCACAGCTAATCACCAATCTTTAGTCCTAGGAGAGAGGATTCACTTCTATTATCATAGCAGCTTTTGCTTCTTAGGAGAAAAACAGTTTGAAAAAACAGGCAAGTCTTTGTGCCTACCCTCCAGAAACCACCAATCAACTCCTTCATAGACCTGAGGCTCTCACTGTTCTCCTACCTATCTTCAGTCTTCCTCTTTGGCTCCTGATCAAGAAATATATATATATATATATTTTCACATGTCACCCTTTAAAACTCCTGTATGAATGTCCACTACCTTCCTGATAAAATTAAAACTTGATGATCTAATCACTTTTATATGTCCTCATCGAATGTCCTTCCCTTGCTTACCATGTTTGAACCATAACAAATTAGTCATAAGCACCAGACTTTCACATCTACCTGCCTGTGTAGGCACCAACAATAATCCATCCTCTTGTTTTTTCAAGCTTTAATTGTTACCTCTACCTTCCTTAATTCTCTTAGACAGCTTTATATGCCTTTTCTTTCAGCAGATCTTCATTATTTTTACATTACATTTTATATGTTATTTTCCCATTAGAATACAACTTTTCTAAGGACATAAGTATATTACGACCACCTCAACTAGTGCTCAGCATATGAGAGATATTTAATGAACATTTACTTATAAACAGACAAACCAATCAATAGTTTGGCAGCCATGATTCTTTCCTTTACTAATTTCTCTTATCTCTTCTGTTCATTCTAACCAAAATAATCTCAGATGTAGTCTGTCATATACACACACACATTTCTTCACAACTCATGACTATAAATTTTCCCATTTAAACTACTTTTTGAAGTTTCTCTGACATTTAATGACAAATTTAATTGCTACTTCTTGCTTCTTTTGAGCATAATCTACAAATTATTCTTCTTTATAACCAATATCCATTTTCAGCATTCTGATAAAATTGATTTGAAGAATCTATGAATTTTCTCTTCATTGCCAAACTCATTGGCTTTCTTTGTCTTCACTTCAATTAACCCCTCTTCATTCAATAAGTATTTATTGAGTACCTGCTCTGTGTGAAGCACATCACTGAATACTGAAGATAGAATGGCGAGCAAGATCTTGTTCTCAGGGAGCTTTTAGTCTATAAAGAAACTTAGATTCTTAATATAGCTATCTATTTTTATCTTTTCTGTTTCTTTTGCTTTCTCCTATCTTTGACTAAAGATAAAACAATTCTTCTAGATTCCCACCAATTTGTAATTCTTACTAAATCTTCTCTCTTTAGGTGAACTCATTCACAAAAATATATATTTTTTAAATCTTTAAACACTAATGGTTCCCAAAAATCCATCAACTACCTCCTAAGATCTAGACTGAAACTTACACCTGACTGACTGTCCTATCTCACTAAAACCTCAAATTCAAAGTGACTTAAATTAAGCTCAGTGCTTCCATCTCAATCAGCTCCAAATTCTATACTTACTCAATTAAAAGACCATTACCTTTTCTGGAAGACGAGGCTTCTAAAAAACTTTGAAGTTACTTTACACCTCCTCTACTTTATCAGGTTAATAGTGGGTAGAATTCCAAGATTGCTGCCCACCCCCAGTATACATGCACATTCATTCCCTCCCTTATGCAAAAAAAAAACAAAAACAAAAACAAAAAAGAAACCCACTAATCTGTCTGTGCTATGAAGGGATTTTTAGTTGTATTAAGATAGCAAATCAGTTGACCTTAAAATAGGGAGATTATCCTAATCAGGTGGATTCACAGAAGCAACTGACCTCTTCCTGAAAGAAATATTTAAAGTATGAGAGATATTTGATGTGAGGGTGAGTCTCCATCACTGTGTTTGAAGATGGACCAGGCCATGTAGCATGGAACACGTGTAACCTCTGGGAACTGAGAGCAGCCTTTGGCTAACTGGAGCAAGGAAATAGGAATCTCAGCCCTACAACCAAAGAAACTAAATTCTTCCACAATCACCTGAAATTTAAAGAAATTCCTAAATTCCATTTGAGAAAATAGCTTGTCTGCAACCCCAACATTAGCCTTGTAGATTCTGAGCAGAGAACTCAGAATCTCAACAGTTTCTGCCCAGATTCTGAGCAGTTAAGCCTTACCTATACTTCTACCCTACAAGGCTGTAAGCTAGTAAATTGTTTTCAACTATAGATTTTGTGATAATTTGTCACATAACAATAGAAAACAACTATAGGTTATTTTTAAATGCTTTATTTATTTATTTTTAGAGGGGGGAAGGGAAGGAGGAACATCAATGTGTGGTTGACCTGTCCTGCAACCCTGGCCTGTGTCCTAGACTGAGAATTGGAATTGAACCAACGACCCTTTGGTTCACAGGCCCATGCTCAATCCACTGAGCTATGCCAGCCAGGGCTACTATAGGTTAATTGTGAGAGGGGCATTAGTTCTACAACTACTGGCTCCACAGTGTATGAATCTTCCCTTTTTCAGTTACCATTGCCACAGATTATAATTCAAGAATTTATCTCACGTGATGCCTAAGAGCCTGGAATGGCCTTTCCATTCACTCTATTTTATTAAAACAGCTGCTCATCTTGCAATGTTTTCAGATAATTATAGCAAATTTAGCCCACCTCCTTTTGTCTCAGAACTTTGTAAAAATTTCCATGTAATTTTATAAGATATGGCATTTACCATATGACACTGTAATATAGCCTATTGTATGTGCTCATTCCTACATTAATCGGTCAACATCTTGAAGTTAGAGATTATGCACTTGGAGGGGACCCTCAACAATACAGTTGAATGAACGTTTTCAACCATGAGATGCCCAGTTCCCCATATTCCACAACTTTTCCTTATCCAATACATCCAGATCAATACACTTAGAAGGAACACAGAACAGTTTCTGGAGTTATGTCCTCTTAAATGGTTAACTCACCTACTGGAGAGTTTTGATTTAGGGCAGGTCACTTGGCCTTTCTGACCTTTAGTTTCTCCTCTTTAGTTAGAGAAAAAAACAATTATGAGATAACTTATAGGAAATACCTTTGAAAATTGAATTAATCAAATTAGACATGACTTAAAATAAAACTAGTTTGTTGTCATTTTAAGTCTATAGCTTGGTTTTCTAAGGGAAATCATAAAAGTTGCTGGGCCTCATGAGCAGAGTTGAGATAGTGTGCAATTGAGAGAGACCAGCAATTACAGTGCAGAAATGATTCTGTGACCCAGACACTGTGTTATTTGTTGACATCTCAAGTTAGAGAGTCATGTTTAACTCAAAGTTAGGGGATGCTGCTCCCTCCCACTTTCATCAACATCACTAAACTGAGTGAGGCAGCCCGCACTCAAATATTTGCCATAGAAAAATGTGTATCCTGGTCATCAAGACATTAGCTGGCTGTCCATCCTTTGGTCTAAAGTAAAATCAGAGTCCATCGTATACACACATAGTTGAAAGAAAAAAAATGTTGAAACTTTCAGATAAAATGATTGGTGGGAAGGGAGCCAACACCATTTAGTTAGTAACATTTTTAAATAAAATTAAATTGAAATCCACTTAAAATGGTTTCTATATTTGGCATAATAGTGCTTTTGTGTTGATACAAATATAAATGTTGAAAGAGTTTCTCTAAGCTACTTTTTACTCTAGAGATAAATGATTTTCCACAGTGCTTATAAGTTTTATATTTATCAGTGAGTCATCAAACAGCAGAGATAATTATCCTGTATTTCTCAAGCCTGAACTAACTGCAGAAACAATGAGGAAATAAATGCCTTATGTCGTTCTATTATTATTTAAAATTTTGCAGGAATCTGACTTTTGCTTCCCTTAAAAGCATTAAAATGTTCTTTTTTCTTCATTAATCTAAAAAGACTATGACAACTTCACAGCCTGTTCCAGTTTATCAATAGGGAGTTCACCTCTAAGAAAGAATTTTGCTTTCCTATTATCCAAATCTTTGTTTATTCTTTGAAGAAAAACTTCTTTTTTAACTCTACCAGTTTATGGAAGTGCTAGGTGCCAGCAACTTCAATGGAAATGGTAATCATCTAAAAACCATAAGTGAAATTATCTGATGTTAATATGAATTTAGGCCATGATATAAAAGTTCCATGGATATTTCTTTGTAGAAAGAAAGAAAGACAATTTCTACCTCTTGAAATCATATCACAAATATAATCTTCAAAATTGTCCTACGAAGTAAAGTAATGAAAAGATTTTGGCCTAAATCTACTTTGCTGGTTGAAATGAAATATAGACAGCAAAGTGGTCTGTGTTGTCTCTAATACTCTATAGAATATAGCCTGTACCTAGAATATAGACAGTACCTTTTCAACTTTTCTTCTCACCTGCACCCTTATTCTTTGAAGCTACATTTACCATTCATCATCAATTTCCTCATTAACTACATATTTTATACTGTCAATAGATGACAGATGGTAGGGAAGCGATAGCCCTGAAACTCAAAACTTGTTCCAGCTCAAAAAGGGGGACTAAGCATATACAACTTAGGCCATCTTGCACACAAATATATATAAAATCATTCATATAAAACACATTATTTCAAATAACACAGGCAGGAAAATTTCTAAGTCATCATATTTTTTCTATCTTTACTTTTACATAGCTAACCTTATTTGGTCCTATCTCTTTCATAAAAGCTATATGTTCATAACCACCACATAGATGTTCCTGAAAATGCAGATGTTATCTATTGGCTCATCATGAAAATATCAGTTAATAAGGAAAAGTGGAAGAAAAATGAGATGGCTGAATCAAAAATTTGAGTGGGAAAAAATGGATAAAATAGACCCACTCAAAGAATATCCATGAGAGAAAACCATTTCAGACCAAGGTGGAGTAATAGGGATAAGATTTACTTTCTTGCCTGAAATAACCAAAATCATGACAGAATATATGCATAGTGAGACAATGGACATTACATAATGAACTACAGTGGTTCCGGGTAGAAGGATCAAGCTTTCTGCTTTGAGAGAGATTCTGGGAGATGGAAAATGTACCTATCAGACACTATGTATTGAAAAGACAGAGCTGAGAATAAAGGGAAATAATAAATGTACACAGAATTTGCAAAACAGAGAATCAGAAAAGAAAAAAGCTACGCAAGGAAAGAAACTGGAGATCCATACTGGATCCATACCAGAGGTTCCCCTCAAGTATTCAGCAGAGTGGTGATCTGCACGTGAAAATGAAGAAACGGACCTGAAGCCGAGGAAAGAACATTTGAAAAGATAAGGGGGAAGGGTGTCTGATACTGCGCCCAGCTGGGGACAGCACCTGCTCTGCCAGCCAGAAGAGAAACCCTTATAATTCAGGGAGCTCACAGAACTCAGAAAGGTCTTGCTTCAAGACTGTGAAGGAAGGAGCTCTAGAACAGTGCTTCTGAAACAGAGGTAATTTTGACCCCCAAGGGGCATTTGTAAATGTTCAGAGAAATGTACACTTGTCAAACTAGAGGTGGAGGGTGCTCTGGTATTAGGTAGGTAGAGTCTAGGAATATTGTTAAACATCTTATAAGCACAACACCCTACAACAAGGAAGTACCGGCCCCAGGTATCAATACTACCAAAGCTGAACACCCCTGTACTGGAATAAGACAGCTCTGGTCTCACCTAACAGAACTTAAAAGCAAGATTCAAAAGGATTATAGTCTTTCCAAGTGTCTTAACTGAGTCCCAGAACAAAGTTCAAAATACTTATATTAATACAAAAATATCCAACATTCATGAGGTAATATTCATAGTCTCTGGTATCAAATAAAAATTGCCAGATATTCAAAAAAGGAGGAAATACTGGCCAATAGTGAAAAAAATCAACTCAGATCTAACAGAGATATTAGAATTAACAAAGACTTGAAAATAGTTATTTTAACTATTCATAAAGTTAAGTAGAGAAATAGAAAGTTTTTAAAATGTACACAAATCAAACTTCTAGGCATAAAAACTACAACAAATAAGATAAAAAATACTTAATGGAATTAAGAGCAAATTGTATATCGAAGTAGAAAAATAGTGAACTTGGATGCATAGCAATAGCAATAAATCAAATGAAAGATGGAGAGAAAAAAAATGATTCAAGAAATCAAAAGAAAAGTGAGCTGTGGAAAATTTCAAGCAACTATGTAAACTGAATGCCAAAAGCTAAATGTTATAGACACAGTATCCTTGTGATTCCATATTAAAAAAAGTTATAAATAATAAGAATTATTAAAATGGTAAAACTAAAGTAACCTGAAGAAGACATATTGAAGGCCCTGAGGAAATGAATAGATGGATGAAGACAGAAAACACCTAAAAATTTAATAGTCAGAATCTTTTCAAATACAATAACAAAATTTATACCCATAGATCTAAGAAGCTCAAGACTGAGAAACATGAAGAAAACTACACCAACACATCCAATCATAATCAAATTGCCTAAAATTAGTTAATGGTAAAAAGAAACCTCAAATCATCCAGAAGAGTGAGGGATGGAAGACATATTTCAAAGTTCTGACAATACAACATACTTGTCCACATGGAATTCTATAATCTGCAAAAGTATCTTTCTTTGTGAACTTGTATTAGGTAAAGATTGGATTAGGAATAATTTCAAAAGTAGGGTCTATGAAAAACAAAATTATAAATTAGACTTAAAATTTTAAATTACTGCTCTTTGAAAGAGACAGTCAACAGGCAAGCTACATCCTGGAAGAAAATACTTACAAATCATATATCTGACAAAAAGGAAAAGAAAAAGAAACAACTTGTACCCAAAATACCTTTTTAAAAAAACACTCAAAAGTCACTAATAAAAATACAGTCAAATAAGGCCAGAAGATCTGAAGTGATTCTTCGGGAACATATATGGATAGCAAATAAGCAATAAAATAATGTTTGATGTCAATAGTCACTAGAAAAATGCATATTAATAGTATAATGACTGATCCGACCAAGTGCTGGTGAGGATTTGGAGGAACTGAAACTCTTTGATACACTACTAGTAGGAGTGTTATATGGCACAATCACTTTGGAAAACAATGTAGCAGTTCTTAAGAAATCAAACATACATCTCAGCCATTTACCCATAGGTAAATAGACTCAGCCATTTTACTCATAGGTATTTACCCAAGATAAATGCAAGCTTATGTTCATACAAAGATGGGAATGCAAATATGCATAGCAGATATATCTGTAATAATCAAAAACTGGAATCAATAAAAATTATCAACTGGCAAATGGCAAACAAATTATGGTTTATCTATACAATGAAGTATTTTCCTCAGTATCAAAAAAAATGAATAAACTTTTTGAAATACACAGCAATATGAATGAATCCTAAAATAATTATATACTAATAATATACATAACTATATTATATTATAAAACCAGACCAAAAAAGTTAATATATACTATATGATCCCTACATAAAATTCTAGAAGATGAAAGAACATTGTGCTAAGTGACATAAGCCAGTTAGAGAAAGACAAATACCATATAATTTCAGTCCTATGTGGAATCTAATGAACCAGCTGTACTAACACGGAAAATGGGGACAGACTCATAGATGGAGAGCAGATGACAGCTATGGGAGGGGAGATGAAGGGGTGGAGAGACTGAGCAAAAAGGAAAAAGGACTCATGGACAAAGACAGCAGTGTGGCGATTGCCGGGGATGTGGTATAAGTGGACTAAATGGTAATGGGAAAAGTAGAATAAAGATTAAATAAGAACATAACAAAAAATATTAACTAATGATTTTTAAATAATTTTTAATTTTCTTAACTTTGAAATTTTCTGTTTGTTTCTTTGTTATTCCCAGAACTCTTACATGCATTGTCTCCATCAAAACCAACCCTGCTTTATTAGGGAGTAGGGAGAATCTCTCTTGGAGAAAATTTCCTATTTTAAAACATGAAGATATGGAATTAGTGGAAAGTGTCATTTTGTTTATTTCTAGGATGAGGAAAAATGTCTCAGCTTACTTCTATCCATTAGTTCTCATTATAATACACATTCTTCCAAAGCATCTTGAACTACACAAACTCAGTTTAATTTTTCTATGACAATCAATTATATAAGTCTAAATGTTCTGTTTGCTTTAATAAGTTTCTAATTCAAAGAAAATAAACATTTTCTGGTTATTTTCCCCTGGAATATTCTAGTTTTATTATATTGTCGTATCATCACTTTTGTATATGATTTTCATGCAGAAGGCTCTAATACCATGTGAAATAGGAAAACTCGTAAATCTGAAAAATGCAGTACAGCAGCTGCTTGTACTGGGTCTTGAGACTGTCGATGAATCCGATCTGCTCTGGGACCTTCCACCTGGAAATGATTCTGGCACTCTTGACTCGAAATCTGAAATTGTCTAATTATACACCTGATTTTAACACATCTGAGATAAACTAGATGTCTCTGTTTCATCAATGTCCTCATTCATTCAGCTGTTTACTGAGGGTCAATGGACAATCCACTATTCTCAAATATTATAGCAGGATCCATAAACACTTAAAAGGTGGAAGTTCTAGCACTTGTCTTCAGGGAGGTTATGGTCTGGTTTGTCTATACAAGACAAATGGTAGAGAAGCAAGGCAAGTATATAAAATTATCACACGAATGAGTATATAGTTTTCAACAAAAACCTAGAAATGAAGGTAAAAAAAGGATGGAAGAGAATCATATGGTAAATCCTACAGTACAGTGTGGCAGCCAGCCTTCAGGAGGGCTTCCCACGACCCCTCCCCCTGTCATTTGTACTGGTTTAGATTACCCCCTCCCACCCCACATTAGATTAGACAGAGCTGTGTAACAAATAGGATATTGAAAAAAATAGGGGGAATAACATCTGAGGCTAGGCCAGAAAAAGTATGTGGCCTCTATGCTTTGAGCAATTTTCTTCAAGAAGCCAGCTGCTGTGTTGTGAAGACACTTCAGCAGAGCCATGTCATAACCCCCATGGTGAGTGACCACTGACTCCTGCCAACAGCCAGCACCAACCTGACAGCCACTCGACTGAGCCATCTGGGAAGTGGGTTCTCCAGCACTGTGTAAGCCTTCAGAGGCCTGCCGCTATGGTCAATATCAAGATTGCGAACTCATGGGAGACCCTAAACCAGGACCACCCAGCAAAGCCACTCTGGAATTCCTCATCCACAGAACCTGATGCTTAATGGAGTCAGACGTGGCTGGGAACCAAGAGTTAGCTCTGCTATCTGCAAACACGGTCAAGTCAAACCTATCTAAGCCTTACTGTACGGAACGGTGAAAGAGTAGTGTTTTCTATCTTTGAGTACCTTATAATTTCATTGTGATGAATAAATAAGATAAAATTATTTTGAAAAAGAAAGAAACAATAACAACAACAAAACCCTCTTATTATCAAGATCAGATTTGAAAAATTTGAGAGAATTAAAGTGGGGAAGGGATATATTTTCCAATACCCTGATGAATCCAGGGGCTAAAAAACAGCTTCCCACTGGTTTTATCGCCACATTTCCATCATCCAGCTTCTCACTTCCTGTTTTCTGTTACTTATTTTCTCTTTCCTCCCTTGGCTGAATCTCACTTTACTCGGAGATTCCTTTATATTTCAATGTTTCTATCCTTAGCATCTTGATATGAAACCTTATATTGATCTCACCTATGAAACTGTGTCTATTGTTTTAAAAAGTGAAGAGTCATTTTGAGATTTCTCTTGTTCAGAAAAATATCTGAGGCCTTACCTTCTTTTTTCTTTTTTTCTTTTGACTATGCCTAGAGGTTCAACGATATGTGTGATTTATTTTCTTCCCCGCCATTTCTTCGGGATCTTTTGTCTTAACATTCGTCATGATCTCCCAGCTCCCCAGCTGCACCTAAAAATCATAAGATAACAAAAATTGTTTAGCTATGCCCTAATTGCAATAGTCATAATTATTATAGTGTCAGATGACACAATGGAAGAAACTCAATTTTATGTACCATATATGGTATAAAATCATCTTTGCACATAGAATTGCTACTTAGATATAAGATTACTATCAGAAAAACAGTACTTATGTTCACTTGTATAAGGAATAAAAATTATTGTATGCATAAACACTATTTCCTTTCAGTTCCTGGACCTCAATCACCATTCTATCTTTCCTGGACTCTGTAAATACAGAGAATTAACTCATTCACTCATTACATATATGTCATCACTCTGTATTCAATGGTCTATAACTTTCTGAGATTAACTTCTCAGGTTTTCTTCTTGTTGGCCTGGAGACTATGAACTCCCAAAAACAGTAAGAATTAATTTTTAAAGAACACTGGCATGCTCACTTTCTTCTTTCTTCATCTTGCTAAAGATGCATAATCCCCACGTCACACAAAGACAATTTGTAGGAGGAGGAAGAAGGGGAAAAACAGGAAATTCTCTGGTGCATTTGGGCTGATTTCCCCCTTCTCCTTTCTCTGATGCGCAAATGGCCTTGAGTGTCCAGGAGTCAACGAGATGTTAAATGTGCAGTCTCAGAAACCTCAGAAAAGTGGGGAAGGAGCGGTTTATTTTTTTTTACTTCGCTTTGCCCTGCGTTCATTTTTTCTATTGCATAAGCTTCTTATCAACATTAATTTTAGCCTCCAAAGATTTTTGGCATAACAGAATTATAATGCAGTGTCTAAAATAGTGCTGCAAACCATGGTTTCAAAGACATTAGGAAGATGAATCATTTCCTTAACATGGGCCACTGTGTTATTTGAAATGATTACTAATGAGACAGAAGCAATACATAATTAAGCAGCGTGTGATGGGCTAAAAAGAAATCAAGGAAATTCAAACAACAAATGCTTCTTCTGTTCTTCATGGAGGACAGGAGAATCTGCAGCTCTTTCCTATTCCCATCTTGAAATGAAGGGCTGTTGAGCACCAAAACTATGCATTCCAGTACTAAGTAGAAAGGGCTAGGCCACAGAAATGAAGAAGCAGGCTGAGGCCAATTTACATCATTTTGGATTATTAATTCTCTACAAAATTATTCTTGTGTTTACATTATTGGGATTGAATCTGTTCTTTGGTTTCCGTTTTACTTCTTTTGTGTGTGTGTGCTTACATTCTTTTTTTACCCCTCTTGGAATAGCTTTAAAATCAAAGCTTTATGCCAACTCTGAACAGGCACAGGAAAGGAAAAGACAGCTAGCTTTCTCTAATGCGTTCAAGTTTATAAGATTCTCGGAGGGTTTTTTCTCCCAGGCTTTCACTCTTAACCGCCGCTGCAGTACCACCATGAATACCAAGGAGATATAACAGAGGCCATCAATCATGGTTCATCCACGCTAGGGGCATAACCATGTACAAAGCAATCGTCCCTTTGACTTAATAGAGCTTTCTAAAAGAAAAACTATTCGCATTCAAATTCAGATGAGCAATCAGAGCTTGTGAAGGAAGAAAATAACACTTCTTATCCTGCGTGATTTTGGAAACTAGACTGTACAGTTTGTAAGGGCAGACACTGGTACAGGAAACCTCAGTGATCTTTCTTCTTTCTCTTCCCCTATTTCTTTTCTTCATCAAAGTCCTGAGCCCACAATGCTTATGGACCAAAGGCTGGAAGAATCATTGTAGAAGATAAAGCATTAAACCACAGAAATAGTAAGTAAAAGGTTATAAACAGCTGGACTTAAGATTTAAATCAGCAGTTCAATTTTTTCAGCCCTTAAGGTTCAGCCCTCAAATCCATATCCCCAGACTTAAGCCTCATCACCCCTAGAAAGAACCAACCCTGCAGATACCTTGATTTTGGACTTCTAGCGCCCAGAAGTATGAAACACTAAATTTCTGTTGGTTAAGCCACTTAGTTTGTGTTTTGGGGGTATAACAGCCTCATCGAACTAATATAAAAGAAAGAAAGATCATTTGAAACTGTTGTACTGGTTTCCTAAGGCTGCTTAAAAAAATACTACAAACTAAGAGGCTTAAGACAGTAAAAGCATATCCTTTTAGAGTTCTGGAGATCAGAACGTCAGGTGAATTGCACTCCCTCCAGAGACTTCACCTTTCCTTACCTCTTCTAGCTCCCGGGGCTTGCCAGCCTCCTTAGATCGTGGACACACCACTCTGGTCTCCATTCCCATCTTCCAATTACCTTTTCTGTATCTATCTTCTCCTATGTGTGTTTCAAATAAGGATAATTGTCACTAGATTAAGGCTCACCCAGATAATCTAACATGATCTCTTCTTCCCAATACATTTAACCTAATTAGATCTACAAAGACCCTCTTTGCAAATAAAGTAACATTCATAAGATCCAAGGAATAAGATGTGGAGATTATATATACAGAACTGATTATATTAGATGTTTCCAGTAGTTCTATGGTTAGCATTAATCAAACTACCAATTCTGCTGACAAAATTGGAACTGATGATATATATCTCTTGTATCTGAAAATGAATTGGCCCATTATGAAATCCTCAGATATCATCTCCTGGTATTATTTCCTTGTTGCAGGACCTCTTTGACCAGCCGAAGGGAACTTCCTGTTTCTACCACAGTTGAAGATCACGAAAGTATAGTACAGGCATGCTGCATCTGGGGGGGTGAGTCTACCATCCATGACAGAAAACTGTAATGCAGTCCACTTAACTTTTATGGCAAGTTTTTGCCTGTGAATAGAAGACTATTATCACTTCCTCAAGGTAGGTATGTTCCTTTTTTGTGAGTATATGCTAACTTTTTTTAAAAATAAATTTTACTTATTTATCTTTAGAAGGGAAGGGAAGGAGAGGGGGAGAGAAATATCAATGTATGGTTGCTTCTCCTGCATCCCATGCTGGGAACTGGTCCCTGCTGGGAACTGGCCTGCAACCCAGGCATGTGCCCTGACGGGGAATTGAACCGTGATCTTTTGGTTCACAGGCCCTTGCTCAATCCACTGAGCTACACCAGCCAGGGCTACGCTAACTTTCAAAATACACAAAACTATATCTCAGTGACCTGTCCTGATAGCAGGAACCCACTCCTTTTGAAGATGAGGCTACCTAGGCAACTGATGTGCCTACTGGACTAAACTTACTCCTAGTTTTGACCGAATTCTATGTCCATTCATATTTCTAAACTACAGTTAATACCTATTTAACTGATGTGCTTTGCTAACTTAAAAAGGGCATGTTAACACTAAGAAATATCTAATTCATAATCTCAAAAATGTGACCCATGTATCATAAATTAATAAAATGAGTCTGTTTGTGAATGAAATAAGTAAGGCCACACACCTAGCAAGTGCTTCTTTTTTTTTTGACCTAGGAGATCCATGGATTTCAAGAGGAGTGAATATGTGAAATTTATTGGTATATGGTTCCCCAACATTTTTAAGTGTTTTTTTTTAATGTATATATTTATTTCCAGCATGGAGTGTCCAGAGTTTTCATCATATTTTTAAAAGATCTTTGAACTTAAAAATTACCCAAAACTCTAACCTATGTCTTCTGTTTCCCAGAATAATGCACTGACAAAGGCATCCTGGGGGGTGGCTATTTGCAACTTGCACATGCTTGGCCATGAGTCACCTTTAAAAGTCGCACTGAGGCAAAGCCATCACCAATCAAAATGCAAGCAGAAGAGGATAAAAAATGTGACTGTCAGACAATTTTAACTAACTTAAAGGTCACCAGTTATACGAAATATAAACTCCCCTTTCTGGAACAGAATATTTAACCAACTGTTTGACTAAGATATGTCTTTCTTCCTGCTGGGTTCCTTCCTGCTGGGCTGGGTAAACACACCAGCCCACGCCTGGGCACACTTGGTCTTCTCTACTGCACTTTCGTGCCAATTTGTGGCCATCTTCTTGGGCCACCTTGGGTGTCATTGCTCATAATTTGATAAAAAGAGCCCTGAAAAAATTTTAAATGAAAATAACTACATGTAATTTAAACAACAGTCTCTATTTAATTTTCTGAGATTTAGATATGACTCCACAGAGGAAATACAATGAAAGGCAAATAAACAAAATATTTCTAGATATTTCATTATAATCAATTAAGATATTATAAACAATATTCAGTGTCCATGCATTTATACCTCAAAATAGAATTAAATTCCTCTCATTTTTAAAGTATTAAAGGGAATTCTATTCACATATCTATAAATTGTGAGAATTGCCACTAACTACTAGATTTCTAGAGTACACAGTTGGAGTACACAAGGAAACTTGGAATTTCCAAATATTGAAAAGAAAAAAAATAAAGGTTATTATCAAAGCAGTAGAATAGAATTCTAGTACATATCAGAGTGTTCACTACAGCAGAAATGAGTTTTCCCAACATTCATGCAGCCAGATGAACTGGTTTAAAATGTTTATTTGATCCACTTTTCCAAATAAAACAGTATATAATAATAACTCTTGAGCAAATAAAATAATTACATATAAAAGCTTTGTGAAAAAATAATATAGATGTATACATAAATCTCTATGTATACATATGATTTCATGGAATTATTGAAATCCCTTTTGGGTAAATCTTTATGAGTAACAACACAGAATGTAGGAACAAAAGGTAGAGAGGAAAGAAGAAAAGGAATCAAAGAAGAAAAACACTGCTTCTATCCTGTTTTGAGAATACCTAAAAACTCAAATTAGGGAAAACCAATTTAGCCAAATTAATGAGAGGGAAAAAACCCAAGAGAGTAATAAGAAAGAAATTAGGATGAAATGCTCATTGAAAAGAAGAAAGAGTGAGAATATTTTTTAAGAAAAAGAGTCAGATATCTGGGAAATGTAAGTGGCTTATTGGAATATAAATGATGGTCCAGATTATCGTCTTCAGGAAAGAATTTGCCAGACATCAACAGCAATAGAAACCTTATCTATTAATAACTTTATCTCACCTGGGCCAACATTCTGGAAAATTTTGACATGGACAGATTTCTTGAGCAAATAATAACTACTATAGATCTGTCAACTTGGTGAAAGCATTCGGTCAAAAACAGTCAATGAAAACTGAAGTGCTTCTAAATGAGCTGCGTGGAACAGGTGAATTTTGCAGAAGAATAAACTTCCATTACGCCCATTATCAATGGGTCTGCCTTATTTTGGAGCACACTCAACCATCTGGCAAGAATTCTGACATTAACCACTACTTTTCCACCGAGAGGCAAAACACCTGTTACCCTGCCGTGCACAAAAGTCCTGCCTCCATGGCAGGAATTCAGGGAAGGGAACTGCTTTTCTTGGAAATATCATTTACCAACAAGACCCTAAAGAAGGAAAAGTGTTGACAGAAGACAGCCCCTAAATCTGTCTGATCCGTATTAGGGGAAGGGAGGAATAAATCATTTCTAGTGGATAGAATTTGGTAATTCCTGTTTGTGTTATAAGCTGCCCAGCATTTCTGGTTAACATGATAGAACAGCCTCCAGAAGCGTGGTGCTCTGTGTACACAGCTCTTATCCACATCAGTCAAAACAGCAGCTTATATTTTTAAAAAGGCAATAGCTAAGCATACATTATTATCATTTTTACACTGTAAAAAATCATTGCAAGTATAGAACTTCTTAGACAAATTAGGAAAATAACTGGCCTATTTTTCACCTCCTGACCAATTATATCAGGTTAATTTTCATTGCAGAATGGAATTAAGAATTCTTCAGCCTACACAGAACCATGTGCTACCTATGAAACAATCTGTCATCTACTTATTCTTTTCTATGCTGTTATTTTATGCACACATTCACCCTGATTCAGAAATTATTTAAATAACCTCCCTTTCATTCAGACTAGTGTCCACTTAAGAGCTTGGTATTCTGATTTGACTACCCACATGGGTCAATTGAACTAAAGAGTGGTACATTTGGCCCAGACTTAATTTATAGTTACACAGAGCCTTCCAGAGTAGTTGTGTAATAAATTATAGATGAATGACAATAAATTAAAATAAAAGCTTGAATTATCTTTTGGTTTTCAGTAAATCTCATGGTCCAATTCCAAATAGTAATACTTTAAAATTAAAGATGTTGCTAATATAAGATAATAATTGCTACTATTTCTTGAGTGCTATGTACTAGGCATTATAAAAAACTCTAATCACATTATTTGGCCATCCAGTGAGATGGTTACTATTTTATGCCCAGTTTTACAAATCAACACACAGAGGTTCAGAAAGATTAAGCTGCATGACCATGTTACACAACAGGACAAAACTGTGACTCATTGAAATTGTCTTAGTGAGTTTTATTGATTAAATACCATATTCAAATAATGTAAACTGCCTCTTTCTCTAACCTATGCTGGATGAATTCCTGCAATAAGAAACTGTGTGTGTATTAATAGCATTGGAAACACATAGTCTAGATACCTGACTGCACATGCATTTTGATGAACACCAGTGAAAGCAAACTTGTTCTTATATTAATTGAGGAATATCATTCCTTTTGTTAGAGTTATGCTACAAAGTGGCAAGATGGTTATTTTTATGGTTTAATTTTTAAAAGTAGTATATTTCCTTAAATACAAATTTGAAACTCAAAATTTCCAAATCATAAAAAAATGATTTTCATCTTCCTGGAGTTTCCTAGTGATGAAAATTACTGAAGTCAATGATGATAAAATCTGAATATGATTCCTGTATTAGATATACTTTCATGCAGGACACCATCTTCATGAGAAAACCAGAAACTGTATATGAAAAGAGTAATCTATTTAATAATACTTATTAGCCTCTCTCTGATCATAAATTATAGCTATTAATTCTATTAATAATATTTAAATAAAATATTTATCACTTTCAACAGATTCTGCAGCCTTTTCTGAAACATTATATTACTGTAGTAGGAACATATAAACACTTTTGCTCTGCTCTTTGACATAGCAAATGACATGCACAAGTAGAAGACAGTGTTTAAGGTGGTAGATTGAACCTGGGTCTCAAATTGTCCTTCTTTCAAAACAAAATGATTTGAAAAATAATTTGGAGATAAAAGTAGGGTCAAAATGTTCAGTAGAATATATCACACAGGAGCCTTCCTTAAAAGCACAAACAAAAAAACACAACAACAAGTTAATAACAGAACCAACTGAGAAATAAAAGGAAAATCCACAATAAACAAACCACAGGTTGCACTGAAGTCACTTAACTCTTAAACTTAGTTAAAAACTGTGAAAAATGGGATCATAGAAAATAAATATCATGAATTCAGTAAAACTATAACATGTTTTTAGTAGAAAAAGGAAAAGGAAAGATAGAATAAGAATATTATTTCTATTTCCTTAAGAGGGCATCAACAGATAAAGGTGAATGCAGATGTTACTAAGAAGCAAAGTTTGAAGGATATTATGTAAAGCCTAGTAAGAGAGACCAGCAAGAACTAAAAATAAGGGGACAACTAAAATCTGAAAGATGGAAAGGAGAAAAAACTACATGTGTTCATTTCTTCATCCTCCAGAGAGGCATGTGCATACATAGATTTTTTTTTCTCTGAACCAGTCTTTAAATAAAAAATACTGATGCTATTATTCTTTATAAAAAGCCAAAAAATACAGGTTTGCCACACTATGTATGTACAAGTTGCCAATACTACTCCTAAAAATAATATTATTAATAATATTGACTTTCAGACTTCAGGAAAGATGACATAAAAACTGGTTCCGGCCCTGGCTTGTGTGGCTCAGTGGACAGAGTGCCAACCTATGAACCAAAGCGTTGCTGGTTTGATTCCCAGTCAGGGCACATGCCTGGGTTGAGGGCCAGGCCCCCAGTAGGGGGCATGCAAGAGGCAACCACACATTAATGTTCCTCTCCCTCTCTTTCTCCCTCCTTTCCCCTCTCTAAACATAAATAAATAAAATCTTTTAAAAAATTGGTTCTGAACAACCTTCTTATAAGTTGACCAAATTATCCAAAAAGAAGAAAAATAACAAGGAAAAAAATATCTTTCAATATACTAAAACTAGAGAATAATGTCAAACCCATAGAACAAACTTAAAACTGGAATAACAGGAAGGAGAAGAGATTGCAACGATGGGGGAGGTGGCAGGAACTCAGAGAAACCTGAGTGACGTCCCTAGAAGGGTGGAGACTGCAGGCCTCAGGAAGCCACAGGAAGGGCAGAACTCTCATAATTAGAGGTCATTTTTCCACAGAAATCAAGTCATCTAAATTTGCAACAGCAAAGACAGAAAAACTGGTGCAGCCCTTTCTCCAGCTATGGCAAAGCTTCTTATCAGAAGCACAGGGTTACCCTGTGTTTGGGGAAACCTCTCCACAACACATGGCTCTAAACTGGCTCTAGAGATTAAAGGACGGTGACATAGGCAGACATGGCTCACCTCCTCAAATGACCACATCAAAATCACAACAACAATATACAACAACCATCACTCAGGAATGTCAGAAATCTGAATGGAAGTCTGACAACTACAAAACTGAGTTGATTGAAAGTCTGACAACTACAGAATTAAAGAAACCACATATATCCAGACTGGTAGGAGAGGCATGGACACTGAATGGGTTGGCCCCACACCCAGGTGGATAAAAATTCAGGAGCGATATCTCAGGAGTGAGGAGTCTCACACCCACGCCAGGCCCCCCAGCCCAGGATTCCAGAGCCAGGAAGGTAAGTTTTCACAAGTTCTAGCTGTGTAAACCAGCAGGGATTGAGTTGGTGGAGGAGGCTGCTGGAGCCCTAAGCAGTTCCTCCTGGGAAACCCACTCACGGACTCACCTACTCAGACTCGCTCCCTCTGAGCTCCAGCACTGGCGTGGCGGCTGAAAAGGCACCAGTGGTATACAGGGAGAGATTGAAGTGTCTGGCGTTAGGATGAGGAGAGGCCATTGTCCCTTCGCTGAATCCTTCCCCCAACAGAGCCAGGAACCTGGTGCCATATCTGAGACCCCATCAACCTGGCTAACACTGTGTGACCCACCTTGGAGATCCACAGAGGCTCTACCCCATCCAACTTATGGGCCTACACAAACTGCTTTTCCATAAGAATGGCTGATCTTGGCTCCTAAATCCTATCAAACAAGAAACAGCTGGCTTCAGTGAGCCCTAGTGGCAGCCAAATTAGCCACAGCTTGGCTTCACCTTAGGCTCTCCAAGCCCAGCAAAAGTAGCAGCCATCTCAGATTGCTTTACAGTTCAGGCAGGGTTTCCTGGAAAAAACATAGGTGGGGGCTAACCTTGGTCTCCACCACTCAGGAAAGCCCAGGGCCAATGCACCCAGTGGACAGCTACAGACCACATAAGACCACCACTCTGCCCCTACACATCTGATCCTCCACTGAAGACAGATGTTGGTGGTCAGTGGTCACAGCCAGTCCTTGCAGTTGACTGGCCTGGGTAAATATCTGCCAACCAAGGCTCAACTACAAGAGGAGGATGTACTCAGCCCACATGAAGGGCACACCTTGAGTACCCAGCTTGGGTAATGGGGAAGCTGTGCCATTGGACCCTATATGACATTTACTATATTAGCCATACTACCAAAACATGGAGTCAAAGCAGTTCTACCTAATATATAGAAACAACTACAGAGCCAACATGAGGAGACAAAGGAACATGACCCAAATGAAGGAACAGATCAAAACTCCAGAAAAAGAGCTAAACAAAATGGAGATTAGCAATCTATCAGGCACAGAGTTCAAAACACTGTTTATAAAGATGCTCAAGGAACTTGTGAGGACTTCAGCAGCATAAAAAAGACCCAGTCAGAAACAAAGGATACACTAATTGAAATAAAGAACAATTTACAGGAAAACAACAGCAGAATGGATAAAGCCAAGAATCAAATCAATGATTCAGATCATAAGGAACCAAAAAACAACTATGCAGAACAAGAAGAAATAAGAATCCAAAAGAGTGAGGATAGTATAAACAGCCCCTGGGACAACTGTAAGAAGTCCAACATTCTCCTTATAGGGGTACCAGAAGGAGAAGGGAAAAAGCAAGAAATTAGAAATCTATTTGAAAAAATAGTGAAAGAAAACTTCCCTAATTTGGTAAGGGAAATAGACAAGCAAGTCCAGGAAGCACAGAGAATCCCAATTATGATAGATGCAAAGAAGTCAACTCCAAGATACATTATTAAAAAGCCAAAGGTTAAAGATAAAGGCACTCTTGTGACTCTTGCCCCATTTGGTGTAGCTCAGTAGATTGAGTGCAGGCCTGAAAACCAGAGGATCACGGTTCGATTCCCAATCAGGGCACCCAGGCCAGTTCTCAGCAAGGGACCTACGAGAGGCAACCATACATTGATATTTTTCTCCCTCTCTCCTTCCCTTCCCATTCCCTCTATAAAATCTTTAAAAAGAGAGAGAGAGAAAGAGACTCTTAAAAGCAAGAGGAAGGAAGTTAGTTACCAGAAGTTAGTTACCAGTTGCCAGATGGGAGGTGGGAAGGGAGAATGAATGAAGAGGTCAGGGGGATTAAGAAATACAAATAGGTCTAACAGGTATTACAGAATAGCCATAGGGATGTAAAGTACAGTACAGGAAATGGAGTAGCCAAGGAACTTACACACATGACCCATGGACATGAACAATAGTGGGGAATTACCTGAGGGAGTGTGGGATGCTGGGTGGAGGGGGGGAGGGGAGGGGGAGGGGGGCAGAGGAGGAAAAATCAGGACAACTGTAATGCCACAATTAATAAAATATAATTAAAAAATAAAATGGTTCTAGAGATTAAAAACAACCTACCTAATTTCCTTGATTCTTCTTATAAGCCCTACAAAAGCTTTTGTTTTGTATTGTTATACCTCAAGGGAGACAGGATGCATTTGAACTTTAAGTATATTAGTTACATTAGTTGCTGTAGTAACCAATTGCATTCCAATTACATTAGTTTCAAACACTAGTTTGTTTACATACAACAAATGCTACTTACTCATTTTTTCTAATATAAAATAAGGTCAGAAAGTAGGCACTTCAAAGTCAGCAAAGCACTCTAGTAAACCACGAAAAATGAGGCTCCTTCTGCTCTGCCAAGCAAAGCTTGTGGTTTCACCCTCATGATCTGAGACAGCAGGTTCACTTTGGGGGCTTTCCAAGTACAATAAACTCTGTGAATCTCCATGAGCTCATTCTGAACTAGCACTAAGCTGCCATCCTACTTGTTATTACTCCTAGCTTTCTCAGTGTCCCAGCTGCATTGGTCAAACCAGGGGTCAAATTCCCAACCATTTATATGACGCAGATCCAACATATGCTTAAACTGGACCATCTTCTGTTTATTCTATATATTTGTTGATTTATTTTTTTAAAAATTCTTCCTGACAGAATATGAAAGGAAATCTAAAATAGTCAAAAGAATGGTGAATAAATATATTAAAAAGTGTGGAGAATAGAGCAATAAAAGAATATATCACAGAACTGGAAACTAGGCAAAATGTATTGCATTAATTTAAAGTGATTTAAATCAACAGAGGAGTTGATAAAACAACTATGGGACATTTATACAATGGAATATTCCTCAGCTATAAAAAAGAAAAAAAATTACCCTTTGTGACAGTATGGATGGACCTGGAGAACATTATGCTAAGTGAAATAAACCAGTCAGAGAAAGACAAACACCACATGATTTTACTCATATGTCGAATCTAATGAGTAAACTGAACAAACAAGCAAAACAGAGTCAGACTCACAGAGAGAGTAGGGTGGCAGCTACGGCGGTGGGTGGAGGGCATGTGTAGGGGTGGAGAGATCAAGCATGAAGGTGAAAGGACTCGTGGACATGGACAAGAGTGCTGATGGCAGAGAGAGGAGGTATTAGGGGCCAAATGGCACTGGGAATGAAATACAGTAAAAATAAATACAAATAAAGTGATTTTCCTGACAAAGTAAAAATAATTTCTAAAGTAAGTGCTTAATCAATTCAGTTGAAAATTTCTTGATGGCGAAAAGTCATAAACTACAACACTATGGACTGGATTCACCTTTCGAAGGAAGAACTGAAGTAGAAGAGTGTTGGAAATCTCTTTCCTCGGAGTCTTTTAATCCTAAGAGGATTTTAGGTTAAAAATCCCTAAAAATATCTCTTTAAAGGAGATATTTTTAACCTAGATGGGCTTTCATATTTTCTGCTTTTTCACACTATATCCCAGTGAAATTACTTTAAATATAAAGCTATCATTAAATATGTTAGTTATTACCACAAAAATGTAGCATAACAATTAATGTTCAATACACACCTATTAATATTTAGCTTGTTCATCTGCAGATACATGCACCAAGACTAGGCCAAACTAAGAAGGCTCTCCAAGAATCACTCATCCTCTATGAATGCACAGTTACACAGAGGCCTGTTCTCTTGAGGCAATGGCAAAAGTCCAGAGAAGAAAGTACAAATGGGAAAGCTTTCTTAAGTCCTGGGCTAGAACCTGGTACCCTACCATTTCCACTGTATTCCATTGTTCAAAGGGAAACACTTGGCCCAACCCAAAAGTCAAAGGTCACTCTGCATTTTATAGTACAAGGAATTACAAAGCCATGAAGCCAAGAAAGTCCATAAAGGAAGGGTAAGGAATAGAACTCATTAATGCAATCAATCTTACAAAATATTCAGATAGAATTCTAAGTACAAGGGACATTTTCTCCACCATCGAACGTGTCCCATTCCGCATTGTCCTTTTTCCCCACAAGTGCTCCTGAGGTGTGAAGAGGGTTTGGCAAAAAGGCGTACTAACTCCAAAGAGCCAACATTTCACTGTTATTTAATAATTTAACTATTAGTTCCAACTAGAAAGACAGGGAAAAAGCACAAAGAAATGACATGCAAGGGTGCAGAGAAGAAAGTTTGCCTTTTGAGCCTCATAGAGCTCATTTCTTTCTCTAGACCCATGTGGGATATTTCCAGACTTGCAAACAGACCATATGCTCCTAGTTCCCTAATATTAAAAGCTGTCTCATCTTGCTTTATTTAAAGTGGTATTTATAGTTCCCTCTGTTCTATATGTGAGTAGTTAAGCATTTATCCATGATCACTGGCATTTATTAAAATATTTTGACCAGATTTCATACAGCAAATTCTATTTGTGAGTTATTGCTCCAAGCTGCATCTGTTAAAAGCCGGGAATTATTTTAAGGAGAGGTGGGGTGGGAAGGGACTCCTCAGTAATATTAATGCTTTTTTTAATTTTATGTGTTTCTTTGTTAAGTAATAATAATATTTACACTTTCAGAATGTGACCATGAACACAAGAGGTAGAGTAGATACAAGAGGTAGGAATAGTTTCCTGGGAGACATGAGACATTGGGACAAGGCATTTGAGAATTACCAAGATGATGGAGAGAGGCGTGGCAATTACAAAAGGTGAGAAACTTCCCATGCTAATTTACTTTATAACCAAAAAATGCATTTCATCTTGTGATTTTTCCTTTGACATGTTAATGTTAAAATAAATTATATTCTCTGGGCAGAGTGGTAACTTTTAGTTGGGTCCTGTTATCCACCACCCTCTGCAAAATTTTGATGTGCAAAGCTCTGAATATTTGCCAAAACTATTCCAGTAAATGAATATTCCCTCTATAAATAACTGAAGATTTAACTGCAATTCATTATGCACTTACATTAACCGTTTTCCATTTATCTACTCAGAGACCCACAAAATATAGGACACTTACTTTAACATTGTCAAAACAGAAATATCTCCCTTGAAATACTTTGGTAACGTTTTCTTTCTTTGCATATGAACCAAAATCCTGTAAGACTCTGGGTCTAAAGCCACCTTCCCGGCTAGCTTCATCTCTCTTCACTTGTCTGCCCCTGCCAGGCCCACCACAGGGCCTTTGCACAGGCTGTGCCTTTAATGGCTGCTTCCCCAGCACAGCCACCCTGCTACCTCCTCAGGGAAGTCCTTCTTTACTCATTTCAAGTTTACTTGTAATATTTTTATATACCTATGTTCTTTTTAGTTTGCAATTACACATAACCAAGGTGACCATTGGCTAATATCCAGAAAGATTATGTAAGTTTCAGGAGAGCTCAGACATCTATTTTTGGTCACTAATTTATCCTTAGCCTCTAGCACAAAGTCTAGTATTTAATAGATTCTCAGTAGCTATTTGATAAACAAATGGGTGTTTCATTTAAAAGCGGCTATAAATGCTGGGTAATTAAAAGGTAAAATGTTTCGGTGGGATGTTACACTACATTCTCAAACTCAAATCTACCCTTCTATAGTCAGCATTGTGTTGTTGCTGAGATTAGACTCTGCAAACTACAGTTTTTCCTTTGTAAATTGGTGTTCTGCCAGTATCAAGAGCTAGAGAAAAATTGGAAACCAGGAAGAGGGAAGAAAGGACTTTCCCCTTCAGGTTAGTTCCCTGTTCCCTGGGCCAAAGAAATAGCCATGCATTTGGATATGGACTTGTTTTCCCTGCCAAGATTACCATCTGTGAACTTCTGAAATGCCTTCTTCTCTGCACATTACGCATGATGTTTCTCATTACTGAGGAACTCATTTTACTGCAGAAATAGAGCCATGGTCATGCCCGGGGAATGAATCACCAGTCTTATCGTACAACCCGTCATCCCCAAGGAGCTAGCCTGGGAGAACAGTACAACAAAGCCTATTAGTGACTCAGTTATGCTGCTAGCTATGAAATAAGTACCATGAAATACTGGAGTGCTATTTTACAGAATACTGATTATGTATCAAATCAGCCTAAGGATCCTGAAACAATAATTCAATACATAGTGTTGTTTCTTCCAAACTGTAATACACAGGCACAGGAATTAAGAAGTGAATGCCGTTACTTGCTATTACAACTAATAATCCATTCTGAAAAGTTTTTCCTACTCAAGAAATCAGGATTGATTCTATTTGGGGTCTTAATTATTACAGAAGAAACGATTTTATCAGAAGACGTAACAATGATTCCACTGATCTCAATGTTGGAACTGTGATCTAGCCATTTGGGGCTCTTTGTATCAATAGGTGAGGATTAGGATAATGAGTATAATTGTTCCTGATTGTCAAAGATAAAAATGGATTTTTGCTGTAGCCTGACTTTGTCTGGAACATCACTCCCATATCAAATGATAAAAGTTAATGGAAAATCAATGAAGAAAAAAAGGTCATTGAAGATTCCAAACCTTCAGTTAAAGAATTGCAGTAATTAGTGGGAATGGAGACTGGTGCAGCCACTGTAGAAAACAGTATTGAATTTTCTCAAAAAACTAAAAATAGAACTGCCTTTGGATCCAGCAATTCCACTGCAGGGATTATACCCTAAGAATCTGGGAACACTAATTCAAAACAATATATGCACCCCAATGTTCATAGCAGCACAATTTACAATAGCCAAGAGATGGAAACAGCCTAGGTGCCCAGCAGTAAATGAGTTGATCAAAAAACTGTGGTACATTTACACAATGGAACACTACCCAGCAGAAAGAAAGAAGGAGCTCCTACCCTTCACAACAGCATAGATGGATCTGGAGAGTATTATGCTAAGTGAAGTAAGCCAGGAGGTGAAAGACAAATACGATGGGATCTCAACTATTAGTGGAACCTAACCAACAAAACAAGCAAGCAAAATATAACCAGGGACATTGAAATAAAGAACAAATTGACAGTCACCAGAGGGGAGGGAAATGAGGGGAGTAAGGTAATGGGGAAAGCAGGGGAAGGGTCAAGTCAAGGAGCAGGTATAGAGGACCCGCGGACAAAGCCAAAGAGGGGAAGAAGTGAGGGTGGGAGGTGGGGGTGAGTGGGGGGGGGGAAGTGGTGGTGGGAAAATGGAGACAACTGTACATGAACAATAAAAAAATTGCAATAATATAAGATGCTAACCTGAGAAAAAACAGAATAGCTAGTAGAATAAGAAAGGTAAAAATATCAATGACAACTTCATAGCCATTTACAGAAAAAGGATTGTAGCAGCTATACATATCATCATTTTTGCTTGTTACATACATTGATATTTGTACAGATTAACTAATTCCCTTTTACTCTTTATTTTCTCTTATTATTGTCTATAGGCATTGCTGGAAGTTATTAATATTCTAATTCATTCTTTAGCTTCTCACATTCCATCAGAAGTGTGACTCAATGAGAGGGGTATTTTCATTGCCCAGAAACAGAGGCTGTTGGAATCTTAGGGATGAGGGTGAGCACATCTTTTTTAAAATAACAAGAGTTGATTCTTTTTAAGTACAGCAAAAGTTGTTCAAATGACAAACTAAGCTGAATAAGGAGAGGGGTGAATCACATCTGTTTTTAATCTATTATCTCTGGTCCAAATCTAATCTTTACTTCTCTGTGATTGATATTGGGCTGGGACCCAGTGGTGTATTAGAGCCAACACGTAGCCGTAATTATAATCCAATTATCAATTTATTGAGGGATTTTAAAAGCTGGTTGTTAAATAGTCATTACTTAAAATTAAATTACATAAACTTAACATTAAATTATATTAAATATAAAGGAAATGAATACTCAAAATGTACCACTTCTTAATTACTACATTTTACTATTTTCTACTTTGAGGTCATTTACAATTATATCAGCATTATATATGAATAATTTCTTCATATTGTTGGAGCATGTCAATACCTTGTGATCAACTGTGATGAAAGTATTTACACTATAAATATAGGCAAGTTCTACAAATTTAGGCTTTCTCTTTCCTATTTCTTGTTGAATACACATCAGCATACCACAGGTTGGGACTTTGTAAACTATGTTTTTCTTTTGTCAGTTAACCACCCTAATAGGTTCTAATCACATTTGGCACCAGCAGGGGGAGATGAAAAGTAGGAGGACCACAGAACAAACGTCCTTCTTCCTGTTTGGTCGTATTGTCAGCAGAGCAGGGGTAGACGCACTTCACTCAGGAAGCAGCAGTTGGCTCCAGTCTGCAGCTTCTTTCAACACCCCCAGTACGTACCACCCTGGATTCCAAAGAGTAATAGTCTGAACTCTCAGGGGTGGGATGAGAAAATATGTCCAACTCCATTTAACTTTTTCATCTTTGATCCAACCATTCAGGAAGAGACCCAGACTACTTTTGACATTTCTTATCTAAGTTGAATTGCATTTAATCAGGAATTCTGTATTATGTCATTGGATATATATGATATTGATGAGAGTCACATGCTACATATACCCAGGCCATAATCCCAACTCACATGTTCCCCTCACTTCTTTTGTTGAGACTACTTCTTAAAACGTACAAAATAATCCTATCTGGAGCTAATCACAAGTAATTCTATCTCTAGAGCTGTTTATTATTGTTTTTATATTTCAAATAGAGGCCACAGACACCTCTTCTTTATTTACTTAAAATAATATTTGAAAAAGTAATTGTAACAGTTATTTAGCATCAAGGGGCTTAGGTAAATGTTTAATTTTTGCATTAGTGAATATTTTCAATTGCTGATAATTGGATCATACACCCACGCAGGGACATAATCACATCACTTGCATTCTGAAGTGTAATACTGAGAAAACCAGATGGTCTTGTTTTCTTTTCTTTTTCTTTTTTTTTTTAACTAAAATTTATACCTACTTAGGAAAAACTTTTTATGAGCTCTTACATGATGACCTCATTTATTTGTTAGACAATTAGACAAAGTTATCAATAAACCTTTATTTTTGTCACATGTGATGCCTTGGTCATATAGTAGTGATTTAGAATTTTTTCTGCTTTAACGTCTTTCAGTAACAATGTGTTTGTGTATACACAGGCAATGAGTGTAAACAAAATTTTCTCAGTTTTATTCACATTACTAACATTTATTACATGTATTGATAAGCTATTTAGTTAGAAGTACTGGGAATAGTTGCCAAACTTTCATGTTTTAAAAATGACTACTGTTCAATATAAGTAAAAGCTTCATGTTTTTAACATTACTACTGTTAAATAGAACACAAATAAATATTCTTTACAAATATAAAGAAATGCCAGTTTTCAGCAATATCATGGACTTGTAAAACACTATATAATTCATTCTTGTTGTGTTCATACACAATTTTGTAGTATTTTTTCATATTCTCAAGTGCAGAGCTTTATTAATGAGATGAAAGACTCACTAATATTAAGATAATTTAGCATCCATTCCACAGCCTGCCAAGGATCTGAAACAAAATTACTCCACACACACAAAACACTAACATAGCAGGCCCTGAGATTCTAACTCACAGAGAAAAAAAATGGCTTATTACCTACAGTTCATAGAGATCAGAACCCAGCTGGTTAAGTGCTTACAGCTGATTTATAAGGAGGCTATAAAACCAGGAAGTTTTAATAATGCCTCCTCACATATTATGTTAAGAATCATAATGAGTGGCTTGGAAGTAGAATTAAAGTAAGCTAATTAAACAATCTAGTGACCCGATCAGTTGATTAGTATTTAGTCAAGATATCCAAAGATTCCCCAGACATATCAAGTTAACTTGATCATACTTAATATTCATCAGTAAAATGATTTAATAATATAAAGAATATGAGGATATTGTGAAGTTGTAGAGGTCTTTGTGGGGTTTTCCTTGATTTTTTTTAATATGAAAAACTAGCTAAAATTCGTAAAGTAGCTTGGCTTATTATTACTAGCATTTTAATCATGGGCATGTCTTGCCTATTTCATGATCATTTCAAAAATAAAATTATATTGTTAAGATAAATTATATATTGCATATTATGCAAATTATCATTCAGTAAAATTCACCAGTTGCTGTACTCAAAGTTAAGTTTCAGTGAACAAATTCAGACTAGACTATACACTTTCTCTCATCCCTTCCTATAAATTAAAAGCCCAAATAGGGAAATGTCCAAAAGACGAGTAGTAGCTGGGAGAAGATAAATCTAAGAATCTAGTTAAGACTGCACATATTTATAATTTAATGTCAATTCTTGGGATTTCATAGGGATTGAAAGAAGAAGGTGGTGTCCAGTAGGGATGTTTCGTACCCGTTGCTAAATCTCTGTGAAACACACTGTGCATTGACAGCTTAGTTTCCCTCATGTGAAGATTCGTATGACACATTCCTTTCAGTGACATAGAGATGTTTTCTACTTCAAAAGAACTAATATACTTCCTTTTTATTTAAAAATGAAAAACTCGAGGCCCACTGCATTAATCATTCAGTAACCATATGGAGCTACCTATCTCCCTTGAAACTTCCCTTGCCCTCCTCATTTTATATGTATATATTTTTTCTTTGTATGTCATACACATAATCATAACTATGAGAATTATAATAAAAATAATACAAACACTCCTATTTACTGCCATTTTCCTATGTACTATTATCATTTTGCTCTATAATACATATTTGAGGTAGAAAAATCTGTCTTTTATAAAAATAGATTAATTTATGCAATTAATAACTTGATATTTTACTTTTAAAATTACTATTACTATACACGCTAACTTGGATGAATCCTAGAAGAATTATGCTGAAAAAACATTCCCAGTGTTACATACTACATGATTTCATGAATGAATACAATACTCTAAACATGACATTATTACAGAAATAGAGACGGGATTAGAGGTCACCAGGGACTGGGTGTGGGAGGAGGTGGTGGGTATAGTTGTAAAGGGCAGTGACAGGAGGGATCTTTATGGTGATGGAACTGTTCTGCGTTGACTGACAGCGGACTGATTGACAGCCTCAAATTTAAATGTCACTTTTGACTTCTCCTAATTTGACTTGATAATTGAAATGAGTTCATTAAAATTTGTTTAATCATTTTTATTACTTAAATACAATATTAAAAATATTATTGTGATTGTATCCTATTCTGCCTATAAATGTTTTTCTTTAAGAAATAATTTACTACTAAAACTTAAAAACAGGCATCATGATGGGCTAGCTACCTCATCAACAGCAAGGAAGCTAGCTACCTGATGCCTCACGGCATCTGAATAGTAAGCTCTCAGCTCTTAGTAATTGTTTAAAGAACAAAGCAATGCTAGGGCTGGATTCATAAGGTCTAAATATCTAAAGTGATTGCCATTATAATAACAAAAAGCTGTCTAGTTACTAAGTTTTGAGATTAGCATTCCTAATAAGAGATTATGCAGCAATGTTAGGAAAAAGAAGTTATATTTGAAAATGTCACCAAAGAGAATTAAAAACATTTTCAATAAATAATTGCTAAGTAAATTTAGAGCTATGCAGTTTTAGTAGCACTGTATAATTAATTAGCTTAGGTAGAAATCAAGAACTAGGCACTATGCTCAATACAGAAAAATATTTTCTCAGATTTAAAACCACAGCTCACACAGATATGGTATAAATTGTTACTAACCAAAAATTATAAAGTAAATCTCATGTTATAAAAGAGGAAATCTATTCTAACATAATCAGACATTTTAAGCATAACTCTTACTAAGTTGAATTATACCCAATCCTCTATAGCAGGATATCCACACACCTTCCTTTAATCACTGAAGAAGCTAGAACTGGCTTATTCCTGTTTCAAAGATTCTTCACAGAGCCCCTTTGAATTGCTCACTATGGATGGGTCAACCTTCATCTCCACCACCTCCCTCCAATCCAAGTTGGGCAAAATAAAAAAGAAAAGAGAGAAGGTGTAGTAGATTGTACGGTATCCCTCCTTCCCACCCAGTTCAGGTCCCCTGGTGCCTCAAAATGTGACTCTATTTAGAAATAGGGGGTTGCAGGTGTAATTAGTTAAATTAAGATGAGGTAATGCTGGATTAAGATTCGTCCTAAGTCCAATGACTGGTGCCCTTATCAGAAGAGGAGAAGAAAGACACAGAAAGAAACACACAGAAAGACACAGAAAGAAACACACAGCTACAAGCTAGGGAAGTCCAAAGACTGCTGGCAACCACCACAGGAAACAGGCGTGGAAGAGATGTCAGTGCCTCTGGAAGGAACTAAGCTTACCCAGACCTTGATTTTGGACTTTTGGCCTTCTGAATTGTGACACAGGAAATGACTGTTGTTTCAAGCAACTCGATTTGTGCTCATTTGTTATGTCAGCCCTAAAAAATAATACGGAAGGTAAAAAATACAATCGGAGAGAAAAACTGAGTTGGTCAAAGACGGTCATGATTTCCTTTGTTCCCCCAACTCGCCTCTCCTAATAGCCCTAGCTCCCTCCTACTTCTCAAGAGCTTTCTCCTGTCCTTCCACCCTTCTAGTTGTTCAAAGTTCTCCTCTGTGTCTCAGCAGTGGGTATGAAAAGCTCCTAAATGCACACTCTCTTACCAAATAAAGAAAAAATATGCAAGTTTGAGGGCTGCATACACCACACTTTATAAACACTTGGACAATACTACATATGTAATTTTATACTCCAATTTTAAATTAAACCATATAAAGTAAACATTCTGTCATTTGATAAATACTGAAAATGTGGTATGTACTGGCCACATGATATTTCATCTCATTGATGAACCTTAGTTTATCTAATCAGTTATTATGGGAATAATAGGTGGGTGGGTACCTTTTCTGCCCAGTGTAAACGATAATGTAATGATCAACTTCACACATCAATCTTAGTTCCCATATCTAATGTTTTCCTCAGGATACACTCCTAAAGGCTATATTTCTTGTCCAAAGGGTATGAACAACTTTACGGCACCAGACCTGTGTTGCCAAGCTTGATCAGAGAAACAGCACCAGGCAGACTGCCTAAGGCAGTTACCTATGCCTCCTCGTCAGAGCAAATGCAATCTCACAATGCACATCATGGAAGAAGGGCACTTAACTGGTGCTGACAGTTCAATTTCCTCTCTTTTCTTAATCAGTCTGGTAAGAAGTTTGTCAGTTTTAATAATCCCTTTGAAGAACTACTTTTGACTTTGTTAATTTTCTTATTTCCATTTTCTCTATTGTTAACTTCTACTCTAATCTGTATGATTTCCTTTGTCTACTTACTTGGCTTTAACATGACCCTTTTTATTTCTTAAGGTAGAAAGTTAGATCTCTAAAATTTAAAATTGTTTTCTAATATGTGCATTTATGCATATTTTAGGTATATATTTTCCTCTAATTTTAACTGCACCCAACAAAACTTGGTATGTCAGTTTCATTATCATTTAGGTTAAAATATTTTCTAAACTCCCTTATAATTTATTTTGACCCAGAGATTATTGAGAAGTTTGTTGTCTGATTTCCAAATATTTAAGATTTTCTAGGCATCCCATTTTTATTTAGTCTAATTTAATACTGTTATGGTTAGAGAATATTGTCTCCATGATTCTGATCACCTGTCACCCCAAGTTCTGTGTTGATAAAAGTTCCATGTGCAGTGGTAATGATCTCTATTCTCTGCTAGTACAATAAGAAGGAAACCACCTACCTATCATAACCAGCATAGAGCTTTCTAGTCCCCAACCTTAATTTTACTTAATTTCCATTTTTATGACCAAACTCAGAAAATCTATCCAGTTATGTTGCTATAAAGTCTTAACAGATTTAAAATATTTTCTCTATTTTAAATGAACATTTTGAAAGGGTCAGGCCAGTGTTCCATCCCACTGGACTGCCCATGGCTCAGTTGTCCCAACCCTCTTGGTAGCGTGCACCAAGACACCCGGCACCAGCCACAATGGCTGGTGGTCAAACTGATCCTCCTGTACCTGGCAACAGCCTGGCCCTTTACCTAATCCATTTTCCCAACTCATAACCTGAAACCCTGAGGCACTACCCAGAAGAGCAAGAGACTAACCCCTCCCTTATTCCCTACAAACCCCGTGCTTTTTTTTAAAAAACCCCATTCTTGCCACCATCCAGGATGCAGTCAGTCCAGACTCAGCTTACCTGTAAGCACAGCATCGAATAAAGGCACTTGGAGCAGATCAGCTCCAGCCTCTATTTTCATTCATTTCTAACACATTTAACATTATATGAGAAAACTGAACAAAATATCATTAAATACTTAAAGTAGGAGTTTTTGTTTTCTTATTTCATTTTCAAGTTTTTCTTATTTTCATTTTTTTAAATATAGTTTGGCTAAAACACCCCATGGTAAGAGCCTACATTTTTAATATTTTTAAAGATACATATAATACTTTTATTGCAAGTCTCTAACTGATTTGGTTGTTCAAAATAAAGTAATTCAGAGTTATTGGGAATTATAAATCTGAGATAGTTCTTTCAGATCATGTTAATATCATAAAAGATTACTTGAGAATTATTTCCACACTAGCTCAATTCTTACTAATATGTTATTATTTCAAAAGTATGGTATTTGGCACTGTCGTATTTTTACTGCAACTGATAGATGTCGAATTGGCCTTTTCTCCTTTTAAACATTCTGCAGATACGTATCTTTGGCAGGCCAACCCCTTGCATATGGGTCTTTTACTTTGTACAAAGTAAGGCTAAGTATCTTCCTGTTTTACCTCAAGGTAAGATGACAGGTTCCCAGTACATTATGAAGATATAAATAAATTAAGTATATAATTATATATAAATGTATTATGTATTACAATTATATAAATATATGTTATAACTATACAAATATGTATAAGCAATATATATATTATACATCAAATGTTTATATAAAGAGAAAACTAGACAATAATATAAAACAGTGATAATAATTTAAACTGTGTTCTTAGAATGTTAAATTTATAGATGTAGTTTATAGATAAGCAACTGACTGCATATTAAATAGCAAACAGACTGGGACCAAAGTCATTTCAGTCTATACCCATTGATGACCTGAACCAAAAAGATTGCCCATGCCAATTGTACAGGCTCCATCTTGTCCGGTAGAGAAGATTAAGAAATATATCTCCACCAGGGGATTTTGTTTATGTGAATGTGTCTTTAAGCCTCAAAACAAAACCCTGAGGCAGCAAAAAGTGTAAATTATTTGCACCATGTAGATGCTGTTTCCGCAGAAAAGTTAAGGGAATAGCTCTGTTCTATTTTCCCCCAAACTCATTCTCACAGGGAATACATTTTGCTCTCAGTTTCCAATACATTTATCCTAATTACCCTGAAAGGAAATTAATGTCACTATTTTATTTTTATAAATGGTAGGGGAAGAGAACTGACCAGATTAACTGATTCTTAAGGGCCCAACAACAGATCCAGTGGGAACAGCTGAATGGGAGAATGAAGGAGCTACGGTCCAGAATGACAGACTTTGAAATCTGCTCAATGAGGCTCAAGGGAAGAGCAGTGCAAGATCCATGAAAAAGCATTCAGTTCAATCTCTGCATGAGCGGGTTCATTTGCTCTGTTCCCTTTGCCTATAGTCTGTGCCTTAACTTTAGCTAGTCATTCCCAGATCCATTTGGGAGGTCAAAGACAAAGCAAAAAATCTACAAAGTGACTCAATGTCCAGTTATTTGCCAGTAGCATGTCTTCATATAGAAGAGAAAAAAAGAATAAAGTAATATAGAAGTCACTGGACTTTGAGATCAACTACTGTCCTTGCAGCTGAAATCTTAGTTCTATTTACAAGTGGTTACTAAATAGTATTTCATCCTCATCTCTAAAATAATACTTGTCTTCAAAGACTTTCTATGAAAAGTTAATAATGATTTAAATAAACCTCACAAATTTTATGGAAAAGAAAGAATACCAAGTCATTTCCATTATTTTGGCGATTAAGACCAAAAATCATCTCCACGTGCATACAGGATGCCCCTTACCTGAAACACTCCCCCACTGTCATTGTCAGTGCACCAAAGAGGGGGGCACGCAAGGTTTTGCATGCCACTCCCTTCCTCAATGCTGCCACTTCTCACGCCCCAGGACTTCAGTGACAACAGGAGTAACACTCAAGAAAAACCACCTGGTCCCTTCAACAGTGCCATCACCATCCAAACACTTATCCAAGCCTGGCTGTATGCTCTGGAGCAACTAAGACTTATAGAAAAAAGTAACCACACATACGACTCTCATTTTGCACGGGGTAATTATGATAATTCATTCACCTGGGCATTGTCACATGTGTTCATCGCATTTCTATGGCTGTTGTGTCCAAACTCCACAATGTTGGTGGGGAACAGCAGCCCTACCTCAATTATGTTTTACCTTCAAATGTGCCTGCAAAATTCAGTTTGTCAATTGTGCTCTGAAAAATATGCACAATCTCCATAGAATAATGTTATGATTTTCTGTTTGAGGAACATATCTGACAGTCTGGGCTTTTAATTCTTTACCATGTGAGCTCTGATTTCAATGTGAACATTTGTGATAAATGATAAGAATATAAAATATACCCATTTAATACCCTTATAACTGCCTTTCATATAGAGAATTACATTACTGAATACTAAATGATATTTTTTTTGACATGCAGGTGTTTATTTTCATTCCATACCCAGAATGAGAAGCACATAAAACTATAAGAAAAAAACCTGAGACACAGGAGATGTCATCAAATGGTCTTCAATACCGTGACTCCCAAACAACTTTCCATTCAAATTTTACCTCCGTTACAGACTGTGCCATTTGGAAAACCACCAACAAATGCCCAAGTCAGCACATTTCTCTCTGGGAAATATCATTTACTTTCTCTTTATTGGCTTTGGGGTACATTTTGGTACTTGTGACAGTTTATTTCCTTGTTTTAATTATTTTTTATTAGAGCATTGTAATGTAATGTGCTCTGGGCTGTTTATATGTTGCAAGACATTCATTTGCAACGTAATTAAACTCATATTTTTCTCTGTCCCTTGAGTAAAAGTTAGACCTTAAAATTTTGAGTATTATAGCACTTGTCTAACAAACTGAATGCACAATTGGGTACATTTTAAAATAAAATGATAAAAATTATATAAATATTTCACAGGACACACTGTGAAGTGAAATCCATAAGTTCCTCCTAAACAGACCTTGTATTGGATGTCTACCATAGTAAATCTCTCCCATTCTTAATGAGAGAAAACAGAAGAAACATAAAAAAGTAAATAATTAGAGAGATGGGCCCAGAAAAGCTGAGAATAAGTTCAGAATATATAATTTACTAATTTGTGGTTTGGGACAAACTCCTAATTTCACTAAGCCTAAATTACCTCAAATGTATAAAAGAAATGAGAACACAGGATCATTTTGAGAACTATAGAATTTTGTATATGAAATTCTATATTTTATGGCATCATTCGTATGTAATTATTTATTGTACATCTTCAAAGATTGTACCCACATGTGAAATATTTAAAAAAAGTTACCTTTTGGTAACTTTTGCCTAATGTTTATGGAAAAGTGCACTCAAAACTGTCCTCAAATCAGCACTTCTCATAGGTGTGTGGACACACAGAACATCATCAGATGCTGGTTGGGTAGGTCTGGGAAGGGGCCCCTGATTCAGGACCACGCACAGCTTGAGCCAGGATCTGTGCCTGTCCTTGAATCATGTGTCCCCAATCCACGACAGTGAAATAAAGAGCTTGTCCAGAATCTGAACCAAGACAATGATTCCTTCATAAAGTCTAGTTATAAAAAAATAAAGTCAGCTGTACAAAACAGAGTATTTGGTGAAGCAGTTCATTTCCATCTGGCTGGAATGCCTTACCACAGTGTGAACTAGGAAACAACCAGTTTCATCAAACCCTTGGAGTTGCATTGTTTCAAACTGATGGCAGAATAAAGCATTTAAAATGCCATTTTATTTTTTTCATTGTAGAGTTTCTGTACATCTAAAGTCCCTAAAGCAACGCTGCTTTGGGGAAAAGCACTGTTACCTAATGCAAAATGTTGGACTCTAACAAATCTGAGTCAGATTTCCTGTCCTGCCACTTACTAGCAGTATGATTTTTAGACTAATTATTTAACTTCTTTAAACCTCAGTTTTCTCAACTATGAAATGTGAATCATGATACCTATGTCATAGATATCATATTATCAATTTACCCATTCAACAAATATGTATGGATTTCTAAATGGTAGCATAGAAGTGAAAGAGACAAAGTTCCTACTTATACCGGATGCCATGTGCAAATGAGATAATAAATATAAAAGAACTTGGTGATAACTTTTCCTTTCCTGTCTCCACTTCTCTCTTTCCCAAGTCATACACACAACTCCCAATTAAATGTCAACATGGTGAATTATGCCTAATTTTTAATACTACTGTGATTATAAAATATGATATAATGAAACATCATCTGATAGGCAGTAGTATATTCAAGGCTTATTCCTTTTGGTCAAGCTGACCAGAGTTCAAAGCTCATCTTGAAAAGCCTCTAAACTATGAAATATCACACAAGTTACTTAACCTCCTCCAGCTTCATCTTCCTCCTCTATATATAGGGATGAGAAGTTCTACCTCAAAGCACTGTTGAGGAAATTAACTGATATGTAAAGATGTTGGTGAGTGGAAAGAACTCAAAAACTGCAGCTCTTCTATTGTTAAGGGCCCATTTCTGGATTAGACCATTTAGATGGAGATGGGTGGCCCGGATTTTTGTAACCCTGGTATTTGCTCCCCAAGGAAATGGACTGTACATGATTTCCAATATATTTCTAATGCCTACTTTAAACATGAATAGTTTTTCAACATTTGTTGGGAAAAAAAAGAAGGAAAGGAGCCGGGGAAGATGGAAGGAAGAGAAAGAAAATATAGGATGATGGAGGCCTCAATTCATGGCTGTCTCACATCATGTTATCATCATCACTCTGATCAGGCTGCCGTCAGGTCATGTGCTGAAATCGCCATGCTCAACACCATGTGGACCTCCCCTCCCACTGGGCCAGCCCCATAACACAGGGAATGATTGATACACCATAGTACACAGTGCCCAGGTACATGGGTTACTCAACCATTAGCATCATTTTTCTGTCATTTGTCCTATGGGCAGATGAAGATGAAAGTTAAAATTGCTTTAAGTCTGTGACTCATGTAGTGCCTAAATGATTAATCACTGAACAGTGACTTCCTGAAGACATAGCCTTTATATATATCTGAAGAAAATTCCTTATCCTAAAGTCATGACTTTGTCGTTTCTTGTAAAATTAGAGAACTAAAAAAAAAGAAGTTCTCTAGCACTATTCTCTGTGTTAAAGAATAATAAAGATACTAAACAATCCACAGAATAGTTGGTGGTTACTTTCTTTAAAGCATCTGGAGTTTAAAATATCAAAAATTTACCCAAAGACATTTTCATGTGTCCTCACACAGAGAAGTTTTTCTTATGATCAACCAACCTACCTACCCATGCCTTAAAGTAAGATAAAACTGTTTCCTATGTTCTGATCTGGTTTTCTGTAGGCACTGAGAACAGGTAAGCTTCCTTTTTATTGGGGGCAGTTAGTGCTGAATTGTGAAGTGTTATCAAGTGGCATCTTTATCACTTTGTTTTCTCACCTCTCACTTCCACTTAGAAGTCTATTGACTGCAGGACCTCTCAGGAGGCCCCCCTGATGGCGATGTTCTCTTACCCCAAGATGGTATACACACCATGTTACCTGTTCCCTCCTCCCATGGAACTCCATTCCCTCTGGGGAATCTGTCCCTTAAAATCCATCTCATTCTCTCTGATTTCAACTCTCAAAACATGAGTCAGTGAATTTGGAAGTGCCAAATCTCTACGAAACAAGACATTTATAATTAACCAAATTATTTTAATATCTTCCAGTATCTTAGAGACATGAACTATGGTGACCATTATTGCCGAATATATATTTGGTCCTATTTTCTCATTGGTTTCAAAATCATAGTAACTGAAAAAATGAGGTAAAATCCAGGAGAAATCTAAACATTGGATATGGAAGTTAAGCAGAGAAGAGGTTATGCTTCCTAATAAACTCAGGGAAGAATTAATATATGCCCAAGACATTAGAGAGTGATTAGAATTCCTATAGACAAAAACATGATTGAGAAGTCATTGCTATTTCATTTTTATCAACATATAATCTAGTGTTATGTTTAAAGGTTCTGAGACTTGTTTGTGATGAATAAAATGTATATAAATATAGTCCTCAAAGTAAAAAAGTACAATATACTTTATAACTTCATTATGAAAAAGCTTTAAGCAAAATAGAGATGTTTTAAGAAGTGTAGGTTACTGTATAAACAATCCCATGTAGGGGGACAGGGAAAAAAGCAGTGAGGAAAAAGGTTAAAACTCTAAATCAGTAAACCCCCACGCAAAATTTGAGACAGTGTAGTTTAGCCCTCCATTACTTATTCATAAAATCAGATATATTTAGAAGAGGATGGGGAAGACACAGTGGATGCTATTGCTGTGAGCACTGATGGTATCCGTCTCCTGCCCACCGCAGGCAAAATTATAGCTCTTATAAATCTGATTGTCTTCTGTTAAACACTATAATGTCTAATATAATTGGACAATAAATAACAACATAAATTAATTGTTGCATTTAAATACTAATGAGATTCATTTCTATTGAGCTTTGGCATATTTCACATAGGCACGAATGTGCCTCAAATCAAGGGAATAAATTAAACCACAGCAACCTGGTGGACATTTTTAGCTTGTAAAGAGCACATCTTTGTGGTGATATTCCAGCAAGCCTACATCATATGGAAACTTGGTGTGTTCAAGTTACTAAGTATATTTTTGCACAGTAAGTTTTTTTTTATAGTTGGGTTGTTCATTAGACTGTGATTAATGTCATGCTTATTTTCATATGCAGTTATAAAACTAACATTTACATGAAATAAAGAAAGAAGAATAGCAGTAAAAGAGATAGGAAAAGCTAACACTGCAAGGCTAACAATGAAGTCATCAGCAAGAATTGCTTTAAGCTCTCCTATCAGGGAGGAGGACAAAATTATTCAACAACCATATATGACTGTGAAAATAAAATGCAGTCCTGCTAATCTCAAATATTGTGGTTCTGGTAAACCTTGGAGTTTACATTCAGACTGTGAGTATGAATCTAATTAATTTTTGCTGACTCTTAAAAAATTAAAAAGAGAAACTCATCAACATGTAGCAATTTATAACTCCATTTAAATAAGAACTGTCAAAAATTACAGCCTATAGCCTATAAAATTTTCATCCTTCCCTTCCAAAAGTGAGCCAGGGAGAGTACTTGGGATACACCAAGATGGATCCAATTCCAGGATAAGAACCACTTTGGCCCAATAATGGATTCTGTGACTTCTGTTTCACGTTCAGCTTTATTCCCAGTTTCTTACTATTATTAAGTATAGTTGTTTTACTTAAAAAAATATTTATTGTTACTTCTATTGACTTCAAGTACAACATAAGAGGAATCAAAAGACAAAAATTATCTTTTCAAGGTCAAACATTAAGGAAGGAGTTAACATTTATTTTTGTCTAAATAACCTAGTGTCATTTATTTATTCATCAGGTTATTAGAAATGCATTTATAATAATAGCCCTGAAAGACTCAGACCTTATATTTTCAGAAAATGCTCATGTTCTACAGTAGTCCAACCCTTCCAATGTAAGAACCCTTTCTTTTTAGTAACTGATAATAAGTGACTCAGACTTGGCTTGAACACTCCCAACAAAAGGAAACTTGGGAAACTCAAATCACCAAAGAGTACATTTCCATCTGTTAATCCTAATTTTCTTTTGGGGGGGAAAAAAAAAGAAAACTTTATTAGTTCTACATAATAAATCTTCAACTATGTAAAGGATCCTTGATAAAATCTTAGAGTGTGATTTTTTCAAATTCAACATAACATTTTTTAATTAAATACTTTTCAATTTTATTGTTGTTTGAGTATAGTTTTTTGCCGTTTTCCCCCACCCATCCCCACCACCCCAGTCTTCCCCATCTCCCTCCCTGGTTTCCATCCCCTCCTCATTATTGTCCATGTGTCCCCTATGGTTGTCCCTGTAAACCCTTCACCCTTTTCCCCCATTATCCCCTCCCTTTTCCCTCTGGTTACTGTCAGTTTGTTCTTAATTTCAATATCTTTGATTATATTTTGCTTACTTATTTGTTTTGTTGATTAGGCTCCAGTTAAAGGTGTTGAGATTGTGTCTTCAAGTCCTACTGAAGTGTTTATTGAGTTTGGCAATGAAAAAAATATTGTTAATGACTCCAGCCCTTCATAATTAATCTATTTTATAATATAAGTGTTAACAACATAATAGATATTGCTTAAAACATGAACACCCATAAAACTTATGGCAAAAAAAGCAGATATTTAACAAATACTTAATCATATGTTGAATACGTACAATCAAAACACACTGTTTTCACTAGCCTTCTCAGTAGCTACAATAAAACCCAAATTCTTTCTCAGGCATTGCAGACCTCACCTTGTAGCATGCACCATACTCTAGCAGTGGGACCCCTTTTCATTACATGAACATGAAAGCCCTTTCCCACTTGATAAGTTTTGCATAAATTGCTTCATCTCCTTAGAGTGTACTGTCCCATGATATATGACATTTATATGCCTTGGTCATATTTATGGTTCAAGTCTCAGCTTAAAAGTTCTCTCCAACCACCCATCTAAAAGTAAGCCATTTATGTATTTCCTTAAATCAGGATTTATTGTTTCACTCAAAAATATTTATAAAGATGGCTAGGGTGGGGGAGAGTTGAGGGAGGATAAAGGAGACAACTGTACTTGAACAATAAAAAATGTGGGGAAAAAAATAAAAATATATTTATAAAGAGTCTACTGTGTAGCAACCACTGTTCTCGCCTTGGGATACAGCAATGAACAGAATAAGCTTAACTTTCCAGCATTCTTAATGTCTACATTTTCAAAGAAGATAATAAACAACTGAGAAAAAAGCAATGTACAGAATGTCAAAAAAGCAGAGAAGGAGAAGTGCTGTTGTAGATAAGGTAGCTGGGGACCTGCTTTTGGGTGAAGCAGCACGTACACTGATGAGACTGATGGAAGCCAAACCCTGTCTGTGCACTGTAACCCCGTGCCTGGCAGCGTGGCTGCTGTATAAGAAGGTGCTCAATAAACATTTGATAATTGAATGAATGAGTGAATTGATTAAAACTTACGTTCCTTAGCACATAGTGGACTACATACTTATATGAATCTCCCACCAGAGATAACTGGAAGAGACAAGACTGGAGTAGCTGGTACAGTAACACAGACTTGATTGTGTTCTATATTAGTGAAATAGCAGTAGGGAGGCGAAATAAAAAAGATAAAATGCAATGGCAGAATAAATGCGGAGAGAGTGAGAGAAAGGAGGAAATATTGACTCCAGACTTCTCACTTTAAAAACCTGCATGGCCCCCTGACAAGTGTGGCTGAATTGACTGGATATCATCCCACAAAGTGAAAGGTTGCAGGTTTGATTCTCTGGCCAGTTGGGGCACATGCCTGGGTTTGGGCTGCTGATTCATTCCCCAGAGGCAACCAATTGATCCTTCTCTCTTGCATCAATGTTTCTCTCTTTCCCTCCCTCTCTCTCTAAAAGCAATTTAAAAAGTCCATGTGTGAGGATTAAAAAAAAAACTATCATACTGTTCACTTGGGAAATATAGAAATGTATGTAGGAGAAAGACAGTGAGTTTACTTACATACATATTCATTTCATACTATCTTAGAATATCCAAGTAGAGGTAGTCATTTGATTATAGAGGCAAAAGTCAGATAAGAAATTTACATTTTTAAATCATAAATTTCCTACTAACCTATATAATTTTATTAACCAATGTCACCACAATAAATTCTGTAAGACTTATAGAAATAAAATAAATAAATTGTCAGCATATACATAATAATGAAGTTATAAAAGTGGATGAGATCACTAATCCAGCAAGAGAAGAATCATAAAAATATTCAAAAAAATCCCAACATTTAAGGGTTGACAAGAAGAGAAATTGGTTGTTAAAGTCTGTAAAAGAGCTGTCAGAGAAGTACTAAGAGAACTGGAAAGTTATCATGTCAAGAAATGGAATAAAAAATTGCATTTCAGGAGGGAATGAATGTTAGTGTTAGGTGTTTCTAGAGGCTAAAATAAATATTGAAAAACTGACAATAGTCCAGAATAATGACATGCAAATGTTCAGTGATCTGTTCAAAAGAAGTTTCAGTGCAGTGGTGAGGTCAGACATTAGATTAAAACAGAAAAGTCAGAACCAGAGGAGAGTTACTAGAGACAATCACTGTAGGCCATTATACTTCAAGAAGTCTCGCTGTGAAGAAGAGAGAAAATAGAAGAGAAAGGAGAAGAGGGACAGGAAGAGAAGGGAAGGAGGGATGGAGGGGTGGGGTATGCCAAGCTGAGGTAAGGCAGAGGTGGAGGGAAAAGCAAGAAGGGGAAGGAAGTGGGTATGGGAAGAGAGGGAGGAAGAATTAACCTGAGATATCAAAAAAAGCTGATATCCCTGGCCGATGTGGCTCAGTGGCAGCCTAGGAACCCAAAGGTTGCTGGTTCGATTCCTTGTCAGGGCACACGCCTGGGTTTTGGGCTGTGTCTCTACTTGGGGGCATGCCAGAGGCAACTGATTGATGTTTCTCTCCCTCTTTTTCTCCCACCCTTCCTTTCTCTCTCTAAAAACAAACATATAAAATCTTTTTTTTAAGTTGGTAATTATGGCTTCTAAGACTTTGTTTAAACCATAATTACTGCATGACATCAGAAGAGTCATATGCTATTTCTTTAGGGACATCCTTCCTTCGATTCCCATACTAAAAATAAAAATTCTTTTCTAGACCTCCAGCTTCAACTTCAAGATATAGTGAGTTGAAAGGAGAGTCCCCACTATGTTTATAATGAAAAAGAGTTAGACTTTAAATTATGACTTTTTAAATCCAAATTAATGATTTCATTTGAAGGTCATTATAAGGTCATGTAGTTATACGACATAATACAGAGAGATTCCATATATCATGTACCCAAATTTACCTAATGATCCTTCCATATATTGCTTAGTATGTTCTTTCTTCCTTGCATGCCAAGGTTTTTTCTTTTATTTTTCTCTTTCTATTTAGAAAACATTTAGGTTTTATTTTTTCCTTTAGGGTTAAGTTGTTGGCAATAAATTCTCTAAGTTTTCCTTCACCTGATAATGCCTGATTTCCCCCTTTTTTCTGAGGACATTTTTGCTGGGTATAGGATTCAGAGTTGCCAGTTCCTTTATTTTACCACTTGAAAACATTCTGTCAATTCCCTTTGATCTCCATGTTTCTGATGAAAAATCATACATCACTTGAATGGTTTTCCTTTGTATGTAAGGTGTCTTTTATCTCTGGCTCATTCAAGTTTTTTGGGGGGAGGGGCAGGGGTGTCTGTTTTAATCAGAAGTTTAATTATACTGTGTTTGCATATGGATTTCTTTGGTTTTACCCTATTCTAAATTTGCTCAGCTCCTTAAACATAGATGAATCTCTTGCCAGCTGTGGGAAGTTTTCAGCCATTACTCCCTCCAATGTTTTTCAGCTCTGTTCTTTTTCAAGGCTCCAATGACATGCATGTTTAATCTTTCGTTAGGGGTGTATGGAACCCTGAAGCTCTATTTATTTCTTTCAATCTACCTTCTACGGTTGTTCAAATTAGACTTAAAAAAGCAATAAAAAGGTAAACAGAAAAGTATATACATAAGTTATTTTAAAAATTAACCCAAAGTAGACAACAAAATGCCAGATCTGATTACACCATCTAAATATTTATATTAAATTTGAATTGATCACCCATACTTGATTTTAAAACAGAGATTATTAGCTTGAAGATAAAAGCAAGATCCAACAATATACCATCTATAAGAAACTGGCTTTATATGCAAATGTGGATTGAGAAAAAAGTAAAAAAATAAATAATAATAGCAAGTCACTATAAATAGAAGGAAATCTGGAGCAGCTATGTTAATAATCAACAGTGTATACCTACAAAAAATAAGCGTTAACAAATATAAAAAAGAACACTACTTAATGAGAAAAGAATCAAGTCTCCAAAACTGCATGACTTCTAAATGTGTATACAGCTAATGACAAAGCTTCAAATACATCAGGCAAAATCTGGTAGAAATGAGAAAGAAATATACAGTATAGTTAGAAACTCCAAGAAATCCCTTCCACTAATTAATAGAACAAGTAGACAGAAAATAAATAATACAGAAGGCCAGAACAATACCTCCAACAATAGCACTAAATGATGTTAAGAGAGCAGTTCACCCAACAGGAGAGTTTATCCCCACCCACCCCACAGCCATTAGAGAAATAATAAAGTAAGAAAGCAAACAACTTTATGTCCAAATGTTCCACAACTTAGAATGAAACAATTCTTCAACAGATACAACTTGCAAAGACTACAACGACTCAGAAATAGATAATGAGTAGTCCTATGTCTGTCTATGTATTAAAAAAACTAAATTCAAAGAAAAACTTTCCAAATAACACACACACACACACACACACACTCAAAACTTCAGGTCAACATGATTTCATGAATAAATTCTATCAAATATTTTAGAAAGAAATATAATTTCTACAAAATCTATTCCATAAAATATAAAAGCAGAGGATATTAGAATGTCATTTTATGAGAACAATTTTACCTTAAAATTAAAACTAGAAAAGCATATAAAAAAAGAAAATTACAGACTAATATATTTCCCAAATATAGACACAAAAATTCTAAATAGTAGATTGATAAATTGGATCTAGCAATATATACAAAGCTGGTGCAACACTTGAAAATTAATTGATGTGATTCATTACATTGAAAGGATAAAGGAGAAAATATAAATGATCATCTCAAAAGAAACAGGACAACAAAGACATATATCTGACAAAATTTAACATCTATTCTGAAAACTAGGAACAGAAAGGAAGTTCCTTAACTTGATAAAGGATGTCTATAAGTCATAGGTAATAGTGAAACATTGAAATATTTCCTTTTAATTTTGAAAATAAGGCAAAGATGCCTCTATCATCATCTTATTCAACATCATACTCAGCTAGTACAACAAAGCCAGGGAAAGCAATAGATAACATACAGGTCAAAATGAGGAAATAATAATGTCTCTATTTGCAGACAACATGGTAAACTATGTAGGTGAGCCTCAAATAATTTACAGTATAGCTCCTAGCACTAATAAATGCCCTAAGGGATACGATGAAAGAGAAATAGAGAGACAGAATGAGAAGATAGCATCATCCACGGTGCTAGCATAAAGAAAGTCCCAACAGCCAAAGTTAGAACAATTTAAGTAATAAAATAATGAATGATAGTACTGAACCATAATCCTAAATAGAAAATAAATACCCATGAATTAAACTTATATAAATAAATACCTGAATGAATAAGTTAATGTGGGAGAATAGATACTTCTACCTTACAGACAAAAAAAATCTAAATAAATAAATAAACAGTGCTATGAAGTTAAGTTTTTCTTCCTCCCTGGCAGAAAAGTATCTAAACTATTATCTCCTGTTCCATTCTTACACTTAAAGATTTTGTTGGCTGTAACAAAATAATTATAGTTTCATAATCTTATAAATTAAAGCTTGATAATGCATTCTAAATATTTTCCAAAGAAAACTTAAAATTTTATCCCTCCCTTACAGCATTTTTATTTTTTAAATTTGTTCACACACCTACTACTAGACAAAATCCTTGGGAAAAAAAACAAGTACTCTATTTTGGCCCAGAAGTGTAACTATGGAGCAAAGCAAATGGCTTTCAAGATATCGTAATCATCTCTCAATTTCTATTTGCTTTTCTGCTCTCATTACTCTCACTGTAATTTCAGCATCAACCCTGGAATAGAATAATGGGAGGATATTTCAGCAGGTATTGTCTAAGTATATTTTCTCTCTCAAAGCACTGGAATTTGGTTACTTCTTCAACTGATACAGTCTGCTCCTGGCTGAAGAAGAAGGATAAAAGGGGCCTGCCATCTCTCCACTTGCTGGATTGTAATTCCATCCATTCTATGGTGCTGTCATTACTTTCTGAACACACAACTGGAAATGAACACACACACAGAATGAAAATGAAATGTCATGTGTTTGTCATGCATAAATCATTCGAGATCTTTACCACATTTGTTTGACCTCAGTAAAACTGCATGACACTTTTCTTATTTTCTCTTCCTAAAATCTCTCTTCAGTTAAACTCACTGTGTTGTTAGCTATTTGAGACCACGAAGTTTCTCAGCAACCCAGTCAAGTAGATGCAACATTAAACTCATCATTACCCACTGAGCTGTCAGACTTAAAGATAATTTCTTATTGTTTTGACATATTCAAATGTGCAATGTACAAGACATGGGAATACTCTACTAAAATCCCAAATCTTCGGGAATACAACAGAATAATTCAAACTTTACAATAATAAGATTCCAGATAGAACATAGTACCTAGAATTTAGACCATGAACAGATCTAAAAAATCCTTCATGGTATTTAAAATTGTTGTAGCTGTGGTAATTGTTTCAATATGTCATATTTAAATTTTAGCTACAGTACATGCAAAACTGGGAGGAATTGCCTTCTTAAAGCACTCTTGTAAAATGCATTGTCTTAAAATTTGATTGATGACAAAATTGTTTTGAATACTTCATTTTTCTTCAAAAACTATTTTTCTTCACTCTTAAAATTCTTATTCTTGAATAAAAAATAACTAAACATGAAATTTTTCACTGCATATTACTTTGAAGAAAAATATTAAGCTGGATAATTCTGTTTCTAAATCATCTTTAAATAATAGAAAAAAAACTAAAAAATAATACTTTTCTTCTCAGAAGACCATGAGTAATAAAAATTAATCACAGTTTATACAGATTATTTTAATGTTATTAGTCATGCAATCCCAGATAATTCCATAAGACTGGAATTAGCAAATAATAAATCCTTAATATCCTGCTTCAAATTTTACAATGTTATCAGCATGTTTGGTTCAAAAGATATATATGCTTTGAAATGTTACCTAGCTATTAATATTTTACTGATTAATTATATAAAGCCCCTAAGAATTATTTTTGTACACAAAATTAACCACTTTTATCATTATTAATCAATTATTCACAATAATAAATATACTCTTACACTTCCATTGACAGATTAAAATTAAGCATAAAAAGCAGAGGAGAAATTTAACCTAAGTTACTTATACTTAAAAGTAGATGTTCAGATATTAAACTTATATGTTAATTTTTCCTGTCAGTTGTTCATTTTGCTAATATGTACTAATCAGATACAGAGAGCAGCCTTATATTATTGTTCACATGCTGATCAGTTATGATATGTACAGCAGAAGACAACAGATTATGATTCATTGAACAAACCTGGCCCACCTTCTGTTTCTGTACTTCCCATCAAGTAGAAAATGTTTCTTGAATTTTAATTATTTAGATTTTGAATTGTTATAAAAGTATAATCATAATGCATGAATGTGGCATATGTTCCATTAATTTAGCTCTGTGCAATTTCTGTCAGTCGCATTTTATACATTTCTGTGTTGCATGTGTATTGGGCGTCTTTCCTAAAATTTAACACTGGCACCTCTTATTCTTCATGTTTTTTAATATATATTAAATTTCAATTTAAAATTGTTTGATGCAAACATATAGAAATACAACTGATTTTTTATTTTTTGAATTGGTGTTTTAATATGTTGAAAACCCAGTTGCTTCTACTAACTAGCTTTTTTATATTCAAGGTGGCATTCTCTACAGAGACAATTTTTGCCTTGAAAAATAACAATTTCCCTTTGTTCCAAGACATCAGACATAGGAGTTATATCAAGAAAAGGAGTAAAAGTGAGAAGGAAAGAAAATTTCGCCCATGTTTCAACAATAGGAAACAATAGCTCACTTCTCCAACTTCCCTTTACTTCAACTGAGTATTTACTTAGCCGAATTGCACATGATACACTAAAATTTGTTGAAAGGATTTACTTATATTGATTGACAGAACATGTGAAAGCATTGCTCAATACATTAAGGGAAGTTACTCAAATTATTTAGAATCAAAATTCTCTGTGATTATTCTGCTTAAAGTTTTATTTTCATATATTTTTCTTAATTTGCATATTTGGTGTATTCTATTTATCCAGAATCTTTATTAATCACGTTTCACACCATGACCTTTAAGTGTTTACTTATAAAAATATAACATTTTGATATTTTTATTTCCTTAAAAGGCTGACATAGAGAAAGATTATAAAATAGTTAAAAGTTTAAAATATGCCCTGGCTGGTGTGGCTCAGTAGATTGAGTGCTGACCTGTGAGCCAGAAGGTCACTGGTTCAATTCCCAGTCAGGGCACATGCCTGGACTGTGGGCCAGGTCCCCAGATGGGGGCAAGTCAGAGTCAACCAACTGGTCAATGTATCTCTTACATGTCAATGTTTCTCCCTGTCTCTTTCTTCTTCCCTATCCCTCTCTCTAAAAATAAATAAATAACAACTTTTTTAAAAGCTTAAAATAATCTTTTATTTCCTTATGAAGTACATATATCCAACAGGAAAACAGAACTGCTGAATTGAAAGAGCAATTCTTGACGTTTTAACTCAGAAATGCGTAATCCGTACTACTGATCTCTAGTGCAGACGACCTAAGGAACCTCCTAGGAGACAGTCCTTTCCCTTGCTCAGATGACTTCCATACACCTAATGACAGGCTTCAAATAAACAATGAATAAGGTCTCTCACCAACAAAGACTACATCTTTAATTCAATCTGGCCTGTTCCCAAACAGAAAGGCAAAAAAAATCTTTGAAGAAATAATGATAATGGATGGTGGGGGAATAGGATAGGGAGAGAGTGAGGCCAGAGGATCTGAGTTTTAATAGTGACTTTTGTATGTGGTTGTGTCTATACTTTTAAGTAGTTTTGCCTCTTTTAGAACTTCATTTATGTAAAGGCGGTAAACATGTGTAACTGTAATAAGCATAGTTTTCTTGGTCTTGCAGACGTATAATTGGTGAGAGAGAAGGAGACTTATTGCAACTTTTCAGCAAATACACTCTTCTGAAAACAGCACTGATTTCGAGGTGATGATACAATAAAAATGATTTGCCTTCAAGGAAGCTCACTTTATACATTGTGATTTCCATTGCCTTTAAAAAGGTATACACATCTTCAGTAACTTAAGTGGATATTTTGATTTTCAGCTGTGCTGAACCAATTATATTCATAGTCAATGAATGAATGGACAGCCCCTATAGAGTAGATGGGCTGAGTGCCCCTCTTTTTGCTGATTGAATTAATTTACTGTTCCAGGCCTCCTGTGCCCACTCACCACCACCCCCAAGCACTTTCTAAGGCAATTATGCTCCCATTGAAAGCCTGTGCTGAAACAAACTTTGATGATAAAAATGATAACTTGCTCCAGTTCAGTATCCTGAGTTGCTTTAATGGTTAGCAAACACCTCTCCAGAGCCATTTTCACTCTCTAATTTGTCCCGTTTCATTTGCATTGGAAAGTTCAGGACAGAGGCATTTTGAAAGTCTGTTCTAAAGCTTCTAAGTAAGATTAAGATCTGTTTTTGATGGGATTGATTTGGAAACCACTCCAACTCATGAGGGAGGCCTTTACTGCATTCACTCGGAACAGTTTCTAATATGACCTTAAAAATAATTCTTTAAATTTTCCACAGGAGGAAAACAAATATAAATTCTCCAAATATCTTTTATTTTTCCATTTTTGGTAAAGAAAAACTGGCTCTCTATCCAACTCCTTCTTCCTGTTAGAGTGTTTTATATTGTCAACAAAACTAGAATTGCTATATGAGCCTATAATTTTTTTAAAATTGAAAAATCCACTTTGTATGAAAAGCTTACCAAGGAAAAAAAGTCACAAGTTTGGAAAAGAGCCAGCAGAATGTAGTTAAAATTTGAGAAAACACTTTAGGAAGATTTATTTTTTTCAGGAAGTGATATATTTGAATATTGTAATACATCGCCTAATTAATGTGTAATGCTGGCAGACAAATGCAAAGGGGAAAGCAGCCAAGCTTCAATGGCCACTTCCCTAAAGAGAAATAGAAGCTCCATCATCAATCAACATGAAGCATTTATTGTGCAATCTAGTATATGTCCATCATTACTGTATCTGGTGTGGGGAATACAAAGGAATGAGAAACCAGAAGGTTTGCCTCATTGTAAGACAACACATGATTAAGAAAGCTAGCTTATTTTTAGTCCAGGGTCTACTGACCTCCACTTGTATTGAACCTAAGGTTTTATTAAAAGCACTTGCGTGAAAAGACAAAATTTAAACAGACCCTTGAACAATGCTTTTGTTCTGAATAGATGAGGAGGGGATATCAGGAGGGCATTCAGGAGTGGGAGGCAATAGTCTTACTTTTAAGGCCATTATTTCAGCCCCACTAGAGTTCTTCTGCATGCTAGTCACACAGTAATGGGAAGTTGGACTGGGTCTGCTTTGTTGAATTTAGAAAACATGGAAAGATGTTGTGCTCAGATTCAGAGAGTAACTAAACTTTTTTAGAGCAGAAGAATGGGGCAATAAAATTGACATTTAAGGACAATTCCAAGTAAGAACTATTATAAACAGAGAACGACTTTGCAGTAGTCCAGGTGAGAGGGAATATAGGCAACACCGAGGCTGAAGCTTCAATAGCAAAAAGGAAGAGATAGAAATAGATGACATTTTGAAGGAGATAATTGTTGGCCATTAGATATGAATAATTAAACAAAGAAATTATACAAATCATGTATCATAGACATGTACACTTGAAGCCTATATGATCTTATGAATGAAGTTACCTCAACGAATTTAATAAAAATATATACACCAAGTCAAAAATAATAAAATAAGTATAATATTTTTTAAAAAGAATTGTTTCAGGATGATTTTATAGAGTACAGCCTCCACAACAGATAAGAGAGGAGTTCTTTTGTCCGAATCAGGGAAGTCAAGACAAAGAGCTGTTTTTGAAGGTGAGGTGGTGGCAGCTTAGGTGGTAGGATGGACAGGACACCGTGCTTTCACTTGTGACACTGATGTTGGGGTGATGGAAGGTATTGAAAGCATGCCTTATAAGTGACAGTTGGAAAAGATACAGGATAAGAGCAAGAAACCATGGACTATTCTAGGAAGCCTAAAGCCAACCAATTGCCATTCCAGTGGATTTTCCTGAAATGAAAAACATCCAGTTTTGTTCACCTGCCTGACGCTTTATCACTTATACTTACCACTATAATTGCTTTCATGCCTGCCACACAGGACTGGTGAATAGGTCATATAAAAGCAAATTTACTTTGTAAACTATAAAGGGCCATATAACTCAGTATATCACTATTACATGTTATGTTGTCTTTATAGGTTAATTTTTTAAAGCCACTATGTAACACTACTCCTTAAGAGTAAGTTGATAAAATGGGACTTCCTACAAAGACTGCAGTATGGAAAAGGAGAAAAGAGGAGTAACTTCACAGTGGAGAAACCTGACTAAATCTACCTCAGCCAGGCGATCAAGGTTACCATCAGCAGTGATCAGTCATGTTGACGTTATTTACTGTGTATGTAATGTGATGAAAACGCCACTTTTTCTCTGTTGTTTCCCTCTAAAAAACCCATAAGCCGTCCTGGCTGGTGTAGCTCAGTGGATTGAGCATGGGCCTGTGAAGCAAAGGGTCACTGGTTCGATTCCCGGTTGGGGCACATGCCTGGGTTGCAGACCAGGTCCCCAGTAGTGGACACGTGAGAGGCAACCACACATTGATGTTTCTCTCCCACTCTTTCTCCTTCCCTTCCCCTCTCTCTAAAAATAAATAAATAAAATATTTAAAAAAAACCATAAGCCCAGACTAATAAGAAAAAGAATCAGACAAGTTTCAAGTGAGAGGCATTCTCTACAAAAGCATTGACCAATATTCCTCAACAGTGTCAAGATCTTCAAAAATAAGGAAAATCTGAGAAACTGTCACAGAAACACAAGGGTATCAGAAGCCATGAATACAATGCGGTACCTTAAACAGGACTCAGGAACAGGACCAAAAAGGGGGACATGTGGGAAAAACTATGAAATCTAACTAGTAAAGTACAGAATTTAGTTAAAAACAATGCTTCAGCATCAGTTCACTAATTGTGACCAGTGTGATGTACTAACATAAGACATTAATAATAAGGGAACTGGGGGTGGGGCACATGGAAATTCTATACTACATTTGCAACTTTTCTGAAGCCTAATGGTATTCGAAACTAAAATGTTTAAATAGCATTTAAAAGAAAAAGTAGTGCTTTTAAGGTAGGCAAAGGAAGGGTGGAAAAAAAGAAAATTTCACTAAGTCATAAAATTTAAGACTTTTAAAAACTTCATTATAAATTTTCTAGCTAAAAAATTCTAACCAAAGGCAGACCTCTCAAGCAGAACATAAATAACGGGGATTTAATCCAAAAAGAAGAGATATTTTGGAAATACATCCCAGAAGAACGAGACAGTTTCTTAAATTAAATGGTCAAAAGTAGTTCTCAAATGATATCTATTCCAAAGTTTGGTTGTATGATTACTAGACCTTTATTAAAATACCTACATTTGAACTGCCATTACGAAATTATTTTATAATATTTATGGAATGGGACAGGAAGGGTATTTTCAAATCTAATACTTAAATATATAATCAAAGTTTTACTACTTTCTTTCTTGCTATTGGATTCAGGAGAATTCATGCGTACCTAATTTGTTTATTATTCAGAATAGCTGTGATTTCTAGTTAATAAAAATACTTTATCCAAGAATAATTTCCAGGACTTAGCCCAAATATTTAAATAATCCCTCTAGAAATCACTATCCCTCTGCCAATTACTATTCCATTCTTTTATTTCAACTTATAATATACAAAACTCATTAATGATAACTAATCTTTCATTTGAAATTTCAGTCTGAATTTTAGATATTGAAGGCTCAAGGTCTGGCTAAGGAAATGGAAATAACTGCAAATCTTGGATGGGGACATTTTTAGCCTGTTAAAGTGTGCAGCTAGGGCTGGGAGCCTGTAAATTAGGTGTCTGTGGCTCCGGCCCCAAACCATTATAGGTAGAAGGTTTCATTGAGCTTGAAATGAAAATTAAGCTATATACAGTTTTCATTACAAAGAGAACAGAGCTAGGACTGTTTGTTGAGTCAAAAGGCTGAGGGTGAGGAGCCAGGGCTAGTGAGACATTATTCAAAGGAAAGCCCTCTACCCCAGCTCATCAGCAACACTCTATTTCTGAATACCTTTGAGAAGCTTTCATACTCTTTATACCTTAGATTATAAAACTGAAAGAGATTTATTCTGTTTTCTCAACTTGACAGATGATAATATGAAAGATCAGATGTTCTGCCAAAGGCGCACAAGTTGCTGGGATGAGAACTGTGGTCTCCCACAACTCCGAGCTCAGTGCATTCTCTGTCGGTACAGTTTCTACAACTGCATTTGGAAAAGGGTATTCCACAACTGTCCAAACCAGAGATCCACAGTGCACGTTAGTTTATTACAGACTTGGGGAAACATTTTCATTAAAAATGTAACTGTTTAAAATTGAATGTTTCAAAAGTATTGGATATCCTGGAACATCTTCTCTGAAGTGTTACCTCTTACCGCTTTGAAGAATGCCATCAGAGAAAAATCTGTCCTGCGTTGTTCAAGGTTGTGAAAAGGACTAGGCAATGAAAACTGTTGTTATTTTGACTGAAATACCTAATTTTGCCCTCTTTAAAACAGCTCCCATTTCTTTGACTTTCAATGGCTACATTTCAAAGTGGTTAAGTGGAAATTTTAATTGCTAAACATCAAAAAATAGCTGTAAAGGATTGGGCATTGTGTTCCAAGAGAGGAAGAAGGGCACCAAACACTGAAGCAGTGGGAAAACAATTAATAACAATCTTTGATGGACAAAATATTTTTCTATGCACACTTGTTGTTTTTGACCTTCCCTAAGTGAATGTCACTGCAACTGGGAGTTAATAAGTTCAGCCATTGGAAAGTTCAGCTCTGGAAAGAAATGTTAGGAATGCCATATTTTCATGCAGTCCGCTAACCTAACATGTTTAAAAACACCATAAAATCCATGACCCATTAGTTGGTAGCAACAAATATTATTTTTAAATAAGTACAGTGGGATAAAGTAGTTCAGGCTAAAATAACTTAAGAGTATGTCATTGCATAGTAATGTGAGTATATATGCATATATGCATTATATCTTAGTTAAGATAGAAAGATGCTTGTAAAACTCTGATCCAGAGCATGAATCAGATATTAAATATAAATATTTTAAAACTTTTATGCAGCTGAAGTTATTATCCCAAAGGATAAGCACTGGATTCTTTCAGTGAAGAATACTACCCAATGGACTAAGAATGGGAATTTGAAGAGTAAAGTATACCATGTAATATTACATCTGCTGACTGGGTTATCTATCCCTTATTCCATATTCTACAAAAACAAGAATTTCAGGGATAGTACATTGAGCATGTTCAACAACATGCAAGAGAAAGCAACAGAATGGAGAACTGGGCCAGCAGTATGAAGCACTTTGAACCCAGACTCTGCAGCTGGGGCCTGACCAGCTAGAAGGAATGTCTTAATGAAGGCAGAACTTGGAACTGAAGCAGGGAATTCAGAAAGTGTCAGGAGAAAATCTAGTTTTCATTGTTTGGATAAGTTCAAGGGCTAATGACCAAGACCTGAATTTAAGGACAAATTTAGTGGGAAGAGAACATTGAAGTAAAAAAACAACAATAAAAAAAAAAAACAAAGAAAGTGATGCACCATGTCACTGTGACTCCAAATTTGAATAGATGTTAAAAAAATTGCATAGAGCATAAGTGGGGCCAAAGAGTATTCAAACCAAAATGTAAAAAAAAATCTGTTTATTAAAATGATAATACATCATGCCCATGTGGTGTTTGTTTCAGAAATCCAAGGTTTGTTTAATATCCAAAAGGCATTGTAGTCTACCATACTAAGAGATTAAGGGAGAAAATCATGTTATGATATCAACAGATACAGAAAAATACTTAGCAAAATTTAACATGTATTCATGATTAATACTCTGTGTCAATTGGGAAAATCAGTGTGATAAAGGGCACCTATGAAAAGCTATGACTAATATCACATTTATGTGAAATACTAAAACCTTGTCCCACGTGGGAACAAAGAAAGGATGTTTACTCTTACTCTATTCATAAATGTCCTGATCATTGCAATGGGATAAGAAAAACAAATAAAAGATACAGATTATTTTAAATGTACTGATAGTTCTATGCACAGATAATATGAATGTTTACTTAGACAATACTAAGGAATCTACTAAAATACCCCTAAAACAATGGTAAATTGTGTTTTTATAAATAATCACTACAAAATTTCTGGCCATGTACTCCTACAGGATCTTGTTACTGCCACATAAGAGTCTTCTCTTTTCCTTGAAACTGGGCAATTTTGTGATACACCAATAGTATACAATTGAAGATATATAAATGGCCAATAGTATGTGAAAAAAGATATATAAATGATTAATAGTACGTTAATTATAGTAAAAATACAAATAAAAATTATAACGAGATACTATTGCACACCCCTCAGAATGGCTAAAATTAAAGACTGACAAGCCTAAAAATTGGCTAGGATGTGGAACAACTAGAACTTTCAGTTTTGCTGGTGAGAATGTATTCATATGTATGTGATGTGGGCACTGGCCTGCAGTGTCCACTGTATTATGGATGAAATGAGATAAATTCACGTGGACTACAGAGTCCTGTGGAGGAAAAGGGACAGCACAACTTCTCTCTCAAGGGGAGAGTGCCTGACACTTGCCTGGACAACTTTTATTGGCTTTCTAATAGCATACAACAAAGAAGGTTTTTGTTTGTTATACTTAGGTTTGCTTTAGGTAATTAGTTTTTACAGAGAGCAACAGAAGGGATGTTACTGATTACTTCTTACAGATTAACAAAGAAAAAATGTTGCAAATGTTAGGAAATGATGAGAGTAACAGGTCTGATTACACTTCAGTCCTTGAGAGAATTAGCACAGATTTAAAGATATACAGCAAGCATTTTCTGCCTGAACTCAGGGTGAGGGAGTTTTACCTAGAGCAAGTCACAAAGCAGCCTAGGTACAATGCAGGCCTGATTTCCCATGGAAGAACTTCTTCATGGGTATGGTCCTGCATGCCAACTCGCTCCCCTCTGGTTTTCCACGTGGGTGCTGAGTTACATTTCCATATCTCCTGAAGCAGTTCCCTACATGTATGTATTCACTGTATCTCCCAAATGGAAAAAGCCTAAGTGCTTGTCATCAGAAAATGGCTACAGATTGCAATGTTTCATACAATGATTGTTTCCTGGCAATTAAAAGGAGCAAACTACCAATACACATACCATAAATAAATCTTACAATCAATTGCTAAGTGAATTTATACTGCATGAATCAATTTATATACAGTTCTAAAATAGGTAAAATTAATGTGCATCAGAAAGAATAAGAGTAGTGTTTGCCTTGGGAGAGGCAGAGACAGGGATTTTCTAGGAAGGGATATAGAGGTACTTTTTGGGGTGATAGTGCTCTACATCATGTTAGGGGTTTGCAGTACATAAGTATATGCATTTTTCAAGACTTATTTAATAGTATAACAATGTTTTGCATATTTCATCATGTGTACACTATACTTAAATACAACTATATATTTGATTTTTATACACATGTACACACTCAGACACATGAAATATTGAACTCTAGTTAGTGATGTGAATGCTGAAATTGTTAAGGGTGTTAGTGTACTTATGTCTGCAACTAATTTTGAATTGCATTAAAAATTTGATTAATGAATATATACAAGGATGAATAAATGAATTGATGTGTGAAAAAGTTGACATAGCAAAATATTAATCATATAATCTTTGTTTTGAGCATATGTGTGTTCACTTTCAACTTTCCTGTATTTTAAAGAGTTTTCATAGTAAAATTTTGGAAAGATTATGATTGTGTAATGGCTTAAAAGAAAGATATAATATGCTCTGAAAACAAAAAATAATAAAATTGGAAGGAGTCAGGAAGAACTTTTTTTTGTTAGAGTAGTTAAGTTTTCTATTTTCTTTAGTAATCTACCAGGGACTACAAAATCAATAGCTTCTAGAAGTGGTTCTACTCAAAATACAACCGTATATCTTTCCTAAGGTCTTTCCACAGTCCGTGAAGCAATATCTCTATGAACTTCTAGTCAATTCTCCTCACTTCCCAGGCATCAGTTTAAATGCTGTGCTCTCAAAGTAGCCCTACACCAGGTTAAAAATGCCTTGTGTCCTGTCCTCTCTCAGCACTCACCATCATTTTTTTTGTTCCCTTGTCCAATGTCTGTCTTCCTCAATAGCCTATAAGAGGTGTAAGGGCCATGATTGTCCGTGTCTTGTTCATTGTAGAATTCCCACTTCCTACAGCAGTGCTTAGTATATAGCAGGTGTTAAACAAAGTATACTGAATGAATGAATTCTGTTGTGTTAAATATTAGAAGAAAATAGTGGATGAGGCAAAATAGTGGACACTATTCACTGCATGGTTTTAATTTCATCTCGGAAAACTCCTGAGCTGTTTACGTTAAGATCATTCAAACTGATTGTATACAGGTTCTATAAAATATTGAAGGACTTTTCCTATGAGAGTGGTTTTTTTTTACAACAATGAAAAGTTAGAAAGAAGCTCAAACTGTATAAATCCAACTTAAAACAACAAGTCCAAGTCTGGTCATTGTTTTCGGCTCACTCCTTGCTCTTTTCAGTTTCTTTTTTGACTTTGCCCTATTATATCAAGGCACATCACAACCTTTGGACACAAATTTCAGGTTGATGTTAATATAATTCATACTGGTAAATTTTTTTAAAAAAGACCTAGAGAGTGCAAACATATAAAACCAACAATAACAAAATGGTAGCTTTTAATATCAGTGAACTAAAAAAAACAGCACATAAGATAGAAAAAATAAACTATATTACTTTTGGACCATACAGCATGGGGTTGAGAAAGACAATTGAAGGATATCTGCCTTGAGAAACTTAAGAATGGAAATGCCTTGCAAGGAAGTGAGACAGTTGTTGCAAAACCAAATTAATTCTTTGCTGCAATAATCACATAGAAAGATGGATGTTGGAAGCAGACATATGGCTCACAGGGGAAGAGTAATGAGATAAAGGCTCATGCTGCTGGAGCAGGTGATCTACTAATTAGATTTCAGCGATGTGGTTCATATGATGTTGAGATGGAAATTATCTAAAAATATACAAAAGAAACAGAACAGAGAAGCAGGGGAAATGATTTAGAGCCATGACCATAATGAAATCAGGATGATGGAGCTAAACTAAGGTTTTTATAAGACTTTTGTTAGCAAATAAAAGCAATTTGTCATGTAATATTGAAATTTTAGTAGGGTTGAGTAGAGCAATTCAACAACTAAAAATACTGACAATATGATCACTTCACCATACATTGTTTTCATATACTTTCATATAATTTTTAAGGACCTACCATAATAATTAGTCATATGTATAATCAATTTTATTCCGTATCACAATTTTCTGAGATAATTGTATTCTAGAAAATAGCACTCAGAGAGGCTAAATGATTTCCCTAAGGGCACACACCTGTAAGCCACAGAACCGGGGTCCAAACTTAGTGTATCCAATAACAAAAATAATGGTCCTAATCTTGAGCAATGTGTTTCACATTGTTTCATAGCACTAAAAATTTATATGTAACTTGGAAATAAAAACCAATGCAGGTGTTTTATAACACATGCTTACTTCTCCATATTACATAGAGCTTTTGCTGGTAGTCTTCACCCTCAAAAAAAGCACTTGTTCCAGGTCAGTCATTTGGGGTGAGACCTTGTATTGCATTCTAAACTTAAAAATATTACACTCGGGATACTCGCCTCTTCTCATCCATTTTGTGATGCGCCCCATGACTGAAATGCTATACAACCACCATAGCATTTTAAATTGAACCACTGGTACTGGCTCTTACAACAGTGAGATACAATGGAAATATCTGAGGTTGAGGAGAACAAGTGGTAAAACTGTCAAATTATTACTGAATAACCATTTAAATTTTTTAATTTAATGGTACCTAGAAAGCATACAGGCAAACATTACTTCTAGGGAGTTGCTTTAGAATAATTTGGGTGGCTGCAACATACGTATCTCATTGAAATAATGCATTCATTGTCTGCTGTGCTATTAATAAAACACTACAATCAAGTGTTCTGAATTAACAATGGCTATTCCATGTGTTCTGGCTAATCAATAGATATAAAATTTTACTTCTATCTAAGAATAAACACTCATTATGCAAAGTAAAATTAATGAATTTATTTAGCAATAAATAAAATTTCATAAGGTTATCCCTTGGTTGAAAAATTAACATATATGATTTCAAGGACTAAGGAAAATAGATTTGTTGGCTGTATTGGTAAAAAGTCTTTTGACAGAATTCATTAATTTTAAGTGTGGTAGAAGCATACCTATGTCAAAAACATGTGGCAAAGTGGAACCTGCTTTACCTGTTAACCTGCTACCTCCTAAGAGGGACAAACATTTGTAATAATAATTGCCATGATTCAGTGCCAACTATCTACCAAGAGCCACCTCACTTTTCATATGGTATTTCATTTGAAAAATTAAAAAAAGACATTCTAAAAAACAGTTGGATCCAGGATGCATTAAAATGGGGAAAGGTCTCTGAAGGCAGGACACACAGCAGAGAGTTCAATCTTTAAACCATCTGTCTGAGCAACCAGAGGAAGTGTGGGGGTGGAGAAAATGGAGAAAGAACTTGAAAGTGGCCTGAAATGCAGCTGAGGGAAGAAGCTCTGGTCTCTGCTGAGAAGGGAAATTATGAAGTCAAGTGGTACTTGTTACAGAGGTGAACTTGAGATTCAAAGATAATAAATACACTAAAACTCGGGTTGTCTAGAAATAAGTTCTCCACTCAGATTGACATTAAGTATAACTTGTTGGAGGCTTTGTAAACAAATTTGAATTTTACAAGAATTGATAAACTGATATTATACCAAGGTGGAGGAATAGTTAATGAATGTAAATAATACAGAAAGTGACTTAGGAGTTATTTTTAAGTATATTTCATTGGTTATGCTATTATAGTTGTCCCAATTTTCCCTCTTTGCCCCCCTCTGCCTGGTACTCCCCATTCCCTTCAGCAATCCTTATGTTTATGGGTCGTGCATATAAGTTTTTTGTCTTCTCCATTTGCTATAGATAGTTTTGCTGAATAGAGTCATCTAGGTTGTAGGTCCTTGCCTTTCAGCACTTTGAATACTTCTTGCCAGTCCTTTCTTGCATGCATAGTTTCTTTTGAAAAATCAGCTGACACTCCCATGGGAACTCCTTTGTAGGTAATTCTCTGCTTTTCTCTTGTTACTTTTTAAGATTTTCTCTTTATAAACCTTTGACATTTTAATTATGATGTGTCTTGAGGTGCACTTCTTTGGGTCCTTTTTGTCTGGGCCTCTCTGTGCTTCCTGAACTTGTATGTCTATTTCTGTCACTGAATTAAGAAAGTTTTCTTTCATTATTTTTTCAAATAAGTTTTCAATTTCTTGCTCTTCCTCTTCTCCTTCTGGCATCTTTATAATTTGGATGTTGGCACATTTGGGGACAGCCAAAAAGTTTCTTATACCATCCTCATTTTTTTTGTTGTTGTTTTGCTTTTTAATTCCTGTTTCTTCTTTCCATTCTGGTTGAATGCTTAATTCTTCCTTATGTTTCAAATCATTGATTAGATTCCCAGCTTCCTTCCCTTAACTGTTGGTTCCCTCTAGATTTATCTTAGTTTCACTCAGTGTAACCTTCATTTCTTCCTTTATGTTGTTGTCATTTCAATGGATTCTCTGAGCATCTTAATCACCAGTGTTTTGAACTCTACATCTGATAGGTCGGTTATTTTCATATTGTTCAGTTCTTTGGGGGGATTTTGTTCCATTCTTTCATTTGGGCCATATTTTTTTCTCCTCAATTTGACAGTATCCCTCTGTTTGTTTCAGTGTACCAGGTAAAGCTGCTTTGACCCCTGTCTCAGTGTACCTGTTAAGTTGTATGAGGTGGATCCTTGGGTGTTTGCCAGGGCAACCCACTTCACTGCTCTGTGGCTTTGAGTAGGGGGGATCTCAGAGAGGGGACAATGCCACTGCCTGGCTTCTGAAAGTCTGCCAGCACTCACTCCATTTCCAATCACTTCAACCACTTCCCATTTGTGATTGGCACCCTTCCAGCTGTTGCCCTCAGGTGAACAGCAGCATGGGTGGGTTTGCATTTGTTCTAAGTCCACGTGGGCCCTTTAAATTGACTCTCCTGAAAAACCCACAGTTTCTTCCACTGCCCCAACCCCCACTGGTTTTTACAGACAGAAGTTTTGGGGCTTTATCTTCCCAGCACTGGAACCTTGGGCTGTACAGTCTGGCCTGGGGCTGGGATCAACCACTCCTTGCCTATCCCTCCTGATTTTTACCTACCACGTGTGAAGGTGGAACTGCCCATTATGCCTCTGCTGCCAGGTCTCTGAACCATACCACATCTCTCGCCTCTCTGTACTGACTACATCTCTGCCCCTCCTACCTGTCTGGATGAGTGTGGCTTCTCTAAATCCTTTATATCAGACTTCCACACAGTTCTGTTTTCTGACAGTTCTGAGTGTTATTTTTTCTCAGGTTTAGTTGTAATTCTTCTTGTGGTTGTGCAAAGAGGTGAAGCGTGTCCACCTATGCCTCCATCTTGACCAGATGTCAGGATTTAAATACATCGTTCGGCCAATCATTCCCTTCCTAGGAATAAGGGAAGTTATTCCTACCCTCATTTTAATTTCAGAAGAAACTGGCCATCTCCACAAATCCTGTGCTCCCAACATTTCAAACTCAATTCCCCTTTTGATTAATTTAAAATAAACACATCTAGCCTCTGAGCTGCTGAAAAGTTCTTCCTCCTTCTTTGGATCCCATATGTTAGTGAAATTTACCTGGTTTACCAGTCTATTCATCCAGTTAGAATTCTTTCAGACCTAGAGTGTGTTTAGGCACTGTATTGGATTCCGGGGAAACAACTTTACTTGGCACATCAGCCTCCAAATAAGCTTCCTCTAGCTCTTCTCTCATTTTCTGTGATCTTAGATATTGGTCCACATCAGTAATAGCTATCCTAAATGGAAAAAGATAAATAGACCTACAGGAGTAAATCCATTTTGAAAGCTCAAAACACACAGACATTTAGTTACTAAAAGACTTTTTCATGAGACTGCTTCAAAGACAAAGTCAAACCAGTTTTCCCTGAGTTAGGGAACACCGTTGCCCAAACTGACTGACTTTGAGAAAATATGCTTCCATTCATTTGCCATTTGTTCCTGGAAACCATTTTTGAGAAGCTACTATGTTGAAGATACTACAGAAAGTGCTGAGATTATGGTGAAATTATGGGTAAGATATAGACTCCTCTTTCAAGAGACACAGCAGATGCCTATAAATGATGATGATACAAAGTGAAAAGTGATGTCTTGAGGGATGAAAATATACAGGATTAACCTAAGTGCATACACATAAAATTTTAATGTATGTATTTCTATATGAGCATTATCCCTGCTCCCTACCTTTATTTTGTAACTATAAGTCAGCCTTCCTCTGTAAATTATTGTTTTCATTTCAGTAATGGGTTGTTTTTCAATCTGACACCTAGAAGTCAAGGTAAAGATGGTAGAATGTAAATGAGCAGCACAGATGGAATATGACAAGGGACTTCAGCACAGTTTGAAATGCATACTGCTACTGATGGGAGACCGGGATGCAGACAGCTTGACACAGTGAACAGAGCAGCTCTTCGGTTAACCAAGGGTCTGGCTCACTATCGGAGTACCAGTCATTCAAAACCTCTGAGTCTTACAGTTCTTATTTATAAATCAGGGCAGGGTGGATATTTAGGTTTCTACTCAGCTCTAGACTCTCAAATTCCACTAGACAAGTGGACTCTACAAACTATGCATAATGAGGCTTAGTCACCAGGGTATTCCCTGTGCGTAGCACAGAGCTTGGGCTCATAGCAGATGCTCACGAGGCACAATGCAACAAGTGAATAAGTAATAGAATTGCTTATGAATGACAGTCTACTAATATCCACCACCTTCTCTCCTTTCTTCTTATCTCCAGGGTGACCAACCAGTTTTACTTATTTGCCTAGGATTTTCCCAGGTTTTAGTACCAAAATTTCCACTTCAGAAAACCTTCAATCTCAAGAAAACCAGGATGGTTGGACATACTACTTTTTCCCTGCCTTCCTTATCTACACTTCAGGTATACCCATGGCATAGTGAACCTTGCTTAAAACCACTGGAGCTATTTAGGGCTACAGATATTCCTTTAAAAGGGTTCTGAAAAGTTTGACAATTTGTTTCTTTGTTTTGCTTATCTCCCTCTGAAATAAATCATTGTTAAAATAAGACATACATTTTCAATGTCTCTCCCTAGCCATATGGCAAGTGAGTGAATGATCTACAAATAAAAACATCCTCATATTTTCCAAAAGCCATCTCTGCCTGAGCACATTGTGATGTAATAAAAATGCAGAGCATAAGTCATCAAATAATTCTTGGACCATACCCCTTGGATGCCAATCCAAACAGGTGTTGTAGACAAAACTCAAACTGATGGTGAATCGGGACTAGCTGGTCACAGAGCAAAGATACCAAGGCAGCAGGGAAACCTAACCTGGCAGTGGGAGAGCAAAGACACACGAGAAATCTAAAAGTGCAGGAAAATTCAAGGGACCGTACTTCTTGTTAAAAATTCCCACATGTATCCTGACCTTCAGCAAAACTAGGAGAGGTTAGGACAGTGCCATCCCCAGTGACTAATGTCCTGTTAGTGTCACCCTTCCAGCTCTGAAAGGTGCAAGATGGGACTGCTGTCAACTCCCAGATTTCATTCGGAACTACAGGCCTTTCCAGTGGAACATAAAGGGGCACTCGGGGTGGAAAGCTAGATTTTAATTTAGTCTGGATTTCATGCCTGGCTAGCGACAACCATCATTCTATTTCACTCTGCTAGAGGCAGGGAAATGTTACCACCTGGTATTGATGTCTGGCTGGCTTAGGAAAAAGGGACATTTCTTCTCACAATACTAATGGAGCAGTTCATTCATCTGTGTTCAACTAGAGAAACTCTGTGGGTTTTGTGATTCCAGTTTTTAAAGATAAGCATTTTCAGTATACTATAGTTACTATACTCTTAACAAGATATACCCAATGAAAGAAACATACATCTGTTTCAGGCTTGGAGGAAAAACTATCTTTTGGATTTAGTGAGACACGGTATGTCTCTCTGCCTATGTACCGCACTTTGAGGGACTGTCAACCATAATTTCCCATGAGAAGCAACTTTACCATATTTTACTTTTATGTCCCATTGAGGGATTCCTTCGTTTATTTGTCCAAAAATATTCACTGGATGCCAGGCCTTTAGACACTGGAGATAGTGCAAGGAACCAAACAGACAAATTCCCTTTTGTCATGAAATGTATATCTGCAGTATAGAGAGAGTCTGCAGTGGTAATAGAGAAATAAATACTTTGGATAAAAACAAAACAAGGAAGTGGATAGAAAAGGCGTGGTGAGTTTTCTAGGACTGGTTTTGCACCACAATGGAGAGGAAGCCCCTTGTTTTCTCTACCCCTTATAAGCTACATAGCTGCTAGAAAGTATAAGTGATTCGATTTTGGGTTTTATTTAGCCATTACACAAAGCAAGAGATATTACTAGAAGAGTTTTAAGCAAAGATAAGCAAGCTAATTGCTTGTCAAAATGGTAGATACTCTTCCAAAATCCCAGCCAGGTAGTTCATTGCCCAGGCACAGTGTAGGAGAAAAAGCATGGAATTTGTGGTCAGGCTAAACTGGTCTTGAATTTTGATCCAACCACATCGGATCCATGTGACCCAAGAACATTGTTTTAATCCCCCTGGGCTTTACATTCTTTTTTTTTTTTTTTTGCACTATGAGCATAATCATTTACTCCACACTTAAAGGGGCTATTGTAAAGATTAAATATGATAATTAATGAAAAGCTCCCGGCACTCAGTGGATGTTTCTCATGCTACAGTCACTGTGATACATCACACCTGCCTCCTTCTCAAAAGGACTGGCCAAGACTGAGGAAAGAGAAGCCATGGTTATAAATAATTGACTCAATGAACTATAACAGAAGGATTGGCAGTCTGAGAAAAACAGGATGCCTCCACATATTACTGAGTGGAGGATAAAATCAGAGGTGACAACCTAGAAATGCATCCTCTCTGCACACTCATAGAGCAAAGGAAAACACAAGTGAGCGGCAGTGCCCGTGGGGCTAAGTCCTTCACAAGGCATCTCATACCTGGTAGTCTGCGTGGTGGGGAGAAACCCAGACTGAGAGGAAGTAAATGGGCATTCATAACCCAGCGCTGCTTTGGGCCCTGAGAGGATGTTCCAACCTGAAGGATGTAAAGAACATTTCCACTAAGTCTATTACTAAAGTGGAAGTGTACAAGAAGAAAATTGAGTTTCAATGGCTATAGGGCACAGAGTTTTGGTTATTTTCTTTCAAGAAAAAGCTAAGACATTTCTCACTTTTTATCTTTTTAACAGATGTTGTTGTTGTTTTTAACTGGTTAGCTAAACACACTCCAACATTCAAACAAGTGACTCTAGGCCAAATTGTGGCTTCAGTTGAAGTACAGAACTAAGGAGCTAGAGGCCAGGGGCTCACAAAGGTCCTGCCTGCGCCATCTAAGGGAGAGATGGGGAAGAGGCAGTATATTTGAAACAGAGAAAATGGATGTTGGGAAATACAGAAAACATGCAGGCCCTAGTTAGAAAAGAATTGCCTGTTAACAGGTGTGAACCCAAACTGAGGTGCATCCAGATGTACCCCAAACTGAGAGATTTCCTGAAATGTAGGATTTTCAGTGCCAAAGCTGAACAGTCCAGGCAGACAGAATGACAGGTCGCACGACGACGGGTGTCACTGGTCATGTCTGAAGTGACATGGTAGAAGCAGCAGAGCAGTCAGATGCTTAAAAAAGAAGACAAGCCTCAATTTGAATTTCACTGGGTAGAAATTCTATTTTTATATGGTTTTACTGACTATACTGTTTTATGTTTTTTGTTGAGACATAGTTAATATAGCACAAAATTTACCATTTAAAGCATACAATCGCGTGGTCTTTAGTAACTCCTAGGGGATGCAACCAGCATCTCTGCTTCCAGCACTTTCAGCACCCCAACAAAGAGACCCTGCATCCACTAACAGCCACCTCCCACTCCCCTTTCTTTCCATCCTCTAGCCTTTAAAACAACATGATTTGAATTTTCTGTATTTAGGAGGAACAGGTAAGTAATAAGACATGTACAGAATCCATGGTATACTAAGGCTTAAACAAATTTTTGGTGTGTCTGGTGTAACCATAGGGTTAAAAAAAAAAGGAAAGAAAAATCAAGCCATATCCATTCAGGGGTAACATCTTTACTATCAGTTTCCCTAAATCTACACTGGTTTGGAAGTAACCTGGTGGGGACACTGATGCAATGCAAAGCTTGGGGGAAGTGTTTAGTCATGGTTATGTAACCAGTCGTTAGTAGCTCTTCTTTATAAGATCTCAGTGTTTTCCAGGTGTTCACCATCATTCTCTGTCTCATTTATTTCCTTAGAAATACCTTGAAATTGAAAATTACAATGATCGACTTGGTTCATAGCCTTATCTTATGTTGTTTCTTTTTAATTAATTAAGAAGTATGCATTTTATTCATCTTTTTCATCAGAAGTGACTGCTCATTACGTTTTTAAAATGGTAATACTTTGCTCTAAAGAAAAACTATCAGAAAACTTTTTAATAAGTTGTGTTTTTCTCCATATCCATGTCTGGTATCTATTTGTTCTTGGCTTAGAAAAGGAGCATTTCAATTTGAATCTGCCTTAACCAAATTTTGCACAGTATTACCAAACCCTCACCACTGCTGTGTTTGTTTGCAATTCCACAGTGATAGATGGAAACTTTCTGGATGCCTGGGCCCTGCCAATGATACAGAAACATAAACAGAAAATTATCAGAAAAAAATTGCAGTTTAGCTGTTTATCATCAACCATTGGCTTCAAAAGCTAGACACTATTGTCCAGACCATAAAGTCAGAGTTTGTTACCTGGAGTATGAGATAGTACCACCAACTACCTATTGGCAGGAATTTCCGTTGTGAAATGCAGCTAGTAAAAATAAGTTTTCACGGAGCCATTCTTATGTTCTCACTAGACCCTCCATGTGACTCACAGCACACGTGTGAAAGACATCTGACCTGGGTTGGCTGGAAGAGCTAATGCATCTGCCCTATATGTGGGTTGAATATATGATGTCATCCACATTCGAAACAACTTCTGAAGAAATGAGCTAACCAGGCACAGACTAAAGGGGCAAGAAGCAAAATCTGAGCCTTGGTCTAGGACAGGCCCTGGGATTCACAAGCCCCTCAATGACTTAGGGATCTACTGACCGCCTTCAGGAGGTCTGTGAACAATCTAAGTTGTATGCAAAATGTTGAACTTTTCTTTTTTTAAGAAAGAAGACACAGCTTCTTATCAGATCACCAAAGTGGCCCATTATTCAAAATAAGTTCAAAAATCATTTCTCTTAAAGAATAATTAACAGTTGATTTTATATTCTAATAAATGATTTGCCTCCATAAATAAGGCTTTATATTTTGCCTGCTTGTAATTACGTCCTAAATCAGATTCAGTGATAAGTTAAGTATCTCTTATGGATTTATATATGAGTGTATATTTCCACCTTTACTGTATACACCCTGTATCAGTCAGAATTTGGTGGCAGAAGCAGAAAAACTGTGAGTGATGGACAATAAGGAATTTATTATGGAGACATATGCGCAACTGGGAAAACCAATGAAAAGTCTACACAAAGCTACTGCTGCTGCGTCTGGTGTTGAGTTGGAGTGGCCAGGCAGACAGATGAAGAAAATCTGGCTGTAAAAATGTAATGGGGCTATAAGCAATTATAACCGACATCCATCTCAAACTGCCTTTTCCCTTGATAAGGTAGGTGACCTGCAGGTGAAGCTGGAACTCTTCACTGCAAAGCTATACACTGATTACATTGAAGTTAAAGAAGGAATTTCATCAGCACTTCGGCGAAGCTGTGGAAGAAGGTGCTGGAAGCTGAAACTGGAGGACTTGGGGGCACCCATGTTGCCCCAAGTCAGCAAAGTGAGCCAGCAGATCAGCAGCAATCGTATGAGCTCTGGCAAGTCATGGCGCCCCACCGAGATCATTAGAACATAGAAATGACTGCTGTTTCCCATCTACCCTCCAAACCTCATGAAATTTTTTCCTGTGGACAACCTCAACCCAAAGAGAAGGGAGTTCTGAAACAGTGAGTTCCAACCTGGTATAGTTGCCACAGTCCAAAGCCGCCACACACATAGTGCTTCTCCGAAAAGAGGCCCTGGGGGGAAATGCTGTCACTTCTCCTAGCCACAGAATAAGACATCAGTTTATTCACAATCTAGTTCCTTGAAAAAAAAATGCCTTTACTTCTCATAGCCATAGAATAAAGGTGACAATTTATTCATAATCTATTCCCTTAAGTTACTGTAAACTATATGTTGCTTATATTAGCAGGTATTTTTATTTGAACTTTTTAAAGCTATAACTGTTCTATTAAGCAAAGTCCCTGATGGAACCCCCAAATACAGGATATAGGCATGAAAAAATGAGACAGAGATAGGGACTAAAATTAGCAAGTGATTAATACCCGGGATAGACGAAGCTGTCCAGAAAATCACCAAAAATAACCACAAGCACAATGGACAGATTTGTAGAGGATATTAGAGAACAATCCACAGAAAGGAAGGATAATGGTTAATACCAAACTATTAAAAAATTATCAGAATCTTTGGTAATCAGAGGAATATCAATCAGAACAGCAAGGTTTTGCCTGCTTCTACAGGGATTAGCAAATATCAGGACGCCATAGGTTGTTGAGGACGAGGAGCTGGAAAACTCACCCACTGCTGGTGGGGGATGGACTAGTGCCAACACACTGAAAAGCATCCTGGGAGTACTCACTCCAGTCAAGATTGCTCACCCAGAGCTATTACTCTGGAGATCATGTCCAAAAAAATACAAAAATCCATAATCACTAGTTTATATCAAGGGTGTTCATTGTTGTGTTTACACAAGCAGAGCAGGTAGTTGGAGACAATATATGAGCCCATATCAAAGCAAGTAAATAAGAAACATACAGCAGGCATAAGCCATGGAATGCTATCCAGCAGTTAAGAGCAACTAGATGTGTTTTCTGTAACAGACAAAGCTATTAAAAAGTGAGTGTTCAGGCCCTGGCTGGTGTAGCTCAGTGGGTTGAGCATGGGCCTGTGAAGCAAAAGGTCACCAGTTCAATTCCCAGTCAGAGCACAAGACTGGCTTGCAGGTTAGGTCCCCAGTAGGGGACACATGAGAGGCAACCACACATTGATGTTTCTCTCCCACTCTTTCTTTTTCCCATCCCCTCTCTCTAAAAATAAATAAATAAAATATTTTTTTTAAAAAACAGTGTTCAGTGGAAAGGTAAAAGCAGGACTTAATGCAAACTCCAGATTTCATGTAAATTCTAGTGTTTATAGACAAAAATATACTAAACTGTGATTAAAAGTATATAAAACCTTGAAGTACAAATAAAATACACCAGAATCCTAGGCTGTGGGAGGAGAAAAATGGGAATGAGGGATGAGCATGAAGTGAACCGATCAATAAGAAGGGATGGGCCTTGCACAGAAGGGTAACAACATGGTGCTGTAGAATAACTTAACCCTCTTCTTCTGTGAAAAAAGAAATACATAATTCACATAAGTGTGTTTGAGAGCACCAAGCACATGGAGAAACTGTATCTGCTTCAATGTCTCTGAGCTCCAGTAAGTCCTTTACTGTGACACAGGACTCATGAGAGTGTCTCGCTTCATGGTTACTCAGCCTCAAACACACACCGAGCTTTCAGGCAACAGGGGGATTGTGGTTAGATTCTAAAATAGGCACGTTGGAAAATGAAGTACATAATTTTAATCTTAAAGAGAAAAGACAAATTAAAGTAACATTGAGTAGCATTGATGTAGATAATACTAATCATTTTAAAGTCAAGATTGTAATAGCTTGGGGTTTATACTTTAACAATCATTATACAAAGCTATAGGTAAGAAACCTCCAGGAAAGAGAAAATGGAGCAGAAAGCAAGAGTGGGAGGAAGGAGAACATCCTTGGCAACCTTCCCCTGGAAGCAGAGAGAGGCCTCCTGTCCAGTGAACCAAGTGCGATGGCATTTCCTGTCTCATTTCCTGCAGGACAAGTCCATTCTGAGGTACCTGATGTCCTTCACAGAGTAGTTACCACTCTTGAAAGCATTTTGTGTCCTATGATATTGTTGGCCTTCTAAAGCTCTTTATTGTACTGAAAACACTGTAATGGGAAAACTGGATGATGGGGTGGAATATATGATCACACTTCAGTGACATTTATCATTTGACTAACATAATCAGACCTTATTCATGTATATATTAACTGATTAAATGTTAATTGAATACCTACAATATGTCACCCCAGATTTTATTTTTTAAAGATTTTATTTATTTATTTTTAGAGAAGGGGAAGGGAGGGAGAAAAAGAGGGAAAGAAATGATCAATGTGTGGTTGCCTCTCAAGCACCTCCTACTGGGCACCTGGCTTGCAACCCAGTCATGTGCCCTGACAAGGAATCGAACCAGTGACCCTTTGGTTTGAAGGCCAGCACTTACTCCACTAAGCCACACCAGCCAGGGCTCCCAGATTTTCTTCTAAAAAATTGACATGGTGCCTGTGACAGTTAGCATAATCACCTCCTCCCCCACCCTCCCAGCCCTGCCTCCACTTTGAAAACTGTCTACATCCTATTATTCCTCAGACTCTTTACATATGTTACATTACCTGACAAATGGACTTTGCAGATGTGATTAAATAAAGGATTTCCTGATGGGGACATTATCCTGGACTACCTAGATAGGTTCAATGTAATAACAGGATACTTATAACGGAAGAGGGACGCAGAAGACTAAGAGGCAGAGAAGGACATGTGACAACAGAGCAGAGTGGGAGAGAAATCTGCAGATGCTACTGGCTTTGAGGTCTGAGGAAGCGACCATAAGCAAGAATTTCAGGCAGTCCATAGACACCAGAAAATGCAAGGGAATGGATTGTTCCTTAAAGCCTCCAAAAAAAATGCAGCAAAGCCAATACTTTGATTTTAGCCCAATACAACCAACTTCTAACTGCTCGCCTCCAGAATTCTCAGATAGTAAGTGTTGGGGTTTTTTGTTTGTTTTAAACCACTAATTCTGTGGTGATTTAGTGGCTTCTTACAGATAGAATAGAAAATTAATACAGTTCCTCAATTTGAGAAATTTGTCACATATGAATGGTGATTAAAAAGCAAACAGTCAGAATACCCAGTATCACGTTCATTGATATTATACACCAGATACTATTAAATTATCTAACTCTGCGTGGGCATTCCTAGAAAGTTCCTCTGAGAAGGCACACAGGCTGAGACCTGAAAAGTTAGAACCGGCTGGTTGAAAGAGAAGAAGGGGAGGAGGGAGACCGGAAAGAGGGAGGGAGGGTGGGAGGCAGTCGGTCAGGAGCAGGGCATTCAAGTCAGCAGCGGAACAAAATCTGACACTTCTAACACAGGAAAAGTCTCCGGAGTGGTGGTCCCTCAACCATTCTAACTTCCATCATAACTCCCCCACTCTCCGAAGAACAGGGGTATTTCTTCCTCTGGATGTCAGCAGTGCAGGTAACTCTCCCCGTCCTGGAAAAAACAGGCAAGAACCACCTAATTATTAAGGAAGACGCAGCCCTGCTTCAAAACCGACATAATGTGTCATGTAGAAGTTCCCATGAAGTCCCAAATAAGATACCTTAAATATGTGAAAATGTTGCTGATTTGCAATTTTAAATATATATACTTTTTCAAATATACTGTCATTATTATTATGGTGAGTATAAAAGCCATGTAACCTGCCTTGTGGTAATAAGCAGATAACCAAGTGACTTTTGAGTGAGTCTGCAGAAATACAGGTAAAGAGTTTTTGTTGCCCTTGTGCTGTAACAGAACAGACCACCTCATTGTGTAGATTCCTAAAAGGGGTGTTCTTTAAGAGGAGAGCCCTTCCGGAGAAAGCAGTAACAGTGTATCTGTATCACGATGCCAGTTCTCCAACACAACGTCACCGCACTGTGGTTCTAACACACATTGTAAGGAATTTCACTAGTAATAAAAGTAATGAAAAGATGTTAGTCCTGGTTGACACAGTTTCTTCATTCGGTGACTTTCTACTCTATGATCATTAAAGAAATCTCGAGAATTCCTCAGGACCTGTCCCATCCTGCGGAATTTCAGTAGAGGGGTCACCTAAGGAATCCAATCTAAAGTCAGTTTCAAAAGGTGAAAATCACTCATGGTCAAGCTGAGCCCTGACAATCACCTAATCAAGCATCTTGTGGGAGACAACTCTAGTTAAGCCTCGCACAGCCATGTTTTCTGGTGCATCGGATCAAAGAGGGCTTTTTTCTTTCCCTTTAAATGCACAGTACGAGTTGAGATGACAGGAGCCACTCTCAGCCTGGCAAGATGCTCATACTTTTAGAGATAGAAGTGAGACCAACAGAAGTAAAATTGGATATCCCACCCAAACTATTCCCAGCATACACACTAAGCAGAGCAGCTGACTGGATCTATTCTGGTATTTAACTTATTCTTCCTTCCCTGTATGTGTTTTTTACCCTTAATTTAATTTCTCTTAAGGTCAATGCCCTGTGATGCAATCATATTTTTGATTGTCAATATAGATCACTTTATGCCCCAGATTCAAAACAAAAGAGGCAACTCCTCTTATGCTTGTACCAAGATCTCCTTTGAACACAGTAAGTATAAAGCATTTGCCTGAGGATTGAGTATATTCTTTAGAGATCTTCAGACAGTGAATATTGTCAAGGCAGATCAATGTTTGCACCTTGAACTAGAGTGGGACCATGTCCTTCCTTGTAATGATGAGTCTTGTCATGTCACTGGTGATGACGTAAGTTCGATGTATACTTACCAGTGACTTCTACTCTTCGTTGCAAAAAGTAGTCTTTGTGTGAAATCACAGAATTATGTCTGTATCTCCATCTCTGTCATTTCTATCTCTATCACTAATCACTTCTTTAGTTAGAAAAGAAAGGGACAATGTACCATCAGGTTTAGGAGGCATTCCCAGATGTAGCTGCTACAAAAATGTCCCAGCAAATCCACAGTACTGTAGTATTGATTGCTCAGTATTTCAACAAACTTCTTTTTCCTATTTTATTCTTTAACTCTTTCTGAATTTCTCAAGGCCAAAGTTATCAGTCTTGCTTCTATTTTATAATGTGAGTTCACTATCCATTGCCTTCACCAATCAAGGGGGGCGTCATTCTTTCCAAACAACACCTTGCATTTTATTTTTTTTTGTATTTACTTCCAGGAATAAAGAACACTGTCTAAATTAGAGGTCCATAATGATTAAAAATGTAAATGAAGATGAATTAATTTGTTTCTATATAAGACATAGTAGGAGTATCAGCAAAAATGAAGACTGTATGTGCCCAGCAAGCGACACTATGGAAGAAGATATAGATATTAAGAATACACGATACAAATCAATGTATAAATAATATATACAAGTACTTTCATAAAGTCATACAATAAGCTTTATACAGAAATGCCTGTTTTTAATTGGAGCATTGTATTTCTGAAATGTTGCATTCAAAAGTTATTTCACCAGAGACTGGCACATGAGGAATGGATAAAATATGACTAGCACAGTGGAGCATTTTTGTCTTTGGTAAAAGCAATGTCACTACAAAAGCAATGGGCTAACCTGAATTGATAGATAAGCAGTTTTCTTTTCAATTGTAGTTAACTTTTATTTATATGTAGTGAAAGCTTGCATTTTCTTTATACACTTCCTGTATTTTGAACAAGAGCTAAAGCTATAAAGCTATTTGGTGGTTAAGATTAACAAGCAAGTCAATGTGATTGAAGGCTATTTAGGACTTTAAAAAAATTAGAACTAATAACATTTTACAAAAAATAACATTGTGCCTTTTGAATGTGCACACAACATAAATCATGTCATGCTGGAAGAGGACCAAGTTCTGTGAGAACAGCAGTAAGTTTACAGCCACACAAATTTTGTCCTTTACAAAATTTGATCCTGATTTCAATATTCTCTTTAATAATTTCCATATATAACAAAGGTATTTATATATTAGTAATAGCTAAGAAAGGCAAATGCTCAGTTTAGGTTTATAAAATCAGTGTTAGGCTTACTGTTGCTTGGAAATATTAAAATGTAAACCTGTCTGTAGTGTTGTTTAAACCCACACGTGACTGCAAATTAAAAATCTGAAGTCTGTTTCTCTTTAAGGTACATAAATACTTCAAAAGACTACCACAGAGCTTTGAATTGTTTTTTCCTGTACCCTCTCCAGATATGAAGTTATTTGGGAGTTAATGAAATCATATATCTGAACCAGTTCATCAAAGACCATTTCTTTAGAGTACTGATGTTATAAGCATATAAAATGCTAATAGAGAATTCTAAGAAAAATCTCTAAATCAGATTAATTTGACACATGCTATCAGTGAAAAGCAAACAGAATTTTTTAGCTCTAAAGTTAGGGGATCTTTTCTTTGTAAACCTCGTAATTTAGAAACCTTTTAACCTAGAGTTGTTTGTAGACTATGGAACTGTTTCCTGTCTGTTAGAGAAAAAATATTTTTGATCAAAAAAATTCTTGACTTTCCATATCATTCCTGACAACACATAAGTTTTTTTTTTAGGTGTGCTTGTTTGTCTGTTTATTTCTCCCCATGACAGGTTTCCAGGTCCCTAGACTCTTGAGTGCTGCAATACATTTCTTTTCAAAAGAAGACATAAACATGCCCAACATCACAATTACTAGAATCTTTTGTTTATTTCTGAAGTAAAAAAAAAAACACATCTTTCACCCTGGTTGGTGTGGCTCAGTGGATTGAGTATCAGCCTGAAAACCACAGGGTCACTGATTCAATTTCCAGTCAGAGCACCTGCCTGGGTTGCAGGCTAGACCCCCAGTAGGGGGTGTGTGAGAAGCAGCCACACACTGATGTTTCTCTCCCTCTCTTTCTCCCTCCCTTGCCCTCTGTCTAAAAATAAAATAAATGAAATCTTTAAAAAAAGCATTCATATATATATGAGTCATATATATATATATGAATATATATACTATATACATATGTGTGTATATACACACACACACATATACACATATATATATAATCTCATTTGTGGCAATGTGTCAGCTAGATTCAGTGAACTTCTCTAAGGTCCACCCAGACTACATGAATCCTGAGTAAACTTGGTAATTTCAGATTCTAAAAATCTATGAGCCTAGCGCAGTTGATGAAGGCCTAGAGTTACAGACTCTAGGTTGTAAAGCACAGAATTCTGTTAGTACTGTACAAGATTCAAATCAGTCAAACATATTGCTTTGAGTCATTTTATATTCAACATTTGACTTTATAGGACAACTCTTATTTTTTTTTTTAGGACAGTTGTTTTTTGAATTTTCCCATCTATGATCAAGGATTTTCAATCACAATTAAGTTTAATGTATTCATGTCTCCACCCTCATTTTACTGATAACCTTTAGGCAAATTTTTATTGTCCTTCTTTGTGGCTGTTCTTCGGAACAAAGATTAGAATACTATGTGCTTGCAAATGAAAATTCCTTTAAGTGTGGTTATTCATCCCACAACAACGTTGACAGTAAATATAATCAATAGAACCGTACATAATTTTAAGAATTATTCAAGTTAAAATGATGATCTTTCAGCTCAATATTTGTTCTTCTTATTCCACAACTATGAAAGAAAATAATATTCTGATACATTTTATTTATTTGTAATAATTTAAAAATAATTATTGGTATTTGAGGAAAAGAGTAGTTTCTGATACATTATAAAAAAGAAAATCCCAAGATCAACTTTAGTAGTATTATTGCAATAAACCAGAAGGAAAAGGAAAACTCATGGACCTGAATGCCTGAAACGTGATTTTAATCTGAAATAAGATGGATAATTAGTGCAAACGATAAGGTATGTCACTTCCGTTAGAAAAAAAGACATCTTCCTTTCTGTGGGTGAGGTATTTCTTGTGTTCTATTTATACTCAAATACTAAATAAGGACATTTTTATCACAGGTGTGTGTGAATTTGCATAAACTGTGAGATGAAATGCTAGTCATTTTAATAAAGCAAAAAGTAGGACATTCTAGAATTAAGTTTGAGTATATAATTACCATGTTTACCATATTTTGATGACATGAAGCAAACAGCTATGTTTAGACGTACATCTGTTTCAAATTGCACAAAACAGTGCTATTTCTAAAAATATGCTATAAGACTACATCAAATTCTGAAGAAGATAACTGTTTCTTAGATTTCTCAATGCAACCAACTATTTTAGGGGTGTAATATACCATTATAACTATTTAAGAAAAACTTTTAAATCCAATATATCTTTGTTTTCCTTGGGATTGATCTATTTCCATGGGGGTGGGTACATTTTATCTTCATACTTTATCAAGCGTGATAACAAATGATATGAGTTCTTTATTATTATTACTTCACCTACAGTGGAAAAATTATTGCATTTCCAGTTGCTTTATTTTCATCAGTAAGATAGTTCCTTACCTTGTTTTGTGATTCTCTGCTTTAAATGACAATCAGAGACTTCCCTGTGGTTGCTGTATGGTCCAGAGGAATAAGATTATTGGAAATTCTAGGTTATCACATCTGTGACCAGTCACTTTGTGGTTCGCTGCCATCCCATTAACCTAGCAAAGCTTCTACTAATTATCTACATACCCACTTTTCTTTTCTTTTTTCATTCTCTAAGGTCTTCTTGGAGGCATGAACCTTTGTGATTTTGTGTATCTGTCAAAGTGATTGGAGACTGTGTCAATTTTAAAAGCTCAAAAAAAGTATTTTTTATTATTCCCATTTTGCAAATGAGTAAACTGGCGAAGGGAGAGCTAATAAAACTAGGACAGCAAGATATTTACTGTCTTAAAAAAAAATAAAAATAATTCTATTCCTCCAAAGAATGGGATTGTTGTCAATGGGTAAGTGTTGCAGTTTTTAGTATTTTGAAATAAAACATTTTTTAAAATTTTATTTATTTATCTTTAGAAGGGAAAGGAAGGAGAGAGGGAGAGAAATATCAATGTATGGTTGCTTCTTGTGCATCCCTGCTGGGAACTAGCCCCTGCTGGGAACTGGCCTACAACCCAGGCATGTGCCCTGACTGGGAATCAAACCGCAGTCTTTTGGTTCACAGGCCCATGCTCAATCCACTGAGCTACACCAGCCAGGGCTTCGAAATAAAACATTTTTAAATGCAAAAAATAATTAGTGCAATTTTGGGCTCAGTCAACAAACAAAATGTAACCCATAGTACAGCAGAAATTTATTTTGAACCTAGTTTTTAAAAGTTTTCCAAAATTCTTTATAAGGCCCCACACTTTCTTAATTTGTATATTTTTAGGAGCCAGTGAAGCCATAAATCAGCCCTTAGACAAAAAGTTCATTTTTACATAAAAGTAAAAACGATCAGCCATACTTCTGTTCATTGGCTATTTTTTCATATTTGCAATATGCTTTTTTCAAATCACTTTCTTTTTCATTTTCCAAATATTTTGATGAATTGCAACTTCCAAGTAAAGAAAAGCACCTATGTATCTCTTACCAGTCACACCCTCCACTATATCTGTAGCATAGAGGAAGGCATAAGAGAAGAGCATAAAGAACAAGATCTCTTACATGACATTATGAAAAATATTAATTCAACTTTTATAAGTTTTATAACTATAAAACAGGGCACACAAAGGAGAACCATATTGTTATTATTAAATGTCAACTAAATTCAAATTAGAGCTATAAAATAAGTATAAGGGAAAGAGAATACCACTATAATGAACAGCTCTGTACCCACAACAGTGCTTTAAATAGAGTATTGCCCTCACCTTTGAAGAGGTCTATCTTCTCTCCTTGCTCAGATGAACCGCTTTCAGAAAATTTATCTGTACCACAGCCTTGCTTTAAAAATACCTTTGCCACATTTTTGAAATCCCTAAACAGGTATTATTTAATTTTTGAATGGTTTTGTGTATGCTGTAAACACATTTTTACTTCATTTTCTCCAATTTATTCTTTTAATATTTTGTTCCTAAGAGTTAGCATGTTGTTAAAAAATAAAAAAACACAATAGCTCATTATTTTCACCACAATGTTGTATTCTACTGCACAAATAACCACAGATCTTCCGATTATAAACTATGTTATTATAAACTGGGCTTTAAGTCTTCTATATCCTATTTCTTGGCAACTTGATCTATAAATTAATAAAAAGTTTATTAAGATCCCACTATATGGTAGATATATTTATTTTTCTCTGTAGTTCTACTATCATTTAAAAAATTTTTTATTTAGTTATTTTTCAAGTACAGTTTTCTGTTTATTTCTCTCATTCCAGCCCACCCCTCCCCCATGTACCCCACCTCCCTCCCATTTCCACTGCCCTTAGCTATCATCCCTGTGTCCTTTATACTTGTTCCTCTAAATCCCTCCCATTTTTTCCCCTTAAATTCCCTCCCCTCTCCCCTCTGGTCGTTGTCCCCCTGTTCTCTATTTCAGTGTATTTGCCCTTGTTTTGCTTGCTTGTCTGTTTTGTTGTTTAGCTTCCTGTTAAAGGTAAGATCATATGGTATTTGTCTTTCAACCCCTGGCTTATTTCACTCAGCATAATGCTTTCCAGTTACATCCATGCTGTTGCAAAGGGTAGTAGTTCCTTCTTTCTCTCTGCTGCATAGAATTCCATTGTGTATATGTACCACAATTTTTTGATCCATTCATTTACTGACAGGCACCTAGGAAACTTTATATAGATTTGAGGTTGTCATATTCTTTGGACTAAAATTTACATTATTGTACTTTCTTTGTAAATTGAAATTAAATAGCAACAGTTTCTTCAGGATGACTTAATGTACAGTTCATCTTATTTAAAATTAAATATCTATAAAACATCCTTTTTGTATGCGATCTCTCTGGTATAGATTTTCTATTACTTTTCATTCAAACTTTCTTTATTCTAATGCATTAGCTGTGCTTCTTAAAACATTGAATATTTGGAGTTTGTATTTTTATTCAGTTAGATATTTTTGTCTTTAACTGTAAATATAGTCCATTTACATTTATTTTCATTTCTAACATATTTTCACTTTTCTACTTTCTTATTTTGTTTTCTCTTCTTAGCTTTGTGAAGTAAGATTTCCTATTAGACTTCCCACCCCGTCTCCTATGTCTCTTAATTCATGCAGGTTGGACTTCAAGGTCAGTGTATTTCACAAATGCTTTTTAATATGAAAAAGGATCAAATAAATTCTTTTTCTTCCATTTTTATTCATTTATTTGATCTCTGATTACTTGTACATGCTTGCCTGCTTTTGATCTATTTAAAAATGTATTAATCCAACTATTTGTTGTTTTTATTGAAAGGATCAGTCTAGGTATCAGCCCTGCCTTTCTGCCAAGCAAGAGACACCACTACTGTTTTTTAGCAACATAAACTTAACAACTATCAATGTGGAAAATAAAATCTGGTCTCCAAACTTTACCAGCACTTGTCGTTTGTTGAAGTAAGCCAGGAGATGAAAGACAAATAACATATGATCTCACCTATAAGTGGAACCTAATCAATAAAACCAACAAGCAAGCAAAATATAATCAGAGACACTGAAATAAAGAACACACTGACAGTAACCAAAGGGGACATGGGAGAGGATGACAAGGGGAAAAGGGGAAGGGTTGTACAAGGAACATGTATAAAGGACCCATGGACAAAGACAATGGAGGGGAGGATTAAGGGTAGGAGGTGGGGGGTGGGGGAAAGTGGTGGTGGGAAAATGGAGACAACTGTACTTGAACAATCTTTTTTTAAAAAAAGAAGAAATGAAAATCTTATCATTACACACAAATAATCTTCATACCTGCCCCTCAAAAAATCGGACATGACACCTTCAACAAGCTGGACGTAGTAAGATTTCTTTCTGTCAAGCCATTTTCCTATGATTTCTGTAAATTTCTTTTTACATTTAGCCTTAGTCTTTATTTTCTGAGTAACACTCAAGAAGAAATTGTTTTGACGCTTAAACATTACTTTTCCCTGAAAATTTAATGCAATCATATATGTAATCGAGGTTTCATCAAATAGAAAATAAATAATAAGTTTGAGGTCAGTGGCCTGAGAGTGCAGCACTTCAAAAATAACAGGTAAGCATACCAAACAGTATAGGATATTATTTATACAGTATTCTAAAGCACAGGAAAGAAAATCACTCAGCAAGAGCTTACTTCTTAAATCCAAACATTTCCCAATATTATAACAGCATTTATTTGCTTTGTCCCTGACAGTTCTTTTTGTCCAAACATTCACACATTTCCCATTCAACATTACCTTCTCTCTTACCATGATCAGTTCTGTAATTTATAAGACTAAACAAAGAAATAGGGTGATTTAATTACTTCAAACAGTATCATCACGGATCAGATGAGGTCTTGTGATGTCATCACCATATGTTGTACTATTTCACAAGCACTCAAAGCTATTGGGGTTAACATTGACACTATTATTTTAAACTTAGTAGAAGCTGCCTCAAACATTCTGTAGCAGCGAGACTTCTGGAGCAATATATTCTTGCTAAGAAAAGCAATGCCCTTGCATAAGGTTAGTAAAGGCATTTTGACAGTATATTTCAGACAGGGTCTTTTTCTTTTACATTATTCCCAGTAGTCTCATTTTGTGTTGTGCAAAAGGTAATAAGGAAAAAAATATTCTTTAGGCAGAACACTTGGCAATACCTGAGGTATTTAAAAATTACCTTAAGTACAATTCAACTTGAATTGCATAAATATAAGAAGACTTATGACTTGCTGTATCTGTTCATTGCTGTATTCCTTGTTATACATTATATTGATTTTCCTTCTCTAAAATAAGATTAAGAAATTCTTCAGGACAGTCCATTTTTCAAAGGTAACTGCTGACATTGTTTACCCTGTGGATGTAGAATTGCCCTAGTTTAAGCCTTTATTTGAGTACAAGCCTTTCATTGTGCTCTTTGGGTCATTTGCCCTTATCAGCACCATTATATCAACATGTTCATTAATAGCAACACAGGGCAATGTGTACATTCATTGAGTTCCTGCTTTTTAGAAGTTATCTCATGTTGTCCTCCCAAGAGTCCCATGAACTGAGTACTATCATTGTCCTTTCCCCGACCCCAGCAAACCTTCATTTAATACTGCAAGAATTGTAAACCATATTTGACAACTCATGTGTACTTTACCTAGTCACAGATCATTGATATTTCTTACCTCAGCAAAAAGCTACCCTAAAAAATGGACTGTATGCATGTTACTTGCAATTTCCTAGGCTCCCCCAAAGCCCTCACTGTACCGAGAAAATGTTGAATTGAAGGCATATTTGGAAAAATATGTTGCCAAACCAGCGCTAATCAAATAAAAACCTCTCTTTGAGATGGTTCCAACAATGCATTAAATTGGTTGTATCATATCTATGCAATGATGTGGATTTCTAGGATCTTTTACAAGATTGGAACAGTTGTAAAGATTCTTTCATTGAAGTATATTTTATTGCTTTTTCAACATAAAAAAGTTGTGCAGAACCCTGATCAAATTAGGAAAGAAGTCTATTGACCCTGAGGATCTCTTATGTTCCATCCAGCTAAGAAGGTTCATGTATCAATGGATCACTTCTTTTTAGATGTTTTATTATTTCTAAGTAAGGTAATTAATAAAAGCATTGTCATGGTCATCAACTAAAGTTCATATCTTTTTTAGGATTATACTAGAACTACATCACTTACCTTCTAACTAATGATAATACAAATCCGTTATAATTATCAATATATTTAAATTGTAAACATCTAGATTATAAAGAAAATCACTAAGGTTTTCATCATTGTTTAGTATTAATGTGATAATTCTTACATTTATTAAATGTAATAAAATATTCTTTATGAAATTTCTTAATAATATACAAATCCATATGTCACATAGGGAAATACTTAATCTTGTTGCTACATCAGAATTGAATGAAATTGTAAGTGGAGAATATGACCATAATATAAAAACATTCCCTTTCAGCAAATGTTCTTAGAAGAGACAAGTAAATCATTTTAAAATAATCATTTTGGAAAATGAAGGCGAATATCATCTTCCAGCTTATTCAACTTCTAGTTCATTTTTTCTTTTGGGCCAGTTCAACTAGACTGTGCCTAGTGACACAGTCTCCCTTACTCTTAGACTGGACACCTATGGGTGTGGCTGTAACACTAATAGTAAAAGAAAGTGGAGGAGAATGGAAGTCAACATGAGGTGAAAACACAGGTTCCTGGGAGTGGAAGAGTAAGACACGACTCAGCATTCTTTGTTTTTGGAAGTCCAAGTGCACCTTTCTCCTGGTGTCTGACTTGAGTCCTACCACCTAAGTTATAGTTAGAAAGAACTGTGAAGGTGATTGTATAAAAACATCAAATTCCTATGAATAAAACAAAAAGCAAAGCCAGTATCCATGACTGCATTCTACTCATTCCTTCCTTTGCTTCAGGAAGATATAAAGATAGAAATACCATATTTCAATCACAGAAGATTTACTAGGGATAGTGATAATTTCACTTTTATAGAAATTCTAACCACTGGTTACAATGAACCAAAACTCACCTGCTTGTTAACTAAACATTTAATAAGAATATGTGCAACAGCCATGAAGAGAAACTAGGTTTCCAATGGCATTAAATCATATGAGGCACCAGTTCATATCAAATGATTAAGTAATCATCATTAAATAAATAGGTCAAAAGAGACTATGTTATTGTTCTGTTTTCTTCAGTTCTACCCAAAGACATGAATTTCAGTGTTATTGTTTCATATAATTTGTTTCATCAAAAGATATTCATAATGGGACTGAGCAGTCATTTGATTTCTAACCAATTTAAAACAGAAATTACTGTTTGATCACAATGGGACTCCATGGGACCCTGCTATGTCAGTCTTTAAGCTGAAGGACAAACAATCGATCTTTGTGACCTAATTTTACCTGAGACAAAATAATTTAAAATAACTGTAAAAATGTTCACTACTTATAGAATCGCATATTATCACTATTAAATTTATGTTAAAATTATTTTTCATAAACAGATAACATCAAAGATGCTAGACAAAGTTTGGTGGCAGAAAATGTAATTTTTGTCTGATTTCAATGTTTTTCACATTTCAATGACCTTGGGTAACATGAACCCTAAGTCATAAATAAGGTCATCTACTGTTTCTGAAAAGACCTGGTCAAACTGAAAGAGATGTTTTATGGAGTCCAGTAGGGGAAAGTAAGCCATTTTTCTAAACTGTTTGGTTGGTAAAAACAGAATTCAAAATGTCAACAGATACTCACCAGGCAACACACTTTTAAGTGAGCTAGTTGTTGAAAACTTAGGGTTTTGCGTTTTATTCATATGAGGTACTCCTGAAAGGATATAGACCTCATCAGGGAATGGGTGGTCATGATTATGGAAGATTTCAGGTTGATTTCTGACCTGAGTCTGGGATAGCCTGGCACAAAGCCATCCTTAAGTGCCAGCAATGCAGAAACACCCTCCCTTAAATCATAGATAATGATTTTAAGGAAGACAACATTTGTCATAGCTCAAGCAATACAACCTTAAAGTCTGATTTATTTTGTCATTGCTTCATAATCCTAAATCTTTGCTTTATTTTTGCTAGTCCCTCTTAAATTTAGTGAGGTAAAAACCTTCCCTTTTCACGTGAATGTGGTGCTCTTGTTTCAACTTTGGGAATTTAGCTGCAACCTCAAGATGATTAAAAAAAGGATCCAGGTAGCTTGGCTAAATATGAGAGGAAAAGGAACTTGGTCTAAAAACCTGATGGTGGCTAGCATGCTCTTTAGGTACCAAGGGCTCGTGTTGGGTACATGTTTAAAATAGCGTTTAGTCAATCTGGTTCCAGAACTAAGTAGGTCTGGAACCAGATCCACTAAACGCTATTTTAAACATGTACCCAAAGTATGTGTTTTACACCTTCTGATAAACAAAAACAATCAACCCTGTCAAATGGGAAGTACATGTTTTCACTTCATATTTCACTATCATAGAAACCTTAGAGCCTAAATAAAAAAGCAAATATTTTGCTTTTAGCACTAAAAGGTATCTGCTGCCTTAATTGACATCTCAGGGACCTAAGACCTACAAGGAATTTGTGATTGGACTAAAGATACATCTTGACTGACAGAGTAGGGGCTACACTATAGATACTTTGCCTTTTGCTCCCAGGCCCCTTACTCTTATTCTAAGTAATCTCTCTCTTTTTTAATATTTATCCAAGGAGATGTTCATTGATCTGAGAGAGAGAGAACCTCACTGTGAGAGAGAAACATCAATCAGTTGCCACCTGTATGCACCCTGACCAGGGATCAAACCTGCAACCTTGTGGTGCACGGATGCCACTCCAACCAACTGAGCCACCTGGCCAGGGCTAAAATAATCTCTCTTGAAATCAAAAGGAAACAGTACCTTTAAGAAGCAAACACATTTATTGTGGGTCAGTTTCATATCTGAAATACCTCCTTTTTTATTGTTAATTATTGCTGTTTCAATAAATGAAGGCAAAACATCCTGTGTCATTATATTCCCATACTAACCATGAGACTTGTTAAGTGTTTATTCCTCCATATTTTCTACCCAAAAAATTACATAGGCTTTCATCTCTCATTGGGTATGATGCTTTTGATTCTGAGTTAATGGGGGACATATTGAATTATCCCCCAAATTGGAGACTTGGTAATAATATTCAGCTAATCTCAGATTTCTGCTTCTGCCATGAGTATTTTACATGTCAATAGGCACCACTGAATTTACTGTTAAAAGAAGTTAAATGGTTTGCTTTGATCCTGGAAGCCTGTCATTAAAACTGCTGCCAACTGGCAAAAACTTGAAAGGTTTGCTTCTCAGCATCAAGCACTAGGAAAGTCTGGTCAATTAGACTTGGCTTGAGTTTTTGCCTCAGGATAAGTTTTCTTCTTTGAAAGACTCCCCAGAAGAATGAATAAGATGTCAAAGAAAGGAAAATTCAGATCTGAAGTGAAAATGGATGAAGGTATCATTACACATAAAAGGGGTATAATAAAGCCTGTCCCTGCTTTGCAACTCAGCACTCAAGGCATCAAGCCTGAAGTTTCCAAGAAGAGCAATGTCTTTGGCACTCAAACAGACCTAGCTGCTAAAACCATCTCAACCCACTTCCTGTCTCTTTGCCCTTTCTCCTTAAATGTGGTGTGGAAACCAAGTAGGGTCTTACTTCCATTACATTTGATATTCATTGAGAAGAACACCAACCATCCCTCAGAAAACAAACACCCATTCCAGTCCCCAGTGACTCAACACTACTAATCCTGAGCAAGACTGAGATTTGCAGGAAACATACAGCCTTGGTTTAGGGCTGTTTACGTTTTCACAGACCCTCTTCCTTGGCAGTTTGAATCAATCTTTTTTTAAAAGATAAATAAAAGAGATTTTAAAATTTATTTAAAGATAAATCACCAAAGATGTTTTCTGTTGTAGAAACTTGAAACCTTTCTCAGCTATATAAAACAAACGGAAGATCAGCAAGTAGAAAAAATGGAACCATCAATTGCACATATACATTTTAGATGTTTATACATAATGTTGTAATCGTAACTTGCATATGTTACATTATGATTGAATCTGAACATCAAGAGTCCCATCTCTGTCAAGCCACACCAGAATCCCTCAACATTTGACATTAGCTGACCCCAAGTTTTCTTCTCTCATTCTTCGAGTGCTCAGGTCTCTAATGCATGCTTCCCATTGTGCCTTGGCTTTAAGCTTTCTGCTGAAAAACTCGAATGTTCTATCTACTAAACAAGTCATCATTCACCTTAAAAGTCAAGAGGTTCTAAGAAACTTTCTTTAAGCATTTCTCATCTACTTCTTTTCTGAAATCCAATTTTAGTTATAATAAATAGGTTTCATTAGCATTGTATTTTCTTATATATGTTGTCTCATTTATATTTTTGGATTCTAAATTACTGAGATTTTGGGGATTTTAAGTACAAGCTCTTTATTTGGGAATTGCACACTAAAAACACTAGGATAAACATTGGAAACAGTAACTCACAAGCATTGGACAATAAATGGTAGAGGAGTGTAATTCCTGAGAAAATGAAAACAAATAAGGCGCATCCTAAGATTGCCCCTGTTTACTGCCTAGAGCAAGTTTGTCAGCCGTCTGCAGCACAGGCGGGGGAAAGCCAAAGGGAGCCTGGAGTCTCCCTGAGTTGAGGGAACAGTACAGAATCTGGGGAGGGCCAGGCCACTAGGATCAATAAGATAAACTACTAGACAGGAATCGGCTGCATAGGAAAACTCTGGAGGTCTTCGGGGAGTTCTTTCCAAGTCTTCAGCTGAGTACTGATCAGTCCATGTTTGTAAGGAAACTACTAAAAGCCAGAGAAAGGACCGGCACAGATAAGTAAGAAAAGGACAAAAAAATCTGTCAGAAGAAATGAAGGAAGCACCTTTTATCACCCAGTCCCCCAATACACTTCCCCTCCAACGGTTATCAGTCTGTGCTGTTATCTATGCTTCTGTTTCTATCTTGTTTGTTAAATTACTTGCTTGCTAAATAACTTTGTTCATTAGATTCCACAAATAAGTGAGATAAATACGTCATATATATCATCTACATAGACACATATACTTGTCATTATAAATATTTCATAAATATATTTCATGTATATTTCATATGTATATATGAGACATATAGACATGCACAACAGTATGGTGATAGCCAGAGGAAAAGGGCGATGGGGGAGGTGGAAGTGGGCAAAGGGGGGATAAATGGGGATGGAAAGAAGCCTTAATTTGGGCAATAAATGCATGACGCAGAATGCAGATGATGTGTTATTGAGTTGTACATTTGAAACATGTGTAGTTTTATTAATCAGTGTCACCCTAACAAATTCATTTTAAAAATTCTACATTTTAAAAATACTCAGAAAACAAATGTTTTTTGAAGGAAGCAGAAATGGCCCATTCTATTGATTTAATTCACTAATAGATTTCTATTAAGAGTTTGGAAAATACTACCCTAGATCAGATGATTCAGAGATACAAATAATTAGTGTCAACAGAAATATACTCTCTTTTTATAATATATATTGCTCAATTATAATGCCAGAACATAGAGAATATTTTACAAAATAAATTCATTTTTTCTTTTAAGTTTTAAAAGTCACAAATTTTAAAAACGTGTGTGTTTAAAATTAAATAATTCAAAATATGTAATAAAATAGTCAACCTTTGCTTCATCATTCCCTGACTCCACCACCTCCTCCAAAGTAGCTTTTGAATATATCTTCTTGTATGTCTCTTAAATCTTTTTCTATGCATTTGAACACATATGTAGAATGTTATAAAAAGTATTATATCAAGATTATTAGCTGTTATGCTCTTCTTTCAGTTAATGACACCAGACACTTTGCAACCTTAACGATTTACCGATTCCTTCAGATCTAAGGTGTTTCGAGAGTTTGGGTTTTATACTTTACAGAAAAATGTCAAAGAAAGATTTATCCAATTCTATCTCTTTTAAAGGAGAGTGAGACTTTATTTTTAGTGACATCTCAAATCTTTAGGAAAACCTACTATCTTTCTCAGGATAAAGTTCATGCACTTGCCCCAGTCAATTCTGTAATACCCTAGAAAGCAGGTTTTCTAAAGCAAAAAAATTCCTGAAAGGTACTTCCAAAGAGGTAATTTTCTAGATGTGCATTTATTTACATATTTTAATAGTTATTCAAATAAATTCATAGATACATAGTTCCTCATACAGATGATAAAAATATATAGCCTAGAGTTAGAATATGTGAATTCGGAGCTAAAGCAATGTGTGAAAACATGTTACAAAGGCTACTTGACAGATACCTGATTTACTGACAACTATGCTGAACTATTAGCTTGAAATATACACATACTCAGTTTTGCCTTCAGATGAACAAAGAACCATTTTCATGCACAAGTATGAAAATAAACTGAAGCAAATTAGGCCAATTTTTATAACATAACTGAGAAGGAAAACAAAAGAATAAATCCCCCTTCCACCATCACCCAGTAAGAGTACAGCTATTGCTGGGCTTCTGAGAGTGAATGCCTGGCCCACCTTTTCCTATAGATTTGATTCATTTTGTGACTTTCTGAAAAATAGCAATCTAAATTTATCCAGGCTGACTTTCACACTGCCTCTTGACACTTGCTGCAGTGTCAAAATTCTGCTGGAGTGAAACAAAAAAAGTCTAGGTCTGGATGGGGGCAAAGGACCACAAACGCCTGGCATGAGAGCTGCAGCTGCCTCCCTGTCCTTTCCCGAGGCAGATGTTGGTCCTGGCAGCTGAGAACGGATGTGCCTTCAAACCCTCTCAACGCAGCACTTCAGCAGGCCCTGCTGATCCATCAGGTTGACAGGCAAGATAAATTCTGCTGGCCATCCCTCAAGGGCTGCTGTCACGTGATATGGTTATTTAAGGCAAATATCTCTTCTGTGTCTCATTTTTTCCAGAGAACCATGGAGCTAATTATACCTGCTTCCCAGGATTATTGTGAGGATGACATGAAAGACATTGCAAGGAACAGCCTGATTAGTGATATGATGGTTGATCAGTGTTCGCTGAATTAATCCATAGATATGTGGATAAATGATACTAGAGTTTTTCCGAAAAACTTTTAAATTCTAACTTAAAACTTGAAGATATATTAATTTGGGGATTTTTTTTTTTTACTTCTAAGTGTGATAGACTAGGCATAAAAAAATTAGCACCTTCACCATTTTTGAGTGTACACCTCAGTATATTCACATTGGTATGCAACCAACCTCCAGGACTTCTTCGTAAGGCCAAACTAAAACTCTACGCCTTTCATGTAATCAATCCTCAGGGACACCTCCTCCCGCCCCTGACAATCCCCATTCCACTTTCTGCCCCTGTGAATTTGACTGCTGGGCAGACCTTATATAATTGGAACCACGGTTTTTTTTTCTTATCATGACTGGCTTACTTTCTTTAATGTAATATTCTTAAGGTTAATCCATGTTATAGCATGTATCAGAATTTCCTTCCTTTTTAAGACTAAATAATATTTTATTGTATGCATACAGTACAATTTTTTTGTTCCTTCATCAGCTGGTGGATACTTGAGTGGCTCCCACCTCTAGGTAACTGTGAATGATGCTGCCATGAACTTCCATGTGCAAATATCTCCCTGAGATTCTGTTTTCAATTCTTTGGGATATGGACCAATAAATAGAATTCCTGAATTATATTACAACTCTGTTTTTAATTTTTTAATTAAAATCCTGTAACAGATTGTTACAACACAGGATTTTTTAATTTCAGTGAAGCTCAGCGTAGCCATTATTTCTTTCATGGGTTATGCCTTTTGGTGTTGTATCTAAGAAGCCACCCCCAAACCCCAGGTCGTCTGGGTTTTCTCCTATTTATCTTTAGGAATTTCATAGTTTTTGCATTTTACATTTAGGTCTAGGATTTCAGATTTCACTTTCTATCAAAAATTCAAAAGCAAAAGCAAAAACAAAACAAATATATCCTGAGGGATATTTTTTGCCTCATCATAGGCAAGGAACTAGCTGAATTTTCCTGAAATTCTAAAGGTTAAAAAATGTATTTGATTGTTTGTTTGAACTTTTTCAAAAATTTAGATGCTACATAAAGTTTGGCTATTATGAAGATTTGTCATTTTTCCTCAGGTGTCTGATTTTTTTTTATTATTCCTGTATTTCAGGGCTTTATAACATGATACACTAATATAACTAAAAGCTAGGTGCAGCTTTTCACATTAAGAGAGGAAAAAATATAGATGTTCTAGAGGTGATTTTAATTCAGAGAAATCAGTTAGCCTGAGAAGAGGAATGTACAAATTTTTATATTGTAAAATAGAATTTTAAAAAAACAAGGAAACCTCTTTAATGCTGAAAATCAAACATCCAAACTTCCCCAGTGAGGGATATAGTTAAAGTAAAATATTTCTGTCTGTTATTATAATGAATTATCATTTGTTACTGAATGTTAGATTTGTTTTCCCTTTAGCTTTGTGCTTGTGTATTACCACTGTTTTCTATAAATCATTTATGGCCGGGGACTATTTTTGTATTACCTGTGTGATTAATTAAAGGATTAAAGAGGAAAGACATAATAGATCATGGTACTTTAACATTATGCTTAAATATCAGGTTACCAGGGCCGAAGAAATCATAAAAATTCATTTCCCCAGAAGTGATTTTTCTCCAGAATTTGATTTGTAAAATAAGTTTTCCATTTATAAGAAAACTGGGGAGAGACAAGAAGGCCAATACTTAGCTTTAGGTCTTTCACCTGCCAGACAAATCTAATTAGTTTATTCTCACACAGAAGAAGAAATAAAAAGCCTCTACTTATACTACCTCTGCCAAAGGTGTCTGCTCCTTAATAGATACCAAGGGCAAGAACCGCAAGAAGAACCAACTTTTAGCACTAGAATTGGGACGAGGCAAACTAGGGCTTTGGGAAGATAAAGGCCTTTACCACCTGAAAATCATGCATATGAATTTCTTATACATAGTTTCACTCTAGAAGGAATATACTGAAACAAGCTAAGTTGCTCTTAGCCTGGAAATCAGAGTAAAGTACAAGTAAATGCTAAGATTTGGGTCATTTTTCTAATAACCCAATCTGCCAGGGCCCCCAGTTATTGTGGTTGCATGACCCTAAGACCGTAGCACAAGATGAGGGAGAACGTTAAACTGAAGAAGACAGAATGACCTCCCAGTCTCTGATTGACCTCGCAAGGCAAAAAGCCAACAGGACCTATGAGCAGCGGGGGATCCCAAACTAGTCATATTAAATAAGGCACAGCCCTCTTAGCCACCGCAAGGACAGGAACGCGGGCGATGGTAACACTGCCATTTGTTGAATGATCTGAGTTGACCATGTTAATAACCTCTTCTAGCCATGACCCTCACCTGAAGGCTGGTCCCATCTGATCCTCTTCCTCATTCAGACTCCATACCAAGGATGAGTAAAGAGAGCTCTTGCTTGGCCCAGCATCAGCTTCAGTAGAATGTGAGGCTGGAAAAGGATTTGTAGAGTCCTGATGGCAGTGAGCAGGCGAGGGGAGAGAGGATTAGAGTCTTTACTGGGGAGGGTAAGGCAGTTGAAAAAAATCTTTAAAAGCCTGATTTCAATAAGTCTTCTACCCTTACCTGACCCCTAACTGGATAAAAAAAAAGAAGAAGAAAACACGTTTTCTCTTTCTTCCATATTTTGTTTACTATTTTGTAGTTTTGTAATCACTTTCCCTAACAGGTTGGGGTGGGTCAAACCAGGGGGCAGAAGATTAACATTATCATCATCCAAGGCTCAACTCCTTCCAGCACCAAGACGAAATTTGAGCCTGCATCTGAGTTTTCTCCTTCAACTTTACGTAGGTATTTCAGAACCAACTGCCATCCTTTCGTATCTCAAAGTCCTACTACAGAGGTAAGAACTCCTCATCCCGCCTCCACACCCCTCCCCCCCACCCCATGACTCAGGCCGCCTCCCTTCTCTGTCAATGGCACCACTGGACAGGTGCTTGGATAGATCATGAAACTGAGCAGCTGGGAGAACTCACTTGCCTACCCTTGCAGGCCAAGTCTGAAAATGACTGCTTTCCCTTTCATCACCTGATGGAAGAAATGCTTCAGTGCTTCCCAGGGCCTCAAGCATGCCAACCACAGTGTGGTGGATGGGAGTACTCAAACATTCTCCACACATCTCTGACGCCGAGCGTGTCCTGGAGCCCCAGGGAGGCCACTTCTGGGAGCACTGCCCCCTGCTGGAAACCAATCACCTCCTTCACCTCCCATCCTCCAGGGCTCTCTGGGCTCCACGAGCAATCCCAACTTCGTTTTCCTGAAATTGTGACGATTGTTGTCTGAGATTAGGGTAATTCTCTCGGTAGGTCTGTAGTACTTCATTTGATCATCTCAAGTTTGTGGAGTAACTGAGATACTGGTATTAGTGCTCATTTATAGATTTGAAAGTGGAAACATCCAAAGATCAAGTGATTTAAGAAAAGCACACCATGGTTTAGAAAATGGGAGAGCAAAGCCATGGGTGAGTAAATAAAGGCTGACTCTCGCGATGTGGCTGAGGCATAAGTAAATCTCAGACTTCCTGGCACTGAGCCCCTTCACCACCCTGTGAGACACAGGATTAAAGTCCCCCCTGGCAGCTCTCACGAGTGTCATAGGACATCTCAGGGACTGTGTAAGTGAGGGGCAGAAGAGTTTGTACAGCACTATTACATTAATAGGATCTTTTCTCATTACATCTCCTGTATCCTTCTATTATTATACAGCACCAACTGGGAAGGCATTCGCTCCATTTTCAGACAAGAAACTGAGGCCCATAGTGGGTAAGCAGTTTGCCTAGGTGAGCACAGCTAACTGGTAGTAGAGCTGAGTTTTGAACACAGATCTGACTCTTGATTCTGTGCTCTCTCAGGAAGTGAAACCAAAGCTCAGGCCTTTTCAACCTGCTCACCTCCAAAAGAGAACACTTGTTCTGTGACAAATCGATACTTGAAATGCTTCAGATGACTCGAGCCCTTTAGAAAATCAGACACACGGGCTCTACCGCAGCAGTCATATTGATCGCCCCGTGCGCCTTCAGGCTTGCATCCTGCAGGCGTGGTTGCTGGATAAGCCAGTTCAAAGAAGTTATCATTAAAATGTTAAATCTAGTAGTTAGCAAGACTCCCAACCTCCTCGGGACGTAGACTGTCTCATTACTGGAGTCTGCTAGCGACGTGACGTACATGACAAGTAGGAACCTCAGAACTCCCATTTCCCTTGGCTGACATCACAAATGTAAAATATCCCACTTCTACAAAAGTTCAGCTACTTGGCCGATGCTGCTGAAGCTACATATTCAGTACCTTTCTGGCTGGAGGAAAGGTTCTGGTAGAGACCAGCGGGCCTATTGGTCTTTCGTAGTAAGAGTTTATTCTGGGACAGAGGATCTACCCCTAAGCTCCCCACCCTTACTTCACCCCCACACGCCACCCAGCATACTCCCCCAGCAAAGTCCAAAGACACTCTGGCTGTGGCTGGATCACTAATCACACCACCAACAATGTAAGAGGATGAATAAGCCTCTCATGAAACAAAGGAAGATTGGACTGGAATACAGTTATTGTATATGCTAATGCCAATAGAAATCCAAAATATTGGAAATAAATGTTACCATAAGAAAGAAATTACCACAGCTCACTAAAACATAACTGAACATTGTTAATTAGAACTAAGTCAGCTTATATGCCCACTGCTATTATACTTAATGAGAAAATAGCTACACTGGGTGAGCGGTGGGACCACTGGAGAGAGAGAGCGAGAGAGAGCGCTCCTTCCTTCGTTTCTTTCTCCTGCCCATGCTGGCCCACTGAGGGTTTTTTCCAACTTGCAGACCCAACTCAACTATCATCTCCAGCATGAAGACTTTCTATTCCTTAAGGAAGAACTAGATGTTTGCTATCATTCTCCCTCAGCATGGGTAGAACTATATTATTTTCTTCATTCTTTATTTTCTACACTTAGTAAAGTGCCAGATACCTAGTAGGACACAATAATTATAATTGAATCAATTATACTTGATGGGATCGTCAGTCTGCCTGCTATGTTCTCACAACACAGATCACATCAGAGCAGGGTCTTTCTCATGTTTTTGGCTCTGGATTTTATTCTTTCCCCATAAACAATTGCCAGCTCTTTGAGAGGTGAGAAAATCAGAGTCTATTCATCTTTGATGCCCAACATTTATCACAGTACATTCTATAGAAATAATGACCTCTAGAGTAATTCAGCGCTAACATTCTATTGTATTAAGAAAACAAGTTTCTGTAGAACATGGTGCTTGAGAAGTATATAATCTAGTTGAGAAGCAAAAGGTACACCAATTAAAAGATTAGAGGTGTTATGTAATGCAGGCCATTGAATTGTATTAAGCACTCATTATTTTGTTCTCCAACATATTTAAGACAGAGTCAGAGGGGAAGACTGAAAAGGTAATTATTTTAAATAAACTGGACACAGTATGTGTTCCTAGAAGGTAATTTGATGTGAAGGCTATTTCTTTATGTCACATTCACCTAACTCCCCAACCTCTGGTCTGATTAAAAGGTCAAATATACTTTCATTTTAAATTATCTCTAAAGTCAAGAGGAAGTTTTCACCACTGCAGAGGTCACCTGGCAACAGCCATCCCAATTACGAAGTGAGAGCTGTAACTCACAGCAAGTACCGCCTAGTTGCATTGCCTCTGAAAAGGGAACCCTGTGATCAGCAAAATTTAAGGGAGTGGAAGGTTTCAAGCCGTCAGCAATTCATATGCTTCTCTCTATCCAACTTGCTGGGCTGGTATTTTTTTTTTACCTGTCATGAGAAATATACTATTAAGGCAGATCTCCCAGAGGGGTAAACCTGCCCAAATAACTTAGGGTATCAGAACACTGGCAGAGAAGTAATGCACTTCATTAAAAAGAGGTTCACTACGGCCCACAGTCCCAAGGACTGACGTGGTGCTTGTTCTCAGAAGACAGCTCTCGGAGGCATTGATGCCAGCACTTGAACCCAAATGCACAGGTGGCCTTGCACTTAGATACTGGCATTTCTTGGCGTACACCTGAGACACACGTGATGTGCCAAGGACAGGGATGGGTGCAGCTTCATGAGCATGTCACCGCACACTGGCGTAAAAACTCTTCTGTGGCCATCTGGAAGATCTTAATTCATTTTGAACTGAACAAGAGGTCCCCCATTCCTATTTTGCCCTGGGCCACACAAATTATGTTGCTGATCTTAGAGAAGAAAGGGGAAAACTGTCTTGACTTTTTAAGGACTGTGCAAGCCCCTTACTGTCAGGTCAGAACGTTAAAGTTCCTGATAGTCAATAATTCAGACACCAGAATACTGCGCAGTACTTAGGAAATTAATCACAGCTAAGACGTGAATGTGCTACAGTCTCCTCCTGGGAAAACTACTTTGTCAGGATGGCTACTGTTGCAGTCTTGAGAGAGTTGCTTTTGGTCCCCAAGGTCAGGTAGTTCATTATTACGCTCAGGAGAAGAGTTCAAGCAAAACTGTGAAACTGACGGTGTGTTGGGACCCCCACTCCTGTTTCTGTGCCTTCCTATCCCACTACTACTGCCAAACGTTTTCTATAACTTTCTTTCATTTACTATTCTCACTATGTTATAATCTTGATATGCTAAGAAATATAGATACAGGTTTTAATGTAATAGCTAAGAGTTTAGTATATAACATGGCCTAAGTTATAAAGGAAGAAAAGTAGCCTCAGAAACGAGCCCTGTTGATTTACTGACTCCTAAGTCAGAGATATATGAGGCCTGTCCAGAAAGTATCCAGCCATGCAATATGAAACATAGAGGTATTTATTGAAGATACAAGAAATTTGGCACATAGGACAATGATGCCTCAGTCCCCTTCAAAGAAGGTACCTTGGGACCTCACCCAGTTCTCCCAATCGCCATCAGCTGCCCAATTTTATTTTCTTTTTTTCCCACATTTTTCATTGTTGTTCGAGTACAGTTGTCTCCACTTTCCCCCCACCCCAGTCATCCCCACTTCCCACCCTTGATCCTAACCCCCTTTGGTTTTGCCCATGTGTCCTTTATACATGTTCCTGAAAACCTGTTATATCTTCCCGAATCACATAGAATGTCTGAACTCTCTTTCAGGTGATTTTCAAAGGTGAAAAGGTGATTCAAAGGTGATTGAGGAGATTCAAAGGTGATTTTAGTTTTAGGAAAAGGCAGAAGTTGCGGGGCACCAAGCCTGGGCTGTAGGGGGGCTGAGTCGCCTGAGTGATTTGATGTTTTGCCGAAAAAACTCTGTATGAGACATAATGCATGAGCAGGCAGATTGTATGTGAGGAAGCTGCCAATCACCAGTTGCCCATAGCTGCAGCCTTCTGAATCATCCAAATAGTTTCCATAGAGGAATGTTCAAGTTTAACACAAAATTCAATGCAGATTCGTTGCTCTACTCACTCAGTCAACTTGAATGTGATGGCCACAGAGTATACATACATGCTCACCCAATGGCATCTACTGCCCTCACTGACTAGTACAGTGAAGTTGTCATTGTCCTCACATGCACATTCCAGTCCACTCTTTTCGGCTGCCAGGTTCCATCCATGTCACACAAACCTTTCTCGTATTAACAACGAGTGGAATTTGTCCAGACAGACCTCGTATAAAGAAGAGGGAACCTGAGCACATCGGTGGTTGATGGAGCATTCCCTACCTGGATCTCCTCTCTCTACCGTATCTGTCTCTTACTGAGTGTGTTTTTGGTTTAATCCTGGCTTACATGTCATTTGCGATCAAAATGCCACCCCAGTGGCATGAGAGAGGATATAGGTCAAAAGTAGCAAGGAGTTTAGGGAAAGAGCAAAGGACGTGTTAAAGGATCATTGCACCAATAGGTGATACCTGGAGCCCAGCTGACCAGGTAACCCAGAAATAAAACTGAAAGCAACAAATCAATAAACAAGAAGTCACAAACACAAACAACAGGACGGCAGTTACCTGAAGGAAGCGGTGAGTAGTAAAAGGTAAAAGGGGTCAAATACATGGTGATGGAAGACTTGACTTTGGGTGGTGAACATGCAATGCAATACCATGTACATAGAGATGACATATCATAGAATTGTACACTTGAAACCTATATAATGGTATTAGCCAGTATCGCCCCAATAAGTTTAATTTTTAGAAGGTGAAGTAGAAGCTAATGTGGTGCTCAATGTACTTGGCATTCTCGCTTCCCGCCCTTAACCCTGCCTTTCTGACACCAGGCCCGATACACTGTCAACCACTAATGGTTGTGAAGCTTCCTTCCAGGAATGTGTTTGAAGTTCCTTCATGCTTCCATTAAATTCCTTATATGTTGTGTCCTTACAGGCAAATGTTAAAAAACCTACTGCAATTATTTTGGGTTTTTGTTGTTGTTTTTCTCAAAGTTCTGGTATATATTTTGTAGGTGTGTAGTGGTTTTTAGCACTCATGTACCTAAACTCTTTAGGTATCAGAGAAATTCAATAAGAAAACGAGTGTTCTAAACGACCCCTCCTAAACCGTGAGCTCCTGGAAGTTCGTAGGAGGCCTGAAGCATTCTCATTTAGCTTTAGATCTCTGTGGGCCTTGTACCTTGTAGATACTTCATAAATGCTTGTTGAATTATTGAAAAGAAGCTCCAGAATGATAGTATTGATTATTGTCAAAAACAGAAAGCATTATTTTTTTAAAAATCTGGAAAGCTTTTTTGGAGTGGGGAGTTATCTAGCTCTCTGAAATTTTAGAGTTAAATGAGAAATCATGTTTTCCAGAGAGAACACAGCTTCCGGACTATCAGAGCTGACGCTGCCCAGGGGACTGACGGGGGGTCTGGCACAGAGGTAAGGACATAAACAGGTCTTTCTCTGTCCGTCCAAACCTTGTCACTGTGGCAGCAGCAAATCGAAGCTCAACTACCACTGTCATCCTCAGTTCTTTAGTCAGTTTCTAAAGCATCTCAGTTCTTCTGTCCCACTAAAATTAAACTATGAAAAACTAATAATAATCTTACTTGCTTGTTTGAATTTTAAGAAAATATATGTAGATATAGATACAAACATAAAAGTATAAATACATGCTTTCTGTAGATCTGTACCTACATGTGTTTGTATGTGAATATAACACGTGCACATGATCACTGAATAGGAGAAAATACAAAGTACAATTTCTCATGTGAAACACCAATAAACCTATGCGTGGAGACCTGTCAGTTCTAGAACATACTGCCTACTTCTCCGTGGAGCTGTCCCAGCAGCTTGGCTAGATGCACATTTACAAGATATTTGCAGACTCATCTTATTTCAAATGGGAGAAAATTTTCAGACTGAATTTCACGGTAAAACACGATGCCAAAACACGCTACTCCAGGTATCTACTGCACAAGTGAAAACTTCCTCCCCATGTTGAAGCCCATCTCCATAACCTGCTTAGCCCGGCTACCAGTGTAAATACTCTGGTGGCTTCGTGTTTTCATACTAAGAGGTTTCCTTTCATAGAACATCTGATACAGCATATTTAGAAACCATGAAATCAGCGATCACTAAGAGGCTATGCACCCAGACAGCTAGGCCAGGGGAAATCAGTTTGCCAGACAGGAGTCGAATAAAAGGGAATTTAAAAAATTCCATGAGGTTTTTTGTTTTGTTTTGGTTTGGTTTGATCTAGAGAGGAAGCAGCAAGAATCAATCAACTGTAAAAGGACTGTCTGGAGACCTGACACAAGAGGAATGTTCCCAAAGTACTCCTCTAAGATTATTCCATCAACAGCAGTGATGCTGCTGAGAATATATCTCTTAGCACATTCTAACGGCATGGCCTTCGTGTTGATTATTATGACGGTTTAACTGCCCCATCATGGCCAAATCTCAGGTAACCACTCTGACGAAATATAAATTTAAACGATAGCTTATAGATTATTGCTAAAATAAACTAGATTCATGATTCTTCCTTGCATTTATTAGTGTATCACATGCATGAATTAATCAAAAAATTCTGGGAAATGGTTTTATACCCCTACCTTTTCCCAGTACTATAGATCAAAGCCATTGGACCCCTTCCAGCCGTGGACCATCACAGCATGGGGATCGCCAAGGGGCCTGCACAGACACTGGTGCGCACCTTCCACGGCCGTCATCATTGCACTAGGACTTTGCAAAAATCTTTCCCTCCTCAGCTCCTTGGGCAATAAAGAGTATGTTGCCAAAGTTTGGGTAAAACTAAGTCAAAATGTCAAGTTGCCTGGTGTTTTAACACAAATGTAGTTTTATTTTGTGAAAAATGTATGCTAGTCACTGAGCTAAGAATCTGTATGCACAAGTAAAACAATTGCAAACATGTATAATATAGTGAAAGAATTATATATAAAATACTGACTCCAAATAGTATTTTCAATTTTAGTTCTGTAACAACTGCTAAATTATCTGATATTGTATCAGTAAAATTAGTATTACTGGGGTTACCCTTTGAAATTATATGTAACCTCCATTGTACATTTCTTAATCAAGAAAACAATGAATATGCACATACATACATACATACATTTCTATAGTCATGTGGCCAGTATCTTGGGATATCTAAATCTTGGGAATTCAAGTAGCATAATTGTTCCAATTGTGCTTTTTTTCAAAGTTACTGGAGTGATTCTATGGTTTTGAATTTCTATGGGAATTTTAGAATTACCTTATTAGTTTCTATCATTAAACCTGCTTGAATTTTGACTGGCATGATGTTGACTACTGATCAATTTGAATAAAGTCAATACCTTAATGATATTAAGTTTCTAAACAAGGACTATCTCTCAGTTCATTTAGTCTTTAATTTCTCTTATATGAAAAATGTATTTCATATTTTAATAAAGAGTTTTTCTTCCATTTCTGATCTTTTTGCTAACAAAAATATAATTGATATTTGGACATTAATTGCTTATCTGAGAACCTTGCTAAATTCACTTATTAGTTCTATAAGATATCTAGCTATCCATCCATCTAGGTAGATAAATTCACATATACAAACATACATACACACATACATACATACTATGGTTCTGTCTCCCAGAAGAACCCTGACACTAAGACATCTCACAACAAACTGGGCAAGGAGACCAAATGACCAGTTCTCAGTGTATCTGTCTATAGCCAATGCTCCTCAACTGTGATGATCTTGTGCCCCAAGGGACATCTAGCAATATCTAAAGAGATTCCCTGGTTGTCACAACTATAAGGCATCTAGTGTATAAAAACAAATGCTACCAAAATCCCTAAAATGTACAGAACAGCACCCACAGCAAGTAATTATCCAGTCCATGATGTTAATGTTGCAGAGATTAAAAAATCCTGCCATATAAAGTCCACTACTTAACAATCTCTGATCACACATGAAGTGTTAATGATTTATTAGTGCCTCTGTCCCAATTATGAATAAACCACAAAGGACACCAGTCATTTGAGACAACTTTTCAACATCAAAGAGGTTTAAACCAACAAAAATAGTACAAGATGCAAATAAAACTTTTAAAAAAGCACAATTAGCATGTTAAGGGTGATAATGTACGATATCGCATGTAATAAGAACAGTGTTTTATTTGAAGAGGGTAATCAAAACTCAAGATATCTTGGAGTTAAAAGAGTAGAGAAAAACTCAACCAATGCATCCAAATATGAGAAAAATTTAAAACTCTCAGAAAGGAAAATAAAAAGACAAAAAATAGCCAATAAAAGAAATAATGTAAGAATAGTAGCACATTTCAGAGGGTGACAAAGAATGAAAATGATTTTACATAATAAAGGATCAGAAATGTGGAGAACCCAGGAAAAGGGTTAGAACAGGTTACATATATAGATATAAAGATTTTTCAACAACAAACCAAAAATGCCTTCATATTTGAATAAAAGACTCTTCACTCAATTTGGAATTAAATTTGGCAACCATCACATACTGTGAGATCAGGATCACTCAAGCCCCTGTGCCCTTCTCAGTGAGCTACTGAAGGATGTACTTCACCAAAGCAAGAGAGAAAAAAATGCATTTTTAAGAAAGTTTATTTAGAAAGTCACAGAGGTAGAAGAAGTAAGCCAGAGAAAGGCTCCTGGACCTTAGTGGGGGGCAGAAAGAGAGAGAGAGAGAGAGAGAGCTCGGCCTTGACAAACAAAAGAAGGAGGAGAGGTTCAGGCATGCTGGGGTTAGGGGGCAGTGCAGAAGGCACATGTTAAGGAAAAAAGCACCGGCCCAGGGGAAAGAAGGGGTGGGGAAGGGTTACCAGAAAGCCAATGCAGATTGAGCCAGGAAGATGGAAATTTCTAAAAGGGATAGCTCAAGAAAAAAAATAATTAAACTAATTGATTACTTACATGATGAGGCAGAAAATAATATTTTGTTGGCATTGGGAAGAATTGGTGACAAGGAAATAGAATAAGAAGGAATCATTTATATAAGAGAGTTATTATTTCCAGGAAAAACAGAAAATTATTTGAGAAGTAAATGTTGTAATGCATTATTTGGCTCAGGACTGAAAAAAACTACTATTTTTAAATCACTTATTAAGTCACTAAAATTAATATAAACAAATAGTGTGATATAGAAACATAGGGATAAATAAAATATCTAACATTGTGGCATAAAAAAATAGTATCAAATATTCCACATTAGGAACTTTAAATAAGATCTAAATTTGATAAACTAAGACACAATAGAATAATCATTATCTAGAAATAATTACTAGATTTAGAAATAGATTTAGTTGATTTAGATGCAATTCCCCTGCTATCACAATTAACAATAGCTTAAACAAGTGGGGTCTAGAGTTTTGCTCAAATAATAAGAATTCCAGAAGCAATCAGTCCAGGCCTGGACAGCAGCTCGAAAATGTCCGGGCCAAGATTTCTGTGATCCTCCAACGTTTCTCCCAAATCAATCACAAAGTAGCTATTACAGCATTAGCCATCACATCTGCATCCCAGGATGGAAGAAGGAAGAAGGCCAAAAAGCAAGAGTGTGTGTAAAACAAATTTCAAAACTAATTTCTCTGACAATGTTATGGCTATTCTTTTTTCCAAAAAAAAAATGGGAAAATACAGTATTTTAGCTGGATATGTTGTCGACTCAACAAAACTGAGATTTTCCTTCTCTCAACAAAACTGAGAGAAGGAAATAGACATTGTAAAAGGAGCCAGTGGCCTCTGCCACAGGAGATAAATATCAAGCTGAAAACAACTAAAACATAGTTGAGAGTGATTTGGAACTGGGTCTCAGAAATGGTGCAGGGGTAATTGACACTGTACTTCTGTTTTAATCCTTATAATCAATCTGAACATTTAAACTGTAAGCATATCATGAAAACAATTATAGAATTGTGCTTAATATATAAAATGATGCATTGATGACAAGTGAAGGATAAATAACATCACAGCATGATATACAAAATAAAAGTCTCACAAAACTCCAAATAGGACACACAAAACAATGAGACAGCTGAGCCAGCACAAAACGTGTGCTCTGAAGACATGAGAACACGAGCCCTGGCAGTTGATGTAATACCCTCATTGCAAACATCAACTTGATTTCCACAAAATATAATGTAGCACATTATACAGTATTTATAAGTTGAGGGTTATTGGTTTATAATTGTGTTAGTACTTGATTTGTACATTTGGTTTAAGTGGAATCGGAACCCTAAATATAAGGAGTTTGTACCTAGTTTTAGCTTTGTGCATTTGTAACATTATCAAAACAATTGAACACTGGAGTTCCATTAGTCAATTTTTCCTTAAAAAGAAATTTGCACATTATTTTAATTTGAGATTTTTTTGTTCTTGGACAAAAAAATGACCTTCCTGGAGAGTAGCTTCCTCTAACTTCATTCAACATATAATTTCCACCCACATTGTTTTACATTCCTGCTCACTGTTTCTAACAGTTAAAGATGGACTGGGTGACATGGCCATAGGCCGTGTGATCTTTGTAGTTATGCCCCTGCACAGCCTGCCACCCTGCGTCAATCTTCATCTACAAACTGGGTATAACTTCATCTCTCTCAAATATCTGTGTTGATTAAGACATCCAGCTCTGCACCTTGCACAAAGTAGGGGTTTCATAACATTTCTGATCACAAAAGACAGAATTATTAACCTTATATAAAGGTACACATGAAAAATCTACTACAAAATCCATTTATGAAGGTGAACAGCTCATAGCCCTTTGGCACAATTCTATAATTATTTTCATGATATGCTTACAGTTTAAATGCTCAGATTGATTATAAGGATTAAAACAGAAGTGCAGCGTCAATTATCCCTGCACCATTTCTGAGACCCAGTTCCAAATCACTCTCAACTGTTTTAGTTGTTTTTAACTATGGTCAAGCCCACAGTCCTTTGTGTAAAATCATTTTCATTCTTTGTCACCCTCTGAAATGTGCTACTATTCTTACATTGTTTCTTTTAAAATGCAGTGTTCCCACGCACATTTATGTCTCTTATTTTCATCTCAGTGGGCATCAGAGTCCATTTAAACCAGCTACTGGTAGTTTTCCTCTTCAACTGTTCTTGCATCTATTAATTATAACTCTTCTCATTGTGCTCTGTCCTTTAAAAATCAGTGTAAACATATTTCACTCTATCTTATGAAACTAGAAACTTATTACATATGAGACATAGAAGCTGACCCAGAAAACAGCTGTTCTAAAATTGTATTATTTTCTGTATTATGTAGGTCCCATGAAAATGCCACAGATGACATAGCACAGAAAAGTGTCAGGGTGCTATGCAGCAGCAGGAGAAAAGAGCTGCCGAGAAAGTCTGAACTATCTCCCTAGGAAGCAGAAAGTAAAAGTTTAATGTGGAACTTCCCTAAAGAATTTTGACCAAGGTGGCGCTTGCCCAGAGGATCCATGAATATCCCAGCCCTCGGAATCCTCGCTGTCATCCTCAGTACTTACATCCAGGATCCCTGCAGTGCGTTTTGACAATTTAAGTTTTACAACTTCTGCAAAGCATTTTCACATACATAAACAATCCCTCTGTTTACAGGAAATAACACAGTTCCTAGGATGCAGGCCCAGAACTCAAACCTACTCTTCTACAGGAGTCTGGTAGAGCCTCCCCAGTGAAAAAGGGTGGGAAGTCATCACACCTACCAGGCTGATGAGTGAGGGAGGTGACTCCCAGCTATGGGCACAAAGGCACAGCAACATGAGTACAGCCAAGAATAAAAAGGTTCGGATGCATTCCATCGGATGGATTCCTAGGCTATATGCATTACACCTTTAAAAGGAAGGAAAGACTGAAAAATCAAACTTCACTGACTGAGCTTGGCATGTTTTGATGAGCAGTGGATGTGTTCTAATCTGTAAGACACCTTGCTCAGGCATAGCAACAGAGGAGAATCACTGTTGAGCTAAATAAATGGACCAGATGCTCTCTCCAAAGCATAAAAGAAATGACACCGTGTACCTTAGAGGAATGAAAATTCAAGGTCGTGGGGAAGTGTTGAAGTGTTGCAGCCTGCTTTGGGAACACATTTGCTTACTAACAAGGGAACAACGGTAGATTTATAAGGAGAGATTCATAGAGAAACAAAAAGACAATAAATAAGTTTTTTAAAACCTTAATGCCCACACACAGAAAGGCTGGACAATTTAAATGTATTCTTGATGTCAAGCCTTGTAAAGTGGAATTTCTCTTTTCTTAGGGATAAATCAACACTCAAAATAGTGCTAAACACATTTAAAATATGATTTCACAAATAAAACTTGGATTTGTATTCAAGCACTGACTTGGCTGTTACGAAGTGAAGCAACACCTGCTGGATTCCCGATTAATCATCTGGAAAAACCACTCCCCATAACAGAAGCCTGTCACTTCATCAGACAAAATATAATGGGGAAAAATTATACCTTATTAAGACAGAAGTCATTGGTTTTACCAGTAATTGTGTCAGTTATCGATTTATGGCTTCTCAGCTCCTTTAAAGAGAGCACAATGATAAGCCTTCTCAGTAGAGGGGACTGGAAAGACATCACAAGAGAAAGAAGCTTTCGGATATGTTCTGCACAGACCAAGGGGTCAGCCACAAGGCTGCTGAGGTAGCAATATCCTGCAGAGCCTGGCCCAGCTGCTGGCCTAGAGCACGGTCCCTCCATGACCTTGCATCCAATGACCAGGAATAACCTTTCCTCAGCCCTATAGACATAGAAACCAAATTCCCTGCAACACCCCCATACCCACACGTCCTGCCCGCCCAGCACCAGGACTTCCCCATGTGGTCAGACAGCAGCCTCCCGTCCTTCAAGCCCCACACCCCTGCAAGGCCACATGCTCTGAAGTCCTTCTACTTTGGCTGGCACCAGACTCACCGTACACCCATGTGACCAGTCACTACCACCTGCTTGCTCACCTGCTCTCTGTGGCCCATTGCTTGGCCCAGGAACTCCAGACCACCCCAGGCCTGGACAAACCAGTAAACACTTCTGCTACTCAGTGGACTGAACTACACTGTCATCAATAAGGTTTTAACCTCTTCCAGGTTTGTCTTTCCTAGGTTTCTCTCATTCGACCCTAGGTAAAATATGGTTCCCCTATATCATAAAGTTTCTCTTTTATTATAGTTAATAATTCTTTTTTTTTAAGATTTTATTTATTTATCTTTAGAGGGGAAGGGAAGGAGAGAGGGAGAGAAACGTCAATGTATGGTTGCCTTTTGGGTGTCCCCTGCTGGGAACTGCCCTGCAGGGAACCAGCCTGCAACCCAGGCATGTGCCCTGACTGGGAATCGAACCGTGATTATCTGGTTTGCAGGCCCATGCTCAATCCACTGAACTACACCAGCCAGGGCCTATAGTTAATAATTCTTTATATTAACTGCATTTAACTTATTATGTGGTTTTTGTTTCCTATTAGACTTAGACTGCTGCAATTTAAAAAACAGGAAAAAAGAAAACAAAGTCTAAAATCAAGAAATATGCATGAATTTATTAAGTACTATGTGCCAGAAAGTGTTAGACGACTTAAATATTTTATATAATTTAATCTTCAGGAGAATTCAGCAGGACTAAATATTTGAAATTCAGGGAGATTAAATAACTTTTCTAGGTTTGTGTAGCTTAGTAAGAGGCAAAAACAATTCAAATCCTTGTCCATCCGAATACAAATAATTTTAACTTATGAATTTAAATATTTATAAAGTTACATATTTATATTTAAAAAGTCATGTGTTTCTATCTTTATCTATCTACCTATATAAATAATGTCTGCTCTGCACAGAAAGAGTTATGTGGAGAGGACAGAAGGCGTGGGAGTGAATTCATCAAGTCCTGGGGGTGGTTTAAGTGGAGTAGTGATGAGATACTGATAAGGTCTAGAAGTGGAACTGAGTATAAACACTCCTTGAATGTACTTGGACTCTCACTGCAATCACTGCAGAATTTCTCAACAAGGCATAACAGAAAAAAAAGCAGGATTTAGAACAAATTAGTCATGAAATGATGGGTGTAAAACATGGATTTGGAGTGCAGGAGTCAGAACAGGACATTCTGAACATTTTTGTGGCAGAAACCGAGGCAGGATGGACTGCAGGTACAGCACAGAGTGGCAGCAACGGAGAGCTAGGCAATCCATAGGACACATTCATCTCAGCAAAGGGGACGGCACTGGGCCTGGGCATCAGACTGAGAAAGAGTGACGAGCAAATGACAACTCTGAGTGTTGGGAACATGTTATAAAGAATCTTTCTGGAAAATCCTTCACAAAGGGTGTGAAACTCTGGAAACATGATGAAATAACCATTTCCTTGTCTTGAGAAGTATAAACAGTTAACAATAAGACAAAGTCTGTTCATGGGCCAGATATGCCAAAGTAGGAGAAGTGCATCCAATATTTTCTCTACGGGTAAAGCAGTGGGAGGGCTGAGGAGGTTCTCCCCTGTTTAGCACAACTGCAGATGAATAGTCCCTGTAAAAACCTCCCTGCAAGGCGTCAGCAACCCTCTGGTCATATGTCCCCCCACCCATCCCCCATTGCTTGGAAATAAATGTCAGCAACAGAGCCCAGAACTGTTCAGACAACTGAAGAATCCCACGTGATACTTCCATGCACTGCAGTTGATAAAGAATGGAGAGTAAAACACTGATCTGCTCCTTCCCTTGGTATTCTTGGATGTTTGATTGATTGCCCTCATAAATGATCAAAGTAATACCTGGCCCTGACAGAAGTGACAACTCAAATTTGGTCATTTCTGTAATACAACAAGAACCCGGTGACACAAAAAATAATGAGGAGATGACTTTCCTGACAGACAAATTCAATTTGGAATATGTGAAGCATACTACAATTTTAGGGAAAATAACCAGGAAGCAGATGAAACTGAGCTCAGATGAGAGAACAAGGGACCATCTATAGTGAAACTGCCATATGACACAGAAGTCAGCAGCTGCAAGGAAACCTGTAGTCATTCCAGTTAACTCCCTCATTGTACAGAGAAAACTGAACCACCAAGAAGCTTTGGAACTTTTCCAGACTGTGCATGAGAGTTCTCCAGGGAAACAGAACAGAAGCAACAGGAAATATAAATTTATAAATATACACACACGCTAGCCATTATAGATATATCTATATGTCTAGATAAATCTATATAGAAATATATCTATATCTAAATATCTAGATACATATATCTAGAGAGAGAGGCTGACAAGTCCCAAGATTCACAGTCAGCGAGCTAGAAATCCAAGAGAGCCAATGGTCTAGTTCACAGGTGGCAAACACAAGGCCCACGGGCCGAATCCGGCCCCCCAACCTTGTTTTATCTGGCCCAGCACCTTGTTTCTACCCAGCAGCAGTGCTGAATTCTTGCTTAACTGTTAAGGAATAGTTACATTTATACAGTCCTCAAATTACATTTGGCCCTTTTGAAGGCAACCTCAGGCCCATGGGGCTGATGTGGCCCTGGTGAAAATGAGTGTGACATCCCTGGGACTCTAGTTCAAGGCGCAAGACCTCAGAAAAGCCTGTTTTCCAGTTCGATGCCAAAGACAGAAAAAAACTGATGTCCCAGCTCAACGCAGTCAGGTAGAAGGAGTTACCTTTTATTCTTAGGAGAGTCAGCCTTTCTGTTCTACTTGAACCTTCAACTCATTGCCTGGGGCTCACCCACAGTCCGGAGGGCAACCTGCTTTACTCAGTCGACCATTCAAATGCTAATCTCACTCAGAAACACCCTCCCCGCACACACTCAGAATCACATTTGACCAAGTATCTGGGTGCCCTGTGGCCCAGTCAAGTTAACACGTATAATCAACAATGATACAAAGTAACAGACGATTAGTGGCAGGTCTGAGAACGGAATTCAAGCCGTCAGGTTCAGTTCCAACTTGTACACTCGCTCTTTTCTAAAAATTAGAGGTGGTAGATTGTTTCCTTCTTTTTTAATTAAAATGTTGTTTTTTATAGGTTATACATGTATATGCAACAAAATTGAAAAGCATTAAATGACACACGGGGAAAAATAAACCTTCATTCATCTTTGACCCCAGCCTTTTGGTTCCCTACTGCAGATATTACGACGGTTATTATTCTTATGTATCCTACAAATAAAGCCTGAACATATTAAACAGCATTCAAAGTACATTTTTTGTAAAAACAGCAGCATATATTATATGCCATTCTGTCCCGTTCTTGTTTTTGGCTTTTTTAACTTAACAATATACCCTGCAGCTTTTCCCTTACTGGTACACATAAAGTTCCTAGTTATTCGCTGTATAGTAATGGAACAATTTATTTAATCTCCTGCTACAAAGAATATCATTATATAGAGAATAATTGTATACACATGTCAGCACATCTACATTTATTACATAAACATGATACATGTTAAAGATATAACATAGTAGAATTACTGGGTCAAAAATAGTTGTATTTCTTTCCATGAGACATAACCTCTAATTGCTCTCAGTAGTAGTTGTACCAATTTACTTTTCCATAAACAATGGGAAATGTCTGTTTTCACAAACTCTTTCCAACACAATTTGTAATCAAGCATCTGGTCTTTGCTCCTTGAATAATTTTTAAATGTTATTATTGAACTTTTGATTTATGTTTATCTTATTGAGAACTTGAGCATTACTCCAAATGTTTAAAAGACTTTTATATTTCCTTTGCTATGAATTACCTGAACACATCACTTGCCCATTTTTTGTTAAGTATTTATAGTAGTCTTCTATAATTTAAGGAAATTAACTTTGTAGTGTGAAAAGAAAATCATGTAATCAAATTCTACTGTCTCTTTTAACTCAGTACTTCTGGACTTCCAAGTGGTGATGTTAGAGGAGATTTGTCTAGTTTTTGTTTTTCAGAGAATAAACTAAACTGCAGCTCTGGGCACAGAAAAAAATTGGTGCGAGTCAGGAATGAGTCCAGTCTTACCTCTATAGGCAGTCAGCCCACTTCCTTTCTGTCAACAGAACTCTTTTCTCTAGGAAATTCTGTCAGGAAAATTCTGCTTGCTCAGTCCCTACCGATCAACTGGTTGGAGAACACTTCTTCCTAAGGTACGGACTCAGATCCTGGAATCCACAGTACAGAGAAATGACTAAGAACACAGGCTCTGTAGCCAGGCTATTTGAAAAACCCAGGGAGACGGCGCCTTAACCCAGTGACCATGGCTGCAATCTCCAGTGATGCCAGGTTGCTATGTTGGACCTCCTGATAGGAAGAGAGGAGAATGGCCCTTAACCTCTGCTGTGTCCTTCCTCAAATCCCATCATGTCAGCTTCACAGGAAATACTCCATACAAATCCCAAGTAAGAGACATTCTGCAAAATAGCCACTATCTTTCCAAAGTGCCAAGGTCATGAGAAATAGGACAGAATGAGAGACTTTCATAGATTGAAGGGGACTAAGGGGACAGAACAACTAAATGTAATATATCCTAAATTGTCTTCAGGGACAGAGGAGAGGTCATTAGCAGAAAATCTAATATAATTGGAATAAAATCTAAAGTTTACTTTTCAAAAAAGAGAACAAAAGCACTTGTATATCTTTCTAGCCATTTTTATTATTTCATACTGCTTTTTAAACTGGCTTTTTCAGTAAGTTATATAAACATATTTCTAAGTCAGTATATAATCATCTCCATAATCTTAATATTAGATATTCATTTTGCATATTGTATGTACATCAGAATTTATTTCATCAATCTCTATTATAGGACAGGCAGGTTAGTTTCATTTGTCAATATAAATACTACTATAATAAAAATTCTCACTGAAAAATCTTGTTATACATCTTGATTTCTATAGGGTAAATTCCTAGATTCCTTCGGAAGACTTTTTAAATCTAAGCTTAGGCGCATTTCTAAAGCTTTTCTAGGTAGCGCCAAATTGTCATTTATAATGTTTTGAGGGTGCTCATTTCCCTCAATAACAGTGGGTAGTATTTTTGTTTTTATTTTTATCAAAGCAGTATACAAAAATGCTTTTAATTTTTATGTATGTGGTTACTAATTAGATAAATATTTTGGGATGATACCAGCAACTTCCCCAAAACTCACTTTCTCTTACTAAACTATTGCTCTCTCCCCTAAACTTTCTATTTCTTGCTTTCAAAGTTACTGTAACTTTCATGTCAGTGTCTGTGAAAGGTTCCCTCAAAGAAATGCCTGCTGTGTGTCTAAAAATAACAGGAGGCGCTTATCCTAAGTTTCCTTAAATAGTGATGTCAGATAATTCCATAGAAAACTCTGACAAGACACTTCCAACTTAGGAAAAAATACACATCTCCAATCCAACCTCATTTATCATTGAACACTTGGAAGCACAGGGCACTTATTTTTAAAGATAAATCAAGACCCTTTTGTGAGGGAAAAAACTGTTTTACAGGTATAATTGTGAGTGTTTAGAGGAAAAGATACATTCAGGCCGAGAGGTCACCCCTGGCAGCCATGTTTGGTCTCTCACATGGCTCCTCACGGGGAGGTAGGTGTGAGTTGCATACTAACTGAACTACAACAGTACTCAAATGCACAAAATTTTAGCTAAAAGCTTTGTTTTTTGAGCCTAGTAGACTGAGTCTGAGGTTCATACCACATATTTTGCTAAATACAAGGATGTTGTAGAACAAATCAACTTGGGGTCACTCCCATTCCCATAGCCTGTTAAAATTCTGGTCTGGGATGCTCAGACATATAGATGACATGGCCCAAATAATGCGCACACACTTTGAGGTTTGGATCTAGTGCTTTTTTAATACCCACCAACTGTGTAGCACACCTCCTTTGTCTTATTGTTCTGCTAAGGTTGTTCCTATTAGGAATAATCTTTATACTCAACCAGACTGTAAAAAGCCACCTCGCACTGAGGGAATGCCATTCAAGCCCTTACTTTTTATTCCCCAGATTCAAATGGGAGTGAAACACTTTCTTAAAAATGCAGTGAAAACACATTATTTTATACATGTAATAATAAAAGCTATTCAGTTGTGGTTTATAGTTATTTTGTAAAGAGGTATGGTCATATTATTGTTCATAAAGCTGCAGCATTTTTTAAAAACTTGTTTCCAAGTGTTAGCAATTATGAATAAAATTGCTGTAAACTTCCATAGGCAGGTTTTTGTGTGGATGTAAGTTTTCAACTTGTTTGGGTAAATAACAGGAGTACAGCTGCTGAATTATTTGGTAAGCGTATGTTCAGCTATATTTGTTTTCTTTATTTTATTTTTTAATGAAATTTATTGGGGTGACATTGGTTCATAGGGTCATGTAGGTTTCAGGCATACATTTCTATGATATAAGATCTGTATATTGATTGCCCTGTGCGCTCACCACCCAAAGTCGAATCATCTTCCATCACCATATATTTGGCCCCCTTTACCCTTTATTACTACCCTACCCCTTCCCTCTGGTATCTACCATGCTGTTGTCTGTTTGTGTCTCTGAGTTTCAGTTACGTATCCCACTTATGAGTGAAATCACATGGTTCTTAGCCTTTTCTAACTGACTTATTTCTCCCCCAACAATGACTCAGAGTTCCTGCCATTCCACACCCCTGTCAGCACATGGCATTGTTCGTATTTCAGACCTTGGCCGTTCTAATAAGGTATGTAGTGGTATCTCATTGTTGTTTTAATGTGTAATTCCTTAATAACATATAACACTGGACATCCTGTCATATGCCATCAGTACTGATGAGGAGTCTTCAGGTCCTTTCTGTATCTCCATTTTCAAAGAAAAACTCTAGTTTTTTCAAACTCGGTGACTTCATGGAAGTTAGAACATTCGGATGTCAGGAAAGCAGTCTTCGTTGCCATTGGTTCAATTCCTGTCTGCTTGGGACTCTCACTTTCTGCACATCCTGGAACTCAACAATGATCTAGATTATTGTTGTAGTTATCATTTTAGTAAGTGCATATGCCTTGTCGGAGTGGGATGAAAGCACCATTTTGTCTCCAGAACCTTACCATTCCAAAACCTTGAGCTAAAGAAAACAGTTCAGCAAATAAATAGTCACCCCTTTGTTATATGGACTATTTTCAATTAAACCAACCTCTACACTTTGGTTAAACTTCATCCAAATAACCTACAAACTGACCATTGCTGAATGAAAAATACCAAAAGGGAGAAAAGGAAAGGAAACTCACACCCGGGTTCACTGTTTCTCTTACATTTTATAAAATGCTCAGTGAACACTTCCTAAGACCTTTGCAGATGAATAATGCAGCAGCAGGGCCGCACCAGCCCTCCTACTCTAGCTGGCATCAACTCTTGGAATACTTTTACCCTTCTTCGTTGGAAAGCTACGTTCCCTGTGTCAGGTGATACAGGACATCTAGTAATTTCCTTCTATTAATTATCAGTGCCATTTTTTACTGTATTTTTACTGTTTACACTATTACAGATACCCCCATTCCCCTCCTTTGCCCACCTTGGCCCCCAACCTCACCCCCCTTCCCTCTGGCCATCACCACACTGTTGTCTGTGTCTATGCCTTTTAAATATAATATAAATAGAATGTTTGCTTTTCATTTGACTCGCTCATAGAACTGAGATTCCTGAAGAAGTGCTGTCTTTCCACAACTCAGTCACAGGGCATTTTTAGCAGTTTGAAAGCAGGGACAGTTAGTTTCCAGTGAAGTGAATGAAGTAAATGGCGGACAATTGGTTTCTCACTCTGGATGCCCTTGCTCTGTGTACATGAGGCAGTGAATCACATTGCTTAAAAAAAGCTAACAGTGCACTTATGTATAGGAATAGCATCTAAGATTCTGCTTATATACTGACAGTCTTGTGTTGCTGGTAATAAAGCCTACTATTATCCTGCCAGCTTTTCTGATGCCAGAAAGCCCTTTTGGTGGTAAAAGAGCTTTTTAAAATACTAACTGCTCTTAGTAGTATTTAGTGCAACTTGTGAGAAGCTGTTAGTTTTCTGATCCATTTACAACTGCCAAGAATATAATGGTATCCACTGAAACTGAGTCCAGAGTGGTCAACATCCTGGTGATATTTATGAATGCAACAATTATTTAACAACACTTTAATGATGTTGCGTGGCACTCTGACAGCATGCTCTTAAAGACGATGCATTGCTCCATGTCCAGCTAAGCATAAGCAGGAATTTGTTTCTTCCTTCAGAAGCCCCCAAAAAGCTTATGTTCAAGGTTATTATTAAATAACCATTAGACATATGGAAATGGAAGTACATTTTCCATTCGCTCTGTTACCATTTTTCCTTGCCCAATGTCTCCCCGGACTATGCAGAATAAATTTCCTTTTGAAATGCAGTTACTACCCTAAGTATATTGTGTACATGACGCCTTTTACCCGAAAAAGAGAACCATGTTACGTGCTTGTACAGCCCTGAGGAAACTGAAATAATGTCCACAGCACCAACACTTCCTTGAATTTGTCTCTGAATTTATTAGACACATGTCTTGATTTATGATCATGATCAATGAGGAAGGTTAAAATATTTAAGTACCCAGAGACGTATTTCCATACATCTCTTATAACTAAACTCAATTACAAAGTGTGCTTTGTAATTAAAAGGAAGAATTCAAATAAGATTTTCTTTCTACCAAATGAGATGGAATGAATCTACACATCCTGGGCAATCATGATTAAAAGAAACACCTTAATACACTATGGGTGGGGAAATGCATTTAGCAGCTTTATACATACTTAAATATGTCTAAATCCAGTCTCACAAGTATCCCTATCTAGTATTCACCAGCAGAACAATACAGTAATTCACAGTTTAGGAGGACAATTTTATGTAATCAGTTATTAGTGTCTGCATATTACATTCGTCTGTTACCTTAGTGACATATTCCATTGCGTTCCTCTAAGTCATATCAAGAGGCTATCATAGCCAAAATACTTTTTCTGTTTATTTATTTATTCAATTACCATTTATTTCATCAATTATTCCTTTGCCATTTTTACATTTACCCTTATAAACTCCTTGAGAGTTGTCTTTCTCTTGTTCTGCCATCAAATTTCTTCAGACATTACTCCAGAAAAACTATTAAAAATGATCCTATTTTATAAACCTGAATAAAAAGTATCCCAATTGCATGAATAAATTCCATCAATTTTTTGCAGGAAATAGTCTCCTTGATTGCAGAATATCTGGACACTTTAGAAACATAAGCTGGCTGGCAGAAACAGACAAGGCAAATAGGCTTAATTTATCTCAGGAAGTTAGAAAAGCTCTCTTCACTGAAGGAAGTTAAAGCTGTAATGATTCTTCGTAATGAACCCTGATAATGGGGAGCAGGCAACGAGCCTCTTTGTGCAGCAGCTAATGATTCGAGCAGAAATGAAAAAGAAGACTGCACTGGCCACTTGTTCCTGTGATTCCAACACAAAAAATAATGCAGTGAAGAAGCATGTTGTTTCCCTAAATTTCAGAGGAAACACTGAAAATGTTTTTCAAAGTAGATAAATTCATCTCTGCTCCAAACCCAGTAACTAGTCCTATATTTGTTTTTGTTTTCTGGTCCACATTCCTTATGTAGAAGCTGGGTAGCCCAGACTGTGTTTTAAGGGTTTTTAAATTTATTTTTAGAGAAATGGAAGGGATGGAAGGAGAAAGAGAGAGAGGAACATTAATGTGTGAGAGAAACATAGATAGGTTGACTCTCACTTGTGCCCCAACTGGGAACAGAACCTATAACCCGTACATGTGCCCTGACCCGGAATTAAACCAGCAACCTTTCACTCTGAGGAACAATGCCCAACCAACTGAGCCAGGGCTAGCCTAGGTTTTTAAAAAATATATATCCAATATATTTTTATACTAATCACACAGTATCTGCACAAAAGAGATTGAGTTGATATCTAAACATGGAAAACTAAGGAAACCCTGTGAACCTGGCTATTGATACTCTTACCCTCTGTCATCAAGCTAGAACACTGAATAATCTGAATAATAACTGTTGTCATCAGTCTGTGCAATATACACAAATTGATTACGACAAAAAATAATAGGATGTCCCTTAGAGTGTTCTTATTTGTAATTATCCATAACAATAGTTACAACAAACTCTGGTACTAATAGTATATATATAATACTTGGACACTTTGTACTGTTTCTAATGAGCAACAAAAAGAGTCTTCTATGAAGATAACAAGAATGGTAAACACATCTTTTTCCTTCTAAACTGTGTGCTCTTAAAAATGTCAAGTCTAATGGAGCCATGTAAGTCTTCATTTGTTGAAAATAGGAATGTGAACTCTGGCCTACAAGAACTATAAGACATCAGGAATATATATAACTAGTGGAATAAATAAATACAGCGGGCACCCATGACAACAGCTTTACATAATTATTCCTTCAACTGAAAGATAGGGGTTTTTTAAAGAAGGATATGAAGACAATTTTTAGATAGGAAACAACAATTGTAAAGTCAGCTGCTATCTTAAAGGATTCTTCTAATTTCCATGTGGAAAGCCATTATTTAATAATGATCCTGATGGAGTCCAACTAAAATCCTGAATACTCTTTCGGTCTGAGATTTCATGAGTCGGGATTCCTTATGCCCCTCTGCCTGCCTCACTTATTAACAGGCCACTGGAGAAAGGAAAGAGTCACTTCTTGTATATGTGATACATGCCTGTGACCATGTAGCAGTTCATCACATATAGGCTCATTAACTTTCCAAGTCATCTGTGAATGAAAAAAGCCTTAACTTTCCCAGTACTAAAGCTGTGATTAGCTCAACCATTCTGCTACAAATGAACTGAAAAGATTCTATTAATGGGTTTCATAAATGAAAAGCTCAGGGCTTTATATTTTTCCTCACACTCTTCACTTTGTAGTCTAAAATTGTAATTATATCCAGAAAATCAAGTTTTATACAGTGACAATATATAAAATAAAATGTATGAACCTAGTTTTGTGTTTAATTAATCAAAGCAATATCAAATGACTAATATGTGAAGTATAAGCCTAATTACATTAAAAATTAGGAGGAAGAAAATTCTAGATAAACACACCAAAAGGTGAAGTAATCTAGAAGATCCATAGACTCCTATCTTGTAACAGGAAAGCCAGTGAGGTAGTTCAATCTGTTCCTTTAACTGGTATTTGAATCTAGATGACGTCCACCCTACCCTGCTCCCCATCTCTGTGTTACAAAAGGAAAAAGAGTGCTAGTAAAGTTCTATTATTGCACCATTTCTTGCCTCCAGTTTTTCAGCTGCCATGACTTTTATTCCTTTTATTTAATAATCTTACAGAAAAATCCCACAGAAAAATTCAAGAAATAAAACTTTATAAAAAATCATCAAAACTCTGACAATAGACCTAGAGGAGTCTGTGTCATGAGCAGTTCTTTGTTATAGCATCTTGTGTAATTTAAAAGATCTCAATCAATTGATTGATAATTTCTCTGTATTCTATACTCTCATTTTCACTTCTTAAGTCAGGAAGGATATTTCAATTCTCTCCCAGTATTTAACTGCCACCTATTTGAAATGAGCAGGATTTTTTTCTTTGTAGAACTCAAAGAGCAGACCCTTGAACATTTTTCATTTACGTTGGTAATTGATCTTACTTGGTATTGTCTGGATTTCACTGATGATGTGTCCTCATGCACAGAGCACCTCCAGCTACTCCAAACCTAAGGCTCGAGAGCCTTTCCAGCACAGGAGGCAAAGGTCTTCCAGGAGGCACTGACTGCCCACATCCAGAACACTTATCAGTGGCCGGGGTTTTATTGGCCCCTGTTTTGGCAGCAAGAAGGCTTTTTAACAAGTATAGGAATATTCAGGATGTTAAGTATCATCTGTATTTTAAGTCAAATATATTATTAACAGAATCCACTTGTGAAGGAAAGACTTAATTTAGCCTTATTCATCTAGCAATATGATGAATTAAAAGTTAAATATGCATGAAAACAGATCACCAGGAATAAGAGTCAGAAGAAACTATCAGCAAAAGATTTAGATCTCCAGAGAGCTCAGTTGTTTGAATTATCAGAGAATATAATACAAAAAGAGATGAAATATTTTAAATGAAATGTGGAATGATAAAAAGAATAGGCCATAAGTTATTAAAAATATCAAAACTATATGAAAAATGAAATTTTAGAACCTGTAAAGTTACTTAGTCTACCAAGTAAAATGTTAATCTCTTCAGGAAACACCCTCACAGAAACACCCAGAAATGTTTTACCAACTATTTGGGCATCTCTCAGCCTCGTCACATTGGCACATAAATTAGCCATCACAAAGTGGAGGCCTGTAATGGCAAGGCAAGCTGCAGAGCGAGCCTCAGTGGGAGCTGCCCACATATCTGTCTCCTGACTCAAAAGGGGGTCGTGCTGGGAACCGGACAGCCTTTTCGGAGGACGGAAGAAGACAGATCAATGTTGGACTCTGTCTGGGTGTGCCGGTCCTCTGAACCCTGGCTTGGTATAAACTGCCCGTGTCTTTCCCGGCCGACACTCACAGCAGCTGGGCCACCGGGCTCACAGCGAGGACAGACACTCGGGCCCTTTCGGTTGCCTGCCAAATGCTGAGACACAAACACAGACGTTCCCTCCCAGACTCCAAGCACAGCTGGACACCCTATTTCCCATAATAAAGCCTCAAATCAAGCTGAGGACTCCACACAAAATATACTCTTAGTGAAATATATCCCATGTCCCCAGTTTATTACACACCTAGGGACCGCAATTCCTCCCAGGCCAAAAAATCTCATGGGAATATTTTCATACAAAATTCCCTATATTTTCTGGCTTCAACTAGGTTTTACCATTTAAGGTATTGAAAATAAAAGGCTTTCATGCTACAATTTGGTTTCTCAGAAACTTGAGGAACAAGTAAGTTTCTTAGTTATGATAGTTCAAGATCAAGATTCAAGTCATTTCCCACTTGAATTATATCTCTTTCAGCATTCAGTTTTACAGTTTTGTTGGCTGGGTGCTAGTGTGCACGTTAGCCATTACAGGGGTGGGCAAATAGAGGACAGTGCATTAAAGAACATCAGCCATGAACTTCTGTAGCTTTTCAATGGTCAGGTCACAACTTCCCAAAGAGAGTCTTCTGAAAGATGTTGAATACTTTTGGCCTGGAACTTGCAAGGCTAGCCAAGGGCTTCAAGGAGTGCTTTGACCATTAATCCAGATGCATTTTATGATTACTCTGGCAGAAAACATCTCAAACACTGGTAAGAATGAAAGAAAGGTCTCTCAAAATACAAATTAAGAAATTGAGAGATGCAATGACTGAGGCAAGGGCAATACCATAATGGAGAATATGGCAATTGACAGCCAGGGTTATAGAGCTAGACTGGGCGACCCTGACACTGGACTGGCTATGTGAATTTAAACATGTTAATTAGCCTTTGTAGACCTCACGTTCCTTATTGTCCATGGTGTTGACAATAGTACTTACCTATAATGGGGGTTGTTATAAAGGAAACAAGTCAATATGTTAGTGCCCAGAACATAGTAATTGCTATATAAGGTTTTTAAAGTAAAAATTTTAAATAATGTGCAAATCTGGTACTGTAAGAAACCTTAGAGATGAAAAAGTAAGGTGCAGAGAGGCTTTGCAAACGCCAGACTGGGATCCATCAGTGATAGACACTGAACAGCTCGGACAGCCTGTCTCCATCTCACTACTAGCTTCTTGGATGACTCCGGCATATTCACTAAAAAAGGTTACTGCCAAAGTGGTATGGCAAAAACACTGAGTTTCTCTGTATTAGAGGTGTGAGGAAAAAATGAACGGTAAAAGGCACTTTCAGCTGTTTTGCAAGTGGAAAAGCACCAAACACAAAGTTTCAGAGCATATTGTCATTTCCCAGAAGTATATTTCAGTTTTTAATCACAGGTTCTGAAGCTGCTGTCTGTGGAGAAATGCAGACTGCAGCCAGAGGGCTTGTTGAAATGGAGGTTTTAAAAACAGAAAAAATGAAGTACCCTGAACATCACAATTGGCTTTAGAAATATGTATAGAATAGCTTACTAAATAGTGCTCTAAAGAGAAGTAAAATCTGCACCACAATGTTCATAGCAGCACAATTTACAATAGCCAAGAGTTGGAAGCAACCTAGGTGCCCATCAGTAAATGAATGGATCCAAAAATTGTGGTACATATACACAATGGAATTCTACGCTGCAGAGAGAAAGAAGGAGCTACTACCCCTTTGCAACAACATGGATGGAACTGGAAAGCATTATGCTGAGTGAAATAGGCCAGGTGCTGAAAGACAAATACCATATGATCTCACCTTTAACAGGAAGCTAAACAACAAAACAAACAAGTAAGCAGAAAAAAAAACCCAAAAAACAAAGACACTGAAATAGAGAACAAGGGGATAGTGACCAGAGGGGAGAAGGAAGGGAAGTTAAGGGGAAAAAGGGGGAGGGATTTGGAGGAACAAATAGGAAGGACACAGGGACGAGAACTAAGGGGGGGGGGGGGAGGAAAGGGGAGGGAGGGGGGGAGCAAGGGTCAGGGGAGGCTGGGATGGGAAAAATAGACAAAAAAACTGTACTTGAAAAATAACTAAATAAAATTAAAAAATTAAAAAAAAAATAAAATAAAGAGAAGTAAAATCTCAAGCAATTGATTGCTACTCACATGCTACACCTTGAGAAATTTGTATACGGTAATCTCACTAAATGCCATGTTCCTCATAGATGGGAGAGAGAAGTCTTGTTATATCCCTAGTGATGATTATGTTGATAGTAACCCTTCCAGGGGTGTAGACCTTGCTATTAGAATGGAAGGGCAGATAAAGTGCTTCTCAGATAAGATCAAATTCAAGGAGTTCATCATCACCAAGCCCTTATTATATGAAATCTTAAAGGGACTTACCTAAGAAAAAGAAGATAAAAAAGATGAACAGTGAAAGGACAGCAAACTCACAGTTATTAACAACCACACCTAAAACAAAAAAAAGCAAACTAAGAGGACAGCTAGATCAGGAGCAGAACCATAGAAATGAAGATCACATGGAGAATTAGCAACAGGGGAGTGGGAGAAGGAGAAGGGGGGAGAAGGTACAGAAAATAAGTAGCATAGACAGTAGGTAGGAAATAGATAGGGGGGAGGGCAAGAATAGTAGGGGAAATATAGAATCTAAAGAACTTGAGACATGTGGTCATAAACTAAAGGGGGGGAATGGTGGGAGAGGGGGTGTGCAGGGTGGAGGGAAATGAAGGGGGAAAATAGAACAACTGTAATGGCATAATCAATGAAATATATTTTTTAAATAAATAAATAATAAATATTGGACAAATGGCAGGCCACTAATAATGGACCACTATAAATGGTGACATTAGATTTATCTCTTTTAGCAGATGAATTGCCCCACATAGATATAAATTAGAGTGAAAATATCAGTTCTAGAACTTACTGCCAGTGTGTGGAATTTGATGAGGCCCAGTTTAACAAAGGACCAGAGTGAAGGTTTAACTGCTGTCCCATGGCACCACATCAAGGGCCAGCTCAGATCCCTCTATGAAATTCTGTGAGCTCCTCACAGCCTTGGAGAGTTTATCTGGGTGGACAAGGAAGCCATGGCTCACGATGAAGGTTACAGAATGGGTCAAAGCCTGACACTGTTTGCCCAATTAGAGACTGACTTAGCTCTTTTGCCAACAGACCCTAAAGACAAAAGAAAACAAATGCTTACTATAGCAGGTATCCTGCAACTCCAAGTGTAGAATAACACTTGCCTTATTAACTGAGGAAATATTCTTTTCTCAACATGGACTTCAACAGTATTTTGTAAAGTAATTTATTCTGTGTCACAGGCTTTCCAATAGGTCAATCCATTAAATATCGTACAAGGCTCAGGTTCCCACTGATAGAAATATTAAAGAGCGAATTGCTGCCTACCCTGTTGCAGACCATGCAACTACCTGAGGCTTCAGGATATTGCAGGGATGGAGAAAGAACAAAGATACAAGGATGCATCCTTTCTGTTTAGGATGAGAGATGCCAGAGGAATTCTTGGGTAGCACAGGTATTAAATTGAGATCAAAAGAGCAAGGCTAATGTGGGACAGAGGGTCATTGTTCCTTGTGAAGGTGTAATTGTTAAGCACCTTTTTGTGACTAATTCAAGAAAAATCTTCAGTTTAGCTGGAACTCTAACCTTTTCTCTCCCTCACGTTAATTTAAGCTTAAAAAGCACCAGGGTAGAGGGCAGCCCTGGGACAGCAAGGAGGACTCATTTGGGGATCGGAACAACTAGCAATACTCTGAATGGATTGAAAAGAACCCCAAGGATGAGAGACCACAGTGGACAGTCAATATCAGACCTGATTGGTAATGACATCATGGTCACAAAGATTAATTCACAGCAGAGATAAAATAAAGGGAACGTATTCCCTACTCAGAGGCCAGCCTTCTATAAGGCTACTAGTATTATACTAGTAATATTATACTCAAATACTAGTAATTGAGTTGATCAAAGCTACTAGTATTATCAGAACACCAGGCATAAAAAGTGGGGCTAAATACAAGGCTAGTCCTTTCCCAAACAGAAGTGCTCAGAAGGTAAACCAAGGCAGAGTTCTAGTTTCAGTGAACAAGAGGGAGGTCAGGAAGTGGCATGACTTGGAGATTACAGGGGAAACCAGAGCCTATTGCTGGTACATCGATAGATATCTCCTAGTAGCAGAACTGCGATAGCGGTTATTGTCTGCAGTTTCACCTTCTGGGGTAGTTTCAGCGACCTGCGGTCCACCATGGCCCAAAAATATAACTGGAAAACTCCAGAAATAAACAATTCATAAGTTCTAGGCTGTGTGCTATTCTTAGTAGCATGATGAAATCTCACCCCGCCCCGCCCCGCCCGGAACGTGAATTATCTCCCTGGGCAGTGTAGCCACAATAGACATGTTGCCTGTCTCTTACTGATGTCGTGGCCATCTCGGTTGTCAGATCTATTGTCAGAGTATCACAGAGCTGGTGTTCAAATAGCTCTTCCTTAACTCAGGAATGGCCCCAAAGCACAGGAGTAGTGATGCTGTCAATTCAGGCATGCCAAAGGTAAGTCATAAAGTGCTTCCTCTAAGTGAAAAGGTAAAAGTTCTTGACTTAATAAAGAGAGAAAAAAAGCATATGCCCACCTTGCTAAGATCTATGATAAGAATGAATCTTCCTATCAGTGAAATTGTGAAGAAGGGAAAAGAAATTTATATTAGTTTTACTGCCACACCTCAAATTGCAAAAGCTATGGCCGTAGTGCATGAGAAATTCTTAGTTAAGATAGGAAAGGCAGCACATTTGTGGGTGGAAGACATGAACAGAAAACGTGTTCTGATCGACAGCAGCGAATGGTGCCAGAAAGCACTGAGCCTAGGCAAAGACTTCCACAAGGGAGTCTTAGAAATAAGTGACAGCATTCACATAACTTTATTACAGTATATTGTCATAACTGTTCCATTTTAGTAGTTATTGTTAGTCTCTAACTGTGCCTGATTTTTAAATTAAACTTCATCATCAGTATGTACAGGGAAAAAATAGTACATATAGGGTTCAGTACTACCTATGGTTTCAGGCATTCACTGAGTGTTTTAAAACATATCCCTCGGATGAGGGCAGGGCTGCTGGATGGCCGTCCCACCAGCCACAGGACTGGGGTTCAGATGCATATGCCGGGGCATTTGCGTGATGGAGTTGGAATGTTCATACTGACTTGTCTTCATTTCTCCCTGTGGTAGGTGGGGCATTGGGATGTTTCAGTGACACAAATACCCAGGTTTGTTGAAGGTAAACTGCTTTTGCCTGGAGCCCAGTTCTAAGAGGAGGATTTTTAAAACAAGGTTTTTAAAGTTCAAAAATAGAGCCACTTTAATTAAATCAGTAAATTCAAACCCACAGTATTTTCATAAACTGTAGTTTATGTAAAAAGATATTTATCTCAACTCTGATAAGCTGGTTTTCCACCAAATTTGCACAAGTCATGGCAGCTCCCTGTGTTCCTCAGCCCCCAGCAACTGAAACCACTGCTCAGCCCAGTTCATGAAGCCGCCCGGTCAGGGTGGGGAATACATTGCCCTGTCCAGCTGGCCTCTTAGAACATCCGTGCACACTCAGCAAGCGCCTGGGTGACGCCTCTCACAGAGCTCACGAAGTGGGTGCTCACCAGGCATCGCCATTCTCCCTCCAGGCCTCTGCATGCAGTCCGGCGTCTGGGGGGGCATCTGCCATGCCCCTTGGGGCATCAAGCTGCCCTCTCTGTTCTGCACTGCTCATCAGAGGATTATCGTCTTGCCCAGGGTGCTATCTCCTGGGATGCGTGAATTACAAAATCCACAGGACACCGCAGACAGGACGATTATCTTTCAGTCCTGACTATGTCAAACCCAGAATGCATTTGAAGCAGAACTAGAGACAGAAAGAGATGCAGATTAAGCCCAATGCAACCTCATGGAATTATAGGGGCTGCTCCATTTTTCTCTCTCTTACCTTAGACACACCAATGCACAAAATTTCTATCCTCATCAATTCTGTCCCCTAATCAAATTATGTATACAAACATATTTGCAGGTGCATGTATGTACACTGACTGGCTAATGTAGTCCTTTGACTCTACAAGATAAAGTTTCACCTATTCAAGCAAGGACCATTCTGTTCCTTTTCTTTGTTGTACCAAAGTCCAAAATATTGGCATCCATAATCTAAAAACGAAATAGTGGTTTTTCTCTCCCAAACTGTTTAATGGATATTTGGCTCCAAAAGAAACTAAAGTATGTTAGATATCAGATTATAATATAGGTCTCTACTTATAGTTTGCACAAAAGTGAAAAAAAGACATTTTAATGCATTTAGTCTTTTAAGAAGATTCTCATCTCACCAACTAAGAGGCACTTTCTGTTTTAAATTTCACTTGGGTTAGCACCTAAAATAGTAGGTGACTTGCCACATTTGACTGTCAGTCACAGTGCTTAAGAGAAAATTGCAGCATTCTCGTCACCACTGTGTTGTCCGCCAACCAAGAAAGAAATCCTCGTCCCGTTCCATGTAAGTGGCAACACAGAGCAGCAGCCTTCTGTGGTGTGTGTACAGTAAACATACTGACCTTTACCCATTTTTAGTGTTAAGATCTGTGTTCTTAGTGATGAAAAGTAACACATATTTGAAGGTCAAAGGGAAAGTAAATCAGTGATGGGGTTTGGGAATTCCGTGGTAAAATCTCAGGACTCCCTTCCAAGAGGAAGGTAGAGTTTTCTGGCAAGGATGAATTAGAAGCATCATTTTCTGAGAGTTGGATTTTGGAGGGGTTTTTAAAGATTAGGGGAACTGCAGGCTAAGAGATAATTAAATGATTTTAGAACTAAGAGGTGTTTTTTTTTCTTCAGGGTATATTCTGGTGTTTTCCTTGATTAAAAAAAAAATTCTCAAAGTCTGCAAGAGAATGATCCCTTTGCAGAGAAAACAGGTTCAGTGCATCAGACAGACTACAGAATACTTGGAGGCGTTGAAAGTTTCAAAGGGAACGGTGAAGGAGAAAAAGACAAGGGACAATCAAATCCAGAAGGGAAAGGCAGAAAATAGTGGGCTGGCCAAAAAGTTCACTTGTTGTTGTTTTTTTTTCTGTAAGATGACTCTAGTAGCACTTAGTTGTCTTTAACTTCATTCAAAATGCAGCTGTCGCATAAGTGTGCATTTAAAAAAATCTTATCAAAATTGGTGAACTTTTGTGTAGCCATTTCAGCATTGCAAATGGAAGAAAACATGCAACATTTTTGGCATGTTATGCTTATTATTTCAAGAAAGGTGAAAATGCAACTGAAATACAAAAAAGATTTGAGCAGTGTATGGACAAGGTGCTGTGACTGACAAAACCTGTCCAAAGTTGTTTACAAAGTTTTGTGCTACAGATTTCTCTCTGGACCATGTTCCACGGTCAGGCAGACCAGTTGGAAGTTTTGACAATGATCAAATCAAGACATTAACTGAGAATAATCAATGTTATACCATGCAAGAGATAATCAACATACTCAAAATATCCAAATCAATCAATTCACCAATTCATATTGGTGAATATGAAAAATGTGTCTTTTATTTTACAGAAAAAGTTATATAGATGGTTTTGGCCAACCCAATAAATTCTTCCAGCATTTCAAAGAAAAGAAGTCAATCCTACACGTGTAAGAGATAAGGTTTCAAATTTTAAGACTGAATGCTATCAAGCACTGATATTATGTGTCTTCAGAAGTGTTATGGAGACACTGGAACCCGTGAGAATGCTGGCCTGGCACACAGTGGATACAAAATTACAATTGTCCAAAGGATGAATGAGGATTAAAATTCATCACGTCAGTGTGGGCCCTTTGCCCTCTGAAAGCCACAAGATATCATTCTTGCAAAGCCAAGGTAATACCTCTGCTCTGTGTATTAAACCGGTTGATTTATTTGTGGATGTTTACATTATACAAGTAATTATGGGAGTCAATGGCAAAGCCATTAAATTTCTCAAAATTTATTGTCCTCTCCTCTTTTCCTGGCCATCTCCAAGGTTCAGAACCACACTTTTAAATCAGCCACAAAAATTAGCACATTTACCACTAGACATAGGAGTTGAGGAATCAATGTGATACACCTATGAAATATACCTGAGAAAAATAAGTAGCATGAGCCACGTTCCCTGACCATGTAATTTGGTGTTATTTTTAATGGGACTCTCAGCTAAAACAAACACAGTGTTTTTGAGTAGCCAGGTATAGCTTTTTCCTACTTCGCTGAGATAAGCCAGCTGACCTGGGGGTAGAAATGAGTGCTTCCGTTTGAAACCTCACTTCCCTCAGCTATGTAACACATGGGCTTCTTACACGTCCAAGTACATAAAACACTAGAAAGTTGATTTAAGGATTTTAGAGAGAGAAAGCATTTGTTCTACTTCCTTTTTCCTCATCACCCAGAAAAATTAATCCTGCAATGACCATTGTTTATCCATTACCATAAATAAGAGTTGCCACCAGTCTGCTCACAAATTCAGCAAAAATTTGTAAATTTACTGTTTACCCTTGTCACAAACACATGTCTCTAAATAAAGTAGACATTTAATAATCAAATGTGTTTTGTTCGCTTCCAATACAGTACTGCATTCTATTGATGCAGATGACAGTTCATCCAGAAAACGTTTGGTTCTTATATAGCTTTTCCAACTACAGAACAAAAAAGACTCCCCTCGGCTATTTTGCCTAAGCCGGTAAAGTGAGTTTCCCGTGTGACTTACTAGGCTGTACATAACCACAGGAGGCAGATTAAATATAAAACAGTGGCAGCAAAGCCCTCACAGCAGTCCTGACTCCCCTGACTGTCCCCCTCTTCACTACCAATTTTTACCTACTCTGTTCTGCCTGATGAAATACATTCTGCAGAAGTTATATATGCCCGTCTTCCCAGGACTGAGATTTCCCATTCTCTTTATTCCTTCTCTATGCTAATGAAAATCCTGCTGCCCTCCATAAAACTCTCCTCAGTCATTCTAACCAGCATTGCTACTTTTGTACCTATAAACGGAAATACCTTTTGATGCTTTAGTTTGGTTTTTTCTGTTAACTCTGTCTATCTGTCTATCTATCTATCTATCTATCTATCTATCTATCTATCTATCATCCATCTAGCTAGCTTTCTCCTGTAAATGTAATGCCCCTCCTGAGACTGCTTGTTTCTCTGATTCCAGCATTCCACACACGGTGGCTACTCATCCAATGATGTCTGTCATGTTCGAAGAGTAGAACTCCATGGAGCAGAGGCAGAAAATAACAGCTTTCTGTCCTCCTGCTTCCCAGCTCTGGGGGGCTAATTCTCCCTGACCCCTAAGATTAAATCCAGGGCAGACCTCATGACTTTTGTAGCCAGTCTCAGAATGTGAAAGTTCCTGAGAACCTGTTCAGTGAGAGAGCAGTACTTCATATGAGTGGAATGACCTCGTGGTAGCCAAACTCCGAATTTCACCAGAGTTAAAGCACATTCCTTCTGCAGCTTTCTTCTGCTTTGCAGAACATCCTGCAGCAGGGAAGGAGGTCCCTTTCTATACAACCAGTCCCACTCCCGCCACCCCACACCCACCTAGGCTGCATTCTGACTCCTCTGAACAGAAGGGGAAGAGAAAGGAGGTAAGGAAAAGGCTTATTTTACTGCTAGGACTTGGACGTAGTCAGCTACTAACTAGCTACAGGAATTGGGCAATTTACCTAACTTCTGTGAGCTCCAATCCCCCCATGCAGTCGGGATTAATACAAATAAAGCATTTTGTAGTTCCCAAAACAGAGACAGCTGCTCAACATGGGTCAGGTTTTATTTCTTTTCAAACCAAGTCTCTCTCATGAGGTACCTTTTATTATTCTGAACAATCTGCATTAGGAATGTGAGAGCAGTTTCTGCGATGCAGGTCAGACCCCACCACAAGCTACTGCACCTAACAGCTCACCTCCAAACTCTACCTGAAGCCCTCTTGGGTGGTGCCTCCTTTTAAAACACAGCCTGGCTCCTTCACCAGTGCAGTCCTCATCTGGCCCTCTGGAGCCATACGCTTCTGCTCTGTCTTCCACTGACACCAAATGTGTCACCTAATTTCATCCATAGTGCCACCAGGCAGCTAACCTGACACAGCTTCGCATTCAATTTGCAGCCCCTTAGGTTCTGCTAAACATCAGGGGACAATATGAAGCTCTGCATGTGCTCTGCTGAGCTTTAGACACTCCGACAATGTTTCTAAACACTTTTTGGCCTCAACATTTGTATGTTTGAGTACTGGGCTAAGAAATACAGAGCTAGTTCATGGTCTTCTCTTCTGCAAGCCCCGCAGGTGGTCTAGCTACTCATGCTGAGCTGACAGAATGCTCACCCGCTATTGTTCAGTCTCTGCCTCTGCCTTTTAGAACTCTCCCATCCTTGCTGTGGCAGCAGGCTCTGAGACTCCTTTCTATGTTTATTTCTTCTTTATTTCAGATTCACGTCTTCTGAACCTTATCATACTCATGAAAGCATACCTAGACAACAGGGAAATTTCAGATGCTTAGAACAAAGTTCAGCCTTGTTGGGGATATCCGGTGCTGTTTACCCCATGCCTACATTTATGCTATTCCCTATAATTCTTCATTTCTCTCCATATAGTAGACATTTATACTCTCTAATTCCACCTTAAATCTACGCCTTGTCCAGAATGAGTTTCTGCCAGGCGTCCCAGTGCCCAGAGGAAGTGGTGGCCCTTTTCCAACCCACACTTCCTCCCCTGGCCCAGGCTCTTTTCAAAAGTGTCACTATATTCCTAGCACCTAAACATAGTGCTTGGAATGTAGCAGTTCCCAGTCAACATCTTGCTTTCAAGTCAAGTGGGGTAATATTTTAACTGAAAGGGTGAGTTATGCTTTGCCATTCCCTGAATCTCTGCAATCGTCACTGTAGAGGTATAAAGGCAGCTCATATTCTTTCAATGCCAATTGCAAGAATTAACTATTAACAATTGACTTAAGTCTTTTACATGCAGCAACAGTCAAATCAAATATTAAAAAGTTAGCCATCCTCCTACTTTTATCCCAGTGTAGAAAAGAGCACAAGTATTAGGTGAACAAACTGAATAAATAATTGATGAGGCTTGAATTACAGTGATAATAACTCCACTTGATTTTCCCAAACTTCCCTCCAAATTTCTTTCTTTCTTTCTTTCTTTCTTTCATTTACTTATGTTAATCCTCGCCCAAGGACATTTGTTTTCATTTGTTTTAAAGAGAGAGAGAGACAGAGAGAAACACTGATGAGAGAGAGAAACACTGATGGGCTGCCTTCTTGCACGTGCCACCACTGGGAATCAAACCCACAACCTGGCTATGTACCCTGACCAGGAATAGAACCCACAACCTTTCTTTCTACAAGACGATGCCCCAACCAACTGAGCCACACAAGCCACGACTGTATTTGTATTTTAATAACTAAGAAAAGAAGGTTAGGAAATGTTCTTTTTGCTTGATTAATAAGGAAAAAAATCAGAAGGGAGATTACTATTACTTTTCACCTTTGGGGGGAAAACTACTTTAAAAATGACTAGTTGATGAGGTCAGTGGTTCTCACTGAAGAGCAATTTCTAAGTTCCAGGAGGTAGCAGGGAGGCATTATGGGCATCTACTCGCCAGAAATGCTGCTAAACATCCTACAATGCACAGGACAGTTCCTCCACAGAGAATTACCCAGCCCAGAATGTCAAAGTGGCCAGGTCAAGAAACCTCAGGTCAGACAGACTTGGAGGGATTGCATTTCCTTGCAAACATTCCAAATGGCTTAATGTGTACATGCCTGAAATGTCTGCCTGGATCAGTTTCTGTTAGTTCACAAATTTTCATCTCAGAAGAGCAGTCATATAAAGAAAAGAAAAATGATAAATAAGTCAAATCATCATTAAATTGTCATGAAAAATAAAACCTTAATTTTTTATAAGGCCCATTAACCTTAGTGAAGCAGGAAGTTGAGCAATTGTTAAAGAATTAAGTTCATCCTGCCACCTTGGTTTATTTACTTCATTCATATATGAATAAACTATTAAGCACATAACCTATTCATTGTACTAGGTACTATGGGGTATATGTTACTTATGTGGATAGGATACTAACCTTCCCTTCAAAAATATAGAGAGTAAGTGAAAAAAAAACTGTTTTGTTTTGTTTCTAAATCTCAGTATCCACAGTGCTATTGGGGCCTGATTCAGTAATCCCTGAACAAAAACTCATTAAACAATGAATTCACCAATTCCAAGCCCTCTCTCCCATTTTATTTTCACGCAGTCAGAAGTCTTTTTAACACACATTCTCTGTGCCAGGCACCCCTTACTATGCTGAAGATACTTTGATGAACAAAAACACAGAAAGTTCCTGCTCTCCTAGACCTTCATGCTACTGTGCTGGTTTTCAGACTCACTGACTGTGATCTACAACAAGAAACACTCATCCATTGTGACCCTAGAAAAAACATATTTAAGTAACCGAGCCAAAAGTTTTACAAAGTAGTGTTTACTATTTGTACTTAAAAGCAAACTAAATTATTTTCTATCCTATTTGTTTCATCTTTTGTTCATATAATACTACATTGAAGTCACAACCTGTAAATGGGTACCTTCAGTTTGAATATTATTTGTATATGTATATAGGGAGAATAGATATTTTAATAAAATTTCATACAACATTGGGAAGACAGTAACTAAGGATACAATGATAGATAATAACAGCAGAGGATCACTTCTTAGAGGTAATATCATCAAGGGCCTCTGAGAAAGGAACCAAGGCCTGAGTGATAGTAATAGCTCACATTTGTATCATGCATTTACTACACTGTTCTGACTGCTTTACATGTAATTACCCATGTCAAGCTCCTGACAACACTCTCAGAGAAGTGCTGTGAGTACCCTCATTAACATTTGTGGAAAGTGAGACATAGCAAAGGTATGAAATCTATGGCCTAGGTCGCAGATATGCTGGCAGGTAAAATTGGGATTTGGGGAAGTCTGTCTCCAGACTTCATGTTCCTAATTATGATCCGATACTGCCCCTGACAGTAGAGGAACCAGCTGCATAAAGCTGTTGGGAAGAATTTCCCTTGAAGTAACCGCCAAGGCCCAAAACAGAAAATAAACAATGGTCTCAGTATGCCAACAGACATAGCTTCTTTTAAAGATCTTGTACCTTTCCACTCCTAAATAACCTTCCAGTCTTGCTGTGACAAGCACATGTCAGGCAACCCATCGCTTTCTCTGCCTTTACCTTATGATTTCCTCTGCCTTGAAACCAACCTAAATTATTTTTTCATATTCCAGGTTTGGCTTAGGCAAAGTTCTTCTGTAAACAAACTTCTTATGTCTATTGGGTCTTAGCATAAATTATTGACTCTTATAATGGAATATGATCCTCTTCTTCCAAGGCCTTTCCAAGAACTCGCCTTCCCCAGGAAACAGGAACAGCATAGAGCTAGGAAGAAGATCCATTTGAAAGCAAAGCTTCTAGGTCCTCTGCCTGACCACAAAACCCCAAGGCAAAGAAGCTTACGTGTAGAGATGGCCCTCTTTGCCTTTAGCCTGAGCCACACATTCCAAGATGACAGGCCTGTGTCTGGTGCTAACATTTCCTAACAGTGCCTAAATCAGCTCCCTGTAATGTAGGTTGCGGAATCGAGAGGTGGCTTGCTTTGATTGATATGGCAGTAGCTACCGTAATCATTGAAAAATAGTGAACAAAATATAAGAGGTAGGAGCAACATAGGAAGGGAATGATGGATTTGGGATTGATTCTCTAATGACCATGCCAAAGGGGACTGGAGGATGAATGGTCAGGATACTCAGCATATTCAAGGTGGCTAGCTAGTGGCGAGTTTAATAGTTAAGGGTGTTCTATTATAAATTCCATGGCTAGGGAACTTCAAGAGAACACATTAGCCCTGGTTGGTGTGGCTCAGTGGATTGAATATCAGCCTGCAAACCAAAGGGTCATCGGTTCAGTTCCCAATCAGGGCACATACTTGGGTTGCAGGCCAGGTCCCCAGTAGGAGATCCATGAGAGGCAACCACAATTGATGTTTCTCTCCCTTTCTTTATCCCTCCCTTCCCCTCTCTCTAAAAATAAATCAATAAAAACTTTTTGAAAAAGAAAACACATCAAATTTTCAAGGTCTTTTCCTTAGGATATTTTATCAGTTAGGATTCAGTTTTAGAGAAAAGAAAATACTTCTAGCTACTCCAAGAATAAAAAGACTTAGATAATTAAATGATTTATGTTCCAAGGTTGACTCACAGCACACCCCAGAACTGGCCCACCAGGAAAGTAGCTATCTCTGCTGTCGCTAGGGAATTGCAGAGTTTTGAAGTCATTCTGCCAACTGCTAAATGCAGCACCACACCACCTCGGTCACAATCTAGATGTGCAGATGCTGCTGGCAGAGCTGCAAACTTCAATGTCATGTCACTCACCAGGAGCCGCGTCAGCAGAATGGATCCCGGCAGACCACTGCCTCTCCCTCCACTCAGTTCAGTTCTCAATTCTCAATTCTCTGTGTGCATCTGGTTGGTGGAACCTAAATCCAGAACCTGAACCCCCACAACACCTAAGAAATGTTTTAAGCCCTCCAATGTGTGTGCTATGGAAAGAAATACTAGAAAGAGTTTGGATAGAAGTAGAATTACCCAGGCTTCATGCCTGCCACAGGTATGTTCATTTGTTATAAAGGAAGGATAGTGTTTCCTAATTGGCCATCTTGCCATATTTTTTATAACTTGGTCAGTAGATGTAATAACCATCTGACTTATTTACCATCTGTTTCATCTAAGAAACATCTGCCCAAATGAGACACAGATATCTTCCATGTAATACATGTGTTCCTCAAAACATGTGTGCCCAAGTACATTTTTGTAAATTGAATACTACATTCTCACTGATTTATAGCCTTTTTAAGATGGCACTTTTTGATAGTCAAGTTTTAATGGCCCTTAATTGTTTAAATTTAAATTTCTCTGGTCACTATCTTCAAACCCTTGGTGATTTGTTAATGAATAATTTCAAATACTAGGTTGAGAATGGGAGGAAAATACACAGAAAATTATAAAATAGCATACTACATACATTCTTTTCAATGTTTTACACTTATAAAAATGTAAGACATCCAGATCAGTGCATAGAAACCCATATTCGCTTTTAAGGAATGCCCAATACACCATGTCGTAAATAATACAACTGTCATATACAGATTTAGATATTCTTTGTGAACTAATCTGAAAATATTTTCCTTTCAATTGGTGAGTTTAGGCCTGTTACATTTAAAGATATAACTAAAATGTGTAGCTTCTACCCCATATTATTTGTATTATATTTAATATGTTTCTGCTAATGCTTCTAGGTCTTCCATTTGTGTATTTAGAAAATGTTCTATTGTGTTCTAGTAGTGACCTTTATACCAGTATATTTTATCATGTCCCCTTTCCCTTACTTAACCTACTATAACCTACTTTATTTTTATTATTTTTAGTTATTTTTATTCTGTATTAAATTAAATATGGTGACACTGGTAAAATAAAAAAAGATTATATAGGTTCCAAGAATACATTTCTATGATCCATCATCTGTATATTGCACTGTGTGCCCCCCACCCAGAGTCAAATCTTCTCCCATCACCATATATTTGACCCCCTTTATACTCTATTAATACCCCACCCCCCTTCCCACTAGTAACCACTGTTACTAGACAACCCACTGTTGTCTGTATCTATGAGTTTTGTTTGTTTTTTTTGTTTGTTCATTTGTTGCTTTCAGTTTTATATCCCACATAGGAGTGAAATTATATAATTCTTGACTTCTTCTGTCTGACATTTCACTTAGTATGATATCATCAAGGTCCATCATGTCGTCACAAAGGGCAGTATTTCATCTTTGCTCATGGCTAAGCAGTGTTCCACTGTGTGTATATGCACCACATCTCCTTTATCCAATCATCTGTTGAAGGACCCTTGGCTTGTTTCCATATCTTGGCTACTATGAATAATGCTATAATGCACATTAAGGTGCATATCTTTGCAAATATATGTTTCCATGTTTTTCTGGTAGAAGCAAGGTTACTGGGTCATAGGGTTACTCTAGCCTTAAATTTCTGAGGAAATTCCATACAGTTTTCCATAGTGGCTGTACCGGTTTATACTCCCACCAGAAGTGAATGAGGATTCCTTTTGTCTTCACAGCCTCTCCAACACTTGATATAACTTATCTTCTTGGTAATAGCCTTTCTAACAGGTGTGCGGTGGTATCTCACTGTAGTTCACCACCAACAAAACAAAAAGGCAACCAACAAAATGGGAGAAAATATTTGCAAACAACAGCTCCAACAAGGGGTTAATATCCAAAATACATAAAGCGCTCATACAACTCAACACCAAACAAACCAATAAAAAAATGGGCAGAGGACTTGAACAAACACTTCTCCCTAGAAGACATACAAATCACCTATAGATAGATGAAAAGAATCTCAACTTCACTAACTATTATGGAAATGCAAATCAAAATGACTGTGACTTTAATCCCTCGTATTACCTATATGATAATTAATTAGCTTATTCTACCTTGCCCTTTCTCATTTATCTTTACTTTTTTATGTTTTAGTTGTATCAATTCTGTGTTATGAGAACATTAAACATTTACATACTGCCACCCTACCCCTTGCCAGCATCTTTCTTTTGGTCTTAAATGTACAATAAATGTATTAAATGTTCAGTCATCACTTGGCTTAATGAAGCTTATCCTGATAGGTTCCACAGGAAGGTTTAGAAGTTCAATATTTCTTAAGTTCTTCATGCTTAGAATTATTTTTCTACAGCCTTGCCACTTGAAGAATAACTTCAAAGAATATCAAATCCTTAGATTATATATTTTTTCCTTGGGTTTTATAAATTACTTCGTCTTTCTGCCAATCTCTGGAATTCTCCTTAAGTATAACAGTTTTCCTAGGATGTGTCTCAGAGGTGACAATTTATGGTCCATTTTCCAGGTACACAGTAGGTAGGCCTTTCCAATATGTAAACATAAGTATATTTTTTAATTTCCATAAATTTTATTGAATTATAATTTTAAATATTAGTTTCACTATATTATTTTCTTTTCTACTTCCATGGGGACCATAATCACATGTATGTTGGATTCTCCTTGCTTATCTTCTATAGCTAATTCTTTCTCATCCATTTACCTTTTTTATTTGATTCTTCTACTGTTGGTTATTCCCACGGCTCTCCATGTTTTCAATATATCTATCTATCCTGTCTTGAGTAAGTAGTAATTTTGTCTTTATTTCTGAAATGATTTTCTAAATTTTTTGTACCTTTTTTCTGAGTTTACTTGATCAACATTTATCTCACTTCTTTTTTTCTATTTTCATTTCCATTCTAAGTTTGTTTTTCAATTTCTGATTCAGTGTTATTTCATATGTAAAACTACTTATTTAATGACATTTAATGAATGTTGAAATGTATTTCAGTTGTCCTCTGCTTTGCGGCTGTGTAAAAAGAAATAAATATCTTTCCCTTATGAAAAACTTTGATTTTCACTTCTAATTTCCCTCTTAAAGTAGCTTTGTGTGGGTGTTTTTTGACATTTTACATTCAATTTTAAGTGTTTCGAATTTTTCCTAACCATAAATAACAGGTGTTTCTCCATGGAAAGAAGCTGAAGTGAAGGTTTGGCATGGATTAAAGGTTTCTTTAGTAAAGATCATCCTGTTCTGTTAGTACAGAAAAGTTGAGTTTCTTTAAAACATGTGCCTTTGGGGGATGGTTGTATTTCCTGTGACTCAGTAATATTCTTTTACTTAAGGCACTTATTTTTCATATCTGTTTGCTCCCATATTTTTTTCTAAATTACCTCCTGATACCCCAGAATTGGTGCCTTCTAAAGTTGGCCATCTCTGGTCACATAAATTTTCAAGCCTTTTTCTTTCGATTCCCCAGTGCCAAGATCTCCCATACACTAAGGCTCACCTTGATTTCGTACTTGTACCCTCAAAGAGGGGACCTTTGTACAGGGGGTAATTTATTTTTTACTCCTGCTAGTGGTATAACTACAAATAACTGTCACTTGTGATTATGACAAATAGCTTCCATTGATGTTTCATTGCCATTGTTTTTATTCCAATATTTTGAAAAACAAATGATTGTTTTTTGATGTTCAGTTTTGTAAGGTCTTTAAAATTTTTGGTTATTAACCCCTTACCAGATGTATTAGTGAATATGTTCTCCCATTCTGTGGGTTGTCTTTTTATTGATGTTTTTCTTTGCTGTACAAAAACTTTTTAGTGTGATGTAGTCCCATTTGTTTATTTTTTTTCTTTTGTTTCCTTTGCCTAGAGAGATATATCCAATAAAATATTGCTATGGGCTATGTCCGAGATTTTGTTGCCTATATTTTCATCTATGGCTTTTATGGTTTCAGGTCTAACATTTAAGTCTTTAATCTATTTTGAATTTATTCTTGTGTGTGGTATAAGAAGGTGTTCTAGTTTCATTTTTCTGCATGTATCTGTCCAATTTTCCCAACACCACTTATTGAATAAACTATCTTTAGCCTATTGTATGTGCTTGCTTCTTACGTTGAATATTAATTGACTATAAAGGTGTGGATTTATTTCTGGGCTCTCTGTTCTGTTCCATTGATCTCTGTGTCTGTTTTTATGCCAGCACCAGGCTGTTTTGATTACTATGGTCTCATAGTATAGTTTGATATTAGGTAGTGTGATTTCTCCAGCTTTATTCTTTCTCAGAATCACTGTTGCTAAGTGGGGCCTTTTGTGTTTTCATACAAATTTTTGAAATACTTATTCTAGTGCTGTGAAATAACGTCATGGGAATCTTGATAGGAATTGTGTTGAATCTATAAATTGCTTTGGGAAGACAAAGTAACCAATTAAAAATGGGCAAAGGACAATTCTCAAAAAGAAGACACACAGAGGGCCCATAAGCATATGAAAAGATGCTCACCATCACTAGCCATCAGAGAAATGCAAACTAGAACCACAATAAGATATCATCTCATACCTATCAAATGGCCATCATCAATAAGTCAACAAACAACAAATGCTGGAGAGGATGGGGAGAAAAAGGAATCCTCGTGCCTGTTTGTGGGAACACAGATTGGTGCAGCCACTGTGGAAAGCAGTATGGACACACCACAAGCTGTGGGGAGGAGAGTATAAGGGGGCTAAAAGGCAATTTAAAAAACACAATAAAGATTAAATCAAAAATAAATTTATAACATAATTAAAAAATTAAAACGGTTCTGCCTTTTGACCCAGCTGTTCCACTTCTGGGAGCATATCCAAAGAAATCCAAAACACTAACTCAAAAAAACATAATGCACCCTTGTGTTTATTGCAGCATTATTTACAATCAGCAAGATATGGGGGCAGCCTAAGTGTCCATCAGTAAATGAGTAGATAAAACAACTATTGGACATTTACACAATGTAATACTACTGGGTGGTAAAAAGAAGAAAATGTTACTCTTTGTGACAGCATGGATGGACATGGAGAACATTATGCTACGTGAAATAAGTCAGAGAAAAACAAATACCATATGATTTCACTCATCGTGGAATCTAATGAACAAACTGAACTAAGGAAACAAAGAAAGACTTGTTGGATGACAGATTATGTGGGGCAGGGGAGGGGATGGAGGGATTGAGCAAAGCGGAAAAAGGACTCATGAGCATGGATAACAGTGTGGTGATTGCTGGGGGGAGGTGGGTGTAAGGGAACTAAATGGTAATGGAAAAAATACAATAAAATATTATAACTTAAAAATGGAAAAAAAAGAGAAAGGAAATAGCTAAAAGCAATAAAAAGTAATATTTGGTTTTAAAGTTACACAATCATTGAGTCAAGATATTTTTAGTGAAATTAGTTCCATCACACCAAAGGTGCAAACCCAAGTTCTGGCACATTAGCAGCTGTGTGTGGTGATGTGTTAAATAATTGAGAAAAAAAGATTTCCATACCTAAATGGCCAAGCTATTCATAACTCCTTCTACTTGTCTTTATTTCATCATTGTGACTGCAACTGAGGTTTGCATTTCAACTGTGAATTATTATCTCATTTTTCTTATGGACTTCAAACAAGGAGTGGCATTGTAAAAATATATGTCTGAAATTTGATGAAATTGACTTGAGGATGTATGTTTCTTTCTTAATATTAGCAAGGTTGTTGTACTTTTTAAAAGAAGTTATAAAAAATAGAAATCATTTACTGAGTACTTGTTTACAAACCAGAAACATAATGCATTATTTTATCTGCAGAGAGGACTAATCCAGTTGGAAATGGGACAAATACATGCAATAAACCAGTTGTATTGTGAATCAGTGAATTGCATGGTAGAGTGTATATTTTCTATGGCCACAAAAGAAGGCAATTAAGGTTTACACTGCAGTGATGTTGGAAGCATTTACACAGATATAAAATGTAAATTGCACCTCAAAAGTTGTATAAAATGTGTTTGTTACGGGCACATGTGTCTAGGTATGTCTGGTTATACCATGTGTTTTATCAGAAAGGAAAAAAATTCTGTTCCCTTGATGAGAGAAATATTACAAAGACAATTTGTGTCATTTCCAAACAAATCTCGGAGCCATGAGGACTGGGATACGTTAGGATACTATTTTCTTCCACCACTTAACTTTCAGTGACTTAATCTAAGGCTCTGTGAACCCACCTGCACAACCTACCTCTCCACTAGCTGAGAGGGAACTGGTCAGAAAGGAAGATTATCTATAAATCCCCTAAAGAAAAGGTATTACCATGTCAATACAGTCTAATGCAGGGCTACTGTGTCAACCAAAAACTTTCAGAAAGCTCTAATTCCAAAGACATTACCTTCATTTCCTCTGCAAACCTTGTGCTTAAATTTTCTATATACAATGTTGTGTAGTCATGCCAAAGAACTCTGCCTAATTTGGTCCAATTCTGAAAGATAAACCCTCCATAACTTCAGCTAAGTGGAAAATTGAGGCTATTATGAGGATAATTTGGTTGTGACCGTGAGGTGGTGACTCCCCGCGAGCCTGAGCAACAATGGGAACAAAGTGGGTTGAAGCACTCATTCTCGCCAAAGGAGATATCAAGTATTAGAACATAATAAATTGCTTTTACTATGAATTAGGGCCTTATTATCTTTTAATTCCACACAGAGGGTATTTTTATTCTGCACTTAATCTTGTTATAAGTGCCCACACCAGAACTCCCAATCAAATCTTTATTCTCACATGCACAGAAGGAAGAGAAAAAGAAAACATAATCTGTCTTAGTTACTAATCCACCTAAGGTTGGCCGAACCAAGAAGAAAACACTTGGGAGATCTTTTCAAAACTGGAGTCAACCCTTTTAATATCAAATTAACGCAATGCTTTGCAATCCCTCTGACAAATTCAAACTACCCAAAGGGGTGCAGATGTAGAAGGGGGGATGGGGGAGGAGGGAGGGGAGGGGAGGGGAGGGGAGGGGAGGGAGGGGAGGGGAGGGGAGGGGAGGGGAGGGGAGGGAGGGAGGGGAGGGGAGGGGAGGGGAGGGGAGGGGAGGGGAGGGGAGGGGAGGGGAGGGGAGGGGAGGGGAGGGGAGGGGAAGAAAGAGAAAAGTTTAGGATTAAAGACTTTAAGAAAACTGAACTAACAAGCAAAATAGAGACAGCCTCATAGAGAACAGGCTGACAGCTCTGGTTGGGGGTTGGGGGAGTAGAGCAGGGATCAAGCAGAAAATAAAAAGAACTCAAGGACAGGACAATGGCGTGGTGACTGCAGAGGGGAGTTGGGTGGGTGTAGGTGGAAGACAGTATAAGGGGGATAAATGGTAATGGGAAAAAATACAATTAAAAAAAGTACCTGCTTAAAAGAGAGAGGGAGAGAGAGAGACCTTGCTGCCTCATTGAAAACACTCTCCAACCCTTTGTAAAAATGTGCATCATCTTCCCTTCCGTCCTAGAGGAGGTGGGCCGTCCCTCCCATGTGTGTCCTTAACTGATCACACTCACCTCCTCAGGGCAGCTTCCCATCAAATTTTTCCTCTCCCTCCTTTTTACTGGCCCTTTCCAATCAGCATACAAATAGGTGCACACAACTCTAAGCTTTCATTTGTTTAATAAATGTGTTTTTTGAGATACGGTACCTAGAGAAAAGTACAGGAATCATAAAAGAGGAATTTTCAGAGTGAACCCACCTATGTAAATGCCACCCGGATCAAGAAGTAGAATGTTACAGGCCCCCTACAAGCCACCATTATGCCCCCCCCCCAGTCATTCCCTCTCCCAAAGGTAACGACTATCCTGACCTTTAATACCATTGGTTAATTTGGCTTAATTTTAACATTTTCTCTAAATTGAATTAACCCATGTACTCTTTCTTATGTCTGGCTTCTTGAACCAAATCATGTTTGAGAAATGTATCCATGTACGCATGTGTGTGGTTTTGTCCAATCATTCTCACTGCTACATAGTACTGTACAGCATAAATAAACTCCATTTTTATTCCATGGTTGATAAAGATTTGTGTTGCTCAATACTCACTGCTTTCCTTTTTCTAGCAGGTGTTGTCCATTGAAGGTGTTTAACAAAACATTTCAAACATAAAAGCAGTAACTCAGAGCAACTTAATAAGGATGGTGTTTTCTCTAGTTTCTGTAAAATGCCTCATTTAATGCCCTGCACCCAGAGGTACCCCCATTGTCTAGAAAGTAGTGATCACAATCTCCAGGCAAATACAGGATCCTGCTTATGGTAAGCATACTTCAATGTTTACTGTTACTGAGTAATGTAAGTAACATAAAGCAGCTATAAAACCCACCTACAAGTTCAAGAACATGCCAGTGGAGGTGGTGCATGGATTTCCTCTCTGGGCTCAGGACTTTCAGGAGCTAATACTCACCCATTAGAAACATTCTTTCTTTACGTTTTTTTCTTTCTGTTTAGTTTTTCTCTTCTACAATTTTCCTTAGAACAATCTCTTACTTTATCCAAGTACCATATTCCCTTATGAATTTAATATTTTATTAGGTGCCAGGCATCCTGTTCCCTAAACAGTGGAGAACAAAATCAACTCATGGCCTTGCTCTCACAGTGCTTATAGGCTATGGGGAAACAAAGTCTTTAAACAAGTAATCACACACACACACTGAAAAACACAGTGTCATGGTTCTGAAAAAAATACAGATATCTGTAGCAAGCATCTGAGTTAATAAAGCTGTAAGTGAAGGCTTCACTGAAGAATTGATGCTAGACCTGGGACCTAAAGATGAAGGCAGTCCATCAGCTAAAGGGAAGTGAAGCAGGAAAAATGCTGAGAGCATCCCAAGTGGGAAATGTCATATGCAAAAGGCTTTGAGACAGAAAGGAGCATGGCATATTCAGAGAACTGAATTAAAAATAAAATGAATCCTGAGTACAATTCCTATTAAGTGCAACTTTTCAAAGATAGGAAGGAATGGGATTTAGTAGAAGAGACAATGAGTTGGAAATCTATAATTATAAATCGAATTCTAGTTCTTCCTCTTAATTTGTTGTATGATTTGGGTAAAAGCACCACCTTTATGAACTTACCTTTCTGAATCTGTAAAGTTGATTAAACTAATTCTTCTCTGTAATTCTCGGAGTGTATTACAATTTAAAAATTAATGGGTAAGTACACTGGACCAATGTTAAGTATGATTATTGACTATATTTAGTTCTCAATGATTTTCAATTAAGAATAGCCTCACTGAATTTTAACTTTCATATTACCTTGCTCATAGTAGAAAATGAGGATACATAAAGCAATCTTACAGAACTAAGAGATCTGTTTACTGACAACCAATATTTCCCTAATTTTATTTTAAATGGTGAACTGCTAACCTTACATCATTAGTAATCAACATGAGAACATAAGAATGAATCATAAAAAATTTATTTATTAGTGATCAAAGTTGTAATTTGGTAAGAGACAAAGTTGAATAGAGGACAGACATTGAATTATGATCAAGGGACTTCATCACTGAAAGAAACTGGGAAAATCAATTCACTTAGGTAAAAAATAGAGGCAGAACATCAAGTTTGGGAGGGGACAATACAGTGAATTCACTTTAATGCTAGTAGAGTTGGGTAGCAATGGAGACCCAGTAGAAAGCTAGAGATGTAGGATTGGAGCTGGTGGGGAGGACGAGACCAGAGTTAATTCAGACTCATCAGTTCACAGGTAAAAGTCACAACCTCAGCAGTGAAAATATTGTCCACTGACTCATTTCAGATAAAGATGAAGATGTTCTAATCTACTCTGGTTCAGTACGCAGGTGGAAAAATAAGTAAATGAAATGCACTTCAAAAGTGAATACATAAATACAAGTTTTAAAAGAGACAAAGGAATACATTTTTAAATGGATAAAATACCGTTGAAGGAATTGGAGAACTTCTAGTTTGGGTGAGACTTTGTTTTGTGCAAATGTCAGGGTGGTGGCAGCTAACATAGTACAGGACACACAAGAGGAGAGTGTTGTGGCAAAGGCAGTCTAAGCTGTTCACTTCACTGCCACTGTGGTAATGTCTATGGCTTATAACCCACACAACATTTCTGGGTAAAGAAAGCAAGAAAAACTTTCTCAATAAGCAAACAGGAACCACATGCACTTAACAATGTTTTAGATTAGACTCATCACTACCCTAGATTTGCTTATTCTAGGCTTTTGGTATATATGGCAAAATTTGTAGACTCTTTGCTATTGCTTCTTATTCCAAGTAACCTCTGCTGAATGCATGTTTTACTTGCTCAAATACAGGCACATTTACTGGATAGTCCACAGACTGGCAAAACTGGCGTGAGTGTGTCAATTTCACTCATAGTTCCTGACATCATCGAATGTGAACTACAGTGTCCCAGGCACTGGGCCTGGGGCTAATTTTGTGGCAGCCCAGGTCCCTGCCTCCATGGAGCATGTATTCTACTGAATTAGTTTTACCGGTGACTAAATTGAGTTTTAATATTGTGTATCTGAATAGCATTTATCTCAAGCTTCACCAGAGTGTTTTAGAAGCACAACTTAAAAAACATTTTTTAAAGACTTTATTTATTTATTTTTAGAGAAGGGAGGGGAGGAAGAAAGAGAGACAGAAACGTCAATGTGCGTTTGTGCCCCCTACTGGGGATCTGGCCAGCAACCCAGGCATGTACCCTGACTGGGAATTGAACTGTGATCCTTTGGTTCACAGTCTGGTGCTCAATCCACTGCACCACACCAGCAAGGGTGAATTTAAACAATATTTAGAGTACCTACTAACAATGATTAAGTAGAGCAATCAAGGAATGCAAACATAATTTGCTCTTTAAGAGTTCTTGTGTGGGGGGAGGTACAGGGGAAGAGATCCATTAATATTATCTGGGGAAAGATGGAAAATCTGTATTACTCTGAGCATGAATAAGATTTAATCAAATAACCTTTTCAGTCTTGAAAACTACTCTTGTTTCAAGAAACAGTGTTACAACACATTTCTTTTAGTTATATTTCTTCAGCAGAAACTTGAAAAACCTGTCATGTACAATAGAATTACACTGAATTTTTTTTTCTCTTTAGCTGTCTACTCAAGCTGACCCAAAGAACCTTAGGAAAATTTACACTTGAAAACAAGTATCATCTCTTAATGGAAAAACAAAGTCACTAACTTGTGTTTTTCTTTTTTCACCATTTTCTATATTTTCCTCCCTAACAAAGACACTAAATTAAAATTCATATACTATCAAATAGTATATTACTTGGTTCCAAAATCAAAGAAATAACTTCTAGGACTCCTTGGTAACTTTGGTCATTTAATGCCTCTCAGTTGCCCAACTTACATCACACAAAAACGAAGAGACATTGTCCTAGATGAAGACTTCTCACTTGTTGTTCCGTTTGCCCTTGGAACGAAATAATCCTTGGGGGCGGGGGTGGAGAGGGCCAGCCTACGCATTGGGGAATGTTTAGCAGCATCCCTGTCTTCTACTTACTAAGTGCCAGTATCACACCACCTCACGGTTATGACAACAAAAACTTCTCCAGACACTGCCGCACGCCCTCTGGAGAAGAGGGCCAGAAGTGCCTCTGATTTTGAACCATTGTCTGAGATAATAGTATAGTTTGTAAAACCCTCAATGACTGAACACCTGAGATTTTAGAGAAATATAAGAGGTTATACCCCGATCTTAAAATAACTTGAATACTAAAACTTATTTACCATTCTAATTGCACATTAGTTACAGATGACAATATTGCAGAATAAGCTTGAAAAACTATTAATTATAATTTATGAAAATTAATGTTTTATGAGTTATTAAGGCTATGAAATGATACGCCAACACAAGTTTGAAAGCAGGGACATTTTTTCAGTCTCTAAGCAAGGAAAAAGACATTAGAGTAGAGATCTAATGAACAGCATGATCAAAGGATTAACATTAGACACACTCATTTTCTAAATAGTTGATTAAGTTTTAATGTTTTTCACAGAACTAGAACAAATATTCCAAAAATTTATATGAAATCACAAAAGACCCCCAAGTAGCCACAGCAATTTTGAGAAAGAAGAATTAAGTTGGATGAATCATGCTACCTGATATCAAACTACACTACAAGCCCATAGTAAAACAGCATGAGACTGGCATAAAAACAGACATGCAGGTCAATGGAAGAGAATATAGAACCCAGAAATAAACCCACACCTTCATAGTCAAATAATATGTAACAAAGGAGGCAAGAACACACAATGAGGTAAAGATAATCTATTCAATAAATGATGTTAGGACAATTGGACAGACACATGCAAAAAATGTAAAACTAGACCACCTCCTTACACAGCACACATGCATAAACTTGGATTAAACACTTAAATGATAGACTTGAAACCATAAAAATCCTAGTAGAAAACATAGGCAGTAAAAGCTTGGACATTACTTGCAGTAACATTGTTTCTGACATATCTCCTTGAGCAAGAGAAACAAAAGAAAAAGTAAAAAAATGAATCTACATCAAATTAATAATTTCTTGCACAGCAAAAGAAACCATCAACAAAATGACAAAAGAACCTACTAAATGGAAGAACATATATCTTATCAATGATACATCTGATAAGGGGTTAACACTCCAAATTTATAAAGAACTTATAAAACTCAACACCCCCAAAAAAACTTTTTTTACTAAGCAAAGGACCTGAATAGACACTTCTCCAAAGGGGATATACACATAACCAATAGACAGGAAAAGATGTTCAAAGTCACTAATAATCAGAGAAATGCAAATTAAAACCACAACGAGATACCATCTCACACGTGTCAGAATGGCTGTCATCAGTAAATCAACAAACAAGTGCTGGTGAGGATGCCAAGTAAAGGGAACCCTTATGCACTATAATTGGGAAGGCAGACTGGTACAGCCACTGTGAAAAGCAGTATGGAATTTCCACAAAAAAATTAAAAATGGGCGCTGGCTGATGTAGCTTGGTACACTGAGCACCACCGGTCTATGAACCAAAGGATCACTGGTTCGATTCCCAGTCAGGGCACATGTCTGGGTTGCAGGCCAGGTCCCCAGTAGGGGGTGCATGAGAGGCAACCACACACATTGATGTTTCCCTCTCTTTCTCCTTCCCTTCCCCCTCTCTATAAATAAATAAATAAATAAATGCCTTTTAAAAAAATTAAAAATGGGACTGACTTATGAGCCAACAGTTCCTCTTCTGGGAATATGTCCAAAGAAATCTGAAACAGTAATTTGAAAGTAAATATGCACCCCAACGTTCATTGGAGCATTATTTACACTAGCCAAGATTTGGAAGCAGCCCAAGTGCCCATCTGTAGATGAGTGTGTAATAGAGCTATGGTACATTTATACAAAGGAATACTACATGGCCATAAAAAAGAAGGGACTCTTCCCTTTTGGGACAGTATGGATGGACCTGAGGAATAACATGTTAAGTGAAGTAAGCCAGTCAGAGAAAGACAAATACCATATGATCTCAATTACAACTGGAATCTAATGAACAAAATAAACTAACAAACAAAATAGCAACAGACTGACAACTGTCAGAGGGGAGGGGGGTGAAGGGGATAGGTGAAACAGGTGAAGGGATTAAGCAAAGAAAAGAAGCAGCTCATGGACACAGACAACAGTATGGTGATTATCAGAGGGGAAAGGGGGTGGGGGGGTAGAGGAGGGTACAGAGGGATAAATGGTGATAGAAGGAGGCTTGACTTGGGTGGTAAACACACAATGCCATACACAAAAGATGTTTAGAATTGTATACCTGAAACCTATATACTTTTATTAACCAATGTTCCCCCAATAAGTTCAACACTTTTAAAAAATTTAATGTGCTTTATTGTAAGTAGGAAGTAATATTATATGAATATTAATAAAAACAAATTATATTCCTTCTTGCTTAAGAGCTTTGTTCTTGTTAGGTGTAGAAAACTTAACAAGTAACTATAAAAACCTACCAATTCCACCTTTTACCATAAACATTTTTTCATAGAGAGCAAAACTGATTAAACTTTTATTCTCTATAAAGTTTCCAAAAACCCAGCAAAGAAGACAAAGCTTGCCCTTACATAATTTGTTTAACCAGGAAAGAATAGATTTCAAGTAGTGGGAGAATGGGAAATGGGATGAGTAGACACATCAGGTTAGAAATCCGAAATACTTGTGTCAATATTTATACAAAGTTTTCTGCTCTGAGGAGTCAGCACACTGTCCCAACGCCAAGATTGCCAGTTCCACACTACGGCCAGTGGCAGCTGCAACACGATGTTAGGAAGTGCAGCGGAGCTGCCGCGAAGGAAAATTAGCCAAACCCAGTCTCAGAATCTGAAGAAAAACGTAAGGATGTTCAGAAGCTTGTTCCAACTGAGAACGCAATCCAAAACGGAGCTGAAAGACGAGATCCATAGCACACGGGACATCTCTGTGCAGTGTCCTCATCGCCAACTAATGGTCCCTACAAAACTCTGAATTCACTTTAATAGTTAATTTCCTCTGTTTACACATTTGATTACAGCAATGTTGAGTTAGTCCATGATGATAATAACAGTATAATGTGCAAAAGTAGAAAAAATTTTATACTAAATTATATATGTATATATATGGTTATAGGAGATATATTAAATTAGATACATATACTAAATAAGATATATATATATCTTTTAATCTACCAGAATAAAAATAGATACTTCAAACCAACCATAAAATTATTTTCAAACTAGCTAAACCCTATCATGATGAAAAGGGACAAGTAAATATTTTGACAGACTATTGTGAGACACCAGGCCTGTGCAAACTCTTATATGGATAAATTATTTCATAAACACCAAGACTGTGAGGCATTTGAGTAGACTTAATAGTGAAAGGGCACAGCGGAGGGGCAGAAATTAAAAACTGCCAGTTTGTATGTAAACTTTCTGATACACTGGATGAAAATAAATAAATATTGTAACCTAGTACTTCACAACACTGTGGACATGACCCTTCCCTAGGGCCAACTCTCTTCTCTGATTTTGACGAACTAAGCATTTTGCCAAGTAATTAATTCTTCCATTAGCTACTTCTCTGTACACATTAAACAACATGACATGCTCAAAAATGACTACATCTGCTTGGGTATTTCCGTCCTTGTCCATAAGAATATGAAAAACCTAAAGCATTTTTAAGCAATAAAAGGATATAATCAGCAATTTGTTATCATTAAAACATCTAAAATATTTTTGTTAGAACAGACATGCCTTTCCTACAGCTTCTCTCAGGAGTTCAGTAGTTTAAAATTCTGGTGATAAAACAGAGATCTCCTGCAAATTTCCTGGAGATGCACTTTATTAAGGACACTGGAAGTGCCACATTGTACCACATACTTAAGTACTGGGAAGTAATACTGCTTCCCGGGGGCATCAAGTTTCCCACCCTCCCACCCCCACTCACCCAGGAAATGTGATCTCCAAATTTCACAATGCAAATTAAAGCTACACAAAGACGTTGCAGCAGCCCATGAGAAATACCTTTTGGCCACCATCTAAAAGGAAATGAGAAAGCACTTGACCTAAATTATTTCATCAATGTCTCTCAGCAATACAAAGCACAATCTATGCTCTTCTCTGCTCTCTTCAGAGAAAGCTCTCAAATCACTGGATTCTCTGCTTTGAAGCACTGTTGCAGACTTTGTCAAGGTAACAAGGTAAATGGTTATCTGTGAAACTCAGCTCTTTGTTCTTTCTGTCCCTCATGTGTTAGATGAAGGATCACCTGTAAGTGCTTTGTCAGTGAAGGGGACACCAAAGAATGTTCTTATTCATATTTCACTTGTGTTCTCCAATGTTTCCAGAATGACATTCTCTAGATCTTATTGCACAGAAGTCCTTTTTAAAAGTTCACTTTATATCTTTAATGTAATCTGGAAAACTTTTCCCTCAAGGTTCAGATGAGCATCGTGAACAAAAGACTTCATGAAAGTCTTTCATGAAGGAAAGAGGAGTGTGTACCAGGTCCGACATCCTACCCGCCACCAGTGCGGCACAGACTTTCCAATGGAGCTCATCTGCCCCAGAACGAGGAACCCCAGCACAAATGTGGAATGTGGAGGGAGAAGATGTTTTCCAAGGTCATACTTTAACACGGCTTCAGGCAAATAGATCTCCACCCCTTCTTCCTGACCACCCCAGTCCCCCAGGCATGCCAGGCAGGCTAGACACATGGTCACTAATGTGACAGGGGAGCCTTTGTGTCTGGCCCTCCACATTGTTCAGGGGGACAGCAATTCAAGAAAGATTAGTTTACATTTCTGAAGCAACCCTAGAGAGGGAAATATTTAAACACTGGTATTATATACTTAAATATTCTGAACTTAATCATACGGGGACTCATGTTGGCAGCAGGTACAATCAGTCCATACCACTTTCATTGGAGGGAATTAAAACACTGGCATCACCAGTCCAACTAATACATTTTTGGTCTCGAGTCACTGATTTACTCGAAGTCTGGAATATTTACACTGGGTGTATGAACAAGATAAATGAAGAAGCAGCTGCACATACAGGCCAACAAACATCAATAATTTAATTATTTCCCTCCACAGCAGATAGAGAGAAATAACTCATGGGGCCAGCAGGAACATTAAAATAAGCTTTTGTCTCTTGGCTAATAAATCTAATGAAAATACCTCACCTCTGCCAGGGCACTATTCCTAAAAAAGCTTTCCCGAGCCCAAGTAAGTTTGACACTCCTTCAAATTTCACGGTCTAATCATGTGCAAAGACTCCTCTATAATTCTGTAATTCTCCAGTGAGGGACAGGGAAAAACAGTTTTCTTTGGTCTGTAAAGAACAAAGGTCTAACCCAACTTAGGGATCAGTCAAGGAGGAGAACTCCAAGTTTTTCCACTTAGCTATCCGTACATCACTACACAAAGTCTGTAATACTATCTCTGTCCTTGGGAACAGCTAAAAGACTTTCCAAAGACCATAAATATCAGTTGGGTAAATTTGTATTCACAGAAATAAAAAAAAATGGAAATGAATTTGAGAAGCATAACAACATCTGCTAGGTTTGGAAAATATGATTTTCTTCAAGTCATCTTGTATAATTCACATCCAACCTTAGAATAAAGATCCAATTTATTAAGTTGTGTTGTGGGTCCAGTTATATTTTATTCTTACACTATAACCAGTTTTACATATAACTTTACTAAAGATCTGTGCAGATCTTTCTACTTATTTTAAGAAAAATTAAATACTTTTACTTTGGTACATTTTATGAAAAACTTTTCTGAAAAATTTCTAATTGTAAAAAACCAAATAGCTCTTAAGCAGCACATGGTTAAATCATGACTGAGGACCTCATGGGAGTTTGAAGCTGAGTGCTGATGATCAGGTCTTGAGTGTCTCACCCAAGAAAACCTAAGAGGAACCTGAGCTTATCACCAAAAATATGTACCACAGTCGTGTACTTAATGTGAATGGCTAATGAGTGGTCTGCTCACAGGGTTTCTGCCCTCCCAAACTGTGACCAGATGCATTATACTAAAGACTGTGGACGAAATTTCACTTGCAAGTTGTTCAGGAACCCTGAGGAGAGGACATGGTATAAGAACCATATTGCTAGTTTCCAGTTCCAGCTCACCTGTTCATGTGACCTTGGACAAACAAATCCTGGTCTCTCTGAGCCTATCAGTTTTCTCATCTGTGACATGTGAGTGGTATCTCACTGGGGTGCCCTCAGAACTAACACAGAGAGGAGGAAAAGGAGTGACCTCTCAGCTGGAAAGAGAGATTGAATGAAGGATGACGATAGGTCTGAGAACAGAACTGCAAAGAGAAGCACACAGCCCAGAAGAAGAGCCAGGACGCTGGTAAACAAATGATTGGATTTTCCTTGTTTCCCGTACTCGTCGGCACTGGAGTATGAGGTTAAATGCAGAAGTATATTAGCAGTGAGAGCTGAACAGATGTCTTCTGAGAGTTTTAAACCTCAGACTTAATGGCTGTTTTCTGAAATACAGTCTGAATACCATCTAATAGACCAGAGAATAAAGTGGTTTTTTTTTCAAGCTCTAGGATGCTGGAAGGATTGCTATGTTATCTAGTGTACTATTCTTAAACCACACACACACACACACACACACACACACACACACACACACACACACACACACCTGTAAAACAAGGGAAAAAGACTAAACCCTTGCTTTAAAAAAGTAAATAAACATGTACTGTCTGCCAGCTCTAAGGAACAGTAACTTTAAATATATATTCACGATATCTAAAGCAATGGAAATATTTATAGCAGAATTAAAACTGGGAATATTCCCAGGAGACTCCATCTGGTGTTTCTTTTTTTCCCCTAAAAAAGACGGTACATTTTAGAACTCTCAAGGAGAAAGGTCAAGTGTGTGTATCAGGCTAGGGAAAGGGAAAATATGCTTTTCCTTCCCATCTTGTTGCTTTCTTGGATAACATTAGAGAAAAGTAACTGAAAATATTTCTTAATATTTGTTCAAGTAAAAGTATATTATAATGATGAGCTATATCCAAAGTAGACTTGAGTTAAAACCTAGTATTCCTAATGACAGTACTGAACTTTTTTTTCATTTAAATATGCTGTTTTTTAACATTTTTATTGTTGTTCAAGTACAGTTTTCTGTCTTTTCCCCCCACTCCTCCCCACCACCCTTGTTATTGTCCATGTGTCCTTTATAATAGTTCCTGCAAACCCTTCACCCTTTCCCCCTATAATCCCCTCCTCTATCCCCTCTGGTCACTGTCAGCCTGTTCTCTATTTCAGTGCCTTTGGTTATATTTTGCTTGCTTGTTCATTTTGTTGATTAGGTTTCTGTTAAAGTGAGATCATATGGTATCTGTCTTTCATCACCTGGCTCATTTCACTCAGCATAATGCTCTCCAGTTGCATCCATGCTGTTGCAAAGGGTAGGAGCTCCTTCTTTCTTTCTGCTGCATAGAATTCCATTGTGTAAATGTACCACAGTTTTTGGATCCACTCGTGTACTGCTGAGCACTTAGGTTGCTTCCAGCACTTGGCTATTGTAAATTGTGCTTCTATGAACATTGGGGTGCATAGGTTCTTTTGGATTGGTGTTCCAGGGTTCTTAGGATATAATCCAAGCAGTGGAATAGCTGGGTCAAAAGGCAGATTCATTTTTAGTTTTCTTAGGAAATTCCATACTGTTTTCCAAAGTGGTTGTACCAGTCTGCAATTCCACCAACAGTGAACTAGGGTCCCCTTTTCCCCACATCCTGTCCAACACTTGTTTGTTGCTTTGTTTATGATGGCCATCCTGACCGGTGTAAAGTGATACCTCATTATGGTTTTAATTTGCATCTCTCTAATGGCTAGAGATACTGAACATCTTTTCATGTGCCTCTGGATCCTCTGTATGTTCTCCTTGGAGAAGTGTCTATGCACGTCCTTTGCCCACTTTTTAATTGGGTTGCTTGTCTTCTTACAGTGGAGTTGTGTGAGTTCTTTATATATTTTGGAGCTCAAGCCCTTGTCTAAGGTATCATTGGCAAACATGTTTTCCCATACAGTTGGTTCTCTTTTCACTTTAATGCTGTTTCCTTTAGCCATGCAGAAAGTTTTTTATTTTCATGAGATCCCATTTGTTTACTCCTTCCTTTATGTCCCTTGCTATAGGGAACATATCAGTGAAAATACTACTGCATGGAATATCTGAGATTTTCCTGCCTGTGTTCTCCTCTAGGATTTCAATGGTGTCATAACTTTATGAGCTTTAAAGAAAAACAGTTTCCACTAGTCAACTTTTGCCATCTGGCAACCTACTAAGACTTGCCATCAAAGAACTCAGAAACAACATAGCATGCATCTTGCCTGGCCAAAGAGATAAGTAATGAACTAAGATATTAGCTAAAAGAAAAAAAGTTTTTCAAGGAAATTTAAGAATCACAGAGAAATAAGTTTTATTAAACCATCATGTTATAGAATAACTGATTACGTGACCATACATAAGACACCTGCAATGTAGTTATAATCTAAAATATTCATACTCCTTATGAAGTCAGTACAGAATATATGGAGAGAAACAGCAGTATATAATAGTTATCTATTATGGTGTAACATAAACCTTCAACATTTGGAGCTTAAAACATTTATTATCTCACAGGAATCCAGGTATGACAAGTAGCTCCTTTGTTCCACAGTATCTCAGAGGCTGCAATCAAGGTTTGGCCCAGGGGTTGACTGGGGAAGGATCTTTTCCAAGCTCACTCACATGGTTGTTGGCAGGAATTACTTCTTCATATCTGCTGGCTGGAGGCTGCCCCCAATCCCTTGCCCTGCAGGCCTTGCCACAGAGCAACTCACAAGACAGCTTGTTTCATGAAACAAGCAAGTGAGAAGAGTGCACACGAGACGGAAGTTCCAGGCTTTTATAACCTAATTCCTGAAGTGACATCCCATCACTTTTGTCATCTTCTAGTGATCAGAAGTGAGTTACTAGGTCCCATCTACAGATAAAGAGAGGGCATTATTACACAAGGCATGAATATCTTGAGGCGGAGATCACTGAGAGCAACTCTGGAAGCTGTCTATGGCACAGAGTTTAGTAAGAAATTTAAAATGAATATCCATGGGTTGGTGGCAGAAATCTACATATATATAAAAATTGAGGAGGCATATAGCAGCTTTTATTTTTTTAAGATTTTATTTATTTATTCTTAGAAAGAGGGGAAGGGAGGGAGAAAGAAAGGAAGAGAAACATCATGTGTGGTTGCCTCTCACATGGCCCCCACCTGGGACCTGGCCCACAAGCCAGACGTGTGCCCTGACTGGGAATCAAACTGGCAACCCTTTAGTTCACAGCCTGCATTCAATCCTCTGAGCTACACTAGCCAGGCCACATATCCTAGTTTTTAGGAACTTGTATTATATATACCCCCAGATTACCACATACTTGCCTAATGAAGAATTATAAATGCAAACTAACAAATAGTCTTCTCACAATTGCTAATGTTTCTGATTTTAGCATTGTCAATTTTTCATAAATCTCATGAAATGTCAAACAGAATTTACCTCACCAACCTACACGTAATTGTTTAAACAATGCTTCTTTGTTTGAAATGTGATTTTGTCCCATGCTGAAAATATGTTCGTTCTTCTGAATGTTGCAGATTATTAGATCAATTAACTCTTTTTAAAAATGACAAAATTATTATATAATTATAAAAATGTTTTTATGTTTATTTAGACCATATTTTGCGCACAGTCTTCAGTTCCCTCCTCATCTTTGTCAGGCCTCAACGTGAGTGGAATATTCTTCCCACGCCCACTGACTTTGGGCATATCCTTCCCATTGCTTTGACCAGTGAAAAGATCGCATGCCAGCTCCAAGAACAAGCTTTAAGGGTGGTTTGTGTTTCTACTTCCTTGTGAGTCTGCCCTCCCCCTGAAAGCAACATGCTCCAACATCCTTGAGAACCGGTCTGAGAAGGAGAACACATGGAGTGGGCTGGCACCTGTCCCGAAGCCTGTAGCTAAACCCGACTAAGGCTGGAAAAGCTCTGCACGGCCATGAGCAACAGTTGAACCAATACACAGGAAATAACTGTTTATCATCAGACACTAAATTTGGGGGCAGTTTATTTTATAGGAAAAGCTTACTGACGCATTTTATATAACAATTAAAAAATCGTAAAATAATGTAAAAAATAAACAAGGTAACCCTGATAGTAGCTGCAGATTGTAGAAGCAAATCATCCACAACTTCCAAACCCTCCACACTGGCAGGCTGTTCTCCATTCCAAGCATCGTTACTTATTACACTAAGTGTTGTGTGATCTTGACCACGTTAGCCTGTAATTTCTCTGAATAACAGTTTCCTCATAAGAATTCAATAAAATAGTAGATCTGAAAGCATCTGATATTGCCCTGGAATATAGTAGGTACAAACTAATACTTGCTTAGTTTTCTAATAATTAAATTAACAAACATTTTTTAAAAATTAAATTTTATAAATTTCTAGTCAATTGCATTAAAAACAAAAAGTAATAAGCCCTCAAAATCCATCACTTCATACTTATTCTATTACAAATGCATACTTTTATGTTTTACTGTAATCCACATTCTTATTATTACATCTATTACATCTATTGTAGCTCTATCCGGGAAAACTACACATTGGTGTGTTGTTGCACATCTTTCCCCAATCCCATGTACAACAACACTGCAGCAGCAGTTTAAAATTGTCGGCAGAAGTCAGCAAAGGCTACAAATTGGGCTTGACTTACTGTCCCTTTGATTGTCAAAGATTTCAGAAAGTGATACAGAATATGCTGATAATTTTTATAGTGCTAATAAAATGCTAATAAATGCACGTCAGCAGACATGAGTATGGTTACCAGAAGGAAAAGAGGACAGGGGGTTAGTGAAGGGTAAAGGAATTTGAGTAAATGGTGATTGAAAGCCATCTGACTTTGGGTGGTAGGCACTCCATGCAATACACAGATGATGTATCATAGAACTGAACACTTCAAACCTATATGACTTTATTGACTGATGTCACCCCAGTGAATTTTAAAATAAACTAAAATAAGTAAATGTGTGTCGGGTAAGTAGCCATTACATTGTGAGCAGGACATACAATGAGAAAATATCCTTTTAATATCTGGAAGTCATTATCCAATTAACAAAGTTGCTCATGCCATTATAGAATAAGGAAGGTCCAACACACATCTTTGTTTTGTTTTCACCTCGCTTAATAACATAAATGAAAATATTAACCAACATTCATCTTGAAAATATGTCCATTTCTAAATATTGTGAGCAACTTTTTTACTAAATCAGATAGTAAACACTTATTCATAGTTTGATTTTGTCAAATCATGGATGAATTACAATCTTAGGTTGGCTATAGATACAAGGGTTAGTCAAAAATTAATGAAAGCATTCTGTGAGAATCAACTGACTATATGGAATTCACAGAAAGAGTATTGTATATTTTATTATTAGCTGCAAATTGTGTGCTACTTATTCTTTATGTCAGTAAAACTTACAATAAATGTACATTTTGTTCCGAGAGCCAGTCATTAAACACTCACTATCACACCACTTGGAAGGAAGAGCAAAACTCACCAGAAAATGACAAGGATTTTTTCAATGCTTTATCTGCCCTACTTGGTTCGCTAGGTATATAATTAGGCAACTCACCAGGGGACCTGCGACACCCAGACTCTTGCTTCGCTCAGCCCAGGCATTTTTCTATTCTCCCGGGGCGAGCCTGGCATCCCAAATGACTTCACAGAAAGTATGAAGCAACGGAAATAGGACCCAGAGAGCAAACAAAAAGAGATGTGCCTTTGCCCGCAGATCAGTAGGCTTATTCTTTCTCCATACAACACATGAAAGAGAGCACATTCTGTGAGCTGTCCCTTCTGACTCTCATTCTCTTCCGTGCTCTAATCCTCTCATGCTCTCGTATCAATATTATGTTCTTATTAGTGTTTTACCCAGCAAGCTGAATATCTCATTTTTAGAAACATTTTTTCATGTAACTTTTTTTACCTCTTGTCATCTTAGTCACTCCTTCTCTATCCCATTCAAATGGGACAGAATTTTACTAGATGAACACCTAATTTAGGCTGCCCATCAGAAAACTGGCTCCCTAGCTTTGGAAACTACATTTCCATAAAGGCAGTCTAGGCTTGTGCTGGCTGTATTAGTCATCTGCCACTGTAGGCTCATTGCAAGCTTAAGGTTAACTAAACTATTCCACATGACCTATTCGAAAGTTGGCTCTTCTCCATCTTGCACTTTGAGAATCTAAGATAGAAATAGAAAAATTGAAATATGGAGGAATGCTAAGAACATTAAGGGACAGAGCAAATATGAATACCAGATAACAAGATGCAAGAAATGTAACAAGAAACAAAGACCTTTCTACATTTAAATAACATTAAGCAACCACGGTGGCACAGTACATAAGCAATGATTATGGTAACAACCCTGCATTTTTGAGGTTTGAAAAGGCAAGAAAACGTGCTACACTTTTTAGAAAGCTGTTATCAAAGTTATTTTAAAAACTATTTGTGCTAGGCTAATCTTATTAAAGCATAAAACCCCTTTACAAGTTCTTAGAAGCCCTCAAGCTTTAACATAATAGATCCTCTTCAAATGTTTGTCGAACAAATTAAAGGAGTGTACAAGCAAAATCTAGAAAACTCTGACATGGATGAACCATCCAAGTGAGTGGTATTCTTGTGTTACTCCCTACATTATGAGCAATCATTTATTGAACTCTTTCTATAAGCTAGTAACTTTACATATGACATTTCTAATCAATAGCAACACTAAAAATAATATCATTACACGTAATTTACAGAGCAGGAAACTGAGACACTGAAAATATATGTAAACTACACAAGTCACACAACACGTAACTGGAAGAGACAGAATTCTAACCTGGAGTCGAGTGATCCCAAAACCTGAGCATTTTTTCCTATTTGATATTCTCCAAGTAATGATGAGAGTGCATGTCAATAACTATGCATTAATTTCATAATTAGTTCTATGTAATTTTATTCCTATTTTAAACATTATTCATTTATGCTTAATCTTTGCAGCATGGTCTAATCCCATATTTATTTAAAAACAGACAGATAAAATGTGTCTTAAATTCCATTTCATAGAAGATTACCAATAACTAGAATGGTTTTTATCTGTTGAGAATAAAGAATTATATATCCTGGTATGATACGACATGTGTACTGGTTATAAATTCCTTGGGAAAATGCTAAAGACGTGTGCACCCACACATATTGAACAGGCTCCTTTGGAGGGTATTGACTCCCCTAATTCCCCATGTAGCATCATGGTTGGTCTAACCCTAACCCAATACTGAAGCAGGCAAAAGTGAGATGGGAGAGATAGATGGCTTTGGCAGGACTCTACTCCTTTGTAGTGCCTTTGGCTATTCCTGGCAAATTTGGTTTCCCACTCACCCCAGGTTCTGGAGACCTATGGTACTAACTGTCTAATTCCAATATGTGGTGAGAGTTTGAGGAGTAGGTCCTGCCTCCAAGAGTATTTGCACACTAGGCAGTTTTCAAACATAAAATCACCATTGGTATTAATTTCCCTTTTTCATTTAAGGCATCAGTGCTATAATGCTGAATCAAGTAATTAATGATCTGATACCCCCCCAAAATACCACATACCAAATATCCCAGTAAAAGCTGTCTCCAAGGTATCATAAATATAGAAGTTTTGGCAATTGAAATAGGAGCAGCCCAAGAAAGCATTTAGAGAAATTCTAATAATTTAACTTTCTTGAGGTAATTTATATCAGTAACTCTTTAAGTCAAGAACAAAGTATGGTTGTTTGTGCAAAGACTGTAAATTACAAAAATGTGTTTGTATGTATGTGTGTGCAACATGCAGTTTAAGAGCAAATAAAGTCATATAGACCAGTTCAACTGCAATCCAATGTTGAATGCAGCTCCTCCTTAAAATCCTGAAGTCGGGAAACAGGGCCAAAACCTGAAGACTAAATGCATAGTCCACATACTGAAGAGAACCACCCACGGTCTGGGTCCGGCAGCTTCCCCAGGGACTACAAGGAGACCAGAGAAATGATTTTACTACTACAAGTCACCTACCCCTGTGTACTTCCAGCCTCTAAGAAGGAAGGCTGTGGAAGAATGGGAACAGGAGGAAGAGGCTACTGTTTCCACCTCCTACTCCCATCCCCAGACAACTGCACAAGCCAAGTGAGAGGGAGGACGCCAAGGGAATCCCTGTAGAGACTGGGGATGCCTGCAAGAATAGGTCACCACCATTCCACTCAGGGACTATGGCTAAGGAAGGGGAGTTGCTGATCTACCCCTGCGCCCACAGAGCAGCAAAGAGTGTTGGCAAGAGATGGCAGTCACAGAGAGTGGGATGTCCAGCAGATGAGCAACCTTCCTCTCCCCACTCCCACCTCCAAGAAATATGAACTACAAATAGAGTTAAAGCCCTATTCTTCTCCCTTTATCCCTCTCTCCTTCCCCAAAGGTTGGTATGTATTTCAAAATCATGAGGTAGAATGCAAAAGCAAGTTGCAAAAGGATACCTATACTTTATTAACATCTGTGTAAATTTAAAGAACACATAGAACAACCTTATGCATTGTTTGATTAAATACATTTTAATAAGACTCAAGCAAAATAAGCAAAAAAGAAATAACCAGTTAATGAGGATTTACTATATCACACATAATAAAAAACTTGTAACAAAAGTCAGGATATACAGAACAGTCATGTCCACTCAAGGACATCTATATTTAAATGGTTAGTCAGTAGTAATCTGCCTTGATACATTCAAATAGGGAGAATACTTTTAGTACTATGGGTGCAACTATTTCCCTGTGTCATCAGTTACATATCTCCTTTGGCATATAAACCTAGAGCCTTATCAATGTGAAGTGTGCTATAATAAAATGCTTTCCTGGGTGGGACTTAGCTCACAAATAAAGTAATTAAATGCCATGGCTTGGAGTCCCAGCTGATTTGTTTCAATAGAAAGGACCTCATAAAGTTCTCAGCCAGTTGTGTAAGCTGAGTCTTCTTTCTGTTGCATTTTAAATGACTTACAGGAGATATTAGGGTCAAGGGAAAGAGAAGCAACAGAAATATGTAATATACTAGGCTTACTTCTTAGAATAATCGGTCAACATATATGTACTCAATACACTTAAAGAAAATATCAATAATCTTAGCAAATCTTAATTTTCTCTATGAACACACCTGAATGCATGGCCCCCAATAAATTCTCCTCTCTTCTTCTTAACATTGGATTACCTTTTGGTTTTATTTTGTTCTCTGCCTCATGTATTCGCTTTCACGTTAGTCATACCAAGGATGACTAATACAATACTAGGCATATAAGAGGTATGATAAATAATTACATTTTGCATGATTTTAAATATTTTTGAAATAAAAAAAATGAATCTGTCGTTCAGCATAAGATCGTGTAAATAGGAAACAGAAAAGATACTGTCCATTAAGAGAGTGAATTGACTCTTCCCTCCACCTGCTTTGTAATTACAGTTATTAATAGATGGCCCTGAGAACTCAAATCTCATTAACCTCTTATCACAGAAAGCCCAGAAATGTTTTTTACAGGTTGTGAAGAAAAAACAATTTAGAGTACTGCTGAAGAAAACTTAAATATAACAGGAGGAGGAGGAGGAAGCCTCAGGGGCAGAAGCTGGGGCCCATATTCTGTTTGTTCCTTAACATTTAAATTGTGCCTAAGTAAGAAAGGTCCTCTTACCAAGCCACATACCTATAAACAGCTGTTCCCTTAACTGCACAAAGAGAATCTTGCAAGTTTTTAGAAATGCTTAGTGGAGTGCACTGTTCCTAATAAGTTGTACTAATAAGCTGTGATCATTTATACATATCCAGGACAGTAGAGACCTCTACACAGGGCGAGCTCTACGCAGAAGTTAAGTCAAAAAAATTAGTTTATCTTCAGGACTGTCATCCTCCTGCCCAAATACATACATACACATTCAGGACTCATTCCCTCAGATACACCCTCCCGGCAATAGATTCCACTGCTTCCCCTTCAGTCCATGACTCCTCCCCCACCAACTTCAACCCTAAATTATCTGTAGGGAACTGCTCTCAGCTGACCACTTCCAAGAAGAGATGATAAACACATTTTCATGTGAATGATTATAACTAATTGAAGCTTAACTTTGTTATCCCTCCCCAGTGTCATTAGCTGAAGGCCATGCAATGTTAGCAGTAGAATTTCACATACCAGTAAGGTACTTATGGGAAAGAAGTGTTGGTGACCCAAAATCTCGCTGCAGGATTCCTGCTACTCCCAGCAGGTAAATAATCCTGCTGGGCTCTCTGGGGTAGGGTAGCAAATCACTTCCATAAGACACTGTCTATACATTCCCAATGGTCATTTATTTTTCAGTCCAGTGAAGTTTAAGGGCTTTCACAATCCCTACTCTGTTGAAACTATTCTCAGCCAAAGTTATCAACTAACTTCTTAATTGTGAAATCATTGCAGAATTTTCTGACTTCAGATCAACGTCTCTGTAGCTCTTGACACCTCTGACCATTTCTTTCTTCTTAAAGCTCCTTTGCTTTTTTTGTGGTTTTCTTCAGGGTCCTTCTACTTTTCAGCTCCTTCCTTCTCAGTACCCCTGTGGAACCTTCTCCTCTACCCTTCCCTTAACTATCAGAGTTTTCCAGAGGTCTCTCCTCAGCTCTCCTCTTGCTCTACAACCTTTCCTAGTACGACCTCACCCCATTTCAATTAATTTAACCATTACATGTACTCATATACATGGCACATATGTATGTGTGTATGCATATATATGACAATAATTCTCAAATATCTCCAACTGAGATATCAAGCTCCACATCATGTTTCCAACACCCTACTGAATGTCTCCATTAAGATATTTCAAACTTAGCCCACAGAGAACTTTTTTTCAACAAAACCAGCCCCCTTATAGGGGTCTAACTTTAGTCAATGGCATTTTCACCCACCTAGTTCCCAAGCCAAAAAGTTAAGCATTTAGTGTACTATCCTTTCCATTAGCCTCCCAATCTAATCAAGCACCAAGCCCTATTTATTCTAGCTCCTTAGTATCTTTCAAAGAGTCTTCTCTTACCAGCCCCCAATGCCACTTCTTTCACATCATTCATCTCCCTCTTCTGGATTACATTGTGAGGCAGCAGCACGTCATTATGGTTGAGAGCATGGACTCTAGATCCAGACTGACCACCTGTGCAACCTTGAGCAACTACTGGGTTGGCCACAAAGTTCATTTGGTTTTTTCCATTCCATGGCTTTGGTCGTTCTTAGTTGTCTTTGACTTTATTAGAAATAATTTTGTTGGACTGTATTGTGACAGCTGTTATATCAGCATGTGGTTAAAAAAAGCATCAAAATTGGTGAATTTTTGTATAGCCATTTTAATATTGAAGATAAAAGAAAATGTGCAACATTTTTGGCAGATTAGGATTTATTATTTTAAGAAAGGTAAAAATGCAACTGAAACACAAAAAAGAATTTGTGTAGTATACAGAGAAGGTATTGTGACTAATGGAATATGTCCAAAGTGGTTTGTAAATTTTCTGGGTTCTACCGACATCTTGGCCAAATAATTCTTTGCTGTGGGGTGTCTTATACCTTAGAATACATTTAGCAGCATGCCTGGCCTCTACCTACTAAAAGCCAATAGCAGGCAATAGTCAACATACTCAAAATATCCAAATTAATAAAGTTATTGGTAAAAATGAAAAATGTGTATTTTATTTTATAGAGGAAACCATACATTTTGGCCAACCCAATACCTAATTTCTCTATGTTATCTATAAATCAGGGATGATAAAAAGAAAAGAGTAACCCACCTCATAAGACTGTAAGTATTAAATAAATTAATATATTCAAAGTGCTTAGGGAGAGTCCCTGGCACATAGTGAGCACCCACTAAGTGTGAGCTATTATTGGTAAACACCAGCTACCTGACCAGTTTCCCTTCCTCTCCTCACTGCTCTCCAAGCTTTTCTCCAGTTGGCAGCTAGAATGAACTTTCTAAAATGAAAATTAAATCACATCAGTCCATGGCTTTAAGCACTGAGTGCCTCACTTACTCATACACCATCCCTGAACTCTTCAAGATCAATGATTCCCTATGAGTTCCAACAGCTTCATTTGTATACCCATATTATAGACCTTATAAGGCTGAATTGTATTTGTCTGCTCATATACTAATCTGTCCTATTAGACTCTCAGCAGCTCAAAATTTTCCTTTTATTATTGAGTCTACTTATCTTCACTGTCTAGCACACAATAGGTATTCAACACATTCAATGAATGCAGTCTATCAGCTGCTATAAACTGTGTAGTGACTAAACTGGAACTATAGAAACAAAGCTTTCTGCATTACAATTACATTCATTGTGTCAGTATTTTCTCATCAGCATTCATGTATATTCATGAAAGTTCCACTCTTTTTGATATATCATCCCAGGAATACAAAACTAGAGTTAATGCTTTCTATATTTTTAAACTAAAAGTATTGCTTTTCTTTTGTTATTAAACTGATTTTTAGGATTTCCTATTAAAGATGGAGCTGGAGAAAGAGAAATCTTGATGTTGACTTTGGAGCTTAAATTTGCCTTCATTTCCCCCCAAATAAGTAATACCTAAATAAGTTAGGAAGAGTATGACTTACAAAACCAAGGTCATTCCCCTTTCTAAATATCAGCATAGAAAATGGAGTACATTTCTTCCCCCCTGAGGCAGCTCAAATTATAATATTTTTTAATTTTATTTAGTTATTTTTCAAGTACAGTGTTTTTGTCTATTTCTCCCATCCCAGCCTCCCCCGCCCCTTGCTCCCCACCTCCCTCCCATTTCCACCCCCCTTAGTTCTCATCCCTGTGTCCTTCCTATTTGTTCCTCCAAATCCCTCCCCCTTTTTCCCCTTAACTTCCTTTCCCTCTCCCCTCTGGTCGCTGTTCCCTTGTTCTCTATTTCAGTGTCTGGTTTTTTTTTTCCTGCTTGCTTGTTTGTTTTGTTGTTTAGCTTCCTGTTAAAGGTGAGATCATTGGTATTTGTCTTTCAACACCTGGCCTATTCCACTCAGCATAATGCTTTCCAGTTCCATCCATGTTGTTGCAAAGGGTAGTAGCTCCTTCTTTCTCTCTGCTGCATAGAATTCCATTGTGTATATGTACCACAATTTTTTGATCCATTATTTTGAATTGAGAGTAAGAAGGTATGATTTTAACTTTCTAGACAAATCAATCAAGTTGAATGTAAGAAATATAAAAGTTGAGTCCACAACATATCATTCAAAATATTAACAGTTCTAAAGGTAATGGGCAGCATATGCCTCTGAGGTGCACTAGAAATATCAACTGTGTAGGCCACCTGGATGGAAAGTGGGATTTGAGCCTGAGCAGAAAATTGGGTAGAGACATGGCTTCAGCTCCTGAAAGCATTAAGCAAGGGATTAAGGGGAGAAATGGTCTTCATTAATAATAACAAGAATAATAACAACAATCTTAGGTAGCACCAACAGTGTGCCATGGAAGCCCATTCAAAACTGACACATTAACTCATTTAATCCTCATAACAAACCCATGACGTAGATTTAGAGCCATTATCCCATTACAGATGGGGAGCTCAGGAACAAAGAGTAGGGTAGTTACCCTATTCTACCCTTGAGTTACCCTAGAGCTACCTAGGGTAGCTCAAGGTTACAGTTTATAAGTGGCTGAGTTGCCATCTGAACCCAGGCTCATTCTGTAGAACATATGCTATACAGCCCAGCCTCTCACTGAGCAACTGAGTCTCTTGACTAACATTTCCTTTTAAAAAATTGCACTGCTCTCCTATTACATGGAGACACAGTGATGACTAGGACAACAGGGATGCCATATTGGGGGTGGTGACAAATTAATAAGTAACAGCAAGAAAAGGCCAACAGTGTTTTGATAAAGGAAGTTTTCAGAACTGGAGGAACAGAGTAGGACTTCTCATCTGTTTCAGTAACAAGAAAAGGCTTCTCACAAAAATGAACATGAACCCAGAAAGATGAGTAGGAATTTGCCTGATAAAGAGGTAGAAGACAGACTCACATGTGTGTAAGGAACTAGCAGAAACTGCATAAAGCTAGAACAGAGAGAGCAAGGTAAAATAACCGATGAGAATGGAGACCACGCTGGCCACATTAAAGCATGTGGACATTATAGAAAACCCAGTGAGAAGCCTTGGAGGGTTTTCTGCAAAGGAAACCAGGAGACTAGATTGGAGAGTCAAGAGTAGAAGCACAAGAAGAGGCTGGAAGGAAACTATATCAGTACTCAAAATGTGAGAGTGTCCACAGCACTTAGAGATACATTACATGTGGTGGATGAGAGGAAGGGAGAAGCCAAGGGAGACATTCAAGAGGCAGCATAAAGAGAGGAATGAAGGACTGCAGACACTGAACTTTTGCCATCAGAATTGATGAAAAATTACAAATAAATAAATAAAATGTGCTAATGTTTAACAGTTAATAGCATCAATCAATTGAATGTTGAAGGGAACAGATTACTCTATCAGGAAAACATTCACATTTGAGATGCATAATATTAAAAGATAAGAACAGAGGAAACAATTGCTCAAATTGTGAATATACACACAGAGGAAATATCTCAATATGCAGAGAAGGAGCACAGAAGACCAAAGCAAAGATTGAGAAATTCAAATACAGAATGGAAATAAGAGCCATTATTAATGAGTCCTACAGAAGTATCTCTTTCAGTTTAACAGTGTGTTCAAACTTGGATGGGCTGGGTGTTAGAATGAATGGGCAAAAATCAGCAGCTAACCAGAAGAGAATCAACGGTTTACTCCCTTAAAATTCTGAAAACAAGAAATTAGAATCTACTAGTAGCATCATAAAAATGAGTATTAAAGAAAGTACCTTTTAAAGGAAATAAATTCAGGGTGGAGAAAGAGGTCAATTTTTGTTCCTGTGATCCACTACTACCCTTAAAAATGATTGTCTGAGAATTGAAATAAGCTATACATATCTTCACAGCAACTTTTACTTATGACAATGTTGACTATTTAAAATCATTTAAAAATACTACTGAGCTCAATGGCAAATATGAAGAGTATATAACCTTCAATATAAAACTACCTTAAAGATTCTATAGAGGTAAGATAGAAGTACAAAAGATTATAAGTATTATAGACTGTAAAATACAAATTAATTTTATAATTTAAGCTTGAGACTTCAAAGCGTTCCATTTTTATATCAAACAACTTTCTCTGATTGTATTTGTTGATTCACTTTTATTATGGATACGTCAGTAAAAATTTGGGGGGAGAAATCACTTTTTGTATTAGAACTCCTTATACTTTTGCATATTCAGCAAGGATGTGCATTAGGCTCCTTGGTGGACTGCCTCTCCCAGCACAGCAGGGGAGCTGCACATGCCCTTGAAACAAGGTCTCTGCTGTGGTTTGAATTGTGTCTTCTAAGAAAGATACACACAAGTGCTAACTTTTGGTGCCTGTGACTATGACTTTATTTGAAAATACAGTCTTTGCAGATGTAACCAAGTTAAGAGGAGGTCATATTGAATTAGGATGAGCCCTAATTGAAAGACTGGTACCCTTGTCTGCAGAGAGAAATTTAGAACAGGTACAAATACACACCACAGGATGATAAGGCAGAAGTTGGAGTGATGCATCTACAAACCAACACATACCAAGGTTGTCAGCAACTACCAAAGCTAGGAGAAAGGCAAGGAACATATCCTCCCCGTGTTAGTCAGCGTGGGTGACCACAATAAAAGTCCACAGACTGGAGAGCTTAACTGAAATTCCCAATGGAATTTGCCCTGCTGGGCTGCAAACCTGCTTCAGGCCAATAAACTCTTTATTCCTTCTATTTTTTGTCTGTCCAACTACTGTACTTAGCAAATAAATAGCTTGTTTCCTAGGTTTCACAGGTCCAAAGATGGAGAAGAATTTTGCTCCTTGATGGACTGTACTTCAAGTTTCATCTAAACCTGATTTAGATGAATTAGCAGAGAAGATTTGGGACTTTGAGTAAATAGTGGAATGAGATAAGATTTGGGGAGATGTTGAAATAGGGTGAATGTATTTTTCAAGTCAAAAAAACCATAAATTTGGAGGGGATCAGATGACAGACTGTTGTGAGTTGAATGTGTCTCCCAAAAAGATGTATTCAAATCCTCACTTCCAGTACCCATGAAAGTGACCTTACTTGTAAATATACTCTTTGCAGATGTAATCAAGTCAAGATGGAGCCATACTGGATTAGGACAAGTCCTTATCTGATGACTAGTATCTTGGTAAGAGGCACATTTGGACACAAGGAGAATGCCATGTGATGGCAGAAGTAAACACTGGAGTGATGTCATCTACAAGCCAAGGAGCACCAAGGTTTGCTGACAACTCTCAGTGCTGGGAGAGAGGAATGGAGCAGATCCTCTCTTGGTGCCACCAATCCTGCTGACACCTTGATTGAAGACTTCCAACCTCAAGAACTTCGAAACAATCAAGTTCTGTTGTTTTAACATAGTGCCAGTTTGTGGCACTATGTTATAGCAGCACTAGGAAAGGCACACCATTTCCTCCAGTATACGCAGAAAATGGTAACTGCAATTCTAGTATGTTAAAATAGAGAATCTCTTTAAAAAAAAAAAAAGAAAGAATCTGACACCAACCTTTCTAATTACAAAATTCCTGAGTGTTTATTAGAGTCTAGTTTGCATATTCACATTGAAACGCCCTGGCCTTAACTGGAAGTGTCCTTGTACCCTATGGATTAAATGTCTGAAAGGCAATTTGGAAGCTGTTGTCAAGATCTCCGCGTATCAAAATGGCAGGAGGATGAGAGCAGCCTTGACTGATTAGTCACACTCTCTAAGGCAAGGGACACACATCAGAATTAAGAACTAATACATTGATCTAGACATGTTGTGATGGCCCTGTGACTGACATGCAAGGTGATTTTACTATTGAAGATATCAAGGTCACCAGGGTGAACAGGGTATCATCAGGGCAATAAACCAGACACCAAGACTAAGGGAATGTTCCAGTATTAGAACTTGAAAGATAGGATGGGCTACAGGACAGAAACCCAGGAATCAGAAATTCCTAATTTTACTTTCTACTGAAGTGAAGACCATTTGAAATAACTTGTGCTTTATCAGGATTTTCCAGTTTTTAGCAAGAATCTATTCACTCCCATTCTATCAAACTGTATCCCCAAAATTGATAGAACATATCGTTTTCTTTAAAAATTGAGCCCTGGCTGGGATCAGTTCAAAGGGGCATGAAAATTGTCCACTGTGTCACTCTTTCCACAGGAAGCAATGTTTACTTTCTGTTTTTTTCCCTAGAAAAAGAAAAATAAACCTTAACTAAGGTTCTCCTTAGTTATTCATGTGAGAAATTTGCTGTACACACACATGAAGTCTGTTTTTCAAGGAGCACCTCTTCCAGAGATGTTAGGAAATAAATATGCATGCCAGTGATGGACTAGATCTAAAACCTGAATGGTTCTATGAGTCTTTATTTTTGAGCCTTTGGAGTTTAAGAACTCCAAATCAAACAAATAACCTTTCCCATCAAATATGTGTTCATCAACCACATGCAATTAGCAGTATTATTTGACATTTTCCAGTTGTGGATCCATTATCTGCTAAGGGCACTCATTTATGAGATAAGGGGATAGGAAAGAAGTAAAGAAATGGTGATTTGTCTCTGCACACCATGGCCTCTGATGCTTCAAATCAAAACCATCATCCAAATAACCAAACTAAGCAGTTCATTTGAAGAATAAAAGGAGGCTTCATTTCAAGAATAAAAGGAGGCTTCAGAAATAACCTTCATTAAGCAGTTGCTTTATAAAATTAAAGATAAAATAAAACTACAGAAAACTTTGATTCCTTAGTATAAAAAAAGATGAGTTACAGACAGTAAAGACAGAATATCTGGCCTTTTACATTTTTTCCTAATGCATTAAATTAATGTATGTTTCAAATTAAGTCTGTGAGTTCCATTTTTTAACTTTTGTTCTGAAAACATAAATCCTACTGAAATGGAACAAGAATTGGTTGGAAAAACCTCAATACCAATGGTTTAAAAAAAGCTATGGAATACAAATGAAACTCAACAATCCATAACTCTTAATGCAGAATAACATTTAAAGTTTAATCCCTAAGTAGCTTTTAGAGTCACCAGACCTAAATATATTGCAAAGGCAGTACGTGATATCAGGTTAAAATACATTACTAAAATCATGATATTTCAGGAAAACAAAAAAAAGATTGATGTTTACCCCTTACAGTATAGACAAAACTAATAATAATCATATAGGTATTTAAAATCAAAAGATACCTGAAGAACTAACTATCTCTGGATTTTGGTTTGAGTTTCAGTGATGCTGACATGCATACATATCAGTCACATCAAATGTTATGCTCCATCGAATGCTCATTCCAGGTTCTTCATCTATTTTAAGAAGATTTTTTTAACTCCAGTCTCATTTTTGTTAAATTAAACCATCCAAAAGGAATGGCAAGTCTCCATACATGTGGCGCCTTCTTTAGTCTCTATAAAGTCTACAGAATAGAGTCACCTGTGTCTACACTGAGCAAACAGCAGGTGAGATTTTCTGCTGTTCTCTTCTAATAGAGAATTTTAATCTTTCCTGCAGGCTTCTATTGTGAAAGAATGTAAGTGCCTCTGTTAGGTCATTGCTGCCATCAGAAGTTAGAGAGGCTAGGAAGGCTGAGACCCCAGGAGTCTATTGCAATGAGATTTCCACTGGGGACAGAGTAGCTATCTGCCTGTCCCCTTCGGTGCTGTCCCTTAAAACTTCATGACAGCGACCTTGGAAACAAGCTTCTTCACTTCCTTCACCCATTTGCAGAATAAATCATCATGCCATCCACTCTTGCCCAGGATAGTTATTTTGACTGAAGTAGTCTACACCTTACCAAGGGCACACTTAATGTTTACATTTAGGCAGCCCCACCTCATAAAAAAGATTTAGAATCCATCTTTGAAAATACTCTTATTGACATATACTTTGAAGACTTAGAAAATTATTATCATCAAATCCAAATTATCTGATGAAGAAATTGGAATCTTTTAAGTAATAAAAACTTTATTTAGGGTCTCTAATTGAAGTTCACTTGTTTGGGGTGGTCTGGGTGCCCCATCTAGTTCAATATGGCATGGGCACCAAATGTAGCATCTAAACTACTTACAAACTGAACACACACACGCACATCTACAATCTTATTTTGCAGCATTTGCCAGGGTTCCTATTCAGGGAAAGGGAAAACAAACTTAAAATCTGTTTACATAATTTGTGAGTTGCTCCCACTCACAAATCATTAATAACCAAGGAAAACATACACATTGCATATCTATGAATATAATGATAATCAGTTCAAACCTCATCTCTCTTCCATTTCTCTATCATTTCCACAAATTATTTATTTATTTTTAATTGCATTAAATTTATTGCTTGACATTGGTTAATAAAATTATATAGGTTTCAAGTGTACAACTCTATAGCACACTATGCGTAGCACTTATTTAAATGTGTATTGAGCACTTGAGTATGGGCCAGGCACCACTGTAGGCAGTATTAATACAGCAGCAAACAACACAGGGAAGTCCCCTACTATCATCGAGCTTACAGTCTGCAGGAGGGGCAGTGATAATAAACAAGTTAAAAACATAAGCATTATCATTTCAGAAAGCAATCAATGCTGTAAAGAAAATGAAACACAGGTTGTGCTGGCAAGTTAAGAGGTAAGAGTAGGTTAGCCTGGGAGTAAGAAACAGCTCTGGATGGAAAACAACATTGAACTGAGATTGAATAACAGGGTGTAGGTGCTCATGAATTCAATGTTCTAGGCAGAGACAACAGGAAGTGCCAACCTCAGGTGGAATAAATTTGGCATACGCAAGGAACAGAGAGAAGCTCAGAGTGACTAGATCTAGTGAGAGAGGGGGAGAATGGTGAGGGATGACAGCAGAAAAACAAGCAGGAACAGATTCAGTAGCATTTCGTAAGCCATTGCAAGGTGTTGGATTTTGTTCTTAGGATGATGGAAAGCCCTGAAAAAATTAATGAAGGAAATTCTATGATCTGCTTTACATTTTTAAATTTCCTTCTAGCTTCTGGGACCAGAGCAGTGGTTCACACCAGGCTGTCTGGTCCAGGGGGCTGCGAACTGAAGGGAACTGGAACTACCCCGGACTGAGGTGACCTCAGGCTACCTCACTCTGAATGGTCCATACGAAGTATCTAATGATACTTCGTTCAGCACCTATACATCACAGGCAAGGCTAGCTACAGCCTGCTCTCCAGCCACAAAGAGAGGTCACTCTTCCTGCCACTACAGCCATGTCATTTCTTGAAATAAAGTACCAGCAATGCAAGTAAATTCACCAATAGGACAGGCTGTAGCTAGACTACAACTGAAGTTACACTGTAACAGACGTCTATAAAATACTGAAGAAATTCAGTGTGCACAGAACAGAAAGAAAATAAATCTCGGTTTGTAGCATTCAGTGATTGCAATAAGAAGTAGCAAGTCTATGCACTGAATGTAAATGTGAAAGATAATGGATTGTTGCCTAGCAAAGGGGAAAAATGCTTTGTCATACAATAGTTCTGATTGTTATTTGTTGAAATGGGAAGTGATTGATATTTGCTAATGCATATTGTCTAAAAGGCACATTTTTATGGGCTCTAATCCTATAAATGATCTTTTTAATGATCATGAATTCTCAATTAGCTGAAGCAGTAAAGTAAAAACAAATCTCCAATGCGAAGTAAGTCTACAGTGGCTGACCTCAGAGGGGAAGAGGAAAATAGTAATGTCTGTGTCAGGAACATCTAGTAATATCATTTCACCCATCCCTACCAGTGAAGGGGACTATCCCTTTATCAGAGATGGAGGAACTGAGCTCAGAGATGTTACAGAGCTTGACCATTATTATAAAATGCATAAGCAACAGAGTTGTCTTTGCAGCCACAGATAGACCTGAGTACAGAGCCTATGTTCTTTCCATTGCACCATGCAAGGTCAAAGTCAACAATAAAGGAATTGGATGTTGCATTCAGTAGTGAAGCAGGTGAATCTCTGGAGAATCTAAATATAAAAAGAACTCATGTGTTCTTCCAAGAGACCTTCCATCCCCACCACTGCTGACCCTTGCTGCTACCAAAGTCTCCGGACAGAACTACTATGAAGAAGGCAATTTGAACATGACCTTTCAGCCTCCTTTTCAGATCTTCATCCTACCCAGCAATGCCTTCTGTTTTCTTTATTTCCTTGGCCTATATAAATACCAGCATCTGCTCTCAAATCTTCATTCATGTTAAAATGGAAGTTACTTGTACCAAGCAGACAAACCTAAAAGAGATATTCATTTTATGAGAATGAGAGATTTCAATTCTTAAACTTCATCTCCATATTTTTCAGAAATGAGTCAGTAGACAGAGATAACTTGTGAAGAACCAGGACCTGTCTCGGGTCCTGAAACCGCAGCACAGATGGTATCTCCAGCAAGCCTGAAGGGCACTCTGGTCCAATAATTGCCCCATCAAAGTTTACCTGACTTATCTTTTACTTCTCTCCCCTCCAGCCAGCCTTGCAAACACACTTTGTCCTTTTCCATTTCTTTAATTTAGCCACTACCATAAATCCCTCCTGAAATTCTCTCCTTCCTCTTCTTTGTCCACAACTTACTTACCCTTACATTACAGCTCTTGCTCAGGGCCAGTATTGTTAAAAATAATAAATTTTTTTAGCGTAAAATACTTCCAGTGTTACAACCTTTAAAACATAAAAGCACATTAAAAGGAAAAATTTTAATTCAATGTGATTCTATCACCGAGGTAACCATGTTTAATCAGCTTTTCCTGGCCCCAGGGCTTTCTGATCATCCTAGGTCTTTGTCCTCAGTCTCTCCTCTCTCCCCTTCCTTCTCCCTCTCTTCTTTGAATGCCTTCAGTTTACTATTACAGGCAGTTGCTTATTATTTATTCAATTAGTCCTTTAAGAAATGTTTATTAAGCCCTCCTACCCTGTATCAGACATCATACTAGATGCCAGAGTGGTAAATGGGAGAGATAGCAATTTCTGCCAGCATGATATTTATGATATTTATGGTCTAGTGCCTATTATCGTGACTTATTACTTAACATATCTAACTTACTGAGTTAACAATCCATGCATTTTATAAGTGAACATTGTCTCCCAAGATTCAGTGAACATTTCAGTGAACTGAAACTCCTTGAGGTCAGCAAACACAGAATGTCATCATGATCAAACACAGAGCCAGCGCTGCTTAGCACAATGCTCAAAGGAAACCCGAGTCACAAAACTGGCATTTTCCTCCCATCAAAAACAGCTTCAGTTATGTGGGACAGAAACCCTATTGCTGAGCACAGTTACTGATTTATAGCTCTTCATTTATAGTCTGTTCCATTTCATACTAGACTATTTCAGTTAAAGATACAGAGTGGAGCAAAAGTAGGTTTACAGTTGTTCATATGGAAAATAATACAATGATTAATAAATAATAATACAAGAATAAACTCTGTGTCTTGTGTACTCACAACTGTAAACTTACTTTTGCCCAACACTGTATGTAATGGAGTAAAATTTTAATTTGAGGATTACAGTTTATATTCTGACCAGGCAGAAATGAAGCCCACTTTATATTAATATGATTTCTGAGCAGTATAAAACTTAAAAACTGTTATCTGATCAGACACAATAAGTAGACAGGAAATTATAGTAAAATAAATGGCATGTGTTTAGAGTTTGTAAGATCATCACTGTGACATGTATAGTATCTGACACATAATAGATGCTCAGAAATATTTTCTATATTTAATGAATGATGTTGAGAGTTTGGGGGTAAGAAAGGCAGGTGCGTTATGAAGAAACATTAGACTGTAGGTCAGGTGACCTGGGTTCTAATTCTACCCCAGCCTCTTCAGATGAATTCCTTTACCTTCATGGGTCTTAATTTCACATACAAAGAGAGGAGGTTTGGGTTATTTACAATTCAATGCCTAAAGAGTAAACACAAAACAACTATCCCAAGTAATATATTTATTGTGACATATATTGCTAGACTCAGACCAACTGAACACAAATAAATACGCATTCTTTCCTTGTACATGACTTTCAATAGAGAACTCTCAACTGCAATAATATAAACAAATCAACTTTTAAGGCATAGAAAGCCAGCATATCCTATAAAATTATGATGTACAAAGTAGAACATCTTTGGGGGAAAACTTTGATTACTTGACTTCTCTCTGTTAATCTAAAGTTATTAATTTATATCCTAGATTAAAAATAAATACCATTAACTAATAAATACAGACAACTGTAAATAAATAAATAAAATACTATGTGTCCATCAAAGAGAACATTCATTCCTTGTTTTTCAGGAGAACCTTCTTTTTTCTTTGAAAACCTTTTAGTTTTTATTTTCCCTTCATTTCCTCTTCCCCATGAGATTCCACTCTCAATACCCTACAACTCTTTACTGATAACAGGGAAATATACAGCCAAATTAGACACACCTTTGCCATTTGGCTTTTCTAACTGCACTAGTGAGCAAACGTTGAAAATGAGAGCCCTGCCTGCAGAAAAGCACGTATCACATCACAGAAGGAATCACGCGCCCTTTGTTGTTGTCTTTTTTTCCCTGTCCTTTTTTTCACCCATTCCTTTTGGTTGTAGTATCAGGCTTACTCACATCCCAGATTACTCTCCGGTCTTTTCTCCTATTAGCCACCTCATGTAGAGCAAGTCCAGCCATATTAAACTGCAGCTTTAAAAACTTTCCGTGTACATTTTTTAATTTCACAATCACAGTTGAAAAATTGATGTTATTTTGTATTAAAGCATTCAGCATAGTGGTTAGACAATCATATTCTTTACAAAGTGATCCCTCCAACATTTCCAGTACGCACCTGACACCATACATAGTTAGTGCATTAATATTGACTATATTCCCTATGTTGTACTTTACATCCCCATGACTATTTTGTAATTACCAATTTGTATATCCTGACTCCTTCGCCTTTTCATGCAGTTCCCCCGACCCTGCCCCCAGCAACCATCAGTCTCATCTCTATATCTGAGTCTATTTCAGCTTTGTTTGCTCATTTATTTTGTTCTTTAGATTCCAAATATAAGTGAAATTATATGGTATTCTTCTTTCTCTGACTGACTTACTTCACTTAACATAATAACCTCTAGGTGCATCCATGCTGCTGCAAATGGTAAGATTTTGCTCTTTTTATGGCCAAGTAATATTCTGTTGTGTATAAGTACGACTACATTTTTATCTATTCTATTGCTAGGCACTGGGTTGCTTCTACAGCTTGGCTATTGTAAATAACACTGTAATGAACACAAGGGTGCCTGTATTCTTTTGAATTAGTGTTTCCATGCACATTCTTATTTCAGAAACTCTGTCCGTGGTGAGCCTTCTGCAAACATTTCCTCCCAGCCTGGCCTCTCTTGTTCACATTCCTCCTGCTCATTCTTCAAAACCCAGCTTATGGATCACCATCTCTGGGAAGGGGTTCTTGACGCAACCTTTCCTCACACTCCATCCCTGCCTGAATATTCAGCAAGATCTTCTCCCACAGGCCTTGCACAAACCTCTGTGATTATCATCTTCCATGTTTCTCACACTAGATTATAAACTCTTGGGAGATAAGAACCATCTCTTCTTCATCTTCCTTGCCCAATGAGAGACCACACAGTAGGTGCACAACAAAGGCTCATCGAGTGAATGAATTAGTCGCTAATAAATAAAAAACTTTTTGTGCCAGATATATAAAAAATAAACTTAAGTGAATAAACCAGACACAGGGTCTCAGTATCTTTTCTCCCTCATAGCATGTTCTCCAAATAGCAGTGGGTATTATTTAAGCACATCTATTAAACTGCAGGCCTTTTGAGAGCAGAAACCAAATTTCTTCCCTTTGTGATTTCTTCTGATGGCCCACAGAGAGGAAAGAGGTTTAAAAAAATTTAGGATGAAAATTACATCCACCTTATACCCCTTACTTCCATGGACATTTAATATTTCTCATAGGGTTGCCCTTGAACCACATACATAGGCTGCCTAGAAGTTAACCTTGCAGAGAATCCCAGAAATTATAATTTACATAAACACTTTATACAAATCTTATGACACTTGTGAAAACATGAATATATATCTTTAAAACAGAGGACCCTCGAATAGCTTTGAGTCCAAGCTCTTCACCACACTGATGAGACCAATGAGACACAGAGCTTCAGTGAGCTGTCAAAAGCTACACAGCTGGTTAGTTGGGGTCTCAAGTGGGGGTAAGCACAGGGGATTAGAAACTTCTTCCAATTTACTTTTTTTAATGATTTTTAAAAGATTTTTAGAGAGTGGAAGGGAGAGAGTAAAAATAAAAGGTCGCTATACGTATCATCTATAGGACAGAAAATTTATATATACAGAATTTTTCATTCTAACATGTCCTAGAACTAGCAAGCCAATGGTAGGAAAGTCTATCTATTTCTCTCCTCTTATCCTAGTACAGTACTTAACCAGACTCTCAGCAGTCCGCCAGGCCTCCCTGCTTCACATGTAGTTGTCAAAGATCAGTGGACTCCCGGAAATGCCGGGTAAGAGACACATGGTATCTGGATAGACCAGTTTTTACTGTGAGTGGTGCTATAGCAACCTTTTAACACAAAAAACCCCCAACCAACCCCCCCCCCCCCCAAGCACCACCCCCCCCTCTATAAATAAGCCTATCCCCCCCCCGTCGTTCTCCATTTTTCTGTCCTCTTACACACAAAAAAATTCTGATACTTCAAGAATTAAATAAAATTGTGTGAAGCAGAAGTCTCATGGCTATTTGTGAGAAATCAATTTTAATGATAAAAATATGATAATGCATGACAATAAATCCAATCCAAAAGCCTAAAC